>NC_048542.1:3202668-4402668 GCF_902806685.2 Maniola hyperantus
TAGTATTCATCAAAAGATAAGTAGGTAATCATTATCATTCAAAAAAATTTTAAAAATATCTATTTCAGTAGGTAAAACAATTTCACATAGTGCGTAGTAATTGGGACCATCCCAGTAACTGTTTTAGTATTGCTACGAGTACTCGTGGCAGGCGACCCCGCTCTTCCATAAAATCTT
Organism: Maniola hyperantus; assembly: GCF_902806685.2. Lineage (NCBI taxonomy): Eukaryota > Metazoa > Arthropoda > Insecta > Lepidoptera > Nymphalidae > Maniola > Maniola hyperantus. The sequence goes on from NC_048542.1 coordinate 3,202,846, forward strand.
ATACAATAATAATTGAAATAAGTAGTTCCTTCATAAATCATATATTTACAAAAATTCATCGGTGACATCTGTCCAACTATCTGTGTGCCATCATCAATATATCCGGACGCTAGTGTGAGCGCATGCACTCGCTACACTGCTCATCACTGAGTCTATCTCTTTCTATCACAATGTTAGGTGAAATAGCATACAGGTTACCCACGTGGGCCGAGCAGTTCGGACGTGCATCCAGCGTCACCTTAAGGTAAAAACCGAAAGCAAAAAAAAAAATTGACGCCGAGTGTATTACAATAAAACGGCAATTTCATACTTTAACCCCTATTATTATGTATTTTGTATTGCGTTAATTTGGGCGGTTTATTAGGAATAGATTACATTTCTGTTACTCACTTGTTATTTTAAACCATTTGTTTTATCCCGCACCGTTTTTCTTCTGTTAATTACTTTTAAGCATAATAATATGAATTCAAAGCTTACTTCATAAAACTATACGGAGCATCTCCGTATAGTTTTATTTTTTGTTTCACCACCCTTTTGAAAGGATTTTGTATTATAATCACAAATTTGATCTAAATATTTTGATTTTATATGGGACTAGCTTCTGCCCGCGGCTTCGCCCGCGTGGCCTACAGGAAACAAATAACATTTTTTTTTTTCAGAAACAAACATTATAACATCAGGACGCGCACTCTGAACAGCACCGAATAACACATATAACCTTCCAACCCCCATTTCACCCCTTTAGGGGGGGATTTTCTCATAGCCGTTTCTTAGATGACACCTAACCTCAAGAAAAAACCTACTTTCCAAATTTCAAGTTAATTATAATATCAAAATAATTAAAACTTTCCCATACAAACTTTCATCCCCTATTTTACCACCCTTATGGGCAAGTTTTCCAAAAATCCTGAAACACATATTTCTTCATTTGTGACCGAAAACCCAAATACCAATTTTCATGCAAATAACTTGAAAAATGACCGACTTTCATACAAACTTCCATCCCCCATTTAACCCACTTAGGGGTGGAATTTCGAAAATTACTTTCTTAGTGGATACCTACTCTACAAAGAATATAAAAATGACCGACTTTCATACAAACTTCCATCCCCCATTTAACCCACTTAGGGGTGGAATTTCGAAAAATCCTTTCTTAGTGGATACTTTCTCTTAACAAAGAATATACCCTCCAAATTTCATGCCTGTAGGACCAGCGGTTTAGGCTGTGCGTTGATATCTATGTCAGTCAGTCAGTCAGTCAGGACTTTGAATTTTATATATACAGGGTTACAGGAAAATAGGACACGATCCCGTTAAGGGGTTATAGTACAGGACATAGCTATCAAACGACCCCTAAAGTTCTTATGCGAAAGTGTATCGTTTTCGAGTTATTCATTTTTTTATTTTTTTCTTGGTAAAAGGGTGTTTGCCAATTTAAAAATTATAAAAAAAAGGAACAATGTATTTCAGCAGATTTTTTTTTAAGTCTTGCTAGTACATATCCTTGTTAATAATAAACAGTTATAAAACTAAAAAAAACTTCAAGCATTTTAAAATTACAGTCCAAAAACTGTACAAGTTTTCGATTTTTAAATTTAATTCTTTGAATAACTTGAAAATTTTCTGTAAAAATTACTATGGCACTTATCCTGCGGATTATTTTAAAAACATCTACGTTTCGTTAGGTATCCATTGGTACAAAAAAATTACAAAAAAAATCATAAAATCAAGAAAAAATTACACTACAAAGAGACCAGGTAGAAAATTCTAACAAATGCTATTGCCAAAGAATTAAATCAGAATCAATGTAAAAACGAGTTTAATGCAAAATAGTTAAAGATTATTTTTAATAAGGTCATAAGGTAACATAAAATCAGTCAAGTGCGAGTCGGGCTCGCACACGAAGGGTTCCGTACCATCGTCCAAAAAATAACACTTTTTAATTTTTTTTTTAATTTTTATGGCAGCCATTTTGTAATTTTAGTATTTATTGTTATAGCGGCAATAAAAATACACATTCTGTAATAAGTCGAAAGTTCGGAAGAATTATCTTCCGAACTTTCACTGTTCTCTATGACTGAATTATAAATTCCGGAGTCGTGCTCGTGCTCGTGTCAATTATTCTATCGAGCCGCATCATGTTGAAGTCTTCTTTTATGATGTGCTCGATGCATTTTCTTCACAAGACCGCGCTAATTTTTCTAATCCCATCGGCGAATAATTGCTTTAGCTCAGCCAATTTAAAAGTTTTGCCTACGTAAGATTTAAGCTAAGGACATATCTACTCGATGGGATTCAATTCGTGCTGATAAAACTTTTGTATTTTTCGTGGCTACCATTTCGTCGATAACTTGGTTTTTAAAATTAGCTTTGTTAAATTTTATGTTGGCTTTTGTCTGATTTTTATGATATACGAATCCTTTGTCTTGCAGCCACGTTTGTATGCCAGCCTTTCGCCAACTCATACTTGGAACACAATTTACCAATCTTGAATGGTACGGTGCGTTTTCTAAAACCATAACCGATCCCGGTTCCATCATATCCAATATTTTTGTGAACCTGTGAAAATGAAGACAATTATTCAAAAAATATCCCAAGTCTTTGAATTATATAATCCTAGAATTCGAAAACACATGTAACGTATTTTGGTTTTCCGTTCATTTCACTTGATAAATAATTTAATTGACATTTGAAAAAGTCTTTGAATTCGGTATGATCCAGCCATTGTACGTGGTAAGGTGAAACCTCTTTCCGGGCAACCTGGCAAATGATTAACCATTGAGAAGGGGCCCATATGGTAGTATTTCTCACAAAATTTTCAATAACTGAGTGCCAATAACCGGGTTTTTTCGAGCATGTCCTTAGGCACACTTGCCGACGACCTTCTCGTTCGTTAATAAAATATTCAAACTTATTCGCTCGATATCCTGAATATTTTACTCGTTTTCTTTTAGTGCTTAATGCTACCAGCCAATCCCTTCGTTTTGATGGAGTAAGTTCCAAAAGCATGTAAATAAGTTATTTCTTTTTTCTTCATCTATCGCTTCACAATAGGCTACTTGACAATTTTTTTAAGTTGGTCTTAAATGGTTAATATTTGTCCTATTATATCAAAAAAATTAACACTATATTTTTTTGCGCCCTAAAAACCGTAAAACTTTAATTTAAAAAAATATTTTTCTTAGACAGGTGAAAACACTGTCGGCCATGTTTGGCCGATAGATTATCTGTGCTCTGACGTCATGCATTTGTAAACAACAGTATAACCACTGTGGTATAGTGTTAATTTTTTTGATATAATAGGACAAATATTAACCATTTAAGACCAACTTAAAAAAATTGTCAAGTAGCCTATTATGGCCGAATTTTTTCGTTTTTTTTTCGACTTTTTTTTCCGTCTGCTGATCCACAATCTTTTTAGATTTTTTATGTTGTCATTGGGACTTCTCCACTCGAGGTAGTTTCATCATCAGTGTCCTTCCATGACATTCTTCCATCGAGTCACATTATGTAAAAGTCTTCTTTTATGATGAGCTCGATGCATTTTCTTCACAAGACCGCGCTAATTTTTGTAATCCAAACGGCGATTAACTGCTTTGGCTCAGCCAATTTAAAAGTTATAATATTTTTGCCTACGTAAGATTTAAGCTGAGCACATATCAACTCGATGGGATACAATTCGTGCTGATAGGGCGGAAGGCGTAAAACTTTTGTATTGTTCGTGGCTGCCATTTCGTCGATAATTTTGTTTTTAAAATTATCTTTGTTAAATTTGATTTTGCCTTGTCTCATTTTCATGATATACGAATCCTTTGTCTTGCAGCCACGTTTGTATGCCAGCCTTCCGCCACCTCATATTTGGAACACGATTTTGAATGAATTGAATCTTGAATGGTATGGTGCGTTTTCTAAAACGATAACCAACCCCAGTTCAATTATATCCAGTATAATTTTGTGAACCTGTGAAAATTGTTGTATAAAAGTAACTAAGAGTCCTAAAACCTGTACGAATCGATGGTGTTTGTGCCTCATTATCGTTATCATCTGGTCGATCTAGTGCAATGAATCCAAGCAGTGAAGGTGAGACATCACCACTATTTTGAGATGTTGCAGATTGATGTGTCTTGTGTGCAGGTCGATCTGTTACGTATGAAGATAAAAAATCTTTAAATATGTTTGTCAAAGGGCCAAATAAAAGTACATTTAAACGCGGATTTTATATTTATAGGAGGTAGCTAGCAGCTATCCCAAGTTTGAAGATAAATAATCATGCCGAAAATGGGCTTATTTCGTCACTCGTGCGTCTCAACCGCGTGTGCATAAACAATCTTTTAAATTGCGTATTTGACTAAATCAAAAAATTATTTCTCAGTGATTATATTAAATAGAGGGTCTTCCAAGATACGTAAAATCCACGTCCTTTGTTGGTTTTAAGTGTAATAACCATTTTAAATTATCGATTAAACTTAAAAAGAACGTCAAATGATTGTGACGTCACACACCGGTATTTCATAGAAACTTGCATACTAAGCGCGCGTTTTGACGTTTGGTAAAAAGTTACTGATTTGACTAGTTATTATTAGACAAGATAATTTTGCATATATTTATTTGAGTCATATGAGGTTCATCGTTCATCGTTTCAAATCGAGGGTCTTCACTTTTGGGTTTTTGCCTTTGGATAATTGTTGTACTATCATTAGAATTATCTTCTATTTGAGATTCACTATTAATATCGTAAATAATCTCTTCATTTGGTTCTGATTCATTGTAGGGCTGTGGAAATTCCCTACTTACAATTACATTGCAATGAGAACTGCTTTTGCAACTAACTTCACTTAAACTTATGTTATTAGGCGGCTTGAAAGATACATTAGGCAAGGAATTATTAACATCGAGAGGTATTCCTTAATTTGGTACGAATTCATCATTCAATCCGCTTTATAAGGTTGAAGAAGTTTCCTTTCTACAAATACACTACATGGAGAACCGCTTATGTGACTAATTTCGCTATAGTTAAGATTAATAGGCTCCTTGACCGATGAATCGAAGTTTGAAACACATTCTAATGGCGTTAAATTATTCGAAGTTCCAAATTAATTGCGAAAAGAATCATCAGAACTGGTCTGCAACAAAAAAAAGCTTATTATATTATTTTGTTGCATTTTACTATTGTTGCTTCGTTAATATGAAGTTGCTGAACATCAAAATTACCTATCCCCGATCTCAATCCTGGATTGGCGCTCGCAGATATTTTTAAGCCACCTAGAAGGTTTCTGACATGGCTTAAGGACTGCTTCGGAGGAGAAAATCCCTGTGGAGCCGGCCGAGCGGTCAAAAATTACGTCAATACCTGCAAGGACCGTTGAGGTTTGATTATCCAGTTTTCAGAGCAATACACCCACCAAGCCTCCCTTCTCGAGCATTCACACTCGTATTTATAAACAAGTAAAAGCCTTTGCTTGAGTAAAAGTAATTACTTAAGCAATGATTTTTATTTGATAGTTAAGTAAACGCTATTAGTAAGCAATGCTTTATGTTAGAATTCTTAGCCAAGTAATAGTCACCGTTTCCTTTACTTAAGAAGCGTCTATGGGTTATTTTCTACACGTTTCTTGTCAATTTTGAGGTTAATGTATTGATTTTGACGTAGGTACCTAAAAATTATTCCTAATTTTGTGATTTGTCTGAGTTGTGTGTGGTATTGTTACAAGTTACTTACGAACTTTGTTACATATAATAATGGAAGATATAGATAATTTTCTCTGTTAGATAGTGTTGATAACGATGTATTGCGGGAAGTTGAAAATAGCATTAGAGTTCCTAAAATATACTTTCGTGATGTGAACCCATTCCAGTATTATTCAGAAGATTTCTTTAAAAAGAGGTATCGTTTTTCCAAAAATGTGGTACTTAATGTTATTTTGCCTCTAATAATTAACCATTTACAGTCAGATACTCAAAGAGGCCTTCCAATACCTCCAGAGTGCCAGCTTCTTATGGCTTTACGATTTTATGCCACTGGCAGCTTTCCGATCGTATGTGGAGATTTAATGCACATTTCTCAATCAACAGTGTGCAATATAATAAAGAGAGTAAGCTTTGCATTAGCTACACAAATGCAAAGCTTTGTGAAATTTCCAGCTGATTTAAGGAAGACTAAAGTAGATTTTGAAGATCTTGGCCGCATAGGAAGAGGATCTGGACTGAAAAATGTTATAGGTGCAATAGATTGTACCCATATTAAAATTGTAAAGCCTAGAGGTATAGCTCATACTGAACAGTACAGAAACAGAAAAGGTTACTTTTCATTAAATGTCCAGGTTGTTGGTGGTCCCAATCTACTGATACATGACATAGTTGTACGTTGGGCGGGCAGTACTCATGATAGCCGTATATTTAGAAACTCCAGATTAAGTATACGCTTGCAAAATAATGAAATTAATGGAGTTTTAGTAGCAGATGCCGGCTATCCTTGTACCAGACATTTGTTGACCCCAGTGTCAAATCCCAGGACCTTGCCAGAAAAAAGATTTAACAAAACACAAATAAAAACCCGAAATTGTGTAGAAAGATTATTCGGTGTGTGGAAGCGAAAGTTTCCATGTCTACAAAAAGGATTAGCCACTAAATAAAAACTACAGCATATATAATCATAGCCTGTGCTGTACTGCATAACATCTCAATAGAAAATAATCTCCTTGAAAATGAAGTTATCAATGATAATAATAATAATCAGGATAGTCTCAATGAGCCACGAACTGCAATTGGTACAAGTGACGGCATGGTTCTCAGGGCTAACATAATAGCTAGGGATTTTAGTTAAATAAATAAAACCTGTTATAATATTATATACTATTCTTTTTTATTTTGCAAAATTTCTAACTCCTTACATTTAATTTTTAAATCCATTTCCAGAACTTTTTGCCTATAATCGTACTCCAGTGCTTCACGCTTTAGTTGTTCTTACCACGATAAAGTATTTATTTATTTATTTACTATCGACAAATATTGTGTAAGAATAACCATTTCATGGCTATCGCAATCGTCCAGAATTCTGCCCTTTGATTGGCTGTGAAAAAATGTAAACAGCGAATCAACCAATCAAAGGGCAGAATTTCTTGACGATTGCGATAGCCATGAAATGGTTATTCTTACACAATTGGGGGGCAGGAATAACAATTTTGTAAACAATACAGACAATCCTAGTGTTAGTGACATGACGTTTAATTTCTGCTAAATGTTGGCCAAAATTTATACATAAAAAGTATTACTTTGGGTGACTTTTAAATTTAATATAAAGAAAATATGATATATATTTATAAGTTTTAGAATAAAAACATAAAAAAACACTTAAAACTTTGTAAATTACAAAAATATGACGTTCTTTTATTTCATTTGCATTAGAACAAAACGCAACTAATTAGTATTGCCAGTTGGAATGAATGCTCAAGCAGCAAGTAATGCTTAATGCTTTACTTAGCTGAGTAAAGGACTTTACTTGTTTATAGAATATAATTTCGATTTTAAGAATTCTAAGTTGAAGTAATGGATTAATTAAGAAATTACTTGAGCAAAAGTGATTACTTGTTTATAAATACGAGTGTTACACATAAATAGTGTCAACTGTCATTAAATGACAGTTGACTCTTACATCTGCCAGTCACACATGACACAAGTAACAACAACAGTTATAATCTACCTACAGGGAAATTAGATTTATTAAATTATTACAAGAAAACTGCAGTTTATAAAATATATTATGCATAGGAGAGCAATAGCATTGGCCATAGGCTTTATCACGGTGACATAGGTACTTAGAGCAACACAAATAAGTTATGAAAAGCTTGCAGAAAACTATTTAGTTGTAAAAGTTTATATAGATAACATGGACCTATAATTAATACTCATCGATTATATTATGATATTATTTATTTTTGACGGTTCTTTTGGACCTAGATGTAAGACTGGCAGTACCCTGAGTCGGGGGCTTAGATGACTGCGGTATGCTGAGTAGGTCAGCCCTACACTCAGCCCGGTGGTGTGAACCGTCCGGGGCTATAATATGGATGCATCCATCCCTTGTCCACCACTTGTTTATGCCGAATCGCTGCCTTGCCTCCATAAATACGCCATGACGGCTCCTTGTTAAAAACTCCGACACAGTTATACCGCTGCCTTTAAATAAAGTTTTGGAGAACCAAACCTTATCCCGCAATGCTACATCCGCAAACTTTACCACTATAGGACGAGGTTCCTTTTCGGAAGGGCGTCCTAAGCGATGGGAGACTTGATGGCAGCAACAGAGAATCCAGTTACACCGAGATGTTCTCCCACAACATTACAGACCCGTGAAGTAACATCTTCTGACTTCTCCTCGCCGACTCCGTGCACTAGTAGCATTTTGCGCCTTCTACGCATCTCCAGACGATCAACCTCTGTGCCTAGGAACTCCACCTGTCTCTGCAAAGTATTCATGGCAGAGAGCACAAAGGTCCGGAAACTGTTAAACTCTGCAGCCAAGAATGTGTTTGTGCTTGTTGTGGGTGCATTGTCGAGGACCTGCTGGAATTCACTCATCTTCTGCTGGAACATTTCAGCCAAAGCATTGAGTGAATCTTTAAGTAAATCCATGGTGACTGGTGACACGTAGTGACAGTGCAAAAGGGATATTAATGTGAAGTGAAGCTAAAAGTGACTTTCACTAGGAGAATACTGTCTGGTGGGTACTATTGATCACATTTAACACTAATTCTACTAAAACAATTGTATTTAATTACTGTTTTTAGATTTAAAAATTATTAAAAACACAGAGCACTTTTTCACACCTACCCTCGAAAAACCGTATTAGCTTTTTTTTTTAGTTTGTATAAAATATGCGACTGGGTCATACACGCAAAGCTTTTAACGAGTTTCCCCAACAATTTAGAATTTTGCATTATTTCAGTTTATTATTAAAGGTGCGATATGTCGAATCCTGGCAAAACAATCATAGTAACATTTATAGTATACCTAAACTGGTAAAACTTGCATATTTCGAATCTTTCACCGCAAAAAATATTAAAGTGGATTTGAAAAGCCAGGTATATGGCCGTTCAATGATGAAATTTCGCTCCCATTGACGTGTAAATTTCAAATAAATTCATTCAAATAAATTTAGCGGTAAATGTGACGCCTCATGTATCTATCACCTATGAATGTGGCAGATATTCGTGAGCAGCCGCCTTCTCTGCTCCAAAATTCTCAAGACATTTTTATTCGAATTGGCGAACCTTCCACCTCTGCGGCTGAGACACAATCTGAACCAAGTGCTTATCTTACCATAATACCAGAAGTCATAAGACCTCATCCGACAGCTGTTAGAAACAGAAAAACCAATAAAGGAAGAAAACCGGGTAAATCCCGTATGAGGAGCAAACTTTCAAAACGTGTTATGTCACATATTTTGAAAAAAATAAACTATCGACGCAGTATTACTCTTCTTTGTCTATGACATCTTTTTGCTTCTAAACTTTCAGACAAAACGAGACCTGTCCAATAAAAAGATTAGGATAAAAACAAACGTTTTTTTCAGAAAGTGTTTAGTCCGCTCAAAATTTTAAAACAAAAAGCGTTTTGTCCACTCAACCAATGATGACACATCCGCCAATTTTGACAAGTTGTTGTCGTCGATTGTTGTTGTTGTCGATTTTGACAAGTCGACAAAACACTCTCTGTTTGAACGCATTCGTTTTTTGACATTACGTTGGCTGCTGAGGTTAGTTTTTTCTGTTTTGTTTGTGTGATACGTAAAATTTGCTAATACATTTATTAAATTATAATGGATAGCTTGGAAACTAATGAAACAGATACAGTAACAGTGGGAGAAGCTAACCAAGGTACTCGCAAAAGGAAAAAACATGCGACGGCGAGGGAATCGAGTAAAATAAAAAGGTACTCTTTGCCGGCCGGTGCAAATGTTTTTACGCCATGTAATCATTCAACGAAAACATTATTTTGTGAAAAATTTCGTCCAGATCATGTGAAAAAGTTTCGTGAGAAACTTTACGAAAAGGCAGATAAAATTAGACAGGATAGTATTAGTCAAAGTCAAAGTCAAATGATTTATTCAAAATAGGTAATAAATTACGCTTATTGATGGTCTGGTATGGTGTTAGATTTGTAAGATATAGTGGTGATAATTATAACGCAAACTTAAAACTAAAGCTACGAGGGTTCCAAACGCGCCCAGGTCTGAGAAGAGCCCACAACAAACTCAGCATTTATTATTGCAGCCCTTATCCACACAGCTCCTGTTAAGAGACGAAGACCAAGACCTTCTTCCGAAAATAAGAAAAGGAAGCCTGGCTCAGAACACAAGTACAATGTTTTGTATTACTTAACCTTAAGTGATGAAAAGTTACGAGTGTGCAAAAAGTTTTTTTTATCAGTGACGAAAATAGGGCGCACCAGGCTAAGTAATATTATCAAGAATGTTAATAACGGATTACCACAAGAGGAGAAGAGAGGCGGTGATAGAAAAAGTCATCTAAGTGTGCTGAAGAAAGAAAGTGTACGGAATTTTATCAGTAAATTACGTGGTACTGAAAGCCATTACTCACGCAACAAGTCAAAGAGAATTTATTTGCAGGCTGAATAAAGCATCAAAAAACTACATAAAATATATAATGATCAATCAGAAGAAGATCTTAAAGTGAAATTTTCAATGTTTCGTAGAATCTTCATCAATGAATTTAATGTGGGCTTCAAGTCTCCTGCGTCACAGATATGTGCAGCTATTGCGTATTATTAAATAACAAAATAAAAATATGTATTAAAACAAACAATCAATTAGATAAAACTAAATTCATTATAGAAAAGCAAATTCATAAAAAAAGGGCTAATGCTTTTTATAAACATCTTAAATATGATGATCCAGAGGCAGAGACTTTCTGTTTTGATCTCCAACAAATACAACCATTACCCAAGACACCCATCCAGGAAGCTTATTATTCTCGTCAAATAGGATTGTATGGATTATGTATTATGAATGTGAAAAGTGATGATATTAATGTATTCACTTGGACAGAAGACCAAGCTGGTAAAGGAAGCCTTGAGGTCTCATCGGCCTTACTAAACATTTTGATGAGTAGAGATTTTGGAAATAAAAAGAAATTAAGGCTTTTCTGTGATGGTTGTGTGTTCACAGAACAAGAACAATATAGTTCTACGCACATGATGTTATTTCATGACCAAATTTAATAAAATGGAAGAAATACAACTTTATTTTCCAGTGCGTGGTCACAGCCATCTCCCTGCGGATAGAGTGTTTGGAAGGGCAGAAAAAATTCTTAGGAAACATCAAGTAATATTAACTAAAGAGGAGTACCATAAAATCTATGAAGAAGTTGGAAAATTATAAATTATCGGAAAGGATTGGAATTTATATGATACCAAAGCACTAAACAAGCAGTTCAAGGATTTAGACAAAATAAGTGAATTGAAAAGAATATTCATAAAGAAAACAGAGTCTAATGTACTTGTTAAAGGTATGGAAAATTTCAATTTTGAGTCCACAGAAGAGTATGTTTCACTTGCTAAGAGAGGTGTGAAGCAGAGTCAGGTGCGCAGGCTCAATTTAAAAAAACTTCCTTTAAGTCATCCAATTACCAAAGAAAAGAAAAAAGATGTAGAAAATCTCTTACAATCCATGTTTGGGCCTGAATGGAAAAACGATGATGGTTTGGCATGGTATAAAACCATTTTATTTAACCAACCAAGCAGTATTCAAGAAGAAGAAGATATTGTGTGTAAGAGATTAGTGTAAGAATATAATTAATTATGAGTTTGTTAATGTTAGTAGATGATTAAATAATATGGAGACATACACAACATTTTATTTCTTTAAAATATCTATTTCTAAAATACCTACATGATACTGCCTGTAGCAAACTAAAAGTGTTTTGTCCCTAACTAGTTTAATCATAAAGTGATTAGTCCCTTGTTTTCATTCAAAATAAGTTTTGTCCATATTTTAATTGTAAATGACAATAATATAAAGCACATTTGACTACAAAATACTTTGTAATTATACATTATAAACACCCGTTATTGTTAAAAATGTCATACTGTAAGCCTAAGTGCATTATAAATATAAATACAAGTTTTAATCGTTTTCCCAAAAATCTGATTTGAGTGACAAAAGATGTTTTGAAAGCTTGCTCCTCGTATATATGTATGTTACGGGCAACGTGATTAACTGGGCATTATTAATAAGGACCGGCCATTATTAATAATGCCCAAGAGTGATGGGCAAAGTGATTAATTTGTCACTTTGATCGGCGATTATTAATAATGCCCGAAGGCGGCCCGTGGTCCATGTAATAAGTCAGTGTTTGAGATAGCTTGAATTTATTACTTGGACCGGACAGTGAAACGAGAATACGTGAGTGCATGGAGTACGTTTATCTCTAAAATGGCGGCAACCGTGGATATGATGGATATGAAAAGACGTTTTAACATAGACGTTTTAGGAAGTACATATTAGGGGTTAAAGTATGAAATTGCCGTTTTATTGTAATAGGTACTTCGAATTGACATAGAACCTTCATGGTTTGAGATTTTTGAGTGAAACTTTTTTCATACGGTACCTATGTAGTTCTTCTTTTAAAAAATGTGCAACATTCGATTATCAACTTTCAGTTGTTTTTATTATTCAGCTTAGACAATAAAGATGGATACTTCGAAAATTCGTGTGATTTTTGAATACGAGTTCCGACGCGGAACTAACGCGGCAGAAACAGCTCGCAATATTAATGTTGCGTTTTGAGAGTGGACTGCTAATGAACGCACTGTGCGATTTTGGTTTAAACGCTTTCGTGATGGAAACTTCGATTTGAAGAACGAACCACGTGGAAGACCGCCCACACAGGTGAATAACAATGATTTTAAAGAGATGGTGGAAGCCGATCCGAGCCAAACTACCCAGGAATTAGCGGCATGGTTTTTCCTAATAGGAAGCTCATTTATGCCTTTGCGATAGAACTCTGGTGATCTAGATTCGACAAACTGTGTGAAAGCATTTTGCACTGCCTCCTGAGAAGAAAACTTTTTATCACGCAGAAAATTGTCCAAATCACGAAAAAAATGGTAGTCCGTTGGAGCAAGGTCTGGCGAATACGGAGGGTGACGAATGGTTTCTAATTGCAGTTCCTGTAGAGTTAAAACGGTTTCTCGTGCTCTTTGCCTCGGCTAACTTTTGATTTCGTCCTGCAAACACATTTGCATTTGCCCTATAAAAAAAAATTTAATTTGGCTGAAATTGAATTAATCATGTTAAAAAAAATCAGCCATGATGAAAGGCCACATTGACGACCGGATGCTTTTATTACTCAGCCGGTTCAATTTTTACAGTATTTATTACATTTTCAGCGTTTGTGAATTTACTTGGAACACTTGTAGCCGGTATACATAAAAATATATCAGACGCTCTTTTTTGTTGGCATGGTAACATGAATCTGATTCTTCCATCGCGCTATAACATCTATATTCTAGTTCAATTTGGTAAGGACAAATATTTCTGAATCATATTTTCTTCCATTCTTTTAAGTTTGTAAATCGAAGAAGAAATATTCTGCCCAGACTGAGACCAGCCAGATGCTTATAATAATGAAAAAAAATATCTTTATTTTTCTCTTTACATTGATTGCCTTAAAAGTGAATTAAAAACACTTTAAACACAACTTTAAGAAGGGGATGTATTTCATTATCTTTTCCTTTTTTTTGGTATCTTTATCGATCCCGTTTTTCCAATTTTCAATGAAACAAGAGTTTTCTGCAAATCGAATCATCGGAGAGTTCTTTCTTCTTTCTAATTATTGCGCGATGTTTTATGTCAACAAATTTTCTTTAGTAATCGTCGTTTTAAGTTTTCGAGCAATGAACTCTAAATGCGTAATAACTTTACCAACAGCTTATTACTTTTAGTCGACGTGTTGGATAGACTTTTTATATTCGAAAAGGTTGGGTTTCTAATATTAGAGTCGTATACTACGTACCCTGCCCTAGCTAACTACTAGTGCCCTGTTCCAAAAGACTCGAGCCTTTTGGAACACTAAAGCCGTTATTTTAAGACTTGCTTCGTTTTTAGACGCCTTGAAAGGAGTCTAAAAATCCCTTTAGCCTCAAGTCTAGAAAACTGAAAAACTCGAACCAAGAGACTTCCATATCTTGATTATGGTCAGCCGCAATGTTAAGATGTTTGTCACGGCACACTTCACAATCTGAATACATGCAGCTCTTTGTTTTAACATCACATACTATCTGAGAAACTAAATTAGTTAGATCTGTTGCATTTATTAGGCCTAATTTCTTGAAAGTTTCGACTTTAAAAACTACATTAGAATGCTTATGGTTTGTTTAAATTTAACCATTTTTTGGTAATTTTTTATTTGCATATCTGGACACAACTTTCCGAAGAAACGAGCTTCATTCCTTTCTCTTAATCTCATTCTCATTTAGTTGGGTTTTCCTGAATGTAGGAAAACTACCAAATTTTCAAAATTACTGTTCTAGTAGCTCTATTGGCATTTTTTATTTAATCATTTGCTTTGAATCATCAAAACAAAAATAATTTTAGTTCAAATGTAGACCATACAGGTGTAAAATAAATATCAGTTGCTTTTGGCTGAAGGCAAAGTCGATTTTATCTAACTTTGTACGTCCTAACGGCAGCGCCCTGCGGTTTTTTACGCGTAATGGGTAAATTTAAATAGCCTATACGTTATTCCTTGTAACCTCTCCTATAAACTATCTTCAAAAGAAAGTCCCGGTGAAATTGGTCTAGCCGTTCCAGAGATTAACGCATTTGAACAAACAATCCATCTCGTTTTATTATATTAGAATAACCCTGTGCCCCGTGGCAGGATTCATCAGAAATTCAGGAAATACTCTTCCTCTCGAATCACTATCTACTGATGAAAACCGCATTTAAGTCAGTTGCGCAGTTTAAAAGATCAAGGCGTACATATATACAGTGGGACAGACGGCGAGCGAGAAGTGACTTTGTTTTATACTTTGTAAAGATATTATACACTTTTATTCATAAAAATCCCTTTTTACAGGTTTAAAATGTTCATTAGTTAAAATGCTCATTAGGGCTATCAAACGTTTCATAAGTTTCTTTATTCATAAATGTTCAATAAACCTCTCAAAACTAAATTCTCGCTATAGGCTGGTTTCGCTTTATTATGTTGTCGTTCTGATGAATTCATAGACAAAATGGCAAAAAAACTGGGCTCTACACTCCATGAATCAAAAATTGACGCTTGTTCGGAGCTTTGTTTGAGTTTATTTATTTGATTGAAAATGGAAACAGGAAGGAAAGTGGCTAAAAATAGAGAGAAGTGAGAATTGGTTAAGCGAAGATAAGTCTATAGCAATTCTCTACAAGTTAAATATGTGTGTATTCGATGTACTTCCTTGTTTCACTTGTTTATTTCTTGCTTGCTTCAAGTTTGCAAAGCTTGTATTATGATACCTTGGTATGATGATATTAATAAATATAATAAATTAGGTACAAACAACGATGTCTTACAATGCAATGACACTAGAAATTAGAAACAAAATAAAATAACCTCACTTCACATCAAATTATCAGCTGTCATCTGTAGACAGGACGGCCATCTTGTCCTGTAATAAAGGTCTATAGAGGGTTTATAGTAGGGTCTACCCTATTATAAGTTATGGAGCTGTTATAAGAGCATTTTAGCACTATTGAACGTTTATAATAATGTTTTTGAGAACTTTGCTTATTACAAGCTAATAAAGCTTCTATAAATTTTTATGAATAAGACTAATAGATATTTTTTGTGCTCTGTAATTCATGATGACTTTGACAAAATCTTTATTTAATATTTTAAAAAAACGTAGTTTAGTCAGAGGACATGTGTCATCAGTTTCAGAGAGAGTTGCAGCTGGGAATCGATCAACACTGCTATCTTCAGTGCTTTCACTCCTTTTACTTCAGTCTTTGGACCCACCCATGTTGCTCTTCCGGTATTACACTTTTATTGCAAAGATTAATCAGATCCTTCTTCTTAGCGATGGATATAGGGAGAGGTCCGCTGTACAGTCGTTGCAGTTGTTGTAAGGGTGGAAAGATAACGCCTGAACTGGATGGTTGTATTGATATTTCAACAACTACTTCTTGTTGCTTACGCATGTTTCTGGTGGCATAACCATGGTTTGCATAAGGTGAAGAGGTCGTCATAATTCTGGCCAAGTTGGTTTTCATAGATGTAGTAACATCCAAGTTCATAAACTCCTGTTGGGGGGGAGGTTTTCCCTGCAAAAAAAATTAATTCAGTTGTTATTAATAAAAAGATTCTTAATTCTTCAAAAATCTGCTGGTTATTAATAATTTTTATGACCCCGTTATTTGGACATATTCGGATAGGACAATTGTTTTTCCGATTTTCGCGATTTTCATGAAATTATAAATATTTGCGGTGATATTATAATTGCGGTAAAGAATCAATTGTCAATCAGTCTTCAGTGTTTTCAGTTTTGGTTGATAAAACTACTGACATCTCTAAAACTGAGCAAATTTCGCTTTGCCTTTAGATACGTTGATCCAGAGGGGGGAAAAAATTGAGTAAGGATTATTTAGAATTTGTTCCCGTTAATGATATTACCGGAGAAGGTACCGGTCGCGTCTTGCATTCTTAAGAGGTTAGAATTAAATGGAGTGAATACTAAAGGATGTATTGGCAAAGGCCACCGTTGAAGTTTCAATGGTGCTTAAGCCGTAATTAGAAGGAAATTTCCATTAGCACTATATGTGCACTGCAGTGCCCATTCCCTTAATTTGGCAATTGCAGATACATGCAGAATAAGAAGCATCTCCTACTGCTTAGACACCATTAACTCTAATGTAAATTATTTTCGCAATTCAGCGCTACGCACGGATGTACTGACAGAGTCGATTACAAGTCATGCACCAGACTCAAGACACAAAACACTAATAGCATTGTGCGAATTTAGATGGGTTCAACAACATGACCGTGATGCGTTTCGACGAAATTCTCGTTTCTATAGCACATGTGTGTTTCGGCGGTCGGTCTACTCCTATGTCCCTGGTCATTAGGCTCGTGTGATACCATTCTGTGCTTAACGCCCGTCGCGTCTTCATTATCGCCAAGGCCAGGAGGCGGCGCCGGAAGGGACAAGGACGTCATGCGAGTCCACGACGTTCACGAGCTGCTCTTGAGCCCGCGAAGACGTTCCGTTCATTATGGCTTGCGTCGCGAGACGATACCATAAGAGGGTGTGGTGGAAATGGTTAAACACGGACTGAGGGATGGCTTTCACAAAAGCCTTATCCACATCAGATAAAGCCTTATACTCCTCCTCAATCAAGGCCTCGAATCCTGCGGCGTCAGGGGCGAATTCCACAAAATCACACAATGCGTTCATTAGCAGTCCCCCTCTCCAAACGCAACATTAATATTGCGAGCTGTTTCTGTTAGTTAGTTCCGCGTCGGAACTCGTATTCAAAAATCACACGAATTTTCGAAGTATCCATCTTTATTGTCTAAGCTGAATAAAAAAAACAACTGAAAGTTGATAATCGAATGGGTCTGCGCGAAGGCAATGGGTCTGCGTTCAGAGGAGGGTGTTGGTGATTTAATAAATATTTCATTAAAGTTTGTGACGCTGAATTGCTTTCAATATAGCAACTTTTTTTTTTGAAATTTTGGATGTAACTGAAGATGCAGAAGACTTAGGACGCGGCGAAAGTGCAGAAGTTTCCGGTTGTAAGTTTTCTGGAGACTGAATTATGTTTATTGAGTTCTGTGAATCATCATTACCCAAGAAACTGCTATCATCTCCTATCAAACCGTCATCATAATCAACCGAAGAGATCGTATTTCTTTCTTTGTAATGAGGTACTAAAAACTCATTTCATCTTCAAAGGTCCACTTTTTCGTCGTCGGGGCTGCCTGACCACTTTTAGTTTTACGCTTCTTCATAGCTCGTCGGTGAGACGCTAAGATTTGACCAAGTTTTCTTGCACTCAGATTCTGAAATAAAATAAATCATGGTTAACTATGTCAAGCGCATGTAGTTACATATGTATGTGTGAAAGGGAGTACGTACACACACACATTGACATAAACATATACACGTATTATAAAACGTATATTAAATATACATTTCTTAAAATATTTTTTTTTTAGTACGAAGCGCCGTACAAGCGTAAATATAATAATATTTAAACAATGAAAAAATTGAACCCATGGACCGGTGACGTGGGATCGTGGATCCCATCCCATCGTTATATTTACGCTTGTACGGCGCTTCGTACTAAAATGTATACATGCCCACGCGTCATCAAATAAATTTGGTTTCCATAATCTGTAACGAATATAAACCAATACCAAGTAGTGTTAACACATTTGGTTAGATGGCGCTACCCGTGGCTAACGGGTTTCAATGCAATGAATAAATTCGACCGATGGAGTAAACCTTACATAAACCGTACACTTATTGTTGCAGGTACTTCATAACTGGATCTACATTTACTAATTTATCATCGAGCTTCCGTTTAGGAGTATCAACTATTCGTTTGATAGTAATAGATGTGTGCAATGCAATAATAAATAAATTAATGCCAATTCATATACCTCAACCAACTACAGCCGCATGGCAAGGAATCGAAGAAGGATTTAAAAATAAATGGAACTTTCCGAATTGCATAGGCGCCATTGACGGCAAACATGTAAATATAATTGCACCTCCCAATAGTGGATCGTTGTTTTTTAACTATAAAAAAACATTTTCTTTTGTTTTGTTAGATATAGTTGATCCTGAATACAGATTCATAGCGGTTGATGTAGGAGCCTATGGGAAAAACAGCGATGGCGGAATCTATTCATCATCTACATTTGGAAAGGCACTTGAAAGAAACACATTAACACTCGTTTCATTCATTTTTTAACATTAAAATAACTTTTTACAAACTGCAGGTCCGGTCGTAACGTAGTTATTCAAAATTCAAACACACTATTTATAATCCATGCAACAAAGCGCGCGCACCACCTTCGAAATTAATACTTCTCACGCCATCTAGAAGCGGTAGATCGAAATGAATTTTTGGCACTAGATACTGTAGATGGAACTGTGCATCTATTGATGCGATAACATCAAAACCGACTTTAGGGACCGAACGCCCTTGTTGCTCCCAATGCTTTAATTATTGTAATCATTAAGTTACAAATTATAATCTAAACAAAACAGAGGCCCTACTACCACTGCTTAAAGTAGTAATATTTAAATATTGGTTGTTGTTTACAATCATGATATGAAATGCCATAACAATGGCAACAATTTAATATTTTAAATTTTTATATTCATATTATTATATTATTGTAAAGCTTGTTTAAATTATCAAACGTAGTGTTATAAATTTATAATTAATAACTATTTAAGTAATCTGTAAAAAATTGTAATCCTATTTGGCCTTATTTTCAGTCTGTTAATATGTAAAATTATATTGTATGTATCGCTGTTGATTGAAAATAAACGAATAAAATAAAATACAGACTGTTCACTATAACATGTCACTTGCCGTCATGTTGGCACCATTGTTGTTCACACATAATAAACCCTAAGTTCTAAGGAATTAGCAAACAAAGCAATGATGCCAACATGACGACAGGGGACAAGATAACTTGTCCCTAGTGAACGGTATGTAGTTTAAGCAGCGGTGGCGCTCCAGCAATAAAATCAATAAACTTAAAAACATAGATTAGATTTCCCTTGTAATATATTTTTTAAGGTGATTTGATAGATCCAGCCGCGAAAATTCAAATTTTAGTTAGTTTTTCAAAAATAGTAGACTAATCAATAATCATACATCTAAGGCTTATGGTAATGAGTTTTACAAGCATAACATTTATCTACATGTTTTTCAATAAAACTTTGGTCAAAAATACTCATTTACTTTATATTTGTGCAAATCTGGGAAAAATTCAGAAAATTATCTTTCAGGAACAACTAATACATCCAATGAGATCGTCACAATCGTGTTCGTTGCCCGGATTTAAAACAACATTCTAAAACTTGGTCCAAAAACAAATTTTAGATTAACAGAAGGTTCTAGGTCGCTCCAATGCAAACGTTCTCATCTAAATATTAACCAAAGGAACAACTGAAGACGCAACGCAAATAGCAAGTTTCACTTTAGTGTTGCTACATGTCAATTTTCAATCACTCCTGCCAATGACGTTTCTAACTCGGTGGAATTTGATTCTATCACTTCTTGTGATATTGAAGCACGCGCTCTTTTAATGTTTTGACTAATTCGAAGTGATATTTTTTTTTCTTGTTTCTGTGTAAAAAAACTTTTAACAAAATCCGGACCTGACAGGTTGTTTTAGAAACGTTTTGCTTTTTTATTATTACAATTATTTTAATTATTATAACATATTAGATCACGCCTGGACACTTTTTGATTGGTTCATCATTATTCGCATCCCCTATGTTAACGGACATAAGTGTATATGTCAGTCTGAGGCACAAATGGCAGATGGTTGAGAAGATGCGTAAAGATTTTTGGAAGCGATGGTCTCAAGAATATTTACATACGTATATTATATAAACACGTCTGCACCAACGCCGTCTCCATCATTTAAACAACCAACTAATAAAGTTATATTTCACATTCATAGAAAAAAGTCTAGTTACAGAATCAACGCCATCTAGTGGCTGCTGGGCCTAGCTGACTTTAACGGTTTACCTTAAAGCTTTCTCATCTTGGGGTCGATTTAAAAGTTTATTTGCACCCACATCAGATAGGGCGATGTCTTCTAAGGCTTTGACACGACTGACGGCTACAAAAACCTGTCCTTTTGCGAAATTCTTCTTTCCTAAATCGATCATTGCTCTTTTTAGTGTTGTACCCTGAGTTTGTGGACAGTTACGGCCTAGCTTAAGATGAGCGGTAACATTCTCCGTTTGACATCTCCATGTATCCTCTTTGCACTATGAATGTTGTGCGTCTGCACACAGGTGAGATTGCACAACACATCAACATGATGACGGTTGTGTACAACCGTCATCATGTTTTATCCTAAGACCAACAGTCGCGTCATCAAATTTTATAAGCACAGATTCGGGCAATTGGCCGTCCTCTAATTGATCTTATCGAAAAAACAAAGATTGTGAACTTACAGTTTAGTTTTATAATAAAGAGTACTGACAATTATTGTAAGTCCACTGTAAAAACGTAATTGCTTGTTTAGTTTGCTCAATATGTTTCCTGTATTCTTCTTCTGGCTGCCCCTACTTTATAACAGGCGCACTTATCGCATTGATCTTTTTTCGGCTTTAATAGCGCAATATTTTTGACTTCGGTTTTTTTTAAACGTACAATTGGTAGAGGTTTTCTTTAGAATTCCATCCTGGCAATTAGTATAACTTCTGTGATGTTGCTCGACAATAATGAGATTCCATTACAGGAAGAAACCAGAAACTGAATTAGCGATTGTTTGGGTTTAAAAACAGGTTCAGATTATTGTTTTGGACGTCTTGAAGCTTGAATTTATCAATTCCTGCTTCCAATTCTGTACAGCCCACCTTCCTAAATCCAAAAACATCTTTCGACATACTTTGACCCTCTCATCATTTACTTTAAATAATATGCAAAGGTTTTAGCTCTCTTTGTTGTTCCGATTTCGTGGACGGACTGTCTTAATAGTAGTCACCCATTCGGAGAAGAGTCTTTTTTTCACCCCAAGTAAGATTCCAAAATTGATTAAAAATTATTTTCCTTGTATTTTCATCGATTGTCTCACATTTTAAAGTACTGTACTTCCCAATCTTACAAGGAGCATCTCAATCTCATGGAATGTGCTTCTTTTTGCTTATTGTAAGTCAAAAAGTTTTCTTTTTTCTCTCGCCCAAAATAACCTTTTTCTCTTCTTTGTTTGTTATTTTCTGAAATCCATTCCTTTTTATCTACTTCAAAACGTTTCTTTCGTTTCTTGCTTTTGTTTTTCCAGTAAGCGAGTCTGAGTCAGAATCAGAATAATAAGGCACAAGTTTCTTGTTTTTATCACTATCATCCGATATCGGTGGATCAGGAACAACATGGTGAATGGTATCAACAAGAGGTACAATTATTATAGGACTGCAATTTTTTATATTGTCTGATATTAAAATACTTGGCGATCCGTCTGGGGTATTGGAAATAGTCTGAAGTGAATTTATGCTTTGTTCTAAAGATATTGTTTCAAATATTTGAAGGGTATGCATACATGAAGTATTTGTATTGTCAGAGGTCAAAATATTAGTTGATTGTGATTCTATTTCAATTTGTGACGGTACTCATATACATATAATCAAATTCTCATTTGTAATGGAAGTATTGTCATTATTATAAACAGCTCGTAGAGCTGGGATACGGAACATAAGAACATATTATCTATATTTTCTGTGATCAAATTATTTGATAAATCAGGCAGGGATAAATTGTTGATATCGTCATTTATCTCATAATGTGGAGGTTTTTCAGGCGATGAAGAAAAGAGGACGAACTCAACGTTAACTCATATTTTTCGTACACTATTAAAGTCTAGTCTAGGTACAATATTATAAGCTTCCTGAACGCCGTCCTAGCGGATGTGGATGCAGGAATTCGTGCCACCTATGACAATTACTAGGTTTCCGGAACGCTCTGTCCCAGCAGATGTGGATGCAAGCGTTAGAGCCTGTTAGAGTTGGTACTACTGAAACTAGCGTTAAACAATGTCCCCGCAGGTTTGGATGTTTGGATCGTTTGAGTACCGAGCGAAGGAATGAATTTACAAACATAAGCTGGCCGATATATTCTCGGACCCGCGTTACGGCCTAGTGCGACATAACGTTCTACTTGGTGCCACCTAGTTTACAGGTCGAGTACTAAAATCGGCGTTACAGTGTCCCCACCTTTGTCTGCGAAGTCGTCTCGACAAGAGAGACAGGAAGTCAGTAAGCTGGTTTCAGTTCTTCTTCGGCTTTAGAAGTCTTCCTCGAGGGCGTCAAGGTTTCGCCGTTGTTGGTTGTTATGGGTTGCTTTCGCGGACGGCCTTTCTTGTGAATTACTGGAGTGGGTTGTGGGAAGTCGTTCTCTTCCAACCTCTTAAATTTTCTTATTGCCGGGGCATGGTATACTCCAACTGGAATGTTGGTATCTATTGTGACAAGCTCAAAAGATGCAGGTCCTTTGCGTTGTTTGATTAGATAGGGACCATCTCGTCTAGGTGCAAAGGAAATCGGCAAAGTTCATACAAAATTTTACCTTGAATGCGTCTTTGTAGGAAAAAATATTAATACCACAGGGGGTCCATTACTTAAACATAATCACCAAGATTTTTCATTTCAGGATTCATCCAAAAAAAGATATTAATATTTTAATATTTTGAGATTGAAAGTAACGTAGTGGTTACATACTCTTTGGTTGGTAGTATATGCAAAATTGATGCATTAATATTATCAAGTAAAAACACTTAAGAGTTGTGTGCCCAATTCGTGAGTCAGAGACTTTGACAAGTGACATTTGCAACTGCAAATGCACGAATCACGCGCATGCGCACAAAGAGTAGCAAACGAAGACAGCTAAGATACTAACCTACTAAACAATGGTCCTTTATATGCCATTGGCATTAGCATTGTCTATAAAAGATCTCTTTCAGTATTTAACATGATGTACTAGTCTGTGATTATAGTTTAGTTGTTATCACGTAAACAGTTCTGATTTGACAATGGAACCAAGATCCCTATGAATCACGGATAGTTGGTAACTACCTCTTCTAGAAAGGCAATATGCAACCAATCCGGAGCAAGGCTCTCATATTTTGATACAGCCAAAACACACGAGTACATATAGACCAGAGAGGAAGCTTGTGATTAAAGATAAACTAGAAAAAAACTGCGAATACAACTGAAATACAAGTCTTGAAGTTGTTATTTAATTTGTAAGTATAAATTCCTTTTAACCCAATTTTTACCATGTTTTATCCTTTAAGGTTTTATCTCATTCAGATGCATCTTGATACCTCTTTCTAAAGGTCGATGTACATTATTTTCTGCCGCGTAGGTACTGTATATTAGTGTTGAGTTTACTGGACGTCTAAAAAGTTGAATATTTTCTTTTCTTTATACTTATAGAGCATTATCCAAGAGCTATTAAACAACTTATATATTGTAAGTCGTAATTAAAATAAAATTAATGGCAACACTTATTGCCATTGCCATCTTGACAAAGTCTTGACAAGTATTTATAATCGCTGTTGTTTTAAATGAGGGTTTATATTAAAAGCAGAATAAATGAAAAAGGTTTTATATCTGATTTTTAATAGAAGAATAAAAACTTTTGATTTTTAATAGATTATTGGAATGTCATCTGAACATAGAGATAGCATATGCATCTGAATAAGATAAAACCTTACAGGATAAAATATGGTAAAAATTGGGTTAAAAGGAATTTAAATACTTACAAATTAAATAACAACTTCAAGACTTGTAAACAGTTGTATTCGCAGTTTTTTTTCCAGTTTCTAGTTTATCGTTAGTTAATCACAAGCTTCCTCTCTGATTATCTCGTGTGTTTTGGCTCTATCAAAATATGAGAGCCTTGCTCCGGATTGGTTGCATATTGCCTTTCTAGAAGAAAGAGGTAGTTACCAACTATCCGTAATTAATAGGGATCTTGGTTCCATTGTCAAATCGGAACTGTTTACGTGCATAACAACTAAACTATAATCACAGACTAGTACATGCTAAATACTGAAAAAGATCTTTTATAGACAATGCTAATGCCAATGGCATGTAAAGGACCATTGTTTAGTAGGTAAGTATCTTAGCTGTGCTCGTTTGCTACTCTTTGTGCGCATGCGCGTGATTCGTGCATTTGCAGTTGCAAATGTCACTTGTCAGAGTCTTTGACTCACGAGTTGGGCACACAACTCTTAAGTGTTTTTACTTGATAATATTAATGCAATCTTGCATATACTACCAACCAAAGAGTATGTAACCACTACGTTACTTTCATAATCTCAAAATATAAAAATATTAATATCTTTTTTTGGTGGATCCTGAAATGAAAAATCTTGGTGATTATGTTTAAGTAATGGACCCCCTGTGGTATTAATATTTTTTCCTACATAGACGCATTCAAGGTAAAATTTTGTTTGAAGCTCGCCTTTGTTCTTTTGGAAATTAGCCTTAAAGGTGTCGCTGTAAAATTTATAAGTAATTGTAATGTCAGGATACAATACTTTAAATGCTTTATCTATTCTATTTATGTTTAAATCAGGACTTAAATATTCTTTTTGGGATCGGGCTCTTCCATAATGAGATTCTTCTCGAGGAAATGTTGCCACATGTTCCTTAATAAGTTTTACAATATTCTCAGAGTATTTTCTATTTTTTGTCTTATTTCCTCTTTTCTCCACATATGTCAGATCTCCATTTTTTACTTTATTAACAAGAACGTGTATTTTTTTCTGCTTAAGGCCAAAAACAGCTGAAAATGTTTGCCGACAAACTTGTATTATGTTACCTTTACCATCTGGTAAAGTGTAGGAAACTGTACATTGACGTTTACTATCTTTTGGATTAAGGTATTTGCCATTTCGTCGTCTCTTTATTGGCAAGATATTAATTAAACCCATTAAGTAATTGCTTTGCTTTTCATGGGAATCGTCATAATATTCCGTAAATATCTTTAATTTTTGTTGATGTGAAATTTCTTTGCAGCTTTTTGAACATTTGCATAGAATCTGCAATAAAACTAAAAATAAAATGAAACCAGACTGAAAAAAATCTTGACGATATTAAGACCTATCGGTCTTAATACCATAGTATACCCATCTCGATGGAATCCGGTGATGTTTAGTCATAGCTTTATATATATCCACTGATATATTGGCTAAAAAAACTAAACTTTATCGCAGCAACAACCCAGACGTCCTTAATGAAATGTCATCATAATATTTAAAATCGGTTAAGCAGTTTAGACATTGTGAGACACTTGCAAACATGCATAAAAATATTCGCACATATTCTACTAAAATCATAACCTTCCTTTTACGTAATCGGGTAAAAAGGAATATAGCAAAAAAAGAACAATAATTTCTTCAATTTATATGCTTGTTCTAACATTCTATGTAACTTAATCGATCAATAAGTTATCGAGAAAAGTTCGATATAATACAAGGAATCAATGATCGATAAATCGATACGATCGATTCGGTTGTAAAATAAAGATCATCTTAATTTTTTCTACATCTCTAGATAAAGATATCATTTAAAGTAGATAGAATCTTAAAAATGATAATCACGAAACATGAGACACACTTAAAAATCTAAATACGATGATCTTTATGGTCACATACTCTGCACGTCACTATCAATATTCCTTAGAAATTGGCTAATAACCATATCAAAATTATTGTTTGTTTTACCTCGGCACCAGGAGCAGAAACTGCAGGAATGACTTTTTCAGATGTTGAAATATATTCTTGGCCATGTGTTTTTCGTCGTTTTCTTTCAAAACTTGAAGTTGAACACTGTTTTTTCCTTTTATTTGCACCACTAACATTGGACTGACGCGCGTCGAAGTCGGCCATTTTGATACAAAATGAATCTGACGTCAATGGTCCTTAGTGCCTTCTAAAAAACCGAACTCATGGCACGTAGTACTCGCGCGAACTTCATACCATTATTTTGTTAGAATACCATGCTGGGTCCTTAGTGCTTTATTTGTGTTGTTGGGCATGGCATTTAGAACCGAAATGCATACTCAGTTTGATTTTTAACTTTTTGGTACTTAGTGCCTTATTTACTGCAAGTATTCATATTATTATTACTTCCTATGGGGACTAAAATAAGTATTAAAAATTCTTAAACTATTCTTTAGGTATATCTTTTTTTTTAAAGTGTATTGTTTCGCTTACTATTATACTATTGCGTCAACATCTAAATATATAAAAGCAAAATACCACTGACTGACTGACTGACTGACCGAATAATCACGAAATCTCAGGAACTATAAGGCCTACAAACTTGAAATTTGGAAGACAGGTTCTTTCTAGGACGTAGGTGTCAGCTAAGAACGGTTTTGAAAAATTACCCCCTAAGGGTGTGAAAGGGGAGGTCGAACGTTGTATGAAAGTCATATGTTTTGAAGTTAGAGACGTGAAAATCGACATTTAGGTTATTAGCTTTAAATAATCAAAATCTGTACAATTTAATTTGGGAAATTCCCCCTTTAAGCGCTCATACGCATTAGTGGTTAACCGCGTGCGCGGCTAGCCGCTTTTATATTTTTATATGAAACCGCTCATTTTGTATGCACTAAAGCGCGACGAAATTCCAACCGCGGCGGTTGAACGGGAGGCAGCGGCCCGCTTCGTGGCTGGCCGCCAACTTGCCTGTGCGCACTAGGCGGTTGAGTACGCGGCGTGTTGCAGGTGTGTTTACACGTGTGTACTACTATGTTATAAGCGCA
The DNA here is from genome assembly GCF_902806685.2 of Maniola hyperantus. NCBI lineage: Eukaryota > Metazoa > Arthropoda > Insecta > Lepidoptera > Nymphalidae > Maniola > Maniola hyperantus. The sequence goes on from NC_048542.1 coordinate 3,230,375, forward strand.
GTCATGAACTTCAGATACGGAAAAATGTATCGTCGAAATTCAACAAAAAGAAGCAATATGGAATTGTGAAGCAGGAATTTATAAAAACATGTTGATTATGATAGACTGAACGCAATTCTCTGACTAGCGGTTCAACCGCGTCAGGCGGCAAGCCGCTAAGATAAACTGCCTGGGCGGCTGACCGCTAGTGCGTATGAGCACTAAGGTCAGTTACAGTGCTCCACCGACCGTCAGTGCGTACCGTCGGTGCTGATGATGCGCATTGACCGACCGTTGTTTGTATCATTCAGTGCTCTGCGTACCAGTAAACTGACCGGACGTGTACAGTCGCTTTCAGTATCGATAAGGTTCATGTTTTTCGTAGCGACAAAGTCGTGGCGTAGACGTATGGACGCGTTTACAAATAGTTTAATTGCTGCATATTATCTTCGTAGACGTCGACGAAACAGAACACGTAGATACCACGTACATCCGATCGTCGCCCAAAGAGCTTTTCAGGGGGAATTCAGCACCATATACTCGTTATTGCGCGAAGATGAAGAAAATTTTTTTAATTACTTCAGGATGTCGATCAAAAGTTTTGATGAATTATCAGCCAAATTACAAGACAACTTAAGACATATAGTGGAAGTATTTATTGCAATTACAAGAAATTCTTTTCTGTTGTTTTACTTGCTGTATGTGATTGTGACTATCGCTTTACATACATTAACGTCGGTTCATGTGGAACAGACTCCGATTCTTCAATATTCAGACAAAGCAATTTGTTTTTAAAATTACAAAACGAAGAGATGTGTTTTCCTCTCCCTAAACCATTGCCTAATACGACCGAACCACTTCCATACGTTATTGTTGGTGATGCGGCATTCGGTATTTCAAAACAAGTATTACGACCTTATGCACGTAGTAACATGACTTACAAAAAGAAAATATTAAACTATAGACTAAGTCGTGCAAGGAGATATATCGAGTCTACATTCGGTATAATGAGTAACAAATTCAGAATATTTCATAGACCAATGAACACTTCTTTAGAAAACACAATTACTATCATCAAAGCTTGTTGTGTCTTACACAATTACATAAGAGAACGAGATGGTTACAAAATAGAGGATACATTAACAATTTCAGGATTCGAACCAATAACCCACAGCAATGACAGTCACAATCATAATATTAGATCAGGGGACATGTTGAGAGAAAAGTTTGCTAATTACTTTACATCTCCAGAAGGTGCCGTGCCTTGGCAAAATAATTGTATATATTGAACTCATAATTGTATGTACTCGTATCAAAATAAATAAATAAACATGAATATAAAGGTATTTCTTTATTTACTCACCAACATTTTTTTGCTCAGTCGGAGACATTTCGTCGAAATTCGGACATAATACTTCACATATTTCCTTCCAAGCCTTTAGCCTGGCATCGCGATCTTTATATAACTTGTGGCCTAAATCCCAGAGTGGTTCACGAAGACGAACTTCGGTGATCAAGCGTTCAGTATCAAGGTTCATATTTGTTTTTACGAAGTCACTGGTGTTTTGACAACAATAATACACGCATGCGTGCGGTCGGTGCACCGGTCGGTACAGCACTGAACGCGTTCATTTGTTTACATAGCGCGTCAGTCGACCGACGGTACGCATGCGCACGCGCTCGACCGACGGTCCTCGTACGCAGTGCGTAGCAAAATACGCGTGCGTACGGTCGGTCTAGCACTGTACGGTTTATGAATTTTCATACATATGACAAGCGCGACTGACGTACGCACTGACGGTCGGTGGAGCACTGTAACTGACCTAAGGGTGGTAAAATAGGGGGGAAATATTTTTATAGAAAAGTTTTAACTATTGTTATTTTTACTTGTGAAACGCTGGTTCTTTCTAAGGGGTAGGTATCAGACAAGAAAGGATATAACTAAATTACCACCCTAAGGGAGTGCAGGGGGGGGGGGGTGAAAAGTTATATGAAAATCCTATGTTATCGTTGAAAACGGCTAAGCTATGGAATTCAGGTTTAGCTATCAAGTCTTGTGCCTCTAAGATTTTACCACGATTTATTGTGTTAACATTTTAACATTGACTCTCTTTTCATTATTTTCCATAGTCTTGCCGAAAACGGAATTGTTCATTAATTTATAAAAATCTTTTTCAAAGTCTGATGTAATTAAAGTTCGCATATTCGTATTTAAGTCTATATATTTTGTAACCAAGGACTTTGGTCAAATTTTAATATTCTATGAATTTTAGTTAACTTTATACCCATACTAAGACATTGTTTTAGATTTCTATAATGAATTTTATATTTAGTTTTATTATTTAGATTGGGTACTAACTTGATATCTTTTGAATTCCCAATTCGAATATTTTCAGGGCATAAAGGTAAGTCGGAATGCAAATCATGAAGTTCATTGCGATACTCCAAATCAACTTCTAGAATATAGCCAATCTCAGATAATATGTCTGATACTTTAAAGTTTGTTTCAGTGTTTATCCATTCAAACCCACCTGTTGGAAGGTACTGGGACATGGCCCAACCATAAAGATTATTAGCGTCTAAATATGTTAGGTACAATTTAGGTTTTTCCTTATCATAATCTTCCATAAACAGATTATTTGCTTTTGCATAACGATTGTTATATTGAGATATACCTCCTCTAATTCCAGTTTTATAAAAGATATTGTCATAGTCGGTCAATTATAGTTTAAAAATAGTCCGTAACTCCAGCCTCTGACCGGACCCTTGTGCTCCTATACAACATGTGCTTTATTACTCTATAGTTGTTACAGTCTTGTCTTGTTTTTGTAGATGGGCAAAACGACTTGAGACTAACGTAAAAAAAGAAAAGGACTATAAGGCTCGGCGCAAACGGGCCACCAACCACAGCCACTGGTGGCGAGCGACAGCGTCTTGACACACTTTTTCATACATTTTGTATAGACACGCCGCACACGTGTAGCCCGTGGCGACCACTCGCTACAGCAGTGTCCGCGACTCGCCACTTGCGGTCGCTACGGGCCACACAAGACGCCGACACCCGCCACTGTCGCACTACTCCGCCCCCCGCGCAGTTAACCCTAGACGTTCTAACGGACCGCACGCGTCATCATGGAGCACGACGCCTCGCTGGATATTGATACATTCATATCGGAAATCCATTCACGCCCGGCTATTGGGGATTTACATTCTGATCTATACAGCAATAGAAATGAGAAATTAAAAGCCTGGGAAGAGATTTGTGAATTATTTATTAACAAATTCAAGGAGAAAAATAATAAGGAAAAAAGCGCGGCTGGTATGTTAACATTTTAAATACTTTGTGTCATGTTTATTCATATTCTGTTTTCTTGCCATGGTATTGATCCTTCATTTATAAAGTAATCTTTTAATATGTCCCGTGTAGTACATGATCGTAAAGTTGGTATACCTGTATCTTCTATATTTTCGAATCCGACTATATTCAGCGTGTGTTTGAAATTGTAACCATCTCTTTTACGTACAAAGTTGTGCAAGATGCAACACGTTTTTATGATGTCTTCTGAGAATTCAATAGATGTATTTAATGGGTGATGAAGTATTCTCCATTTGTTGGAAAGTATACCAAATGCACATTCTATGCAACGCCTAGCACGACTTAGTCTATAGTTAAATATTTTTTTATCTGAAGACAAATGTCTTCCAGCATAAGGTCTCAACATGTGTTCGGATAAACTAAATGCTTCATCACCAACAAATGAATAATTTAGTGCTTGACGGTTACCAACTGGTCTTTGTAGAGGTATATTAATAGATTTGTCTTCAATCCTTTTAAATAATTCACTCTCTTTAAATATAGTTGAATCCGATGCTTTACCATAGCAACCAACATCCACGAATGTGAAAAGGTAATTAGAGTCACAAACCGCCAAAAGTACCATCGAAAAATAATTCTTGTAGTTGTAGTATAATGATCCACTGTCAAATGGGTGAATAATTCTTATATGTTTCCCATCGATAGCACCTACGCAGTTAGGGAAATTAGTGTTTTGTAGAAACCCACTAGCTATTTCGTTCCACATATCCCTCGTTGGTTCTGGTATACATATTGCTTTCAACCTGTTCCAAATTAGTTTGCACGTTTCTTTGACTATCATTCTCGCTGTAGATGCACCACGATTGTAAGTAGTTTCAAAATCTCCAAATGAACATCCAGCGCCAAGGTACCTGAAATAAATAGCAAGTTATATATTAAATACAGTGTTGTTGAATAATAATATAATTTGTTACAGCTGCTACGAACGAAAGTGGAAGAGTCTCCGCGATAGTTTCAACAGAGAAATTGGGAAGCAAAAGAAGAGTGGATCTGGAGCATCAGGCAGGAAAGAATATATTTATTTTAATCAATTGTCTTTTTTGAAACGTCTTAGAAACGTGAGACCTACAACAGATGAAGAGATTAACGAAAATGATTCAGGACTACGAGCAGAACAACAACAAGAACAAAATGAAGAAGAAAATTGTTCTTTAAGCAGTTCCAGGAGAAGGGCAACGAAAAGAAGTATTGAGAAATCGGAAAACGAAATATTGAAACAACTATCAGACAATTTACAAAATAAATATGCAAGATCTGAACATGCGGATCCTGACAAAGATTTCTTGATGTCAGTCTTGCCGGATATTAGAAAAATTCATGATGATTTTAAAATTGATTTCAAGGGTGAAATGTTACAGTTGATTAAGAAGTACAAAATGTATGAACCTATTAATAATTATAGATCTTACTCATCACACTCTTATGGATATTCTTCACAAAATACAAATGCTTATACAACAAACCAGGCTAATACATCGACTTCGATGTCTTCTCCATCGGCATTGTCAAATTATTCAAATCATTCTGCAGATGATAGTTCTATAATAGAAGAAATGTTTGGTACCTAATCATAGAGAATTATAAATTCATGATGATTTAAAAATTGATTACATTGTCACAGTTAATTAAGAATTACAATTTGTAGAAGCTGACCAAAATTACAGATCTTACCCATCTTAATAAATGTACTTAATGTTAAAATATTAAATTTGTTTTACTTACCTTAATGTGATTGCGAGTCTTTCTGCAGGGGTGATGCTTTGCCGCATACTGGTATTTTGCCGTATTAATCCATCTTGTAACACTAACAGCAGTTCTTGAAATGTAGTCAAACTCATTCGAAAATGACTAAAAAACTTTGTTGGATATCTTTGTAGATTATCGAAATGCAAATTATGTTTTACTGTTGGACCTGTTAAAATTGGATGTACCCAATATCGGCGGTGACGGCGTTGTCTACGTCGTCTGCGTATTAACAATAGCGCGAGCAAACTTTCCGTGTCGGAGTCCATCGCAAGACTGCGCAGCAGAGAGCGGGTTATAAAATGTGGCGGCTTCCGAACACCGGTGGCTGTCGCTCGCTTCTGACAATGTGGCGGTAGCGCGCGACAGCCACCGGTGGCTGTGGTTGGTGGCCCGTTTGCGCCGAGCCTAAGGGTATAAACTGCGTTAAGCGTGCCTCTCGCGTGTCCATACAAAAACGACCCGCGCGTGCACACGCTCGTGAGCCCGTCGCGTGATACTTCCGTGCAATGGGGCACGCATGCACGCGACGTGATCACGCATCACGTTGGACGGGTCCACGCGCGAAGCCCGCTAGCGGGTGCACGCGCGTGCTTGTTCAGTTGACAGCGCTATCTCGAACCGACCGCACGCGCGTGCCCGGCCCATAACAAAAAATGACAAATTTTGATACAGAAAGGGTAATTGTTGAAGTTCAGTGTCGTCCTGCCATATGGGACCAATCAAGCGAAATATTTAAAGACCGGGACGCTAAATCAAAAGCATGGCTAGACATTTGTAAAGTACTGTTTGAAAATTTTGATGACTGGAGTGAAGCAGAAAAAAACATACAAGGTAAGTACCTACACTCTTTTTTTATTTTATAATAACGTAGGTTAGGTAAACTATTCTTTGCGCCTAATTTTTATTTTTAATAATCTATGCAATTAGTTATATATAATTAGTTATTTCAATTGTATTTGTGTCAATTAAATGTTTTCAACAATTAATCCAACTATAAAATTAAAACTCGGAATATTTACAATAATTTACCTATGTAAATATAAAATCATGCTTATATTCAAAACTAGTGCAGAGATACTGCGTATTTCTGAACATTGTGAAATTCGTGTGAACAATGTCCCATAATATTGGTATGGTTTTATATAATTATTGCTCGATAAATTCCAAAGTTCTTTCTTTCGGCCACGCGGTCGCCGCCATTTTGCGCGTCACGAGACAACCAGTATGTTCACGACTGCGAGCTTCACACTACTTCACACTATCGGTGTATTTAGGGTTCAAAATCATTTTAGGGCAGAAACAGTGGATCGGTAGGTAAATAAATAAAACAATTATCAACTAAAATATTTATTATATTGGTTTTAGAATTGGGCTAGTAACTTTGTAAAATAAGCGTGCGTTTTGTAGTTTTGTAGGTTTTTCTTTGACATCTCTCAACTTTAGTTTACAACAATCTAAGTTATTTGGTTACATCCTATGATTTTATATAACTAGATTAGTTATACGCCCGCTTTCAAAGGCAAGAGCAATGGAAGGTAATTGCCTACCATGCAGTTAGTCACGCTCCAATCGGTGTCGCGTCTACATGTGTTTGAGTACCAATAATATTTTAGTAAAAAAGATGCCTACTTGTGTTTTTAGACACTGTACAAACTACACATCACTGGATGTGTAATGAAAGAAAAAAAGTTTCATTTTATGCGTAATTACATAACATTTTACCTATTTAATGTAAGAATACTGAATTTCTTATAATTTTCGACTGTCATGGCGGCGCAACTGGTTACATCCGATGAATTTAACAAATAAAATCATTAGGTATATTATTAAAATATGCCTGCTATGTTAATAAAAAATGTGTGGTAAAAAACCGTGAAAATTCAATTATTGAATGTACATAAATTATAAAAAAGCCTTCAATAAATACTGCGATCTTGCCATGACAGCTGTCCGTCTGCAACGAAATAATCTGCGAAGCTATCGCGTAATGTATACGAATCTCTGTGGGTATTTCCAATTAACCCCCGAACTGAACGTATATGGTCTGGTATAATGACAATATCATGAAAGTCATTAATTTGACTTCTTGATCTTATAAAATTATGCAAAATACAAATTGTTTTAAGAAAACAAATTGCTTTGTCTTTTCCAACGTTCAATGGACGATGGAGTATGCGAAATTTATTAGCCATGATACCAAATGTACACTCAATATAACGTCGCGCTCTCGTTAACCTATAATTGAATATTTTTTTTTTGTAGTTTAAATCGAGAGCTCGAGCATATGGCCGCATGACATGGCTAGATAACCCAAATGCTTCATCTCCTACAATAATATAGGGCAAAGCTGCGGTTGCAGCAATGTTGGTTGGTTTATCATTGTGTATTACGGGCAATGCTTTGGCAGGAGGAATATCTATTAAGTCATTGTTGATTTGTTCGTACAATCGGCTTTGTGTGAAAATTGCGGAGTCAGATTCTTTACCCTGCACTCCCACGTTTATATAGGTAAACTCATAGTTGGCGTTACACATTGCAAGCAGTACAATAGAATAGTAATGCTTATAGTTGTAATAGAGGGAACCACTATGTGGAGGTCTTATAATGCGTATATGTTTTCCGTCTATTGCACCTATGCAGTTAGGAAACTGGGCTTGCGTTAAAAAACCTTTTTCAGTCTCTACCCATAGCGCACGGGAAAATTTTGGTATACATTCTTCCTTTAACCTTTCAATTATAATTTGACAAACTTCTGTTACTATTTTTCTGACCGTGGTTAGTCCTGTCTGATACGCCAGATGAATATCGACGAAGGTATGTCCACTAACTAAATATCTGTAATAAAATAAAATACCTGTGTTATTGTTTCAGTGAAAAAGCTGCAGCAAAGATGGAAAACTGCAAGAGACACTTATATAAGAGTGAGGTCTACTAAAAAAAAACTTAAATCAGGCTCCGGTTCCAGGGCAAATAAAACATACGTTTACTATAACATGCTGTCATTTTTAGATTCAAACTCGAATACTCAAGGAGAAGAATCGGCAGACAATTTTAATCAGTCAGTAGAGCAAAACGCGTCACCGAGAACTTCACAAAATAATACGATTATTGAAGAAGATTTGATTAATGTACCTAGCACCAGCTCCAGCGTTACCAAAGAAACACGATCTTCCAAGAAACGTAAGTGCGAATCGCCAACTGATTTCGAATTAGAGTTGTTAAATTACGTGAAGAATAACACTGCAGATAATATGGACGAAGACTTGAATTTTTTTAAGTCATTATTACCAACTGTAAAAAAATTGAGTTGCTTTAAAAAATTATTATTTCGTACGAAAGTATTACAAGCTTTAATTGATATTGAAAAAGAAATGATTATTACCATTGATGACCTTTCATTAACGCAAAATACGGTAACGAATGATTTAGAATCCTTAAATGTAAGATCAGATACGAACAATGAATAAATAGGTAACAAGAAAGACTTTGAAGATTTGATTAAGACTGTTTAATTATTAAGAACAAAAGAAAGAGAAGAACATGAAGAACTATTTAAGTTAGTAAAAAGCGCAATTTTATATTTATATTTTTCTGGTCTCATGTGCAATTATTATGATATACAAGGGCATTCGCCAAAAGTTTACAAGCCTTGAGGTGTCATGTTCATAAGGAAAGAAACGGGGTCGATTCGGACACTTTTATCTTAAACCCTATTTTGGGGTCAAATAAAAAAGTGTATCAATAGACCCCTTTTTTACTTAATGGACCTTTTTTTTGAACCTACTCATAACATTGCTCCTTCATATGTCCTCTTCTTAAATTTAATCTTTTATGTAGTAAACTGTGATTATGATTGTGATGATAAATAAGAATTTAAAATAATATTAGTACCCGATCTAGTAATAGAAGGGAATAATTAATAAGGGAAATATTCATATGTAAAAACTTGCAATCAATATGCGTCATTATAATTAATACTTTGTAAGGTAGGTATATTATTATAATTAAGACATTTAGACTTATTGTACTGTTTTAACTGTTATTGTGTTTTTTTATTTTAAACTTGAACCTGTGATTTTATTAGTGTATTTCAAATGAATAATCAATGACTAATTGTAACGTAGCGTTTATGCAAGACACTGTGATGACTGTTGTGATTAAGTATATAAAAAAATAAGTGAATAAGTAGGTATAGATAAAAAAAAACGAAAAAGATAAAACTGTGTAATTTAGAAATAACAAAATATAATTAATAAATATAAGAAACTGTGATTAATATGATGATTAATAAGTGTGCGGTTATGTGTTTCGGTCCGTGAACCACATCAAGAAAAACATTTTAAGCCATATTCAGGTGTCACTGCCGAAACAATAAGAACTTCTTCTTCTTTCTTGCTTGATGTGGCTAAACAGTAATGTGACTTACATAAATTGGCAAAAAATATGAGTGTTCTAAACTTTTGTTAAATAATGACTGTTTTTTTACATGAATAAAGATGATTATTAATATCGAAATGTCTTTACTTACCGCAATGTCATTGCAAATCGTTCCATTGGTGATACGATTGACGTAGATTTCAATCGTAGATTGTTAGTCTTCAAATAGGGCTCCAGTTTTGAATATAATTCATCATAGACTTGTAATGAAACTTTAAAATATTTGAAAAAAAACCTTTCATTTTTTCTTAATATACCAAACTTCACCACGAATTCCCCGCACAGTAACCTAGATTCAACGAACGGGCTTACTGGCTGGCGTCTTTTTTTGGCAATTCGTCGTCGCCGTCGTCTTGATAAATAATACAACATTAATTTATCCATTATTACTTATTCGACTGTACACCTCCAACGTCAAAATTGTACTGAGAAAACTGCGTACGCGGATGCACGCGCCGATGCCCGCGCATAAGCACGCGAACGTGCTCACGTGCGTGCACCAGAAGCGTGGCCCGCGACGTGCTCACGTGCGTGCACACGCTTAACGCAGTTTATGCCCTAAGACGCACACAATTCGACGTTTGTCGCAATTTGAACGAGAACGAAATTAGGCAATTACAATTACTAGAATGGAAGGAGGAAAAAGAAAAGAAGGCAGAAAAGTATTGGCACGTATGAAAAAACTTCAGGCGTCACCTTGCTTTTCTGTTTTTCTGACTTTTTTTTGTTATTTGGTGTGATAGTAATGCTACATGCTGGGTTATCACCAAAAACGATCAATTGGGGTAGATCGAGCACTATCCGGATGTAATCTTCTCTCTATTTTTTTGTCGTTGTGTTGGCCCGCGGCGTGTGTGTTGTGGTTTGTGGTGTACGAGGTAGAGGCCATGAAATAGGTGGTGGGGGTGTCTTCGCTACTCCCACCACAAACGGAAAATGGTAGGTTGTCGATCTTGTTTCGGCAGTGTTCGTCGTCAAAGTTTGAAAATTTTCAAACTTTGCGGTTTTTCTGTCACTGCACATTTAATCAATTCAATCAATCATCAATTTTGCACCAATTTTTGAACACTTTTCACCACTTTGTAGCGCTCACCGAGACGCAATTTTTGATGTATCGCACTTGTAGATTGGTTTCGAAAAACCCACTTTTTCGAATTTTTGTGTTAATGAAATATGATGCAAATTCAGTGAGTAAATAAAATGTGCATCATAATTACTAAGATTATGTAAAACTAGCGACCCGCCCCGGCTTCGCATGGGTGCAGCGTAGATACTAATGTGGTGTCAGATATCTACTCTTGTGGTGTCAGTGAGGAGATTATTATAGGCGCAGCGGCACCGCCCGCCGCCTCCATCGCGTTGTATTGCGCGTTAGTTTTAATCTTACGATATTTCATATTATTTTAATTTTGTAATATCTCGTAAGATATTATTCTAAATTAAATGATGTAAAGGGCAATTTTGGTCTAAATTGAATATTACAGACGATCAACTATTTTGATTTTTATAAGAATTAATAGTATGTCCACACAACATAAAACCACATGTCCATAAAACCACAACACACACGCCGCGGGCCAACAGAACGACAAAAAAGAGAGAGCAGATTATATACGTATAGTGCTCGATCTACCGAACTTAATAGTTTTTGGTGATAACCCAGCATATAGCATAACTATCACACCAAATAAAAAAAAAACGTGCGAGGTGACGCCTGAAAAAACAGAGGAGGCGAAACTAATAAGCCCACGTGTTGTTGTGTCACGTGGTAAAGAAAATGCCAGAAAAGAAATGAAAAGAAAGATAGATCCAGGTAAGGTACTAAATCCTAATATAATATTATTGTCTTGTTTTTGTAGATGGGCAAAAATGACTTGACACTAACATAAAGAAGAAAAGACGCATACAATTCGACGTTCGTCGCGACATAGACGAGAACGAAATTAGGCAATTAGAATTGTTGGAATAAGAAAAAACCGTTTGTGGTGGGAGTAGCGAGGAGACCTCCACCACCTATTTCATGGCCTCAACCTCGTACACCAACCACAACACACACGCCGCGGGCCAACAGAATGACAAAAAAAGAGAGAGCAGATTATATACGTATAGTGCTCGATCTACCGAACTTAATAGTTTTTGGTGATAACCCAGCATATAGCATAACTATCACACCAAATAACAAAAACAAACATGCGAGGTGACGCCTGAAATAACAGAGGAGGCGAAACTAATAAGCCCAAGTGTTGTTGTGTCACGTGGTAAAGAAAATGCAAGAAAAGAAATGAAAAGAAAGATAGATCAAGGTAAGGTTCTAAATCCTAATATAATATTATTGTCTTGTTTTTGTAGATGGGCATCAGTGGCGTGCAGGTCGTAGAGGCATAAAAGCACTGCTTACCCTACCATTAGACATGTTCAAACTTATATGAAAGACTTTACAAAAAAAAAACTTACATAATTCATGTTAAATAATATTGTTAGTATAACATTATTTAAAAATAATACATAAAATAATTATTATTAAATAATAATATTAATATTACACACACCTCTTCTTCAAAAACTCGCGCACGCCCGTTCAAAACGATCACGAGCGGTCGCGTTCATAGATAACAGCATATATTACAAATGGTACTCTTAACTTTTTATTAAACTTTTTTTTAGGTTTCGAAGTCGACCGACCCGCGGAGGGAGCCGAGGTTGGGAGGGGGTCCAGGGCCTGGAGCAGAACCGGCGAATCCCCTACTACTGATGTTAGCATTTAGGCGCTCCCGTTCTTGCTGTCTATTAGCTATCTGCGTTCATGATCCTCAATCGATTTACTTAGTAAGTCAGTTAAAGTGTTCCTTTTGTGTCGTCTTCTTTTAATTCCTTGATCAGCTGATGGATCAGTAGATTGTGATTCAAGGGTTTGATTTGTTTCTTCATCTTGAGTGTCATTTTCTGTATCTATGACCTATGAGGATAGGTGGCAGCACTCGCGCTGTCAACACATAGTTTTTAAAGCTCCATGTTATTTTGTTAAATAAAATAGAAATATAAGATTATTAGTGTTAAATTTGCTTGTTAATATTATATACCGAAGAAATATGCGAAGTGAAATTAAAATCTAGTAAAAACAGATAAATAAAAGCTGGAAATTGACTCAAAATATGTGAAGGTTAAATTGGACAATTTGCATTGAAATAAGCTATGGAAATCTATGCATAAATAGTGAAAGTGTTATTATAAGCTTAAATGATTGAGTGAATAAGAAAGAGCAAACACTGAGTGAGTAAAAGTAAAAAGTTATAAACTTTCATAACCTCAAAATATCCAAAAATATATGTTAGTGATTTGTCATTCTTCATCATTGAACGCCTAGCGCCATCTGTTGCCAAAGCAAAAACTACTAACAGCGATTCAACGACGATAGGCGCGTGTCAATACTTTGTCTGGCAAAATTCTCTATAGACAAGCTCTCACGTTATTCACGTATAGGATATCGCAAGCAAATAATAAATTTCAAAATGGAACAAATCGCAGAAATATTAAAAAGTATACAACTAGATATGCAAATACAGAAACAAAAGCTAGATACTATGGAAAAAAGCCTAACAGAAAGTATAAATAAAAAATTTACAGAAATTGATTTAAAATACAACGAATTAAGCAGCAAAATTGAAGAACAGGAGAAACGCATCGACTACTTTGAAAGACATATAAGAAAGAAAATATTGTAATTTTCGGAATGGAAGAGCAAGAAAAATGCTATAACGATTTGGAGAAGGAAATACTAAACAATTATAAACGAAATGATGTCGGTTCAAGTTACTCCATCTGAAATAGATTGCCTTTATAGATTAGGCAAAAAAGGGCTTAAGGCAAGGCCAATATTACTCTCTCTCACAACACTAAATGAAAAAATACAAATCATGAAAAATAAAAATAATTTGAGAGATACACCATACTACATGAAAAATGACTACCCGAAAAAAATTTTAAATGAAAGAAAAATTCTTAAAGAACAAATAAATAAGTTAAAAAATGAAGGGCAAAATGCCATAATAAAACATAACAAAATCATAATTTTAAAAGATAGATTACCACAGTCAACGAACAAAAGGAATTTATCCCAGTCACCAGATAATAGCCCAAATAATCATAACAATGGATCCTTTAAACCGACATCGAAGAAAAATAAACACAGTAACATAACAGGTTACTTACTGCAAAAGCCAAAACAGATAGACAGCGCGCGAGAATATCAAGAAAAGGTATAGAATACGGAAAAACCCCTCTCTATTGCTTTACTAAAATAAAGGATTATCAAAACTTTACAGCTCCCAGTACGGGTGGTCGCCGTGAGAGACCAAAACCCTCCATCAATAATACACTCTAAATTGGAACTTATAACATAAGATCTCTCGCTACAGAGCGCATGGAGGAGGCCTACACCCAAAGATGGGTACCCAAAATAAAATATAAATAAATAGAAAAAAAAACTAACGGATAGGTACATAATCCATTTTTATACTTTATTTTCTTGTTATTTTTAACTTTTGTTTTTCTTTAAATCTATTTTAATATTTGTTAATTTATAAGGGAATATAAAGTTAATTTGACGAATTATATTATAAACTACTATAGGAATTAAATAATAGTCAGTATAATGAAATAAATAAAAATATTCTTGTTACTTTAGCTACTGTTGTTTAAAATAATATTTATGTGTTTTAACTGTCTGATAATAATGGAATATAGAATTGATTTTGTCAAGTTAAATATAAACTGACGTAATTCGTCAATTGCGTTAATATTGTATAAACCCTACTAATGAAATAACAGTACATTAATTGTTTGACAATAATGGGATATAGAATAAATTTTGTCAAGTTAAATATATAGGTACTGACATAATTCGTCAATTGCGTTAATATTGTATAAACCCGACTAATGAAATAACAGTACATTTTATGTGTTTTAATTGTTTGATAATAATGGAATATAGAATTAATTTTGTCAAGTTAAATATATATTGACATAATTAGTCAATTGCGTTAATATTGTATAAACCCTACTAATAAAATAACAGTACATTTTATGTGTTTTAATTGTTTGATAATAATGGAATATAGAATTAATTTTGTCAAGTTAAATATATATTAACATAATTCGTCAATTATGTTAATATTGTATAAACCCTACTAATGAAATAACAGTTTACATATAATGTGATAATGTTTTTGTTAATTTAAAATAATGTGAAATTTAAAAATATAATCTGTGTTCTTAATATTCTGTTTATTAACAAAGCAATATTAATTCAACTTAAGAATGATACTAATATTAATAACACCTTCGAATTAATACTAGAATATTTAATATTGTACCTGCCTAGATGATAATTGTGTTTTGGAAATAAATGGGTTATTTATTTATTTATTTATTTTATTTATGACCTATGTCTTCATAATATCGGTGCAAGATGATCTGAATGCCATATGTGGAATTAAAAAGGCCATAGTTTCTTGAAAGCGCCATGACTTAATATTTAAAATAAAGATAAACCCCCCTATCAAGTGATGAAGCTTAAAAAAAGACATGTGGGACTTACAGGCGTTGGCCGCAAGTACACTAAAAAATAAAAATAAGGACGAAAACGGCGAAAAAGTAAACCTTAAATTAAAGTGCCTTAAATTTGAAAAAGCCCACCCAAATGCAATTTTCTATCGGTATGACCACTCTTCAGAATATGAAAAAATTGATATTATACAGCAGTGTAGCCGTCGAAACCGCATTACACAGAATGTTGAACTAAAACAGGCGGACAACGATTTTCGAAACGGATACGAAATTCTGCCTATCTCTATGCAGAAAAAAATGACCTTGTTAAACTGTGCCGAAGTGGGCTTATCCCTGACGAGTTACATGACTGGTATAAGAACTTACCGGTCAGTGGTACTTTAAAAGAAAATTATATTTTCGAACTAGAAGATGAAAATGATGATTTTTGAAACTAATTACAGTTGCCCTAATTACCTAATAATTAGTTTTATTTCTAATTCATGGTTTGACCAACATCTAAACATTCGCTCTATGAGAGATTCATGTTTTGTTATTTGTATGTAAAGCAAAATTTTAATAAAAGGACTAATTTAATTTTCTTATAGATTTTTATTTAGGAATGACAGTTCATTATCAGATTAATATAAGCTAAAATTCAAAAGAGGTAAAACTCATTAAAACATTTTTTTTTTAAATCTACCAACATTAATTCTAAAAAAACAAAGCAGTAACAGCAACCGAATAATCTAAAAACAAAATCAAACTCAATAGGATTGCATTTAAGAACTATGAGCAAAATGCAACCTTTTGCAAAAAATAAATTAATATCGCTTATAACTACATACTAGTTATTTGCATTTTACCTCTAAACCGACGATTTATTAGTTTTGTTTTTACATGACCTAGAGTAAAAAGTGTACGAATCCTACCTGCTTTCTCCTACACGACATAACACCTTCATTCATGGCAACGCAGCGCGACTTTACGTTCGCTTGCACTTATCTCCTTCATCTACTCCAGAAAAACATATGTAGATTGGAACCATTTTAGTAAAAAGAATACGCTAAGTGCCCATAGCACTTTCAATCACGGTGATTATTATCATTATAATAGGGGTTAAAGTATGCAATTGCCGATTTATTGTAATAGGTACTTCGAATTGACATAGAACCTTCATGGTTTGAGATTTTTGAGTGAAACTTTTTTCATACGGTACCTATGTAGTTCTTCTTTTAAAAAATGTGCAACATTCGATTATCTACTTTCAGTTGTTTTTTTTTTATTCAGCTTAGACAATAAAGATGGATACTTCGAAAATTCGTGTGATTTTTGAATACGAGTTCCGACGCGGAACTAACGCGGCAGAAACAGCTCGCAATATTAATGTTGCGTTTGGAGAGGGGACTGCTAATGAACGCACTGTGCGATTTTGGTTTAAACGCTTTCGTGATGGAAACTTCGATTTGAAGAACGAACCACGTGGAAGACCGCCTACACAGGTGAATAACAATGATTTGAAAGAGATGGTGGAAGCCGATCCGAGCCAAACTACCCAGGAATTAGCGGCATGGTTTAACGTTACCTTACCAACAATATTGACTCATTTGCGTCAAATCAATAAAATAAAAAAATATGAAAAATGGGTGCCTCATGATTTGACTGATCTGCAGAAAGAAACGCATGTTGAAACTTGCGTTGCCTTGTTGAATCGATACAGAAATGAAGGAATATTGGATCGAATTGTGACATGTGATGAAAAATGGATTCTTTACGATAATCGTAAGCGGAAAATGCAATGGCTGACCCCAGGTCAAACGCCGCAACAGTGTCCTAAAGCAAAGCTTACCAATAAAAAGGTAATGGTAACTGTTTGGTGGTCTCAGCGTGGTGTTATTCACTATAGCTTTCTCCGATCTGGTCACGCAATAACGGCAGATGTCTACTGCGCCGAACTCCGAACAATGATAGCGAAACTAGCAGTGAAACAGCCCCGACTTATGAATCGATCTTCACCATTATTGCTCCATGATAACGCGAGACCTCATACAGCAAGAGAAACCGTTTTAACTCTACACGAACTGCAATTATAAACCATTCGTCACCCTCCGTATTCGCCAGACCTTGCTCTAACGGACTACCATTTTTTCGTGATTCGGACAATTTTCAGCGTGATAAAAAGTTTTCTTCTCAGGAGGCAGTGCAAAATGCTTTCACACAGTTTGTCGAATCTAGATCACCAGAGTTCTATCGCAAAGGCATAAATGAGCTTCCTATTAGATGGCAGCAATGTATAGATATTAATGGTAATTATTTTGATTAAATAAATATGTTAAATTAAATAAAAACGAATTTTTATTTTTCAGTACAAATCGGCAATTTCATACTTTAACCCCTAATATTTTAGAACACGTTCAACTCCTAACCTAATCATATAAGGGACTTAACAGGTTGACATACTAAATATTCTATTAGAAAACGGATCATCGGAAATCACGGAACATCTTGAAAATATCAATAATCAGGCAGCCTTAACTCAAATCGCTCTGCTACTAAAACAATAATGTAGGTGTTTGGTGGCAAAGAGCCAACGCAACAGTACAAAGTTGGGAGAAATTCGAAAAACGCTTACGGGATTCGTACGCCATAAGCGGTTGCTCTTCAGCCAGCTCCCGGAATCAAGCCACCCAGAGACCCAACAGCTTGACAGCTACAGCCTGCTGTCACTGAAGAGACGAGATAAGGTCCCTCGTTCCTGCGTTGCGAAAATTACGACGGGCGGGACGGTCGGGGACGGGAACGCACCTACCGAAGAGGCACAAACTGGAGGGGTAGGTAGACACCCCCAACGCGGAAAAAAGCGGTGCAAATATTGCAATAAATAGTGGGCACGACATAGAAAGAAACGATGACGTCACGAGAGGGCCGACGTGACTGGCCGCGCATCATCGCTGCGAGAAACTTCGAGAAGCATTCACTGCCCCGCTACCTGCGCCACAAACGCACCCCGCACGCGCCTAGCGGCCCACCTCCACCGCGCCGACTTGCCTGCCAGCAGCCGGCTATAAATAGCCGGAATACTTACGGAAGTAGACCCCTGTTGCTGTTAAACACTTAGGTTTAAAACACAACTCACCGCGCATTGTGCGCCATTAGCGTTTAAGGAATTTCCCCGCTAGACACAACGCGATACGCGTCCTGTCCTACTCATACACACTCCATATCTCACGAATCCGTGCATACTACGCACTGCCATTTTTCAAACCCAACAAGAAAAACACACACTCCCACCTCACTGTGTCTATGTACAGACACTTTGGCGAGTTGAGGCTGGGGCTGTCTGAAATTTTCGGACGGGACAGCAAATTCAACAGCCCCACCGCCACGTTGGTCACCGTCGCTCCCGCCGACCCCGACGTCCAGGAGTACAACGTCTACTACCTCTTGGATCTCAACTTGCCGCTGTTGACACAGGTGATACAAATCCTTGACGTGCTTGAGGAAGTCAGGCACTCCGAGTCCCGCTGGACCATCGTCAAGTGCTCCTTCGTCACGTTGTCCGGTCCTAATCGCAAACCCACCGACCATTTCTGCATGGTCGTAGCCCCTGTGCCAAACCTCGGGACTCACATTTTCGTACGCCCAAGTTTCGAGCAGATTTCCGCGTTTCAGACGCAGGCCAGAGAAGTCCGACGCCTGACGAGCCACACACTTGCCCGTTTGGCAGGATCAAGCGACATCGGCCTGTCGCGCTCACATAGCTACACAATTGAACTGTGTCAGATCGAACACACTACAGTACCCACAGACAGGTGTTCCATCTTCCTGACTGGAAACGTGAATCCAAACCCACAGCCTCATACCTACGATACAATACAGGGAAGGTTCGCGAGGATCACTGCCCCCCTCGCCCCGGTAAACACTGCCTTGTCGCTGACCCAGAGCCTGCAAGGCTGCCTAGGCTTTTTCTCCCCATTCCATTATAGGCTTCACCTTTCAATATAGCTCTCACTATCCACTGCCACGATGTTGTGCGTTCTTGCGTTTAAGTTGGCATTGCTCCAGCTGATCCCGTACCTCTACACTGTCAGCCGCACAAGTGATGTGGCATACTTGACTTCCATGTACACTGACATTAAAGACCCCACAAACATACGCACCGTTACGACTGATCTGCCTTACTGGACTTTGCAAGCACGCATCGTCACGAACGCTACCAGCTCTTTTCTTTTAGTTGACATTCCCCCAACCATATCGCTCTGTGAGGTGTTAGGGTATCTGGCCAAACAGTTGCACTGTGAATCTTCCACTCTCGTGCGTTACTCTGAATTTATGCACACATACGACCCAGCCCTAGTTAAGGGCATTTCCGCTCTAAAATCGTTTGACTATCGTAACAGCGATGACTTCCTTGCCCTATTGATTACA
The DNA here is from genome assembly GCF_902806685.2 of Maniola hyperantus. NCBI lineage: Eukaryota > Metazoa > Arthropoda > Insecta > Lepidoptera > Nymphalidae > Maniola > Maniola hyperantus. Next base: position 3,249,885 of record NC_048542.1, read on the forward strand.
AACTCATACGACGAAACTTACATATTCCAATCATTTCCATACCTATTGGTTAAACTGACTGAACCGTTATACGCTGAGGACATATGCCTGAAGGAGCGGGGGTGCAACCTGCGTCCGGATTGGGGGAGTTTCGTTGGACTTAGCGTCAGAGACACCCTGGTTACATACGGCCTACACTATGGGACACCCGTCGCTTTTAGGTGGCTGAGGAACCTCTGGCGTCTGCATCGGGGCACTCTTGCCGTGGAAGGTTCTGGCATATTGCCGCTCCTGAGTGCATTGAACTCCGCCCCCGCCGCAGCCTTAGCAACGGGAGCATCCTCCGCATCAATTAACTCCGCTGTTTTTGAATTAGCACCGTTGGCTGCGCACCCCGTGAGCGGGGTGTCTGGCATTATCACACAGAGCAGTCAGCAAGGTACTAGTCTGGTGCGTGGTCTCCGCGCCTGGCGATCGTTGCCTAATTTGTCGCGTGCGATGCCCGTCACACTGGTGTCCGCAGGACTCGGGGGTTCATCTGCCACCGTAGAAGCAGTAACCACGTCCGCCGTCAGTGGTCTCAAGACCACAACTTGGTTATCTCGTGTCGCCTCTTTTTTATCATCAATAAGGTTGCGGCGCTCCCTACGAGGGCCAACGGCTGTCCTTCCGGGAACAGTCCCTCCCATAAACACCGTTCCTGACGGTGCTGTCACCAGCTCTTTTGACATACCTAACCCCCATCCAGAGGGGACTTCGGGATTACCCCCTGCAAATGTCACCAAAGAAACAAAAACAAAAACAAAGACAAATACCCAAACCGTGTGGAACAAAGCAAAGCCAGACCGAGTCCTATCCACACTTGACACGTCTGTGGCTCGGTCTACCTGGAAATCACGCAGCAAACGTGGCTTTTGGTCCGCTACGATGAAAGTCATTCGGGGAATACCGGGGTGGGTGCTTCCTACCACCTTGTCAGCGTCCTTGGTTTCCGAGCATGGTGTGGTCAATCTCCGCACAACTGAGCTGAAGGTGGGGGCAATGTATCCTGTCATTACACTCACTAATCTCGAACGCTTCTACACCACTTCACTCGCTCTGGTTTTGGATACATGTTTTCAGAACGCCACACTTAGAGACCTGTTGATCAGATCTTCCCCTGCTTTCGGAGAGGTCGGAGTCACGCTCGCCGGGAGGGCATACCGTGGCATTGACGTGGTATTCAACCTGGCGACTATGAGTGCTGGGCCCCTTCTGCACGCTTGTAGCCCAATGTTCAGGACCCCCTTCACTGGTTTATCAAAAAACTTTCTCATCCAGACCTTGTCCATGATATTCTCCGCTGGAGCTATGGTTGGGGACACCTTCTACTACTCAGGGCTGCCAGCCTTCATGTCCGGCGAACGGGCAGCCTACATCAACGATATAACCCCTAGGTTCAGTCCGTTGCTACGTGAGGAAGAGGTGTCCAACAACATTTATGATTACCGATTCAAGAGGCATACACACCACAAACGCGCCTCAGGCGTACTTCCAAGTGCCGAGTATGGCAATATTGTAATGCGCGCTGACCCAGAGTACACCACAGCGATATCCAATATTATCAATCAGCCGCGGGCAGTGTACGAGTTCGATTTAATAACTTCCATCGTGTACAATACTTCCGCAGACTACTACCGTAACATAAGATATTACATGCACCAACGTGTAAACGGTGCGGGCATAAAAAGGCCACACTATCATCTAAAGATACTGCCCGGCACCAGCATACTTGACTTACTCACGGCGGTGGACCCCGTCTCCGTGGGGTACTGCCGGATCAACATGCTGAGAGAGATGCTGGATGGGTACAGACCAAAGAGACATTTCCTACGCCTGGTTAATACTGCCTCCAGCTTCGGTTCCCGTTTGCCACACTCATCTTTATTAGACCTCATAGCACTGTTTTACAGTTCAGCCTTTCCATCTGATGTAGAACGGTCAATTCAGATATCAGAAGGTAATTTGACGAGCCAGGAGACAGCAACGCTCATAAACCACTTATATCTAGAAAAATACGGACGCATACCTTTCCTAGTGGTCGTGGAAGACCTTGCTATCTTAGACTCCTTCTGCAATAGTATGACTGTACACGTGCGTAGGACAGACAGATTGTCGTCATGGCGGCTATATAGTCCATATGTCGTAACTGACCAACTACCTCTAGTGACTGCTGCCTCCTATTCCCTATGCATTTCAAAACACCCTGAGTACACTTCCGGGGCTGGCTCTCTGTTCAGTGGCAGCGGTGGTGGTAACCGCATCAAGTTCCGCGCGGCTTGTGATCTAGCCTCACTGCACTTAACCTTCCAGCGGGAGGTTGTTGAAATACTCACTAACAGTTATTTACCCCTCACTCTGACCTCCGTGATGTCCGGCAGTGCCAATGCAATAGGCGACGCAATAGAAGGTGACAGAGATAGCACCTCCGGGGGTGCCGCATACGATCCCTTGCTGACAGACCTACTACACGACGTGGACTTACTGCGCGAGGCGGACCACGCAATTGGTCCTTTTACCACCCCGGGCTCAATTTCCGCACTTAGGCGTAGTGACCTCCTCGAGGTGTCACCCCTGGCCCTTACACTAAATTTGACTTCTAGCAGATCTCCACCAACCCATGTGATCGTTTACACACAAAAAACGAACAGCAGTCAGTCCCCTTGCGACTGTCTGGGGGGCTCGGCCTGATCTAATCGAGGCTCCATACAAGATGGTCCTAGTGGGCGCTGGGGGTGTTAGTCATACCTTGGCTTCAGAAGCCAGGCTTGCCTAGCACCACCGTCCTCCGTCCCCCGCGTTCCCTCGTAGGCGCCCTCCGCGCACCCCCACGTCCCGGGTCAGCAGCCGCCGGCGGCTAACAGCTCGCGCGTCAAACCTGGCAGTGTTGCCCGCTGCCAGGGGAAAATCTCCCCGGCTCCCTCAGAGCCAGTGCGGTAGTAGATAAGAATAGCATATGTAGCGTTAGTTATTAAGGGAAATAAAAGATAGTTATTATGCGTGTTACCAATGTTTGATTTCTAATCTCCCCACAAAGTAGGGGAAATCTCGAGTATAGGTTCGAACCCTATTTTAATGTAGGTAGTGAAGAGAGTGCTGAGGCCCAGACGCCTTCCACTACGTTACAACATGGCCTGCTTCTTTATACTTATAGAGCATTATCCAAGAGCTATTAAACAACTTATATATTGTAAGTCGTAATTAAAATAAAATTAATGGCAACACTTATTGCCATTGCCATCTTGACAAAGCCTTGACAAGTATTTATAATCGCTGTTGTTTTAAATGAGGGTTTATATTAAAAGCAGAATAAATGAAAAAGGTTTTATATCTGATTTTTAATAGACGAATAAAAACTTTTGATTTTTAATAGATTATTGGAATGTCATCTGAAAATAGAGATAGCATATGCATCTGAATGAGATAAAACCTTAAAGGATAAAACATGGTAAAAATTGGGTTAAAAGGAATTTATACTTACAAATTAAATAACAACTTCAAGACTTGTATTTCAGTTGTATTCGCAGTTTTTTTCCAGTTTCTAGTTTATCTTTAATCACAAGCTTCCTCTCTGGTCTATATCTACTCGTGTGTTTTGGCTGTATCAAAATATGAGAGCCTTGCTCCGGATTGGTTGCATATTGCCTTTCTAGAAGAGGTAGTTACCAACTATCCGTGATTCATAGGGATCTTGGTTCCATTGTCAAATCAGAACTGTTTACGCGATAACAACTAAACTATAATCACAGACTAGTACATCATGTTAAATATTGAAAGAGATTTTTTATAGACAATGCTAATGCCAATGGCATATAAAGGACCATTGTTTAGTAGGTAAGTATCTTAGCTGTGTTCGTTTGCTACTCTTTGTGCGCATGCGCGTGATTCGTGCATTTGCAGTTGCAAATGTCACTTGTCAAAGTCTCTGACTCACGAATTGGGCACACAACTCTTAAGTGTTTTTACTTAATAATATTAATGCATCAATTTTGCATATACTACCAACCAAAGAGTATGTAACCACTACGTTACTTTCATAATCTCAAAATATAAAAATATTAATATCTTTTTTTGGATGAATCCTGAAATGAAAAATCTTGGTGATTATGTTTAAGTAATGGACCCCCTGTGGTATTAATATTTTTTCCTACATAGACGCATTCAAGGTAAAATTTTGTATGAACTTTGCCGATATTCTTTTGGAATAAGAGGGCCGGCTTTGAAATGGATAAGATCATTTTTGACATGTAGAACGCAATGTGTCGAAATATAAAGCCTCAATGAATATAATGAGATGAAAATCATGTGATAATTAATGTTAGATCTACGTATGAAATAAATGGATATGGAGTACCACAAGGAACTATATTAGAGCCTCTGTTATTTCTTTATTATAAAATTGGCACGTAAGAAAAAACCGTTTGTGGTGGGAGTAGCGAGGACACCTCCACCACCTATTTCATGGCCTCTACCTCGTACACCGACCACAACACACACGCCGCGGGCCAACAGAACGACAAAAAAAGAGAGAGCAGATTATATATATTGGAGGGTCGATATTGAAAGAGTTCTTACTGTCGTAGACTCCGTGAAAAGAAACGTATGAAGAAAGTATTTACTCTATGGGACGTAGTCATCTTTATTTTAGTTGTCAGAGTTGGATTTTGACAGGCACGCATTTTGTTGTTGTTCATAATTTCTCTCTCGCGTTAAATTAATTAAGTATCAGATTATAGCTTAGCTAATTATTATTATTTGAGATAGGTAGGTAGTTTCTTAATCGTGATATTTAATTCGGTGATTGTGATATAGTTAGAACAGTAATTGTTCGATGCTAATGTACATTGTGTTAAATCGTAACATCTAGTACCATCCGGTGACTTTGTCTGCAAAGCACTATTAATAATGTTCGCGTAGTTGTTTAACGAATATGGAATATTAATTATTGGTGAATATTAGAGTAATTCGTGAGTTAACGTTTGGCTCAGTGGATAGATTATTATAAGGATATCCGTTAAGGTTATTTCTGCAAACGCTAGTAATTTAGAGTGTAATTGGAGATATACCGGCAGTTGAGATAATGACTAGTTCGAAGTGATAGTTTAGTGTGATAGTAACTTGAAGTTAACTTTGATAGTACCCGCTTTAGAATCGTATAACCCGGTCGGTAAAGAATCATTGATGACTCTCGTGTAATGTTGAAATGGATTAGACAATGAGTTGCCCATGAGATCGAATAGCTTACATTCTACCTGGTTTCTGTTGTGATCGCTTATTTGGGTGGATATTAGTCGTGGCGCGTGTGGCGCACGATGCTATGGTGTTCTGTATGCAGATGTGCACAGAGTGGAGAAGGTAGAGCTATTGCGATATTCTGAATTAGTAATGAGAAGTCAATTATAAGATCTGGTTTAGATCGTAAGAGAGTCAATGCAATGATCCTTTTAAGAGCGTTCATGAAGTTGTGATTGATTACCTTGAGATGATTAGATAACGGAATAGGTCGTCGTCGACCATAGGTAGGGTTAGGTTAGGGTGATCTGGTTGTGTTACGTTGATGGTTTGCACGTGTGATACGTTACTGAGAACTATTTGTAAAGAACATGGATTAAAGTACCTACTTATTAATTACTACCTTCTGATGTCGGCTAAAGATCAATAATAATTATCGGCCATCCTCTTGTTCTCCGACATATACGTATAGTGCTCGATCTACCGAACTTAATAGTTGTTGGTGATAACCCAGCATATAGCATAACTATCACACCAAATAACAAAAAAAACATGCGAGGTGACGCCTGAAATAACAGAGGAGGCGAAACTAATAAGCCCACGTGTTGTTGTGTCACGTGGTAAAGAAAATTCCAGAAAAGAAATGAAAAGAAAGATAGATCAAGGTAAGGTACTTAATCCTAATATAATATTATTGTCTTGTTTTTGTAGATGGGCATAAACGACTTGACATTAACATAAAGAAGAAAAGACGCACACAATTCGACGGTCGTCGCGACATAGACGACAACGAAATTAGGCAATTAGAACTGTTGGAATAAGAAAAAACCGTTTGTGGTGGGAGTAGCGAGGACACCTCCACCACCTATTTCATGCCCCCTACCTCGTACACCAACCACAACACACACGCCGCAGGTCTACAGAACGACAAAAAAAGAGAGAGCAGATTATATACGTATAGTGCTCGATCTACCGAACTAAATAGTTTTTGGTGATAACCCAGCATATAGCATAACTATCACACCAAATAACAAAAAAAAACGTGCGAGGTGACGCCTGAAATAACAGAGGAGGCGAAACTAATAAGCCCACGTGTTGTTGTGTCACGTGGTAAAGAAAATGCCAGAAAAGAAATGAAAAAAAAGATAGATCAAGGTAAGGTACTAAATCCTAATATAATATTATTGTCTTGTTTTTGTAGATGGGCAAAATGACTTGACATTAACATAACATTTATTACATTAATTTGACATTAATGCTGTCAGAAAAACTACTTTCCAGCACGAATTTCCAAATAACATGAAGGCCGAAATACTTGATTATCTAATTATTATTGGGCCATTTGAATTACAAGTCGGCTTACACAAGACGACTTTTAGATTTTTTGCGCGAGGACCTGCACCTTCAGTTAGATGCCCCGGCACATTATGCGGCGTCAATAAGTCAATTTGAAGTGAATTCTATAAAAGAAAATGAATCATTGTGATTTTTTTAAATGGTATTTATTCTGTTTCCGAGAAAAACCAACCCGATAAGTGCGAATTTCTTAGAAGAGAAGTAACTTATCCAGGATACATCATCACCGATAAAGGTTCCTAATCCAGACAAAGTTAAAGATATCTGCGACTCCTCAAAATCCATCCGTAAATTTTTTGACAATAACACAAAATAAAACAAGACCTAAATGAGTGTAGTGATAATCAATAACATTGGTTCACTTTGTCAGAGGCGGTCCATTGGCATAGCCTCCAAGGTCTCCAGATATAACGCACCTTGATTACTATTTTTGGGGCTACATAAAATAAAAATGCAGTGCCGATAGTTACAAAAGAATTAATATGGACAATTTACTGCGCTGGAACACACACATTAGCCTTATCGCTCAAAGGATCAGGATCCCCTGAAGCTGTATGGCCTATTCCCAGAGCACCTCCACGCAAGGACTCACATCAGAGGCAGAGAGAAAGGAAAGTCCAAAATCCTTACAAACACCCCTGAAAAAGAAGAAAACAGAAGGGTGGCTGTTACGTCTGGAGAAGCTATCCAAGGTTTTGTAAAAGAAAAAAAGAACGACGCTCCACAGCTGGACCTAAAGTGAAATCATTGAAATGCAAAAGCACCAATGTAGTCTAAAGAGTGGTAAGGTTTACAATGCAGAACACAGACTCAGCAGTATTTCACACGGATAACAATAGATCCAATATGGACTTTTTATGTTATGCATGTCAATACTAGCTTCAATATTATAGAAAAAATATAGAATATTGAAACTAATAGGTAGGCATACACTTTTTTGTACTTGTTATAAGCCATTTCTTTGACTCACTAGTAGTCACATTTAGTAATTCCTAATTTGGTTTGGTACGAAGCCCAAAAGTGGTTAGGTTTACAACGCAGAACACAGGACTCAGCAGTATTTCACACAGATAACAACAATAGTTCAAAGATGGACTTTTTATGTTATGCATGTCAATACTGGCTTCAATATTATAGGAAAAATATGGAATATTGAAACTAATAGGTATGCATGCATACTTTTTGTAATGAGCCATTTCTTTGACTCACTATTTTATTTAGTTATTATTAATTTGGTTGGGTTCAAAGCCCAAAAGTGGTTGGATTTACAACGCAGAACATAGAATTCAGCGAATAGTACAAAGTTAATTTCAAAGACAAACAACAATTGTTGAAGGATGTAGGTATAGAAGTATTTGTCTACTTTATTTAGTAATTTGGGTTCGAAGCCCAAAAATGGTTAGGTTTACAACGCAGAACACAGGACTCAGCAGTGTTTCACACAGATAACAACAATAGATCAAAGATGGACTTTATATGTTATGCATGTCAATATTATAGGAAAAATATAGAATATTATTATATATTATATATAATATTATAATATTATTATATATTATTATAATATATTATATTATTATTATTATTATTATATATAATATTATTATATATTATTATTATATATAATAATATTATATATTATATATTTTTGTACTTGTTTTGAGCCATTTATTTGACTCACTAGTTAATTTTTATGGCTGTATTTCACGTATACTTTTTTTTAAACATGCCATACTAGCTTCAGTATATATATAGAATACTGAAACTAATATGCAACTTACATTTATTTGTAAAGTCAATTTTTTTTAAAGAATATTAGCCAAGTTAATTGCTGACTAATATTCCCCCCTTTCTGGGTCTCCTCCAATTAAGAGTAAAGCTTGTGCTAGGAGTAGGTACGACAATAGTGCAACGGGTGGGATTTGAACCGGCGACCTTTCGGTTTTCAGTCCGATCCTTTAACCGTTGAGCTATCGAGGCTCTAGGATTCTTTAGTTTACTCAGAAGCCCAATATCATAATGCAGAATCTATGTCTCAGCCATATTTCACACATCAAATACCTATACTTGATATGAGTCTTTACTTTGATAAACTCTCTAGTTGATTAATTTGGGTTCGAAATTCCAAAAATGGTTGGGTTTATAATACAAAACAAAGGACTTTCAGAAGGCCAACCTCCAATAGTGGAGAGGCACAAGACCTTCAGAGCTAGTCGTTACTTGTTCCGTTATATTAGAAACCAAAGGACCAGTCCCAAATACTCCTTGATCTAAGAAAAATCGTTGTGGGCACAACGAACTTAAAAAGTATTAGTCTGGGAAGTGGGAACTTCGGACTAAGCAAAAGACGTAAATCAAGAAATGACAGCAGACAGGCTTCTTGGACCAGCGCACGTTTGAAGTCCTGGGGGCTTCAAACGTGCCCTGGTCCAAGAAGCCTACAACATGCCTACATCTTCAAAACAGGAATTCGACAAGTACTATAGGTACACTACTTTAAAATAAAGTAAGGAATCAACAGGATTATATTCAGAATTCCCGATCGGAGAAATAAATTGTGAAAAATTATACCTCCATAGGGACCGGACGCCATGTTGTTCAAAATGTTTTCAATTCACAGCATCCGGACAACAATCAACTGGAAAAGAATGACGATTAGTGATGACACTCATTTTCCACGCTAATTTTTCTTTTTGATTGGATTTTGAATTTTCACCTACGAGTACGACCAAAGAAGTTGGAATGGAAGTACTACGTGAGTACTACTACGTGGTACACCTACGACCAAGAAAAAAGATATTCAATTTTCGAGGCGAGGTGGAGGCAAGCATAGGAGGCAAGCAACCACCAAGCACCGAGTCCGACCAGAAGAGTTTTTTTTTTTTTTTCCAGAAGAGTTTCCAGTGTATTACTCACGGAACAAAGAGAATAATATAATCCACAGAGTACATTGAATATATATAATCTAATCACAGATATAATCACTACGTTTTTGCAATCAATCGTTTACTCTAGGGCACAGACACGGCACAGACCAGTAATCTGCTCCACGGTGGAGGCGAGCGTGGGCGCCACAGACCAGTAAACGGTGGGCACCATAGATTATCTACTATAGATAGAGTAATAAAGGTAGATGCAGGAACGTTTGCTTTCTCATTCGCACTAAAAAGAGAGCACAGATAAGGTTACTAATGTGATAAACAGAGACTCAGCTTACCTATTTTTTGTCCCTTATCGTGTAACTGGTTTTGAGAATTCGTGGCGTAACTGTATTTCTCATGAGTTATTTACTTGTTTTCACATAAAAAACGTTTAATACAAATATTGTTGATCGGTTGATACAAATATTGACTACTAAACAATGGTAATAATTGTCGTGTTATTCATCGTTACATCGTGCTATCGCTATCTCATACGCGGTTACACAGGACTTACATCTACCTATTATTCTATCTACGGTGGGAACAGTGTTGCCACTTGACCACACGTAGTGATTATAAGATTATGTACATTGTAGTTACGTACAATTTCTTTGATTATAATATACTCTTGCTTGCCCATATATATTATCCACATTATCAAACTCTTTGCACTTGCCACAGAAATCCAAATCAGAATAGGTACCTACCACTACATTTTACTCCAAGGAGGGTATAGATATAGTCAGTGGCGTGCACAGGGTTTGAGCTAGGGTAGGCATTAGTTAGGTAGGAATCTGTTTACTGGCAGGTCATATGAAAATATGCATTGAGCTATACAACTCGGGTAAGCAGTGCATTTATGCCTCTATGACCTGCACGCCACTGGATATAGTAATCTACACTAATATTATAAAGAGGAAAACTTTGTTTGTTTGTTTGTTTGTTTGTTTGTTTGTACTGAATAGGCTCAAAAACTACTGGACCGATTTTAAAAATTCTTTCACCATTCGAAAGCTACATTATCCACGAGTAACATAGGCTATATTTTATTTTGGAAAAAAATAGGGTTCCGTAAGATATTTGGGTTTTTCGGACACAAGGTGTAAAAAATCAACCAGAAAAGTTACTTATTTTGCGTACGCTGCCTAAACTATAAAAGATAGAACCATAAAATGTTCTTATTAATTGTAGATCTTATAAATATCTACAAAAAAGTCCGCGACACACTATACCCATCTATGTCGAGTGAGGCACAGCAACCATTTTTTTATTTAAAAATCTTGAATGTTTTTTGGACTACATTTAAACGCGTTTATTTTACTCATGCTATTAATCCTTATCAAAATAAATGATTTCATCACTAAGAACAGTTTATGGAGATAATATTTGGTCTTTGAATGATTAAAATTGGACGTTTGGTTTTGAAGTTATGGCGAAATTAAAATATTACGATTTCTGCTGCACGGCCCGTTGTCTACACTATCTACACTAATAATATTATAAAGAGGAAAACTTTGTTTGTTTGTTTGTTTGTTTGTTTGTTTGTTTGTTTGTTTGTACTGAATAGGCTCAAAAACTACTGGACCGATTTTAAAAATTCTTTCACCATTCGAAAGCTACATTATCCACGAGTAACATAGGCTATATTTTATTTTGGAAAAAAATAGGGTTCCGTAAGATATTTGGGTTTTTTCGGACACAAGGTGTAAAAAATCAACCAGAAAAGTTACTTATTTTGCGTACGCTGCCTAAACTATAAAAGATAGAACCATAAAATGTTCTTATTAATTGTAGATCTTATAAATATCTACAAAAAAGTCCGCGACACACTATACCCATCTATGTCGAGTGAGGCACAGCAACCATTTTTTTATTTAAAAATCTTGAATTTTTTTTGGACTACATTTAAACGCGTTTATTTTACTCATGCTATTAATCCTTATCAAAATAAATGATTTCATCACTAAGAACAGTTTATGGAGATAATATTTGGTCTTTGAATGATTAAAATTGGACGTTTGGTTTTGAAGTTATGGCGAAATTAAAATATTACGATTTCTGCTGCACGGCCCGTTGTATTATATAAAGAGGTAATGTCGTTAAGTTTGTTTGTAGGGGGTAATCTTTAGAACTACTGAACCGATTTTAAAAATTCTTTCACCAGTAGAAAGCTACATTATTCCTGAGTGACATAGGCTATACGGGATCTTTAAAAACCTAAATCTACGCGGGCGAAGCCGCGGGGATCAGCTAGTATTATATAAAGAGGTAATGTCGTTAAGTTTGTTTGTAGGGGGTAATCTTTAGAACTACTGAACCGATTTTAAAATTCTTTCACCAGTAGAAAGCTACATTATTCCTGAGTGACATAGGCTATACGGGATCTTTAAAAACCTAAATCTACGCGGGCGAAGCCGCGGGGATCAGCTAGTAGATAGATATTATCGTGAGGCGTCCACATGTTATAATATTACTATAATATATATAATACTAGTAATTTTGTCCCGTCAGAGCCAACGTGAAGATGTCCGATACAGAAATCAAAATTGCTCTAAGCGCTAAATACAGTACCAAGTGCATGTTATTTCTATTTGTTCAATGAAAAAAAAAACAGAAATTACACGTCAAAGAAGATGGTGGACGTGTACTTGATATGTATTGCAACAAGACTGACGTTGGCTTGGCGCCAACGTGTGACTTTGAAAAAACGACACAGAATGGCCAACTCCCAACGTTGGCGCGAGTGTTGGGGCCAATGCTAATTTACAGATCCACACGGTTGGCGAATGGCGTTGATGCCGCCCGTGTGGAGCCGGGGTAACAAAGTGTGTACAAAGCGAGTATGGTGTGTACAAACGAGGGTACAAACACAAAGCTTACAACTCAGCTTACAAAGTGCAGACCACGTGTAGACAAAGGATCTTTCAGAGGCTGTCTGTAATGCTACATTTACACGCTTGCTGAGGCTTGGCAAGCATCTACAAGCTCCAAGCCTTTACAAACGCTTGGATGCTATTTACACGCTTGCGAGTGCAACGTGTATACATCGCAAACGCTTGCCGCAAGCTTCTTTCATTCCGTGTTTAAAAACCGACACTAGCCCGGATCGGCGACAAGCTCACGCAAGCCAAGCCAGCCAAACACTCCGTTTACACGCTTGCGTTTGTGGACACTTGTCGAGGTTTGCCAAGCGTGTAAGTGTAAATAGGTATAGCATAATAGTAATAGCAACTGGTAACTGGCAACAGGGGCAACAGCACAAGCAAGAAAAAAGTTTTTCTTGTTGATTTGGTTTTGTGCTCACTTTGTCAGTTCTGTGGTTCTGTCATTTGGATTTGGTCACGATTTGGTTCATTTGGCTCTATAGGTTGTCTGTGTATGTTTAAAGTGATCTGATCTGTGATTTTGTTCATGGTTCACTTCATAGATAATATCACAGAGTACATTTAATATAGGATAATATACTTCACTTTTGTTTCTGGTCGGTGATGGTTGGTAAACGGCTGATAAAAACAATCTATTTAAAAAATTAAAATCTATATTAACAACTGGTTTGAAAATATCTAAATGGAGGTCACGGAGGATAACTTGGCTACTCTTGCTAACTATTTACAGCAGACACTGAATCCAGATCCAAACATGAGAAGGCCGGGTGCGTAGAAAATAAACATTTAAGTAGTATTTACTAGTTTTTCTAACATCTAAAACCATTTCAAACTAATTTTTAAATTTAATCATATAATTTTAGTCCTTTGTTTAACCATTTCATATTGAATTATCATATTGATAAACAAGATAACCTAAAATTGTGGATTCAGTAGGTTACAACATTTATTTTAGGAGTCTTAACCACTAGGGCTCTTGTGGACTAGTAGTCTAGATTTAATTTCTTTGATAATTTTCATGATAGCTGAAAAGTTCCTTGAGGGGGTTGAGGTGAACCAGAACTATGCAATCCTCCTCTTGCATCTTATTGATAAGGAGTCAGCTGATCCCACCATACGAGTGGCTGCTGCTGTGACCTTCAAGAATTATATCAAGAGAAACTGGCCAGTGGTGAGCAGTTAATTTCCTTTTATAATACAGTGGACCCCCAGTAATCTGACAAACATTTTGCAGGGCAGTGTCGGACTATCGCATTTGTCGGATTATGGAGTACTGGCTAAGACCCCCTATAGTCCGGAATTTTATCCTAAAGAGTACCTTGTAATCCTTGTAATCTTGGTTTGTCCTGCAATCATGTTGCAATGGAGCAACAAATCAACCTGATTTTTTTACATGGCTATAGTTAAAGACCTGAAGAGTGACATAGGCTACTTTTCATGCCGAAAATTGAAGAGTTCCAAACTACGTGATACTGAAGAAAATACTTGTATTCTATTATTTATCTAGGTAGAAGATGATGTGGATCGTATCCACGCATCTGACCGAGCAACCATCAAGACTTTGATAGTGTCGCTCATGTTGAAGTCACCAGAGAGTGTACAGAGGCAGCTCAGCGACGCTGTGTCCATCATCGGAAAGTCAGACTTCCCTGAAAAGTGGCCCAGCCTTATCAGTGAAATGGTGGAGAAGTTTGGCACAGGTAAGTTATTATTGTTGGCGCATCACGCCGGGATTGAGTTGTTTCTGTTAATTTTGGCATTAATCTTCCAACAGAGAGAAAACCAAAGAGAGCTGAACAAATGCCAATGTCACAGAGCGGCGACTTTTTTCTCCACAATGTCGCCACAGAGTAATGACCATAGGTGGTTTATGTGCGCGGACAATTATAACCATCAAGACTTACAATGCCACACATTTTGGTTTAAACTTTTGATAGAAGTCCCGCAAAATGCTTCCAGACAACTCACGAGTTGTTATCATTTGCAGGCGATTTCCACGTGATCAACGGCGTGCTCCGCACAGCGCACTCCCTGTTCAGGCGGTACCGCTACGAGTTCAAGTCGCAGAAGCTGTGGGAGGAGATTAAGCACGTGCTGGAAAACATCGCCAAACCCCTCACTGATCTTTTCGTGGTAAGATAATAATCGACTAGATATACAAGTTCCCACCTGTACTCACGTGGTAAGTTGACGTAAGCCCGACTAGTTTCGAACCCATCCAGGGTTTTTTTAGGGTTCCGTACCTCAAAATGAAATACAGAACCCTTATAGGATCACTTTGTTGTCTGTCTGTCTGTCTGTCAAGAATCCAACAGGGTACTTCCCATTGACCTAGAATCATGAAATTTGGCAGGTAGGTAATCTTATAGCTGACATTCGGGGAAAAATCTGAAAACCGTGAATTTGTGGTTACATCACACAAAAAAAATTAAATTGTGGTCATGAACTAATAATTAGTATTTTCAATTTTCGAAGTAAGATAACTATACCAAGTGGGGTATCATATGAAAGGGCTTTACTTGTATTTTGTAAAACAGATTTTTATTTATTTTAAGGCATAACAGTTTTTGATTTATCGTGCAAAATGTCGATGCCATGAATGGTGCCAAGAATACTGGCTGCATTTCCGCGCTGGACAGCCAGGCTGATCCGTTGCACAAAAAATGAGCCAGCCCTTCTGTCATCCATCTGATGGAGGCTATTAATCGCGGTGAAAAGTCTCGTAAAAAAATTTTAGCACTAAGACTCCAATTAGATTTAGATTGACTTGAAATAGTGAATGTAGTAAATATTTAATTTTTCAGGCAACAATAGAGCTGACAAATACACATGCGAACAACCCTCAAGCACTGAAAGTCATATACGGGTCGCTGGTGCTGATCTGCAAGGTGTTCTACTCGCTCAACAGCCAGGATCTGCCGGAGTTCTTCGAGGACAACATGCCCATATGGATGCCCAACCTCCTCAACTTGTTGCAAGTCAAGGTTCCCTGCTTGGAGACTGATGTAAGTTAATGCGACAAAAGTATATAAATATAAAGACCGCCTTGTTGCTGTGGACCAGGAGGTCCCAGGTTCGATTCCCGGCAGGAGAAATTTAGAATTATATGATTTCTAAACTTCCTCTGGTCTAGTCCGGTGGAAGGCTTTGGCCGTCCTGTTGGTATCCTTCGGGTATGGTTCCCTGAGTACTCGTAGTATTAAGTACTCTAATGTCTATTGTAATGACACTCTTAATTTCCCCCAGGATGACGACGAAAAACCAGATGTGATGGTGCAACTCCGCACGGAAGTGTGCGAGTGTGCCGCACTATACGCCCTTAAATACGAGGAGGAGTTCGCCCCGCATGCGCCCGGCTTCGTCACCGCCGTGTGGCACGTGCTGCTGACCACGGGCGCCAAGCCCAAGTACGACGCGGTGAGTATTGTTGTCTCACGATGACGAGACGCCGGGAGTGCTGCAGCAACTCGGCAATGCACGCCCTTCAAAACGAGGAGGAGTTCGCCCCGCTGAACTGCTGACCCGTTTTCGCTAATTCTTTTTTTATAATATTCCTTGAAGTACGAGGATGGTTCTTACGGAGAGAGGAATTTAAAAAAACCCTTTTTTTTCGAAGGGGGAAATCTTCTGAAGATACCCAATCGGGTTATGTGGGATTTCTACCCACTAAAACCTCTCCCCTCCTCAGCGCGTTATTGAGAGGCTCCGGGAACTCTAAAGAACGTACGCCGGTGCCTCTCTCGCGCGACGCCCGTTGGACACATCCTGGAGAAAGTGCAGCCACTCGCAACCTCTCACAACGCCGCCCTGATATAACTATGATTTTATGTTTGAGACCAATAAATCTTTGTTTTGTTCTATCACAGCTGGTCTCAAACGCTTTGAACTTCCTGTCGAAAGTTGCGGAGAAGAACAATTACAAGAGCCTGTTTGAAGACCCGGCCACGCTCAGCAGTATTTGTGAGAAAGTCGTCATCCCTAATATGGAATTTCGAGGTTTGACTCTTTATCGTTTAGTTTTACAGCTTTTGCAATTCACGAAGGCGAGTGATTACGTGTAAAGCCTAATTGTAAGTGACATAATGCATGTAAACACAAAGGGCGCTAATGTGGGACGCAACTTGCGTTGACACATTGGCCCCGTGTCATATCAGGAAGACAGCATCAAGACCGGGAGCCGCAGCAGAAACAGCTGAAAACGGCAAGCGGCGCAAGTATGCCTCTCTTATAGAGAGTTACATTTTTGTGCCGTTTGCCGTGGAGACCCTGGGGCCATGGAGTCTTAGTGCTAAAAATTTTTTACGAGACATTTCACCGCGATTAATAGCCTCAACTGGTGACAGAAGGACTGGCTCATTTTTTGCGCAGCGGATCAGCCTGGCTGTCCAGCGCGGAAATGCAGCCAGTATTCTTGGCACCATTCCACGCGGTCATGATTTATATAGTAATTAGATAAGGCTAGCTTTAAGTTTTATTGTATTAAAAAAAAAAAAAAAAAAAAAATGTAAACACATAAATAATAATGTCACCTATAAAAAAATAAAAATATATGTGTGTGTATGTGCATGTGTGTATGCATATATGTGTGTATATACATATATGTGTATGTATATGTACTATCTGTTTCTTTTTTTAATGATATAAGTAGGCATGATGTCATGCGCAGACGTACGCATTGAGGGTCAAACCTCTGTGATTTTTACAATGCGTGCTACCTTATTATGTGTAATTTTCTCTTGTATGTTAATAATTAAAAAATAAGTAAGAGTTTGACCTATCTCGCAACCAAACTCAAACCAATCTTGCAATTTAAAAAAAACCGGCCAAATGCGAGTCAGGCTCGCGCAATGAGGGTTCCATACTACAGTCGTATTTTTTCGACATTTTGCAGAATAATTCAAAAACTATGATACATAAAAATAAATAAAAATCTGTTTTAGAATGCACAAGTGAAGACCTTTCATATGACACCCCACTTGATATAGTTATCTTAGTTCGAAAATTGAAAATACTAATTATTAGTTCATGACCACAATTTAATTTTTTTTGTGTGATCTAACCCTAAATTCACGGTTTTCAGATTTTTCCCCAAATGTCAGCTATAAGATCTACCTACCTGCCAAATTTCATGATTCTAGGTTAACGGGAAGTACCCTGTAGGTTTCTTGACAGACCGACAGACAGACAGACAGACCACAAAGTGATCCTATAAGGCTGCCACCGTGTTGTGAATCAAACGAGCACTTGATGGGAACTGACACTTTATTAATAGTTTTGTAACATACCCACTTATTTAACATAATTATTACAACAGGTTCCGTTTTTCCTTTTGAGGTACGGAACCCTAAAAATGACATTTTTTTTTGATTCGCAAGACAAAAACTAATAAAATTAGTTAATAATAAATTTCAGAATCAGACATGGAACTTTTCGAGGACAACCCTGAGGAATACGTCCGGCGTGACATTGAGGGCTCTGACGTTGACACGCGACGTCGCGCGGCCTGCGACCTCGTGCGCACACTTGCGCTGCACTATGAAGACAAAATGATGAGCATTTTCGGCCAGTATGTTGAGGTAGGTTTGTCGTGACATAGGAGGGTCTGATTGAGACACGCGACGTCGCGCGGCCTGTGCCTTGCTGTGCGAATTGCGCTACACTATGAGAACAAATGATGGACATCTTTATTGGACAGGGATCTTTAGTCGAGGTATGTTTTTTTTTTAAATAGACAAGTTTAAACATTAGCTTATGCCAAGTGTGTATAGTGATTAAACAATACTGCAACAGGTGGAGTTTAAACCTGACTTCGGATGGGTCTGACGTAGACACGCGACGTCGCGTGACATTTTTTTAAACGTATTGTTGTGTTTATCCAGGTGATGCTAAACAAGTACGCAGAGAGTGGAGGCAGCGCCTGGGTGGGCAAGGACACCGCGCTGTTCCTGGTGACGTCCCTGGCGTCCCGGGGCGCCACGCAGGCGGCCGGCGTCACCATGGCGTCCCCGTTGGTGGATTTGACCTCCTTCGCCGCCAACCACGTGTTGCCAGAGCTGCAGAGGCCGAATGGTGAGACATTGTTAATTCTGGCATTTACACCGTGCTGTTCCTGGTGACGTCCTTGGCGTCCCGGAGTGCCACGCAGGCAGCCGGGGACACCAAGGCCTCGCCGCTGGTGGACCTAGCTTCCTTCGCCGCCAACCACGTGTTGCCAGATCTGCAGAGGCTGAATGTGAGACTCTTTGCAAGTGACGTCCCGGAGTGCCGGAGACGGACATAGAATACATTTTAACCCAAAAATCCCACGGGTTTCCCACGGGATTTTTAAAAATACCTCGCTTGATATAGTATAGTTATCTTACTTTGAAAATACTAATTATTAGTTCATGACCACAGTTTAATATTTTTTTGTGTGATGTAACCACAAATTCACGGTTTTCATATTTTCCCCCTTATGTCTGCTAGACCTACCGACCTGCCAAATTTCATGATTCTAGGTCAACGGAAAGTACACTATTAGGTTTCTTGACAGACAGACAGACAGACAACAAAGTGATCCTATAAGGGTTCCGTTTTTCCTTTTGAGGTACGGAACCCTAAAAATCTCATCATTTTATCACGACCGTCCAAGACCATATTACGTGTTGCAGTGGCGGAGCTGCCGGTGCTGAAGGCGGATGCCATCAAGTACATCATGACCTTCCGCTCGCTGCTGCCCAAGGAGCTGCTCATCACGGCCCTACCGCTGCTGGTGAGACCTTCATTCTTATTACACCGTGTAGCAGTGGCGGAGCTGCCGGTACTGAAGGCGGATGCCATCAAGTATATCATGACCTTCCGCTCGCTGCTGCCCAAGGAGCTGCTCATCACGGCCCTACCGCTGCTGGTGAGACCTTCATTCTTATTACACCGTGTAGCAGTGGCGGAGCTGCCGGTACTGAAGGCGGATGCCATCAAGTATATCATGACCTTCCGCTCGCTGCTGCCCAAGGAGCTGCTCATCACGGCCCTACCGCTGCTGGTGAGACCTTCATTCTTATTACACCGTGTAGCAGTGGCGGAGCTGCCGGTACTGAAGGCGGATGCCATCAAGTACATCATGACCTTCCGCTCGCTGCTGCCCAAGGAGCTGCTCATCACGGCCCTACCGCTGCTGGTGAGACCTTCATTCTTATTACACCGTGTAGCAGTGGCGGAGCTGCCGGTACTGAAGGCGGATGCCATCAAGTACATCATGACCTTCCGCTCGCTGCTGCCCAAGGAGCTGCTCATCACGGCCCTACCGCTGCTGGTGAGACCTTCATTCTTATTACACCGTGTAGCAGTGGCGGAGCTGCCGGTACTGAAGGCGGATGCCATCAAGTATATCATGACCTTCCGCTCGCTGCTGCCCAAGGAGCTGCTCATCACGGCCCTACCGCTGCTGGTGAGACCTTCATTCTTATTACACCGTGTAGCAGTGGCGGAGCTGCCGGTACTGAAGGCGGATGCCATCAAGTATATCATGACCTTCCGCTCGCTGCTGCCCAAGGAGCTGCTCATCACGGCCCTACCGCTGCTGGTGAGACCTTCATTCTTATTACACCGTGTAGCAGTGGCGGAGCTGCCGGTACTGAAGGCGGATGCCATCAAGTACATCATGACCTTCCGCTCGCTGCTGCCCAAGGAGCTGCTCATCACGGCCCTACCGCTGCTGGTGAGACCTTCATTCTTATTACACTGTGTAGCAGTGGCGGAGCTGCCGGTACTGAAGGCGGATGCCATCAAGTACATCATGACCTTCCGCTCGCTGCTGCTCAAGGAGCTGCTCATCACGGCCCTACCGCTGCTGGTGAGACCTTCATTATTTGTTTATTTTATCTTATCCATCTACACCATTATTATAAAGAGGTAATGTTCGTAAGTACTTCTGCCACATTATGAGAAATAGCAAATACGACCTCCTTCAGCTCATTATTCAAGTGAAAATAGCCGGCAAGAGATCACCAGGCCGTAGAAGAACATCGTGGCTAAAGAATTTATGCCAATGGTACGGGAAGAGTACCCGATCTCTTTTCCGAGCAGCAGTGTCCAAGGTGGAAATAGCCCTAATGATTGCCAACCTCCGATAGGAGAAGGCAGGTCAAGAAGAAGAAGAATGTTCGTAAGTTTGTTTGTAGGGGGTAATCTCTGGAGCAACTGTGCCGATTTAGAATTTTTTTCACCAATAGAAAGCTATGATAGATATGTTGGTTACTCTGGTTCTTTTACCGATCTCCTCATTTTTGATTTGATCATGTAGAGAAACTCCAAGCTTAGCTCTCTCCATCCAGCTGTGGGACTCTGAGCTTTCTTTACATACCCATTTTTAAAATTTCACTGAAATTAAACTATGTATTTAAATGGCTCGGGTTTTAAAATTTGTACCTTGATTTTAATTTTCTACTTTGCGTACTTGTACCGTTATAATATGTAGTTATTAAATAGCTTGTTTTGCTCAGATCCAGCACATTACTGGTCGTGGTGTGGTGTGCACGTACGGCGCGTGCGCGGTAGAGAAGCTGATCGGGGGCGGCATGGTGCCGCGCGCGGCACTCGAGCCCCACGCGCCTGCCCTGTTGGGCGCTCTGTTCGCGTCGCTGGGGGCACAGGACAATCCCACTGAGCACAACGAGTATGTCATGAAGGGTGAGCCACCAACATACATACTTATAACTAGCTTATGCTCGCGACTTCGTCCGCATGGACTACACAAATTCCAAACCCCTATTTCACCCCCCTTAGGGCTTGAATTTTCAAAAATCCTTTCTTAGCGGATGCCTACGTCATAATAGCTATCTGCATGCCAAATTTCAACCCGATCTGTCCAGTAGTTTGAGCTGTGCGTTGATAGATCAGTCAGTCAATCTTTTTATATATTTAGATTAAGATTATGTAGGTTTTTGAACTCAACTGACAATGGTTAAGGCACTTGCCCTACCCATAGAACCGACCAACCCAAAGAGACCGGGAAATAAGCGAATTCTGGTCGAGTGTGAGTTAGACGGCCGAGCCTTGGCGAGGACGTCTATAACACGAGGCCAGAAAGGCACTCCCGGTCGAGACATGTATAGTGCTTTTCTAAAAAATGAAACAAGTAAATTAATAATAAAAAAATCGGCCGCCTACCGATACGCCTTACTCACAACCTTGAATGGGAAGCTGGAAGAAATCTCTGTTTAGAGATAAGCATTTCCAATGTAACTTAATTTATTATTACTTTGTAACTACAATTTTTGGTACATGAATAATAAAAATAAATAAAATAAAAATAAGATTAGGAAGTGTGTAATCTATACTTTCGTCACCTAAACTCATTTTATCTAGTAGGTAACTTATTTGATAAATAATTTAAAACGAACAGTTAATTCGCGCCTTTTATTACTATGAAGACAAAAAAATCCGAATAGAGCGCTGTAAGCATCATTCGGAACGGCTCGGATCCGATCCGGAACTATTCCGATTCGGAATCCGATACGGCTGTGCTGTGTGCTGAAAGCGCTATTTGGTAGAGTTCCGAATTCATAACCAGAACGCTAGCAAAAACTTAGCGTTTACTTCGAGTGGCCTACCTACACAAGGTTCGTTGACCTCTAGCGTCAGTCAGATGTTTTATTTGCAATATATCGTGAACTTTTACAAAATATAGGATTTTTTTCGCTTTTTTTTGTGGTATCATACCAGTACCCATCAGTACCTATCACCTGTCTTCGTTTTTGCCAGCGTTCTGGTTACACCACGTATTTAATATTATTCCAGCGGTGCTTCGTACTCTGGCGATACTGCGCGAGTCGGCGCTGCCGTATTTGGGCGAAGCCCTGCCAAAGTTGGCAGGCATGCTGGCCGTGGTGGCCAAGAACCCCTGCAAGCCGCACTTCAACCACTACCTGTTCGAGAGCCTCTCACTGGCCGTGCAGTAAGTCGATACAATATCCCATGCCGCGAAGAGCACGTAAAGCTGTCGGTCTGATCTCTCTCCGGCTGTGTCGAATTGCCGATCTATTGAATTATGAGAGTACGGAAATAAGGTCTTGGACTATAGTAATAAAACGTCGTGATTTTTTGTATAGCGGTAGGTTATGGGGCTAGAATTCATTGTTGACAAATATTTTTCAATATTTTTACAAAAAATATTTTCTACCACATACTTTATTACTACAGTCCCTATTAATAACTTTGGTAATGGCACCGATTCCGTTGTCTTTCTCTAAAATTTAGAGTATCTGCTTTTTCAACAATGCTAAAAAGGAACAGAACATGAACTTTACATTCAAAGACTCTAAATTTTAGTGCACGCTACAAATTTAAACAGTAGGCTCGCGACTGTGCGCTAAAATCACGGGTTTTACCATCTAAAAATTAAATTTAAAACTGTCAAACGGTGTCTGTCTTTTTCATATTACATTAGTAAGAAGGGGATGCGAGTACTCTAAAATTAGGTTGTGCTCAGAATCAGTACCAATGTTTGTTTCATTGTTTCAGATTGGTCGTGAAAGCAAACCCAAGCGCCATAACGGCGTTCGAGGACGCTCTGTTCCCCATATTTCAGGAAATATTGCAGAATGACGTGCAAGGTATGTGTGTTTGTATCACTACACATATCATAAACCAGCATATGCCCAATATCACGTTCAATATCAGGTAACGACCGATCAACCGACCGACAGACTGACTGACTGATCTATAAACGCACAGCTCAAACTGCTGGACGGATTGGGCTGAAATTTGGCATGCAGATAGCTATTATGACGTAGGCATCCGCTAAGAATTTTTGAAAATTCAACCCCTAAGGGGGTAAAATAGGGGTTCGAAATTTGTGTAGTCCACGCGGACGAAATCGCCACTACAAGCTAGTATAAGGTAAAATGTGTAGATGCTATGTGTGGGTGTGGTGTGTAATGTAAGAATTTAAATTTAATATCAAAAGAAGTAGCTTTTCAGTCTTATCATAAGTTATGGTGAGAAACCAATTTGTTAGTTTCTCTTATATTTCATACTAGCGACCCACCCCGGCTTCGCATGGGTGCAATGTAGATACTCCGACATTTTGTTCAAATATCGCCATATTTCATCAAATTAACACAAACCAATATTAAACTATATCTACCTATAAACCACCCTCTTGAATCACTCTATCTATTGGTGAAAACCGCATTAAAATCCGTTGCGTACTTTAAAAGATCTACGCGTTCATACATACAGACAGCGGGAAGCGACTTTATTTTATACTATGTAGAGACTTCTCTTATGTACAGAATTCATGCCATACGTATTCCAAATGCTGTCCCTCCTACTGGAGTTGCGCGGCAGCGGCGGCGGCACGGGCGACGCGGGGGCGGAGGCCTATGCCGCTCTGCTGCCGTGTCTCGTGGCCCCGCCGCTGTGGGAGCGGGCCGCTAATGTTAGACCGCTCGTGAGGCTGCTCTGCGCTTTCGTGGCCACACGCGCCGATCGAGTACTCGCCGATGGGAAGTTGGTAAGTCATAGACAATCTCTATGATCTATAAACATGATATACATTTAACGCCAAAAATGTTATGTTTATTGGCTGAATTTATGCTACTCTTGCCAAAACTAACTTTATCCTTATTTATACATACCACTGACTGAATTTATGCATTCAAGTCAAAATATAAAGATCGTGATCCTAAAATTAGCACACTAGATGTCGCTGTGCCGAGTTCGACCGCGCTAACGCAGTTTTCAAGCTCTATTGACACGGTTAGTATCCCCATTCGTTATCCAAATACTATCCCTATTATCAGTACCTTAGCCCTCAAGTTACTACTACTTACGCCCTAAGCTCGAGTAGTAACTCGAGCTCACATACTACATGGCCGTACCCACATTACATACTAGATGGCGCTGTGCCGAGTTCGACCGTGCTAAAGAAGTTTTCAAGCTTAGTAATAGTAGTAATACTGTCCATACCACTCGCGGATTAAGACATGGGCATCAACTGGTAATTAATATTTGTTCTAATTGAACTTAATACGTTTCTGGTTTCCAGAATGCGATGCTGGGCGTCTTCCAGAAGCTGATAGCCTCCAAGACAAACGACCACGAGGGCTTCTACCTTATCCAGACCATATTGTATAAATTCGGCGAGTAAGTGACCGCGTCTCAAACTTGCTTCTCTCACTCTCTCAAAAATTTTTTGGTGAATAAAAAATCAGCAGTAAAATGAGTTGAAACTTTTCATCTATCTTTTTGCCACTTGCCATTTTTGCTACTTTGCACAACTGTCATCATCATCATCATCATCATCATCACGCACCATAACTTATATTTGTCGTTATTTACAGATCAGTAATGCAGCCGTACACGAAACAGATAATATCACTGTTATTCCAACGCCTCTCCTCATCGAAAACTACAAAATACGTGCGTGGGCTGATCGCATTCCTCGGCTTCTTCGCCGCGCATTTTGGTGCCGACACCCTGATCGACCTTGTCGACTCCGTGCAGAGCAAGTAAGACCTTATTGCCTTGTAATAAAGCTTTCTTTCATTGGTATTAAAATAATCCTATAAAACGTGCGTGGACCTGTATTCATAGACTTTTTTCCGCGCATTTTGGTGCCGACACTTTGATTGACTTTGTCGACTCCATGCAGAGCAAGTAAGACCTTATTGCCTTGTAATAAAGCTTCTTTTCATTAGTATTAAAATAATCGTATCAAATGTGCGTGGACCTGTACCCGTAGTACAAGATTTTACGTCTCACCAAACAAAACCAAATTCGAGAGTCGAAATACTTCCGCGTTACAGTAAACTGGATCCTTAAATGCCTTGTTTTAAAGCTCAAGTTTGTCTACACTTCTACAGCCAGCGCTCCAAGCGAAACAACTCCACAAACAACAAAGAGAAACATTGCGAAATTAAAATCAGTGGCATTGAATATTTGACTTCAATTCAAGGCTGTTTAGGTCCATTTTACTGTAACGCGGAAGTATTTCGACTCTCGAATTTGGTTTCGTTTGGTGAGACGTAAAATCTTGTACTACGGGTACTGTATTCCTCGGATTCTCTTCTCCACGCATTTTGATATTGATACTCTGATTGACATTAGGTCAATCAGTGTACATACCAAATACCATACCAGCAGAGGCTCTTTGAAAAAGGACCCCTGACGGGTTCGTAACTAGTCGGTCATACTGTAACTAATCATGTGATCAGATATCTTCTCTATATATAAAACCTAGCTGATGCCAGCGACTTTTAAAAATCCCGTGGAAACTCTTTGATTTTCCGGGATAAAAAGTAGCCTATGTCACTCTCCAGGTCTTTATCTATACCCATGCAAAAAATCACGTCAATCCGTTGCACCGTTGCGACGTGATTGGAGGACAAACCAACAAACCAACAAACAAATACACTTTCGCATTTATATAAGGGTACTGATGAATCGCTGAATGTGTTGCTGATCGCAAATCTCGAGAACACCTGAACCGATTTCGCTTATTCTTTTTTCATAATATTCCTTGGAGTACGAGGATGGTTCTTACGGAGAGAAAAATTAAAAAAAAAAATTATGAGTCGACTGTTAGGCGGTACGAAGTTTGCCGGGTCAGCTAGTTTATAATAATTATAATTGTTCTTTTAGCATGTTCGCGATGTACGTCGAGCGCGTATTGGTCCCGGACATACAGAAAGTGACAGGTGCGCTGGAGCGCAAGGCCGCGGCCGTCGGCTGCGTCAAGCTGCTCTGTCACAGCGCACACTTCCGCGAGTTCGGCCTGGCGCGGCTGTGGACGCCAGTGTTGCAGGTGTGTAGTGCTTGCATGGATTACAGAAAGTGATCCGTGTGATGCATGGATTACAAAAAGTGATCTGTGTGATGTATGGATTACAGAAAGTGATCTGTGTGATGCGTGGATTACAGAAAGTGATTGTATGGTGCATGGATTACAGAAAGTGATCTGTGTGATGCATGGATTACAAAAAGTGATCTGTGTGATGTATGGATTACAGAAAGTGATTGTATGGTGCATGGATTACAGAAAGTGATCTGTGTGATGCATGGATTACAAAAAGTGATCTGTGTGATGTATGGATTACAGAAAGTGATTGTATGGTGCATGGACTACAGAAAGTGATCTGTGTGATGCATGGATTACAAAAAGTGATCTGTGTGATGCATGGATTACAAAAAGTGATCTGTGTGATGCATGGATTACAAAAAGTGATCTGTGTGATGTATGGATTACAGAAAGTGATCTGTGTTATGCATGGATTTCAGAAAGTGATTAGTGTGAGGCATAGATTAAAGAAAGTGATCAATGACAAGCCAAAATGCCTATTTGTAAATTTTCCAGGCCCTCATAGCGCTGTTCGAGCTGCCCCCCGACGAGAGCACGTTGCCGGAGGACCACTTCATCGAAGTGGACGACACGCCGGGCTACCAGCCGCAGTACGCGCAGCTCGCGTGCGCCAAGGCTGACACTGACGACCCCCTGGCCAGTAAGTATAGGCACCAGCACTGTTGTCCACAGGTATAGGCGACCCTAGCCGCTACTTGGCCGAGAGGCTAGTCTCGGTCTTACCCCGGCTTGATACCTCCATGGTAGAGGTGTCAAATAATAACTAAACTATTCAATATATAAAATACTAGCGACCCGCCCCGGCTTCGCACGGGTAGCTTAGTAGAATTGGGATGATGACTATGTCAAAAAAATCAAAATCGGTACAGTAGAATGTGTCTGTCTGCTAGCTTTTCACGGCCCACTCGTTTGGCATTTGGTACTAAGATATCATGCATCCCAGTGAACAACATAAGGTCCTTTTGGTCCCGGGATACGGGATAAAAAATCTAAGTCAGGGCGTCAGCTAGTCTTCTTCTATGTATATAAAAGAAAAAGCTGACTGACTGACTGTCTGATCTATCAACACACAGCTCAAACTACTGGATGGATCGGACTGAAATTTAGCATGCAGATGACGTAGACATCCGCTAAGAAAGGATTTTTAAAAACTCAACCCCTAAGAGTCTAAAATAGGGGTTTGAAATTTGTATAGTCCACGCGGACGAAGTCGCGGACATAAGCTAGAAATTAATAAAATTAAAAAAAATATAACTAGCTGACCCGTCGATTCTTTAATTTTTTTTACATACTTTAAATTTCTCTCTCCGTAAGAACCATCCTCGTACTTCAAGGAATATTATAAAAAAAGAATCAGCGAAATCTGTTCAGCTGTTCCCGAGATTTGCGATCAGCAACACATTTAGCGATTCATTTTTATATATTAATATAGAAAGATAACAAATTTGTTGTCCAGGACATAAGCTAGAAATTTAAATCTCTTCTCTTCTTCCTTACCTTATCCCACGCTACGTGGGGTCGGCACAACATGTCTTCTTCTTCCACTCATTCCTGTTATTCGTCAACGTATTATCCACTTCTTTTTCACGCATATCCTCTTTCACGCAATCCATCCACCTTTTCTTTGGTCGTCCTCTCCTCTTTTTTCCTTCCACATGCATACTTAACATTCTTCTAGTGACATGGCTTTCTTCCCTCCGCATTATATGTCCATACCATGCCAGCCTATTACCCCTCATCTTTTCTACCACTGGCGCTACTTTCAAACTACCCCTTATATTATATTCATTTCTTATCTTATCCATCCTAGTCCCACCACACATCCATCTCAACATTCGCCTTTCATCCGTCCCTTTTACCGCCCAACATTTAAGCTAGAAATTTAAATAATTAAAAAAAAAATATTATGATGCTTTTGTTGTCCACAGGTATAGACGATCCGAAGCGCTACCTAGCCGAGAGTCTGGCCACAATGTCTCGGTCCTACCCCGGCTTGTTACCGCCGCGGGTCGCCGCCCTCAGCGAGCCGCATCGCAACGCGTTACACGGGTACTTGGCCGCCTACAGTGTGCAACTGTGCTAAAGGGGGGACGGGGGATGCAAAAAAATCTCGATTTGGACTTTGGGTGACTTTTTGCTGTCGCAATGTATTTCGACAAGTTAGGGCGTTTGTCCGTATTCACTTCGTATCCGTGATTCTTCGAAGTGCGATTCGTATTTTTTTCACGGATCCGTCAAATCACGGATGAGTGCAGGCGCTAAGAGCGATTACGCACTCATCCGATCCGAATCCTTAAAAAATTATCTGTCATATATCATAAAGTCATAAGCTACCATACAAATAGTTTATGACAACTTCCGAACGTATTTTCACGGACGCGGATCGGATGAGTCTGTAACCGCCGTTAGGGTATATGTAGTTTGTTGAGTAAAAAATTTCATGTAATAAGTAATTGTAAAATTATTACTGTAAAAATGCTGGCCAGGAGGAAATAAATGTATTGTTTTTTTTTTTTGAAAAATTCACTCTTGTAACATTCATTGTTCACTATTTAGAATAACAATATTAATTTTTCATACATATACACCATAATAAGAGCTAATAATATAGAGTTGTGTAACTTTTATTTTTAGTTAATCTTTTCTATTTATATCATTTATAACATTTATGATTTGTATAACACTTTTATATTTTAGGTTAAATAGGTTCTTGTACTGTAGTAATAAAATGATGTGATTTTTTGTATAGTGGGTAGTTTATGGGTCTAGAATTCATTATTAAAGAGATTAATTTAAAAAATCATGATTTTTTATTCATTTTTAAAATGAATAATTATTAACGTCATGCTGTACGGAAAGCGAGTAATGACGTCACATGGCGTAAACAACAAAAAAATTAAAAAAATTGTCGTTTACGGATTATGACGTCATTATTCACCGTTCATGTAAAGAATAAATAAAAGTCATGTATTTTTTAGGGTTCCGTACCTCAAAAGGAAAAACGGAACCCTTATAGGATCACTTTGTTGTCTGTCTGTCTGTCTGTCTGTCAAGAAACCTACAGGGTACTTCCCGTTGACCTAGAATCATGAAATTTGGCAGGTAGGTAGATCTTATAGCTGACATTGGGGAAAAATCTGAAAACCGTGAATTTAGGGTTAGATCACACAAAAAAATTAAATTGTGGTCATGAACTAATAATTAGTATTTTCAACTTTTGAAGTGAGTGACTATATCAAGTGGGGTATCATGTGAAAGGTCTTCACCTGTACATTCTTAAACAGATTTTTATTTATATGCATCATAGTTTTTGAATTATCGTGCAAAATGTCGAAAACATACGACTGTAATACGGAACCCTCATTGCGCGAGCCTGACTCGCACTTGGCCGGTTTTTTTTAAAATTATTCTCATTAAAAATGAATTGTAGCCCCATAAACTACCGCTATACAAAAAAATCACTTCATGTTGTTACTACAGTCTCCAAAACCCCATCATTATATCCACCCATCATAAAACGATAAGAATCAAGCTATACGTTATATTAGCTCTTATTCTATTTAGATTTACTGTTTATTATTTCTAATGTATTGTAATTGTATGTAAATATAATCTGATGAAAGGACTGAGTAATTATTACATTATAAGTGAACGTAGGTTAAACACAAAAAAAATTCAATGGAAATTTGTGATAAAACCCTTATTCTGACGCTGAGCGTCTCAATCCTCTAGAAATAGTTTTGTGTTGTTTAAATATGGTATTTGTACGTATTGTTTAAGAGAAAGATAAAGTTTAATTAGTATTTGCAAAGCTTCATTTGGATGAAAGGGCGACTTTAATGAAAATACGCGACAGATTGTAGAAAATTGTAAAATACGCGACAGATTGTGGAAAATTGTAAAAATACGCGACAGATAGTGAGAAATTGTTAAAAATTCCCAACAGGTTGTGGCAATTGTAAAAATTCGCGACAGATTGTGGGAAATTGTAAAAAAAACGCGATAGTTGGTGGGAAATAAATATGTTTTACTGATTTCGTCTCTAGAACTTTTTTCTTTTTTGTCGCCATTCTGTTTCTAAGTATGTAATATGCTACTTTTTACATGGCCATTTTTCTTCTGTTAAACTATGATTTTGAATTTTGATTTTTTGTCTATCTGTATACCTAATTATAGAGATAATAATTGATTGTGTTGTGAATAAATGATTCAACAATTATGTTACTTGTTTTAATTTTTGTTTAACAAAATCAAGTCTTCGAAAAAAGTTGGTATTTTTTGCTTACGCTTTGCAGTATCGAGTTGTTTTTCACAACGGTTAAGTCGGGTTTTTACTTTTAAACTCAGATAGGTACAGTGTCCTCCGGGTGACCTGTCAGCTGTCGCCCGTTAAGACCCAGGGTCGGGAGATGCACTGGTGCGCCTCGGACGTGCAGTGACCTGACGTAAAGGTCCGCCTGCGCTGCGAGCGCCGTTAGGTTGTAGTGGGCATTCCGGTCGCCTCTCGGGTGGCGAGTCGTCCCACATACCCTGCCCGTTCACGGAAGGGATGCGTAAATGCATTTCCCAACGATAATAAAAAGATAATAAATAAGCCAATCTGAAGTAAATACTTACATACTGTATCAAACGACCGAAATTAACAATCAATCTGTAATCTGTCGATAAGTCACTTAGCAACGTTATACTACAAATAATAACGTTGCTTAGTAACTTATCAACAGACTACAAATAGGGATTGCTTAAAATTTTAATTTCGGCCGTAAGATGAGCTGTGCTGTTTCAGCAAGTATGCCACAAATTCAGCTAATGAAGAAGCTTCATATCTTCTATAATATAAAAATGAATCACTAAATGTGTTGCTCATCGCGAATCTCGAGAACCGCTGAACCTGAAGAAAAATTTAATTCAACCTCCCCCTCAATTTTCTAAACTCCACCCGAGCGAAGCCGGGGCGTGTCAGCTAGTTGTTAATAGATATAATTCCCTAAATAGTTTCTAAGTCGCAAGTTGTGATTGGCTGAATTTGTACGACAATCAACAATGTTGTCTTGTGGCATTGTAGCCAATAGTGAGCGTCAACCAATCAGAGGTGAAAGCGATCGTGACATTGTGGCTGTCATTCTACCGCAATCGAGCAGCTGCTTGTTTTTAATCACTAGTATTTACACTAGCGGCACGCTATGATGGCCGGTTTGACACATTACAATAGTGATGTGGAATGTCAATTTATTCTCGAACAAAAAACAATTAAGTTTTGTTTTTGTACCTGATTAAATAGGTTTAATAAAACAAAAATGTATATGTTTATTTAATTTATTTGAACGAACTGAATATTTGAACGAAAATGAATATACATACTTTATATGCACACAAGAAACATATGAATACAAAAGATACCGAAAAAGGTGCCACAAAAGGCCATAATTAATCAGATTCGTCCATACTACTATTTTCACTGTCGTCACTGCTATCATCACATACATTAATAATTATATGTTCGTTTTCTATAATATTATCTATTTTCACATCTCTTTCATAATCTTCCCTTATTAATTTAACAGTTCTATTCACAACCTTTTCCCAGTCTCCTTTAGTCACATGTTCACAAGCTTCTTCTAATAATTTTAGCATTTTTTTTGTGGTAAATGGGGGTTCTGTATTGTGTCTTGCAGCATATCCCTTAATTTGAGCCCACACCAACTCAATCGCATTATACTCACAATGGTAAGGCGGTAACCGTATAACTCTGTGCCCATGTTCTAATGCTATTTCGTCAATGACGTATCGGATCTTGGTTGGTTTGTTTTCTTTTAAAAGACGTACTAATTCCGCTTTTAACATATTCATGTTTGCATCTACGCCATTTTTACGAAGCCATGCGACGATATCAGCTTTCTTTTGGGATTGGGCAGGTGGCTTGTCAATTTGCATCGAGTGGTATGGGGCGTTGTCCATAATTATAATAGATGGTTCAGGGAGGCTACACAACATTGAGGTAAACCATTCAGTAAACTTTTCTCCATTCATGTCTTCATGATAGTCTCCAGTGGTTTTTGACGCAAAAGCCATGAGAGAACCTTCGACAAACCCGTTGATGGTTCCGGCGTGACAAATTATAAGTCGCGATCCTTTTCCTACAGGAACTTTGGAAGTAGATGCTGCTGTGTCATCGTTCCAAGAACGGCCTACAGTATGGTTAGCATTAAGCCATGTTTCATCCAAGAACACAACATTTTGCCAATTTTTGATTTCTTTCACTTGCCGTAAAAAAGTATACCTTGCCATCGCTATATCAAATCTTTCCATCAATATTTTGCGTTTGTTACATTTTTTGTATCGAAATCCAATGGTCTTCAAAATCTTCGTTAAAGAACTTTCCCCACCGAAGAATAATCCAGCTTCCTTCAGTGAATGCACCAACTTTTTTCTTGTTGGATACTCCTTCTGTAAATAGTAGCCGTAAACATGTCTTCGGATAGCATCGGCATCAAAGCTATCGATGCCTACGACTGGTTTTGCTCGTTTTCTCTTTTTTGGTGTGTGAAGTTTATTTTCTTCTGTGCCAGTCTCGCCATATTTTTTTTTAGTTATCCGTCTAACAGTTCGTTGTCCAATATTAAGCGCATCAGCTACGCGTTCAACCACTGACGTTATAGGTAAAATTGGCCCTCCATTTTGAGCTTCACGATCGAAATAGTTACGAAGGCGTATTAGGAACTCACGTGTCTGACTATTTAGAACAGTTCTCTGCGTACGTTCGGTCATATCGACGAAATCCACAACAAAGGGCTTGAACAGAGTCCAAATTAACGAGCAAGGGTCAACAGTAATGCAGTATCAATATTTGAAATCCAAAGCCAGGTCAAAACTATATCACAATCGCATTGCACTGACAGTTTATACTTTTCGAAGCAACGTCAATTCGAAACTGCTTTGTTTTGCATTGAGCATTGACGCGAGTTTGCCGGAGGTAGTAGTTGTGCTAGCCAGCGATCCTATGTGACGATCGTATTAGATTCCATTTTTAAAAATTTATTGATATTTTTTTGCGATTTCAGAGGTTTGTCCACATAGTGAAAATTGTTCATATTCACAAGTACATTCACCCCTTAAATGGTGCAAACTGATTTTTCTACACTTGTATACATTTAAGAAATCAATTTAATAAATAAATTTTGAGTCCTAAACCTAAAACTACATTCGATAAAATTTATGAATCTCTGCACATCACTATCGTCAATAAAGTAATACAATTATTTCCTTCAAAGTCGTTATCAATTAATACGGAACTTCATGAGCGGACAAACGTCAAACCGGCCATCATAGCGTGCCGCTAGTTTAGTTTACTTAATTTACTTTAAAAAAAATGGGATTTCTCCATTGCGATTATTGCAATGTGATAATCCCAACTTCATTTTAGCCCCAGGGTTTAAACTTGAAATAAAACAAAATAATACATTTCAGCAACATATATTTTATTAAGCAAGTACTACAATTTGCGAAATCGTCTACTTTAAATTTTCAAAAGCTAATGGGCAATAGCTCCAGCTAGGTGTAGTTAACACCTATACACAATTTCAATTTATGATAGGTACCCAATATTTGCGAGTGAAATTAACAACTATGCCAAATAGTTCATATTACCATTTGAATAAGTGATATTAAGACAACACATTGAATATACCATAACCATTACAATTATTTCACCTATTTTCTATCAGCGGAATAAAGTAGTATAGCGCTTTCTCTGTTACGTAATCCGATACAAATGATGGAGCCAAAAATCTCAGTGGGCGCTAACCATTTTGAGTCACCAACTAAACACAAACGAAACTGTTTTCGAATTGAATTCCGAATGTTTTTTGAAAACATGTTTGTGATTGGTTGGTGCGTCAAAATGGTTAACGCCCACCGAGATTTTCGGACTACGTGACAGAGAGAGAGAGTGCTAGACTAACTTATTTCCGTAGATAGAGTATAACAATTAATATTTTATTAGGAATGTCCACTACCTTCTACGAATAAGTACAAAAAAAAATGCAAAAAAAGAGGTTAATAAGTACATTTTAATTATGTTAAAAGGTTAGTAAGCGTTAAAACGTTAGTGTTACTTAATAAATTTTAATTTTATATTATTATTCAAAAAAATCATAATATAAGGCATGGGGGTAAAGTTGTTTGATGTCGAATTAATTCATCGATAGCTAAGATTAATTTATTGCATAAAATGTAATTTTCGTAGTTTTTTTTTCATCCAGGGGCACAAGTGTTTAGCCATTAGACATAATAAATCGGCAATAAAAAGAAATCACATTTTATTTCATATTTAATCTTACTTTAGACATAATATTAATTATTTAAATGTTAAAATATGTAATTAAGTATGTATTACAATGATATAAGTTTAATTTTCTAACACGCAGTGTTTAAAAACAACTAAAGTGCTAATATTGAAAGGTGATTTAAATGTTAAATACAATTATTGGTTTCATCTTATATTTTTAAATACTAATTAACAAACGTTCAGCAAAAAGGTATAATTTAACCCAAAGCGCGAAAGTTAATTTATTCTTCTTTACTATAAAATGTTCTGTTTCGTTTCATCAATCATCGATCGAAATAAATTTAAGACAAGCATGTCTGTCGACTATAAAACACTCACGCCGTGGGCAATTATATTCCTAAAATGTTTTAATTTGAAAATAAATAAAAATAATAGTACATTATTGCAAAGGCCGGGAAATTGTAGGTCGAGTATGAGTTTGAAGCCGAGCCGTAGGCGAGGACGTCACTAAATACGAGACATTTCCGCGCGTTTCGAGTGCATCTATGAATATTTTTCTTCTAGCCATGCTTTAAGCCTTATATACAAGACCTATACAACATAAATACATAGAATATTATAATAAATTGTGCAATAGTGTTAATACAATCAAAACATTTTTTTTAGTCAAAAAAGTAAAAAAAAAAACCGAATCCAATACGCCATTATCCATGTCTAACGACTGCGCCCCTCCGTTCTGCGTGTGCGTCGCATGTCACTCGCGGTCACTTCAGCGCGCACTCCACGAACACCGCGTGGTGGGGGGCGGGGCTCGCGGGCGAGAGCGGGGACGGGGGGGAGGTGGAGGCGCCGTCCGAGTCCGGGTCGGGGGAGGGGGGCGGCGTCTGCGGCACGCGGCCGAACGAGAAGTGGGCCCCCGTGAGCGGCCACAGGTCTTCCAGCATCGTCCTGCAAAAAGATTATATTAATGAGATTAGATTTGCACTTTTTAGGGCTCTAGAGGCTATACCAAGATATGTAAACATGTGGTGCATTTCATAGAGGCATTAAAGCACTGCTTACCCTACTTATAATGGATCAATCATCAATGCTCAGTTTCCTTTAGACCCTGCTAGTAAATATTTAGATTGAAGAACAAATCAACAAATAAACACATTTTCGTATAATTTATAATATGGGTAGTGATTTAAATAAATCTTAGCAAGCACATCCCTTTTTAAAAAGAATTTTCGTTGCTCATTTAATGGTGTCCAAAAAAACATATTTTTAATGCCTTTTTTACGCTCATTCATGCAAATAATTAATTTCATTTATTTCATATGTCTAGCTCCCTTCAGTGGTGTTTCTATTAATTTTTTAGTTTATATAACTTATTTATTTACAAAAACGTTTACATAGTTTACAGTAATTCTGATGTAATCATAAACTCGTTTTAGTTTCAAAGCCGGCAACACATCGGTTAAGAAACGTCCCCATTACATACTAGATGTCGCTACTGTCCATTTCCATCGCGCTAGAGGGATTTTCAAGTCCAAGCGAATTATGAAAAAGGGGCGAATTAGGCTCGCTTACCACAAATGCTTGTCCAGAACAGCGCGGACCTTTGGAGTGGGAAAGCCGTTGAAAGGCGAAGCTACGGGGATGGTGTAAGCGCCCATGTCCTTGAAGACCAGCCAGTTGCCCGTGCGCTGCGGGGGAAGCGAGTAAGCGGGGAGCACGCAGTCCAGCCCGTCGCACGAGGGGCCCCAGATTGAGCACTGCTGAGCACGCTCAGATGATTCCTGGTGGAAGATATTGAAAGTTTCTTTAAAATAAATAAAATAAAATCAGAGGTCCAAGAATAAAGGCTATTTATTCTCAGAGGAAAATTGGTAACACCAGCACTAATTTATGTATCACATTGTCCTGCTTGGACATAGGCCTCCTCTAGAATTCACCATTTTCCTCTATCTAGTGCTAATTTTGGCCGAGACGAGACTTGTGTTGTGATAACGCAGCGTCCGTGTGGCACCCAATACTCAAATCCACAGCGATGCGGCGCCGTAACGCACCGGAAACGCATCGTGTGACCTTGGCTCAAGTCGTTGCGCGTGGTGTGCGGCCGCGGCGACGCAAGACGTCGTAACGCATCGTGTGGCATTGTACAGTGCGACAAGGCTATCATGGCGCGTGGCGAAAATCGGAACTAACGTTGTCCCCTATGTTCTTGTTTGAATAGTCTGCCTTTGTTCTCCAACAGCGCCCCCCTGTCAATGTAATTGAAGTGCCAAGAGAGCCTTGTGGCGCGGTACAGCGATGACGCTTCAGTCTCACCTCTAGCGGCACGGCGTGCACTTGTTGGTGGTCGTACAGCACGCAGTTGAAGGAGCCGTACACGCCGTCGTTGATGAAGTACATCGTGTGCGCCTCCTCCGCGCTCTCGCCCTCCCTGGCCGGCAGCTGCCAACAAAATAACATAACAAAATAAATAAACACTACTTATTTAAGCTGTGACAACCTAGAACAGAAGTTGATGCGCCCGTCGGCAAGTTTTCTCCCATCTCGAATACAGTCCGAACGTCGGTCGCGTCAAGTAAAAATATAAAATTGCATCAATCACGCGTCAAGCACTACGCATCAAGAAAACGTGAACGGTCAAAATGCCTGACTCAAGCAAAAATCTACGTGCTTGACGTCAAGCCGCTTGACCGTCTCGGAAGCCATAACTTTCGCAATTGTGTGTAAGCAATAGAGCGGCGCTGCACGACATACAGACCGTTTACTATAAAACGGTCTGATGTTGCCTACGAGAGAATATTTTGACGCGAAGCGACGCGCCGCCTGAGTGAACTAGAGTGAGAGAACTCTCGGTTTGCTTCTGAATCGACGATATGTCAAATATAAAGGTGCTGATAAACTTGAGCATTCACTTGTAACAGAACACGAGAATGCTCGTTCGTCTATTCTTCATGAAAATGTCAGACTTGACGGTCGCGTGTACTCGCTAGAATGCTCGCCAGAACGCTCGATATAATGCTCGCTAAAATGTTCTCTTGCGAATGCTCAAGTTTATCAGCACCTTTAGGCTATATTGATGTAAAATCAAAGCTAAATAGGGCTACTTTAGGGCTACCTACGTGAAATGTCATGAAATGTATGTTAGGGCCTGCCAGTGACGTCGAAGTCTCGACATTCCGTTACAAGTTCCCTAACTGTCGTGAACTGTGGCGCCGCTGTAATTCGGTCCGGTCTTTAAAAAGAATAACAAGGGTCAACACTGACCTGCCTGGTGGCGTGCACCATGGCCGCGAGGGTGTACGCAGCAGCAGCGAAGTAGCGGCCCGGCTCCGCGATCACGCGCACCGAGCGAAAGATGAGACAGCGTTATAACAAGGGTCAACACTGACCTGCCTGGTGGCGTGCACCATGGCCGCGAGGGTGTACGCAGCAGCAGCGAAGTAGCGGCCCGGCTCCGCGATCACGCGCACCGAGCGAAAGATGAGACAGCGTTATAACAAGGGTCAACACTGACCTGCCTGGTGGCGTGCACCATGGCCGCGAGGGTGTACGCAGCAGCAGCGAAGTAGCGGCCCGGCTCCGCGATCACGCGCACCGAGCGAAAGATGAGACAGCGTTATAACAAGGGTCAACACTGACCTGCCTGGTGGCGTGCACCATGGCCGCGAGGGTGTACGCAGCAGCAGCGAAGTAGCGGCCCGGCTCCGCGATCACGCGCACCGAGCGAGACGGGAACTGCACTTCGAGCGCTGCGTTGATCACTTGTGACACCTAACACACAAAATACTGTTAAACTTTTGTATACAAGCAGGCGTTACTTTGCGGAAGTCCATGATATACAATGAACCAAAAGCTTAATAGGAAGCTTACTAGTAAGCTTTGCTGTAATCTGGATTACAGCAAATTAGAATAGAATAGACTAATGTTTATTCGAGGTATATACGTGGTACATGGTGTAGGCAATATCGTCCTGTACAGCAGTGCAACACCTCGAACAGGTAGGCCACTCAGCTTGATTATTTTTAAGCTATATATATATTATAATTAAGCTTTTGGTTCATTGTATACTGTTAAACTGTTACAGTACGCAGCCGAAAGCAATGTACATCGACTTTTAGAAGGAGAGTGAATTAATGAATGAATTAATGTTTTGTGTGGCAGAGACAACGCTCTACAAAGCCGAAATGTCATTCTAAAGGCCGATGTACATTACTTTCTGCCGTGTATTGTACTTTGCGGAAATCCATCATACAGAAGGAACCATAAGCTCTGTGTGGTTTAATTTGTATGGCGCATGCATAAACTGTATGATACACACGTAATCTGTATGGCGCACACGTTATGTGTATGGAGCGCGTGTAAACTGTAAGGTGCTGATAGACTTGAGCATTCACTTGTAACAGAACATCGAGCATTCGCCGTTTTTATTTTTGTCGAACTGAACAACGAGCCGAGCCAAGCACAGAGCCAAATATTGCTACGAATATCTTGAGAATTCTAGCGAACGCTCTATTCGATGCTCGTCAATTCTTCATGAAGATATCAGACTTGACGGTCGCTTGTGCTGCATTTATACTCAATGGTTATGTTAAAAAAAAAGAAAAAGTAAAGATGGTGGCAAACTAATCTGTTTCGTCTTAGAAGCAAATCTGCTCGCTAGAATGCTCGCCAGAACGCTCGATAGAATACTCGCTAAAATGTTCTCGTATTTTTCTGTGATGTAACATTCGCACGAATGCTCATTACAAGTGAATGCTCAAGTCTATCAGCACCTTTATGTTGCTTGCGTAAAATGTACGGGGCATAGCTCACCTCGCGTATAGAAGTGCCGCTGTTGCCCGGGAAGCCGCCGCCGATGTCCAGCAGGTACATGGTGTGTCCCGCGGCGTCGCCCGTGTCGAACAGTGCGCGCGCGTACTGGATGGCGCGCGCGTACACGCCCGTCTCTTGCGCGCCAGAGCCCACGTGGAAGGATACGCCTACCACCTAAATACAAAAAAAAAATACATACATTTTCCTATCATCTAGTTTTTCGGGAAACCAATGTTTTTCAGGGTACCTCAAAAGGAAAGACGGAACCCTTATAGGATCAATTTGTTGTCTGTCTGTCAGGTAGGTAGGTCTTATAGCAGAGATAAGGGGAAAAATCTAAAAACCGTGAATTTAGGGTTACATCACACAAAAAAAAATTAAATTGTGGTCTCATATGAACTAATAATTAGTATTTTCAATTTCCCACGTAAGATAACAATATCAAGTGGGGTATCATAATATGAAAGGGCTTTACCTGTACATTCTAAAACAGATTTTTATTTCTTTTTATGCATAATAGTTTTTGATTTATCGTGCAAAATGTCAAAAAAACACAACTGTAGTACGGAACCCTCGGTGCCCGAGCCTGACTCACACTTGGCCGGTTTTTTCATTCAGATACAAGTTGCTGGGGCAGACGTGTTCAAAGAGTCAAAGCTTTATTTGACCTCAAAATAGTAGTGAGCAGTGGGGTATGTGAGAGTGGTGTGGAGTGTGTGCATGTGTGTGTATTTTGTGTGCGTGCGTGCGTGTGTGTGTGTGTGTGTGTGTAGTGCGTGTGTGGCGTAGTGCGGTTTGTGTGTGAGAGAGTGTTCAAATGTCTCACGTTAAGGCCAATCACAGCAGCGATCTTGAGCAAGCGCGGCGCCTCTGCGACGGGGTCGCAGCCGAACTTGATGCCGAGCGGGCACTGCGCGGATGTTGCGTCGCAGCGGATGCGGACGACCAGCCTAAAGACAAACTTTCACTTAATCTCTTCAAATAAATCCATACTTAATATTATAAATGCGAAAGTGTGTCTGTCTGTCTGTCTGCTAGCTTTTCACGGCTCAACCGTTCAACCGATTTTGACGAAATTTGGTACAGAGATACTTAGTATCCCGGGGAAGGACATAGGCTACTTTTTATCCCGGAAAATTAAAGAGTTCCCATGGGATTTTCAAACACCTAAATCCACGCGGACGAAGTCGCGTGCATCATCTAGTAAATAATAGATCACTAATTAATCTGTAGGTACAGTACGCGGCCGAAAGTAATGTAGCCTTTAGAATGACATTTCGGCTTTGTAGAGCGTTGTCTCTGTCACTCATACCGATATGACGTTTTATCGGTCTCAACGACAGGAACAACGCTCTACAAATCTTCTATCTATCTCCTTCTAAAGATCGATGTACATTACTTTCGGCCGTGTACTGTAAGTAATCTATAGATATGATTAAAAATAAATTTTAAATTATTTGGTCTCTTCAAACGTACTGTTATAAATTTATAATTAATAACTATTTAAGTAATCTGTAAAACAAAATTGTAATCCTATTTGGCCTTATTTTCAGTCTGTTATTATGTTAAATTATATTGTATGTATCGCTGTTGATTGCAAATAAACAAATAAAATAAAATAAAATAATAACAGGGCTAAGCGTATGCTGAGACGCAGGCGACGTAGTTCAAAGAAGTGCAGATTTTGTAATACATGAACGTACTGCGTATGCTATATGCTGCGTACACGCTCGCTCACTATTGGCTACAATGCATTGTTGCAATAAAAATGTCATAAATTCAACCAATCACAACAATGCCCTATGCCAAAAATAAATTATTTCTTAGGAATTATTAAATAGAGGGTCTTCCAAAATTCGTAAAATCCGCGTCCGTTATTAGTTTAAAGTTTGCTAACCATTTTTAACCGACTTCAAAAAAAGGAGGAGGTTCTCAATTCGTCGGAATCTTTTTAAATTATCGGCTTAACTAAAAAAGTATGCCAAATTACGCCAAATGTTTAAGACGTCACATCTATGTATTTCATACTGTTATTATTTCACGTTGTGTGTCAAGATCTCACGTACAAAATACACCTTGACAAACAAAAAAGTGCCCACGGTGATAATGACATAAAATGATCGTTCTGTCACGTTCTAATAAGAGCTGAAATGCATTTTTTTTTTTTTTTTAGCTATCTCGCTCCAACAATAAGAGTTGCAATAGGGCTACTTCTACAGATATTTGTTCTGAGTGATATGAAGCAGGTGTGAAGCACTCACTGAGCGTGCGGCATGTACTGCTTGATCTTCATCAGCTCGGTCTCGGAGTCGAAGGTCATGGTGGTGACTCCGGCGGCGCTCGCCCAGCGGATGTGAGACGCGGGTTTGGCGGGGTTTGCGAAGATTATGCGACTGTGGGACAAAAACATCTATATAAGTGTGTATAAAAGGAAAATAATTAAAATTATTATATTGTTATTTATTATATTTTTATTTTATTTATTATATTTATATTAAAAGCTTTTTTTTTTTTTAAAGAATATTAGCCATGTTAAATGACTCATATTCCCCTTTCCTCTCCAACTAAGCGTCAAGCTTGTGCTAGGAGTAGGTACGACAATTATAGTGCAACGGGCGGGGTTTGAACCGTCGACCTTTCGGTTTTCAGTCCACTCCTATACCGGTTGAGCTATTGAGGCTATCAATCTATCAACGCACAGCTCAAACTACGGAATGGATCGGGCTGAAATTCGGCATGCAGATAGCTATTATGACGTAGAAATCCGCTAAGAAAAGATTTTTGAAAATTCAACCCTTAAGGGGTAAAATAGGGGTTTGAAATTTGAGTATTTTACGCGGACGAAGTACATTTTCGTTTGTGATTTATTGGTGACAATAAATGGTTGACGCCCACTGAGTTTTTTGGCTCGGTCACGTCATGTCAGTATGGGAT
The DNA here is from genome assembly GCF_902806685.2 of Maniola hyperantus. Classification (NCBI taxonomy): domain Eukaryota; kingdom Metazoa; phylum Arthropoda; class Insecta; order Lepidoptera; family Nymphalidae; genus Maniola; species Maniola hyperantus. The sequence goes on from NC_048542.1 coordinate 3,292,167, forward strand.
TAATTAACAGAGAGAGCGCTATACTCACTTCTTTCCGCGTATGGGGTATAGACTAAGGGCATTTGTGCACTCATCCGTATTCGGTTCGTATCCGTAGTTCTTCGAAGTGGCCGTCATAGAAATACGTACCTACATCTGAGTGGTTGCACGGATCCGTAAAATCACGGTTGAGTGCACAAACGCCCTAAAGTGTTATTCACTTACTCGGGGCCCACTCCGAGGGATGTGACGAGCTGGATCTCAGCCTTGGAAGCGCAGTCGAAGCCGGCGCCCAGCGCAGCCAGCGTGCTCACCATCAGCTTGTCGTCATTGCACTTCACCGCTGCGGACAACACCAACACATTCAAGCAATTATCATCATTGTATCCTACTTCATTGTTTGGGAAAATATGAGACAAAAGGTTTTTATTCTGCCGGAACGTTCGGAACGGAAGACGTTCTCGTGACCTTCTTCGTCATTATTGTGTCCTACTTCAATGTGTGTAAAAAGATGAAACAACAAATTTTTATTCTGCTGGAACCACGCGTCAATGACGTACAATAAGTTCTCGTGACCTTCTTCGTCATCATTGTGTCCTATTTCAATGTGTGTAAAAAGATGAGACAGCTTCATATTCTGCCGGAACTGTGCACAAGTTACGAGGTCCGGTTATGTTCAATGACGTAGAAGAGGTTCTCGTGAACCTGTTCATCGTCATGTTGTCTTACTTCATTGTGTGGCAAATTAAGGACGAGGCAACTTCTTATACTGCCGGGAACTGAGTTATTTCCACCAGATCAATGCAGGTGTATGCTTGCAGGACCCCAGACTGAAATGACACTAAATTCAACACAGAAAGGCTGAACACGGGGCACATAACCTTTTTTCAAAGCCAAAATCGCGCAACTACTTCTATATCTACGACATACTGATCCAATAGAACGGCACACAGGTTGGGGGGGTTTAGTGCAACTACGCTACGGCCTCCCATAGATCACTGTGTAGAAAAAAAGTCTTTCAAGATGTCAGAGAAATCAGGTGTTTCGTCCTCAAGTCATCTTCTTACTTTTCCTTTTTGAGGTTGTGCAGGTCCTTGAATCCCCTGTATCACTTTGGCCGTCTTTGATCGCCACCATGTGAATTTAGAATTCCGTGCTAATACTTGTGGCCGCTATCCTGACTAGAATAATAGTAGCTTCCTCAGGGTGTATGACGTGTTTCCCTATGTGGATGCTATATTTATGCATTAGAGTGGGGCAGTAGCAGATTATTATATGCATCGGGGCCACGTCATACTCTTGGCACATTCTGCAGACATCTGTGCCCTGGAGCTTAAGGTTGTACAATACAATGTACATGTGTCTGTTTAGTCTAGAATGACCTGTTAATGTTAAAACTTGCACTAAGATGGATAGGTTGTTCCTACTAAGACTTACCATAGAATGGCTCAACTCGGGGCATCAGCTCCTTCCACTCGCGGAACCGCGCCACGACCTCCCCCAGGTCCATGACGTAGAAGGGGTCCTCCTGCGAGCCCTCGTCCACGATGTCGCGGATCACGTCCACGGGGCTCCAGGGGCCCTCCATCACGACCACCTGCTGCTCCTCTTCCACGACCTTCATTATGCCTGGGATCTTGACGAGCGTCGAGTCCACTTGACTAAAGTTCCTGACCTGGTGATGGTAATTTTGAAGTTAATTGAATGTCGATGACAGTTGCTAACATTGGAAAAATCATAAAACAAATGATTTCTCTACAGTTGTTAATTTATTCGTATTAGCTAATGGATTGGAACCAATTTTACGAGACATGGGCGTTTGATTTGCATCTGCTGAGATATTACTTTTATCAGGATGAGCTGATAAGCGGAGTCTGACAAAATATTTTTCGGCTAGCTGGTAGTTCTTCTCCGTAAAACCCAGGGGGTTATTTCTAGTATCAAGACTTACTGGTATACTCATTGGAGAACTGCTGGGGACTTACCTTGAGCTAGGCTCGGGTAGGCGTTAGTCTGGGGGCTGGCTAGTAGTCCTCCGACGGGCCCTGAGCCTCGGCAGACGCCGAGGCCGAGTCAGTCGGCTATGCTGCGAGAGGGGGGGGCGAGCGGCGGTGCGGAGAGGGGCGGTGTCAGGTGTTCTCGGAGCCCGGTGGCAGAGGCCCGATAGCGCTAGTCCACAAGTGTCAGCTGTTGGACAACACATGGCTGTTAACTGGATATCAAATAGAAACAAAGAAAAATGTTTATTACAAAGTTGTGCCACACATTACTGTACCTTAGGCCGCGATTACACCTGTAAGATTATATTCACGTGAGTAGCTTACGTTATTAACTGACAAATTTACTAATGCAAATGTACTTATAAGAGTGCTTACATTAGTAAATTTGTCGTTTGTAGGTTAATCATGTAAGCTACTTAAGTGAGTAAAACTTACAGGTGTATCCGCGGCGTTTGAGTAAGTATAGTAGGTGACGGGTCGAGATGGTAATCGGGGAGGGGAACACCCCGCACGGCCGCACAGCCACCGCGCTAACCCGGTGCGGGATAGCGCGGGCGCTGTGCGGGTGTGCGGGCGTCCCCCAGTCTCATACCCCGATTCGTGTCGATCTGTCGTGAACTATAGATTCCTTCAAGTTTGACACCAATTCCGCCAATGTCAAAGACATTAAATCTAAGCGGAACTTGCCTTGCGATAACCCGATTAGTTCCCATCGCGCCCTTTATCGTGAGGTGAATGAAGTTTACAATTCTAAATAAAATGACATTTACTTCCACGTTTTGTCTTTAAACCCCTTTTTTATCTTGTCACAGGCAAAAACGGTACATTAAGAATTGATTCGAAGCCTACGGCCCAGGTGTGAGCGGATGCTTCCTGCGAGGCGGGCAGAAGGCGCGATGCCATCATTCCACGCCGCTCGGCACCCGCTCTTGATTAGGACACGTCCGTGCGTCTTCCTTACAATTTCTTGTTCCACAAGTTGGCCGCCTCCCGCTCCCACCTGGGCCTTAGGGTAGCTTTTTTTGTCTTGGTATCTTGTAAAAGGGAAAGATGGTAGCAGGCTAACTTGGAAGGGGTGTGCCGGTTTTTAGTACACCCATATCCCTTGTCGGTCAGACTTCTTGTTCTCTTACTCTCAGTTTTGCCAGTGACAGTTTGGGTCATTCTCACGCTACAAGTCTTGTCTGCAATAGGAACGTCATTGGATGTAAATCTGTGGAGCGTCAGAGGTGTGACTCACGTGATCGGGTGAGAGGTGTGTCAGCGGGCGGGGGCGCGCCGCAGCCAAGGCGGGTCGACGTTGAGCGCGCGGCGCCAGCAGCGCTGCGCGGGGCGCGGGCGAGGCGCGGGGGACGGGCTCGTGCGCACGTGGCGCCCGGCACTGCCAGCTGCGCCGGACTCACCCGGTGCTCCCTGCACAACAAGTAAACATACAAGTGTGTATGTTATGTACAGTTAACAAGCATCACGACTTCACGTGTAAAGAGTTTCCGAGACGGTCAAGCAGCTTGACATCAAGCACGTAGATTATTGCTTGACCTTAACATTTTGATTGTTTACAAAGTTTGCTTGCTGCTTGAGTCAAGTATTGACGCGTGCTTGATGCGATTTTATATTTGTGCTTGACGTTCGGACAGTGTTCGAGATATGAGAAAAGTGCCGTTTGCTTGATAAAGCCGCTTGACATGCGCAGGTCAAGCTCGCTGATCAAGCAAAACAAATCTACGTGCTTGACCGTCTCGGAAGCTCATAAGCGGTGACGACATTTCGCATGCCGCGCGAAGAGCCGCTAGAAAAAAAAGTCGAAAAAATTCAACCGCATTTAAAAGCAGGTAAAATATAAGAAGCTTCACGTAGTAGAAGTATTCCACTCTGTATGTGAGCATTAAAGTAGAGCATTCCAAATTAGTAATTGTGTCGTACCCTCTTTATCGTGATTGGCAGATTGCTTGACGGATTAATTAATTCCGGGCGGTCATTCCTACAAACGAGAACCTTGAGCGCTCGACCGTTGGATCCCCTCAAGCTATCTATTTCTTTTCATGTAGATAAATACATAATTAATAAAATACTATCTAGGGGTTATTCCCGTCGAGTCAAACCCCGTGAGTAACACTGAGGCTCAACGGGAATTTTTTGGAAATGTTGTCTGAATGAATTTTCTATCTCAAGACTAAATCGCATACAATCTACTTAAGTATATATCTAGTCGATAAGCGGCGCAAGTAGGTAAGTATGCCTCTCTTATCGAGAGTAACATTTTTGTTCCGTTTGCCGTAGAGAGCCTGTCGTCATGGAGTCTTAGTGCTAAAAAAAGCACTACATTTCACCGCAATAAATCTCTCATGTCATCTGGGGACAGAAGAGTAAGTACATTTATTGAGCAAAGGATCCAACGCGGAAATGCAGCCAGTATTCTAGGCACCATTCCACGCGGGCATAATTTATGGCTAGCTTTAAGATTTACCTATTATTAGAATTCACGCTTATTTTTTACAATATATTTAGATGTTTTATCGATAAGATGTAGTACCTACTGACTAGTAATCTAAAAACATTATTTTGGTCCTTCAAGCCGGATATTTGCAGAACTTGAGAATTCTGTGTATTTTTCGAATACTAAGCATAATTTTTGAAAGCATTCGTTTATTTTAATCACCAGTACTAAAGGTACTTTATTAAGTACCTCTAATACTGCTGATGAAAGTGCAATATATTATTGCTATATCTTGCGATCCACGACAAACGCTTTTTAATGAACGTCACTATGTTTTCAAACTAAAAACCCTGAAATGGAAACTTTTTCGGCGTTTTTAAGTTTTGTACAAAGAGTTTTGTACATTTACTTTGCCCACTTATCACATTATCGTCATTGCAAATAAGGCTGCTTTTCAAATCACATTTTCAAAGAGAATGGAGACGGTTTTGTTACTTGTTTATACTTATTTATTATGTATACACGCTTGTTCGGAACATACAATTTAGTCGAATACGTAATAAAGTAAATTACTATTTCTTATCCTTCTATGTCATTACCATGTATAGAACGATATATGAAATAAACAAACGTATGTTATTATATCATTCAATGTCAAAGTTCAAATCTTGTGTGTGGATGGGAGACTAAACAAATAACAATACCTATTTAATGGCATACACACCAAAAACGAAAGATTCTTCGAAATTCAACTCAAAAAAATTATAAAGTAAGGAGTGTAAAAAAAGTACCTACACAATATTTTACGATAGTACGGAACTCTTCGTGTGCGAGTCTGACTCGCACTTGACCGGTATTTTTTATCATTAACATCTTCGGTAGCGGTTAGCAAGTATTCGTGAATTGAGTTTGCATAAATTGATTAAAAAAACTTTAAAAATGCATAAAAATTCTATAAAGAAACTGGCAGTGAAAGCCAGTCGATGAAAAGCTTGGCCGAGAATTTATATGAAGTATTTCAACCCCTCTGGCCGTTTTATTTGTGCAAGTCGCAGTTTATGACGCAACCTCTGACATTTGCCGAAGGTCGGCCCTGAAAGCCGAGAGCGCGCTGAATTATACATTCTGTAATCAGATCTTGTTACTGTATATATGTCTGTAAACATGTATCATTAGATACAAGGTTACGGAGGCGGCGCGTGCGCGGACGGACTCCCTTGAAAAAGGACCCCGTATGGGTTCGAAACTAGTCGGGCTAACGTCGACTACACACGTGAGTAAAGCCGGGACAGATAGTATTTATAATGGAAATCACTCACGGTAGTTTAAACGCTAAAAAAGGTTACGGAAGTTACGAGTATTATATTGATTTATTTACCAAGTTTACCTGTGTATGTGTATTGAAAGTTCCGACATGTAACGATTAACTTCTAAATTAAGGCGTCATCTCCACGGATGAGAGAATTGCGAAGAGCTAACTGACCAATCAAAAAGTGTACAATGCACACACCACCACTTCTATAGGTGGTGGTCTGTGCATTGTATTTTTCAAAGTTCACAGGCCTCAAACTGTTTAAAACTAGATATTTTTACGGAAAACTGGCCAACCACAGACTGATACCTATTATATAATTTTTAGGACGTGACTACATTTCATTGAGTTTGATTGAGAACCAATTTACGTTTGTATAATAAGCGTTGGGGAGCGCGCTAGGGTAACTTCTCTTAATAATTTCAATGTGGAACAGTTCCATAACAGCTGCGCATACCACTTCTGAATTTTTTTACATGAAATTCATACTTCCACTTAGCTTGCCGCCTCCTCGTCAAGAACGGCAATCATTAGAATAACTTCACCTTTGAAGACCGCTGCTCTAAATAATGGCAATAGATCTGTATAATCTGGTAGGTACTAGGTAGGGAGCCCGATCGACGAGAGACAGAAAACTTGCAACAATGATTTGGGAAGAGATTCATTAAACCGAACCTTTTTTATTATTCCGATACAAGTTAGCCCTTGACTGCAATCTCACCGAGTGGTAAATGATGGTGCAATTTAAGATGGATGCGGGCTAACCTGGAAGGAGTATGGCAGTTTGTATTAAACCCATACCAGTTTGGTATCTACACTGCATCGTACCGGAACGCTAAATCGCTTGGCGGCACGGTTTTGCCGGTAAGTAGCCACCATAGCCAAATTTAGAAAATATAAAATTCCAAACTCCTGCTCTCGAAGGAATCGAACCCGAGACCCCACTAACAAGACCACAGCGCTCACCACTGTGCCAGGGAGGCCGTCAAAACGGGACACAAGTTTTGGCTGCGGTATCCTTCTGCAACTACGAATCGTAATTTACGACGTTGTTTTGATTTGTGTTTGTTTAGGTATGGTATAGCAGATTGAGGCTCGAAACTCAAATAATATATTAACCGTGACAGGTCAAGATGGCAAGCAGGGTATAAGGCGAGAGGACGACACGCACACCCGCACGTCACCGCCCGCACCGGGTTAGCGCAGGGACTGTGCGGATGTGCGGGGCGTTTCCTCCCCGATTGCTATCTCGACCTGTCGCAGACTAAGTATACCTAACAACTAATCAATAATTACGTACTCGCGTCCAATCAGGGAAAAAATGGTTACGAATTTACAACAATGTTTACGATTTATAATAATTTGTACAAGATATGTAGTATGCTACCTACGAGTACCTAAGTTTATGATTAGTACGGAGAGTACTTATATTCAAGTTTGCAGTAATTAGCATTTTATAAATTGAATTATGAACTATTGCTGAACAAGCGACGTAGATACATGGCGCCGCGAGATAAAGATTCACGGGCAAGGCCGTTACTACGTTCTGTTTACTACCATGATTAAATGGTTCACGCAACGAACATCAGATAAGTACTATCATGGAATATATAAACGCACAACAGACGGAAACGTTTAAGTGCGGAAACCAGCCCAGAGCGAAGAAGATCATGGAATATCTATTATAGTCTTTGAATTTTTCCAAATGAGTCACACTAATATTAAGCCTAATTTACACGCACTAAGTTTTTTTTTAATGGCGAGCAAAGGAGCAGGCCGGTCACCTGATGTTAAGTGATTACCGCCACCCCATGATCAATTGCAGCACCAGAGGAACCACCAATGCGTTGCCGGCGCTTTCAGGAATTTGTAGGTCCGCCCCTTGAATAACCCTATGTCGTAATCTAATGGGAACACCACCGAAGGGAGTTGATTCCAGTTTGCATGTGCGTGGAAAAAAGGATCTGGCACAACGGGTGGTCGAAGTGCTCCAGAAACCCAGGTGGTAGTTGGAAGTTGTTTAGTAGTTAACTAAATTTTAACAACGCATCCAGACAATTTAGTTAGCGGTTAGTTATCAGCAGAGACTCTGACAAAAATTAAAAAAAAAATGATTTTTCAAACTTACCTTTATTAGCGTAATTCTCAAAGCTTTTATGAACTCCTAAGCAACAACCCTATGGTTGTTGCTAACCAATAGCCAATTCGAGACGAATCGCGGAGACGAATCAGCGGGACTGATTCAAGAAAGGAACGAATATTGCGTCCAATGACTGATCGCGAGCAACTGTCACTTGTCAACGGGTAGCGTCGGACTGGAGATGAGCGGGGGCTGCTGTGGTATTTATGCGGTAAGTTATCAGCAGAGATTTCGCGGGATGGCGTTTTATCAGTATTGTTTACATTAACTGATGTAAGTGTGGTAACTTGTGGTACTCGACTGGGCCGCCGCAAACCGCTTCGATTGACGTCGCAAGGCACGCGCCACGCTTTTTACTAGTGGTGTGAAGAGTTAGCAACTTTTTCAATCATGGTACCTACGCTTTAGAACGGATAAAAGATCTTTTTTCGGCACACAACTTTGTTTTGGTTTATTATTATTAATATTAATTTCAATGTGTCGATAGGTTACTTTACTTATACTTATATTACTTTAGGTATGGTCGTTTTTGACAAATAACCACGTTGCTAAGTAATTTATCGGCAGATTACAGATACGTTGAATAGAGGAATGTAGGAACCTGACGTTAGGATCTTATCGACAGATTACGTTTGCTGAATACTGAGTTAGCGAATCACCCGTTCTACCTATGGGTAGGTAGGTACGTTGTTTCCATATGGATGACGGAGTGAGACAAAAAAGTACCTTAAATAATTTTTTCCTCCTCGAATACTAGATGTTTTTCGTGATTTTCGAATTTTTTTTTTAATTTTTAGCACTAGCACTTGGCTGCAATCAGACCTGGTGGAAAGTGATGATGCAGCCTAAGATAGAGCGCGCTTGCCTAGAAGATGCCTATTCACTCTCGACTTGAAGGTACCCATATTATAATTGGAGGGGAAATGCAAGGGTGTCCCAAATCTTAGCGGTTCGGATTGGAAGTGAGGAGGCATACCGCTTCGTACGTATCCGTGGAATTTCGACTACGACTGAAATTAATGCAGTAGAAATACTTATACCTACAGTAATTTAATAATTTAAGTTACTCCACTATTACAGAAGGGCCAATAAACAATCAACTGGCACGTGTCAGCGATAATAAGTAATACCATTAAATAAATACAAGATAAGGTTTCTAGGTTATACGTTTGTTTGATCATGAAGGGACTTTAACTTTCCGGGGTTTTTATCATAATACTAGTTGCGGTCTGTAGCTTCACACGTGGAAGTCTATTTTATTTCTAACTAGCTTATTCCCGCGACTTCATACGCGTGGACTACACAAATTTCAAACTCCTATTTTACCCCTTTAGGGGTTGAATTTTCAAAAATCCTCTCTTAGCTTATGTCTACGTCATACTAGCTATCTGCATGCCAAATTTTAGCCCAATCCGTCCAGTAGTTTGAGCTGTGTGTTGATAGATCAGTCAGTCAGTCAGTCAATCACCAATACTTTGTTTTGTCCCTGAGTTTGATGTCTATAGGTGAATCTGGTGAAAGATCTACCAATGCTTGTTCAGTCCAGTAGTTATTCAGTGACAGCTACGCAGTCACAATAGAATTGAAGACGCGTACGGTAGAGTATAAAATAAGCACTGCCCACCACGGTAGAGTTTTCGTTACGCCATAATAAAGTTCTATGTTTTAACCTTCGCTGGTTTTAGCTAGTACAACCACCCCAATCACTCAGCCACCCCAAGAATTTGGATATCTTGAAATTTCTCAGAAAAACAGAAATTTTGCTGCTTTCTAGTTTCTAGCTCCTTCTTAGTACAAATAAATAACCAAATTGTACATACTTGTGCTTATACCTTGCCAAATTCTCGAGCAAATATAGACAAAGTTATCAGATATGAAGATCCGAGTTCAAGGTAATGTAATCTAGTTATTATCTGGTTGTCGAGTTGATATACGATACGCCATTGCTGTTATACTATATTATACCTACCTACTGTTTTATGCTCATAAAATTATTCTAGGTACTTAATATACCCTTTAAGTTTAAGTAGGTACCTAGAATTATTTTTATGCCGTGCCGCAACAGTCGACATCCTATAGGGGTTCCTTCTTTTCTCTGAAAATACCTACGGAACCCTGAAAATAGTTTGACTATGGTTTGGGTTGATTGTTCGTGGCCTTTGGTTGACAATGTCGGAAGCGAATCCAAATAATGCTGCATCCTTGCTGTAACTGATCGGCTCGGCGTATCTCGCGACAGGCGTAAATCTCGCGATCATTGCTGTCAAACGTCCGGCTAGAGAGAGACAGCAATAGCCACAAAGCAAGAGAGACAGCAAATGAACTATCGCATTGCTACTGCTGTCGCGTTGCTGTCGCTACTCCAAAGTTTTACGTAATCACCCCGCGGACTTTCTGCTTCTGATAAGCTTGTTTGTTCTTAGCTACATCATCACGCAGTTTACCGAACCATAAAGATATACAGCAATGTGTCGGTCGGATAACACTTAATGCGTCTAAAATATTACATACCGAATGGTGCCGTTTTCATATCTTATTTACACGTATTTTCCCAACCGTATTAAATATTTCCTTAGAATTCTCCAGTACAAATATCATAAACAGAACAATGAGATATTTACGAAAAAATGTCAAGAACAAAATGTGTGCACAGTTGATCTTTCCGGTTGTAAAATAATAGAGTTTATTAAAGGCTGGCCGCACACTACATTGGCGGCTATGTTGAGCAACATTACGTTATTCTGTATTAGCTCCACACATAAGCACAGGCTGGCTCCGCAACTATACAAGGTGTTAGATAATGTCCGTAACATCCCGGAAAGCGGAGGTTAAGGCTAATGTGTAGATGTACAAAAAAATGATCCTCGTAGCGTCATACCCGTGGAAAAGGAAGCCCTAGAAGGACCGTTTGAACGTTTTTTTTAGCAGAGAACAAAAGAATCTGTGGCACTATTTTGTACTAGGTAGGTACATACCTATAGTACGCGACAGGTTGAAATGGCATTCGGGGTATGAGGCGGATGGACGCTCCGCACACCCGCACGTCACCCGTGCGATCCAGCACCGGGTTAACGGATTGTGCAACCACCCGGTCTCTCTGGCGACCTACGATAGAAGCCAGTGTACGGCCAGGCTAAGTATACTGATATGAGTAAGCTGCGGGAGACAATAAGTCTAGTAAGACGTTTATCAGATGTGCCAAGGTACTTTTGTTGAGATAACTGTCAAAGATAACGATGTTACAGATACGAGTAAATAAATCCGCAGGCACTTGAAGAGATAGCACAGATCCGTCACGAAAAAGGAGTGGGTTCCGTACAGTGCGGGAGGGTAGAATGTCAAAAAGTTTAGACTTACATATTAAACTTACTTCAGCGGGCGATGGAGAGAGCTATGCTTGGAGTTTGTCTACGTGATCAAATCAGAAATGAGGAGATCCGTAGGAGAACTAGAGTGCCCGACATAGCTCAACGAGTTGAGAAGCTGAAAAGGCAATGGGCAGGCACATGTTTCGTAAAACCGATAGACGTTGGGGTCCCAAGGTGCTGGAATGGCGACCTCGCACCGGAAGACGCAGTGTTGGAAGACACCCCCACTAGGTGGACGGACGACATCAGAAGAGTCGCAGGGAGCCGCTGGATTCAGACGGCGCAAGACCGTGGCGTGTGGAAGTCCCTACAAGAGACCTATGTCCAGCAGTGGACATCTATCGGTTGAAGATGATGATGATGAAACTTATTTAAATGAAGAAATGGTAAAGTCTAGGCTGTTTTACGCCGGAGTAACAATGCGATAAAGTGGCAAGAACATAATATTTTGCGCCTTTAAGTAGCATGCTTATGAATACGTTGATACGCCCAAATGCGAATAACCTTGAGAGCTAATTTCACTCTTTCTTAACTTTGTTACGTCCTATAGTCCCCAGAATTTAGACAAAGAGTACGGACATATTTTTAGTTTGATTTTCTCTCTTTAGAGTCAGCCAGTCAGGCATAATACCTGTTTACTTTGGCAGGACCTGCAATCCCAAAATGTGGATTCTTTTAAAGGTAAGGGCGGTTACGCACTCATCCGATCAGAGTCCGTGAAAATACGTTTCGAATTAGTCATACCTAGAACATTTCTAAGATGTCGTAGATATTTTTTATATCCGTATTTTCACGGATTCGAACCAGATGAGTGAGTGATAGCTGTAAGGAGATGTTTAGTTTGCTTTTGTCATTATCTTCTTCTGTCGTCAACCAAAATCACGTTTACCGGTAACTTACAATGTAAAGATGACCCCCCTCTTATCAAAGTCAAGAAGCTATCGACTCTGAGACTTTTTACGTGGCGCCAACTTTTGATATAGCAAAGAATCAAAGGTCTATTCGGTAAGTAACTGAACGTTTTATCAATCAAAGGTTGGTTTTTGACTGCCTTGCTTTTATGGAGTAACTTTGTGATTATGACTAGATGACTTTGTTAAATGTTTTGTTATTATTTATTTTGGCTCCATTTTGACTTTTGAGTGTGCATCAAAAACCTATTAAACCAAAATTGAATGAACTCAAAAGCAAGCAGACGCATCTGGTAGTAGAACAATAAGAAAACTACAAACACCTTATAGACCTATCATTTTTGTTCGGGATCTCGCACATTGGTAAAGGCCAGATTTCCACCTAATCGGAAGCCAATCAAATTTTTTATAAATTGTTCATGTCATCTAACAAGAATTTTATTGGTCGTTAACACGTTTCTCCGCTCCGCTTAGGTGCAAATCGGGCCTAAGTCCAAGACTATTGGACTCCAGTTAGGCATTAGAGTCCGACTGGGCTAAGCGACCAAGTGCACGACAGAATGAATAGTTTCGTAGCGCGCGCTCTCTTCAACCAAGAAATCTTGGACTTGGATTACTAGGGCGCGATATTAAGTTTCGTGTCACATAAGCAAATATATCAAACTAAAAAAAATATATATGACTTACGATTTCTTTATTTAATACTAACTATTTGAAAATACATGTTGCACACAAAAAAAAACGATAAATCATTGACAAATAGAAAACACAAATGAACAAAGCATTCACAGATGGTAATCAAATTTTAATGAACTAATCATTTCTGTTCTGGAAGATCTATAAAATACAAAATACTATACTCATCACGGCAATGTTTTATGCGTTTAGTAAGTTCATCTACGTTTCCATTACGTGTTAATCTGACACGTGTATATATTTTTAGGGTTGTGTACCTCAAAAGCAAGAAACAAACCCTTATAGGATCACTTTGTTGTCTGTCTGTCTGTCCGTCTCTGTCAAGAAAATTTATAGGGTACTTCCCGTTGACATAGAATCATGAAATTTGGTAGGTAGATCTTATAGCACAAGTAAAGGATTAAATCCGAAAACTATGAATTTGTGAGTACATCACAAAAAAAATGTATTCATGAACAAATAATTAGTATTTCAATGTTCAAAGTAAGATAACTATACCAAGTAGGGTATCATATGAAAGGGCTTTACCTGTACATTTTGAAACAGATTTTGATTTATTTTTATACATAATAGTTTTTGATTTATCGTGCAAAATATCGACGATCGATGTAGTACGGAACCCTCGGTGCGCAAGCCTGACTCGCATTTGGCCGGTTCTTTTTAATATATAGACCAGTGCTTTGCAGTGAATTTTTTTCAAGTACATTATTGAATAAATTAATTTAAAATTAGTAACTCTCATTTATTTAGAGGATTGAATTTTTTCCAACAGCAGCTCCAATCTTCCAGTCATCACAGGCTGCCCTTTCTTAGTCTTCTTGCTCAACTTCTTGAACCTCTCATGCTTCTTCTTCTTGTATTCTTCAAGTTTCAGATCTCTCTCTTCTTTAGCTTTCTTCATAGCTTCTTGCTTTTCGATTTTTTCTTGTTTCACTTTATTGTATTGCTCCTTGGCTTTTAGATATGGATCTTTATTTACTTTCCGAAATTTTTCCTTTTCTTCTTTTTCGATTAAGTCTGGATGTCTTACAAACTTACCAACTTCTGTATTTGAATCGGTGACATCTTCGTCAAAGGGTTTTGGCTTATAAGTGCCTGGGACTGCCTCGTTTTTCATACTCTTCTGATAATCGTGAATCAATTTCTTTTTGCGTTGCTCCTCCCATTTCTCCAATTTGTATTTTTTGCTATATTTCTTTAATCTATAAGTCTTCTTGTCAAAGGGTTTCTTTTCTTTCTGTTCTTCCTTTTCATCATCTTTTTGTAGTCCATTTCGACGCTCATCAAACTGTTTTTGTTTCTCTTGTTTTTTAAATTCTTGCTTTTTATTATAATCCGTTTTATTTTTCTTGTTGGTAAGAAAAAAAGAGTCACGTTTTCTTTCCATTTTAAGATATCTTCAGACCTATAATGAAACGAAAAAGCGTGTTTGAACACTCAAAGTTGGACATTTCATGCAAAACTATAAGGAATACTTATTTTTATATAAAAGCCATATTATAATGAACACGCTTTTTCATTTCTAAATAGGTATACCACCGTGGCCATAAAAAAATTATTTTAAAATTACAGATGACAAACATACTTAAATAAATAATAAAATATATAGGTACACAAACAATATATATATTCCAAATTATTATTAGGATTAATTGTTGTCATAAATTAGAGTGTAAGGGAATAGAATCGGCACCATTTTTTAAACATAAACTATAACATATTTTTGAAACATAAAATGCACTGCAATACGTCAGCAAAACGGATAATTGTGTATGTGTCATTTAGAATTGCATGAGTAGAAAAAATAATAAAAAGTTGGTTAAAAATATCCATAATGGTTAAAAATCATTGGCTGGCTTTGCCACTGCAACAACACTGTTGAACTAGATATTGCCCGATATACAATTGCCTCAGCCTAATAATTCAATATAGTAGTTAAAATATAAAGATTCTAACGTATTGAGAACCTGCTCCTTTTTTTGAAGTCGGTTAATAAAGGCACAGATGGGTTGAATTTATGGTTAAGTTTTTTTTAAACAGAATAGCTTCGTTCTGTGGTCTTGCTGGAACTCTGCCAGGACGTTCTATTCAAAGTCACCTCTGCCCAGGTGGTTCCAAACGTTCTCATAATATCTTAGTTATGACTTACTAGCTGATGCTCGTGACTTCGTACGCATGGATTTAGATTTTTAAAATCCTGTGCGAACTCTTTGATTTTCCGGGATAAAAAGTAGCCTATTTCACTCTCCAAGTCTTACACTATACCCATGCAAAAAATCACGTCGATCCGTTGCTCCGTTCCGTTTAGGGGTTTTATTTTCAAAAATCCTTTCTTAGTGGATGCCTACGTTATTATCGTTAGCCTATCTGCATGCCGAATTTTAGCCCAATCCGTCCAGTAGTTTGAGTTGTGCGTTGATAGATCAATCAGTCAGTCAGTCTGTCACCATTTCCTTTTATATATTTAGATGATTACCTAGCATGGTAGAACTTTCTTGTAAAAACAATGCCCTAAGCAGTTATTCAAAATTATAATATGACTAATAAGAACTTTGTGCCAAATATGTTCCAAGAAAATTACTCATGCGAAAATAATGAACGATCCAAATTCAACCAACACATTTTGGTTGATACTGGATTTGTTAATAATATTTATTAACTTTATAGTTCACCACAGATAACAGAGGAGTTGCTGTTATCTGTGTGTACAATCAACCACAGATATTACAAGTGTAAACGTGGACTACACAAATTCCAAATCCTTATTTTACCCCTGTAGGCGTTTAATTTTAAAAAAAACCTTTCTTAGCGGATGCCTATGTCATAATAGCTATCTGCATGCAAAATTTCAACCCGATCCATCAAGTGGTTTGAGCTGTACATTGATAGATCAGTCAGTCAGTCACCTTTTCCTTTTATATATACACATATAGATATTACATATAATTGCATAATATGAACTTGGGTTCATTAAGTTTTTAATAAATTAACATTGTGTTCATGCCGACAGACCTACCTCTCCTACAGTAATGGGAGGTCAAAGGTTAAAAGCATAGATAACAATATAAATTACAAAACCAAGCTTTTGGTTACTTATAGACATCAGTTCAAGGATCAAATTTAATGACCTTGTGAAAATGTTTCATGTAGTTTTTCAGACACTGTCTAGAATTTTCTACAGCTGTCGCCTGCCGTCCCAGAAACTCTACGCCACAATCAGATACCTAATACGATGACGTAAACTACAATAGGAAACCATGTGTGGCAATTGGTGATTTCGTTTATGCAAACATAAAAATAAAATTGTCACACAAAAAAAACGAGAATTTCCTCGTATTTTATGTGCGATATAAGTAAGATTTTTATCACAAAATGTAGTTACATCTGCAGCCATTTCACAATACCTATTAAACCGCAGCTGTGTAGTTTACCTACCCACTGGTTTTTAAGCAAGAACTGTGTAAATAAGATAATAATACCTTAACGTTTGCAGAGGTTAAAGCATGCAATGAGTGTTGGATATCAAGTAATTATATTGGATTACTTACCAAATTAAGCCACCCACTGGGTAGGCTTTGAATTATCGGCGGAATCTTGATAGTTTAGTTGCACTTGGCACGAAAAAAGTTAACCACGGTGAGAGATTTTATATCACGGGTTTTCGACAGTAAAACTTTATCGACCATGCCCTAATGTGATTTTTTAGAATAATTTCCACTAGGAAACGCGGCGGACGTTTCACGAATTTGTCACAAAGGGAACGATTTTGGGAACGATTACGATACGAGCCCCTTGGTGTATTATCTGTCATTTGAAACCTGTGGGAGCAAGGGAGAAGAGAGTCTTAAGGTGAACTACAAGAGTGAGCGAGAAAACACTACATGCGCAGTTCAACTTTATTCCATTTGGCATTTGAAGTTTCGATCGCTGAAATGGAGCATGCGCTGTCTTCAAGATATGATTTCAACAAGTAATACTTTAAAAAATAGTTACTTAACATGGTTTACTGCCACTAGATGCTAGAGAATAATATCGAATCTTATTTGTAAATTACCTAAACGATAAATTTTGCATTGTTTGGGCATAAAAATAGATTCAAATGCTGTTTTATAAAGCATTGTTTTTTTTGTGTAACGGAACGTTAACTTGGTTTTACTTTCTTCTTAAAACAGAGATGGCGTTAGTAGACATTGAGAGTTGAGACTTGAGTGTAAGTATAAAACTGGCGCCAAAATGTTTCGATGTTATTGAATCGATAGGTAGTTAATAAATTAGTACTTAATAATTCTATGATTTTTCAGTGGATATAGGTAGGTTTCATCAATCAACGTTATTAATTTGGATTGTACCTACTAATAAAAAAAATATTTTTCAAATCCTCTTTTATTTAGTAGTAGAACAAAATAAAACACAGAATGAAACTAAGTAATATTTGCTGATTATACTTTTTTTTGATGCCACGTGGTTACCACATTAATATCTTTGAGCATGATATCGATCGGTTACAAAATACGAATTACTTATTCATTAATTAGGTACCTTAAATAGTTGTTGACCCGTTAATTAAGTACCTATCTGTCTGTCTGTTAGTGGGCTGCCAAACTACTCATTAGATTTTTATGAAACAAGGTGTCGTTACTCGTTAGCTTCATCATGGAGTTTCTGGAAGGAACCATTAATTATTATACCATGGTGGTATCCAAGTACACGACTATATACATCCTACTCTATGGTACACGAGCTACATTTTGACCTGAAACTAATGAAGTCCGCGAGTCTGCGTCGGTCCTCGTAAGCCGATATAGGATTACAAGGTGGCATAAGTA
This sequence comes from Maniola hyperantus, assembly GCF_902806685.2. Taxonomy (NCBI): domain Eukaryota; kingdom Metazoa; phylum Arthropoda; class Insecta; order Lepidoptera; family Nymphalidae; genus Maniola; species Maniola hyperantus. The sequence goes on from NC_048542.1 coordinate 3,309,836, forward strand.
CACTCGAGTACACCAATGTTAGTTTGACCTGTTAAACTATTTATTAAATCTTAAAGCGGCCATATTAGGGGTAGCTTGTAGCAGTCTTCATGGTGCTTTTCCCTTGAAGCGGAGCGGAGCGGAGACCTTTTCAATAGACCAAGCTTATTGTTAGATTACGTGATAATTTAATTAATCACGTCATCTCTACTGTCATTGTCATACACGAAACCACTTACACCATTATCAATTATCATCATTATATCACCCGATAGACGTCCACAGCTGGACATTGGTCTCTTGTAGGGATTACCGGGTGCCACGGTCTTGTGCTGCGCGCCACTTGAATCCAGTGGCTCCCTGCGACTCGTGTGATGACGTCTGTCCTCCTAGTTACTAGTAGGGAGTCTGCAAGGTCGCCATTCTAGCAGCTTGGAACGTCTATCGCTTGAGCCATATGTGATAATACTGTTTACATAGTCAGTACCCTTATGCGATTGACGGCGTGTTTTGAAGCAACTTGATTTTCGCGCTGTTAGCAGCAGTGAGTGTCATGTGAGCGTACTCGGAACTAAAATGTTATTGCCATGAGACATCTGACAATACGAGGACCATTATACGTCTGTCATCTATGTATACAAGTTGACTGCAATGTCACCTGGAGTTTAAGATGGAAACGGGCTTACCTGGAAGGGGTATGGCGGTTTCAATAAACCCATACTCCTTTAGTTTCTACACGGCGTACCGGAACGCTAAATCGCTTGGCAGCACGGCTTTGCCGGTAGGGTGGTCACTAGTCACAGCCAAAGCCTCCCACTAAAGGAACTGTTAGGAACTGTTATTTTGTATGACACGCCATATCGACCGTACATACTTCTTATAGGGTACCTACCTATGTGACAGCTTGAGCAATATCTGCGACCAGATAAGTACTTAGCCGTAGCCGAATCTTCTTTACATAACGAGCGTTTCAATTCATAAACGTGAAATCAAGTTCTAATGATGTGAAGGAGCAATTTCAATTAATTATTAAAATTCTATTTAAAGAAACCGGCTAAGTGCGAGTCAAACTCACACTCTGAGTTCCGTACCATGAAAGTAGGTATAGATATCAATGTAGGTAGGCCGTAGGTAAGTATATTTTAATGACCATATTTGGATAAATTATTCGACCTCCTTAATAAAAACAAAATACTTAGTTTAGATGGTTGGTACAATTAAAAAAGTGAAAGGATTTACACACATTTAAAACTCGGACATACCAAATTAATAAAACCTAGGTACACAAAATTTTGTGTGATGAAAAACAAATCCTACTTTGATCAGTAACGATAAGATCTCAAAGCTCTTCACACACTCAGGGAGTGATTGTACAAGTTGTCATAATAAGTATTATTATTATTACTCTCAGTAGAGGTATAGCATATTATACGATAATACTTCCACGCAGGGTTTGAAATTAATAATTTTCGGATTTTTTCCTTTAAGTACTTGTGCTACAAGACCTCCCTTAGAGTCAAATTTAAGGTTGTAGTTTAATGGTAAGTGTGATGGCTGTCTGTGAATGGGATTCTTTGTACGAAAATATAATCTTTGAAAAGCTGTAGATAACATTTTATTAAGAATACAAGAAACTTGAATTTTTTTCAGAAATTGGAGGTCACCTTAGGGCTTAGAGTATTCAGAACTTGATAGACCGTACTTCAAAAGGTCCTTGTCACCGATACAGACAGACGGACAACAAAAAAATCCTATAGGTATAGGTACGGCTTCCGTTTTTCATTACCAGGTACGGAACCTGAAAAATACAAATTCGAATAGCCTTGAATCCATAAACCAAATTTCCGTCTTACAAACAAGTTTTAAAAGGACACCGTATGTGCGTGCCGACTTGAATTAGAATATTAGGAATTATTTATTCAGATAGCGATGGTTAATGCTAGCTAAGTAGTATCACATGTTGCTATCGCACGTCGTGGTACCTAACTCAGTCTGGGTCCCGAAACAGTTTTGGGAGATCCCACAACCACAACGACAAAATATTTCAACCCAATAATATAATAAAGACAGCCGAGTCTTTATTAGAGTGTCCTTATCGCAGTTTTGAAGTAAAAGTTACGTGATTAGTGCAGCAACAAGAATCGAAAACCTGAATTTGGGATTTCAAAAAGTAAGGTTTTTTTCGTAAGCAGATTGTGCGCGTCTGTCCACCGCATCGGTCAGTTCATTAGGGCTTAATTCCGTCGTCGGAGACCGCTGCGTGTAGGTACTACTTAAGTATTGTTTAAATATCGAATATCGAGTTTGAGTTCGAATTTTAAATACCAGTGCCAAATTACCGAGAGACATATTTTTGGAAGTTATAGTTAATTCTATTTTTAAAATATCAAAAGACAATAATATATTTGTTCTGAGCAAAAGACACTCAACGACCACCTTCTCAAAGTTTTTTTTTAATGGATAATGTTTTTTTTTGTGTGGTGCATTTCCTTGCGCAATTGACACTTTTGTAAAAGTTCAAAAAAGTAGTGCATAGATGTTAATGTGGTTATTATTAATGTTGTGAATAAAGGAACGAAGTATTTAGGTACGTAAGTTGAAGGTAAGAATTACTTACTTAACTTTACATTTTAAAACCTAAGTACTTACTATTAGCTTTAGACGATCAAGTGCTACAGGTCTTATAAGACTATTCAAACATGAACAAAGGGGACACGTCTTGACGGCAACGTTAGTTCTGAATTTCGCCACGCGCCAAAAGAGCCTTGTCGCGCTGTATATAAGTTAAGAATAAAGCTGCGGTCACACCTGTGCGATGCAGGTCGCGATGCGGGAGCTTCCACTAAACTATACTAAAGGTGAAGTGGTCGTGTAGCCTGTAGGTAGGTGTGGATACCGTGGGAGGCGTTCCCGCTTCGTAGTAGCTTTGGTCTTGCGCGGGTCTGGAATCTGGATGATGTCTAAGTCAGTAGATTTGTTAGTTTAGTTATGAGCTATATGACTTGTGAGGGAACCAGATAAATATACAAATGTAGGTACATGTAGATGGCTAAACTCATAAAGCCGTTCCTTAGATAAAAGTCTTAGATGAAAAGTTTTAACGACCTCCCTGGCGCAGTGGTAAGCACTGTGGCCTTATTAGTGGGAGGTCCCGGGTTTTATTCCTGGCAGGGTTTTGGAATTACATATTCTAAATTTCTGGTCTGGTCTGGTGGGAGGCTTCAGCCGTGGCTAGTTACCACCCTACCGGCAAAGCCGTGTCGCCAAGCAATTTAGCGTTCCGGTACGATACCGTGTAGAAACCAAAGAAAGGGGCATAATAAAAACTACCATACTCTTTCCAGGTTAGCCCGCTCCCATCTTATACTGCATCATCACTCACCACCAGGTGAGATTGCAGTCAAGGGCTAACTTGTATCTGAAGTAAAGTAAATTATTTAAGTACTAGATGATGTCCGCGACTTCGTCCGCGTGGGTTTAGGTTTTTAAAAATCCCATGGGAACTTTGATTTTCCGGGATGCAAGCTAACTCGATAACAAACATCAAAAGCGGTTAAACTGTTGGGCCGTGAAAAGCTAGCAGGCAGACAAACAGACACACTTTCGCATTTATAATATTAGTATGGATTATTAAGTTAACATTAATATGCGCATAAAATAAAATAAAAATCTAAATTAGGAAGATGGCGCGTGTTTGGGCACGGGCCAACCTGTTAACTTGTTTTATTGACTAAATATCATGCATGTTTTACTATTTCACCTTGGCGAAGACAGTAAAATATGTTCCACTATATTATTTTTAGGTATGTACTCTAGGTACTTAGTTTGATTAAATTAATTCCGTGGAATTTTGACGTTTTACTAGAAATAACACAAAATATGTAACAAATGAAAGTAACAAATTAAAATAAAATAGGCTGTGGAAACTAAAAATTAAATTTATTAGGGCGTAAGTTTGTATTAGTAAATAGAACCGTATGAGTATTGAAATTTTGAGTGGTACACTAACGGCGCGGCGGGTAAACCCTCCCAATGTATAAGATGACAATCTGTCAGAATTCTACCGAATTAAAAATCAGATGCCTATTTCTTCCGACCTGTTTCAAATTAACCTAATTAACAAGGTTGAATAAGTACCTATATTTTATTTAAATTCAGCTTCAATTCGTTCAAAACACTAAGGGCCGGTTGTTTCAAACTATTGGTCTTCGTAAGATACGTTCGTTAAAATTTAACAGACGTAGACGAACTTTAACATCTGTTAATTTAAGAATGTTGCTTCATTGTACAGAAACTGTTCGTCATTGTTATTTTGGTTGCGAAACAAACCCTAAAAATTAACTTACTTCTCCGTATCCTTTTTTTATTTCATTTTATATTAAATTATATAGTTGTTAATATTGCTACTTCGCATTTTAAACACTTTTTCTTTCATACAAATTCTCTTTCATCTTCAAACAAACTACCATTAAAAGCATTGAATTCAATTGATTCCATTATAATTTGTAAATAAAATATTCCGTTTGTAAGAAGTATAAAGTTACGAACTGATTTGACGATCACCAATGGCGCCAGCACAGGTTAACGTAAACGTAACTTTTTAACGAACGTTAGCGCTAATAGATGCTGAATCAACGCTTTTTCTTTACTTACGTTCGTTAGCGCCATATTTAAAGGTTAAGTGTCCGTCATAAGTTGTTGAAACAACCGACCCTAGTATTATTAAACTACCTACGTATAGTCCGCGACAGGTCGAGATGGCAGTCGGGGAGGGAACGCCCCGCACACCCACACAGCCCCCACGCTAACACGGTGCGGGTGAGTGCGAGTGCGGGGCGTACCCCGCTTACCCCGATTGCTATCTCAACCTGTCGCGGACTATACTTTCGAACCACAGACCACTTGGAATCCATCCGGGGAGGTTTTTCACAAGGACTCAGCTCGCTACGCATCGCGGCAGTCTCAACCACGACGCGGAGGTAGCTGAGTCTGGCGGCCTCAGCGACCAGCGTGCTGTTCACCATGCTGCATATCGTGGAATTCTTCAGTTTCTAGTTGTTTTCATGTAGTGGTTCTGATCCTTGGTGCGTTTCTATTAGGCTGCGTCTGAGGTGGTGAGGAAGTGAAGTTGGGATTTATAGAGAAATCAGCAACGTCTTTTTGAAACATTCCAGGAACACCTGGCTTTACCACACCACCTCGGGACAGATCTTATCATCAGATCAGATCTCATCTTGGGACTTCAGATTAAAGTGTCAATATTTTTTTTAAAGAATATTAGCCATGTTAAATGACTTTATTTTCCTCTCCAACTAAGCGTCAAGCTTGTGCTAGGAGTAGGTACGACAATAGTGCAACGGGCGGGGTTTTCAACCGTCAACCTTTCGGTTTTCAGTCCACTCCTTTACCCGTTGAACTATTGAGGCTCAAAATATTGCTCTGCTCTACCTTCCCAGGCTAAGCTGAAGCTCAAACACAAAACAATGGATATCGGGGAAAGTTTTTTTAGCTTTTTGCCTGATCCAGGGACAGCTGGCTTTAGGTCAAAGTGTAATGTCGCTCTGATCTGCCTCCCCAGGTGAAGATGAAGATCCCTCGTTCAGACACGGTGCAAGGCTCGGCGGCGCTGCGTAAGCCAGTCACGGTGATGCTGTACCACGACCGCTACACGGCCGGCGAGACCACCGGCGGGCTCAGCGTGCTGTTCACCATGCTGTGTATCGTGGACCTCTTCGGCGTCTTCCCTGTCGTTGCGTTACCGAAGAGCATTATCTCTTGTGGTGAGTTTTAACTTTATAGACACCCAGAATTATTCTCCTTAAGACACAGAGAATTCAACTCCTAGAGTACGCATATACAAAGTTTTACGTGAAACAAAATCGTAAAATGTTGGCGGGGGACAGGGGAGAATGCTTTGTTGTGATTGGTGGACTTAAAAGTCACGTAATCAAAACAATGTGCGGAATGAGGGTACCGAACGGGCGTGGGCCGACTTTTATGCTAAGCAAGTGCAAGCTTTGCGAGCGGGGGTGTTCGGCTATTAGGCGTCTATTGATGGTCTATTGGTGGTCTGTGACTTAAGGCAAGGCATTCCGAACCAGTGGTAGATGCATCCGACTATTCGAAAGTACTTGTAAAAGTTTATTTGAATAAAAAAGATTTTTACTTATTTTACGATTTACGAAAAACGGAACACTTATAGGATCACTTTGTTTTCAGTCTGTCTGTCTGTCAAGAAACCTACAGGGTACTTCCCGTTTACCTAGAATCATGAAAAAGGCAGGTAGGCCCTCGGTGCGCAAACCTGTTTCGCACTTGGCCGGTTTTTTTGTAAAAGTAAAATAGTCCTCAACTATCTGAAGTGGAGTTGTGACTTGTGAGAGTTGATTCCTTGTGTTTGGCGCACGCAGGTATCTACGGAGTGCCGCTCGTGATATCAGTGTTCGCGCTGCAGCTGTACACGGCTGTGCTGCTGGGCCGCAGCTGGCTCCTGGCGCACGAGATATCGCCTAATATCAGAGAAAAGAGTAGGTATGGAAAACTAGTACAGTGCGACAAGGCTCGATTGGCACTTCAATGACATTGACAGGGGGCGCTGTTGAAGAACAAAGGCTTAAAATATCCCAACAACAGGGGACACTTGACGGCAACGTTAGTTTCGATTTTCCCCACGCGCCAAGATAGCCTTGTCGCACTGTAGTTACGACGTCCGCCTTCTAATCGGAGGTCAGGGGTTCGATCCCGGGCACGCACCACTAACTTTTCGGAGTTATGTGCGTTTTAAATAATTAAATATCACTTGCTTTTACGGTGAAGGAAAACATCGTGAGGAAAACTGCATGCCTGAGCGTTCTCCACAATTTTCTCAAAGGTGTTTAAGAAGTCTACCAATCCGCACATGGCCAGCGTGGTAGTAATATGCAAATGCATATAATCCGGTCTCTATTGATTAGGTTGTGGAGCGACTCTCATAACTAAGATATTTTGTTTGAAAAGAGAGTTCCCACGGGATTTTTAAAAAACTAAATCCACGCGGACGACGAAGTTGCGGGCATCAGCTAGTACTTAGTTCAATAAACCATGTTACATTTTGCAGGTCTCCCTACGCTGCAGTAGCAGAACTAGCATTTGGAATGCCAGCGCGCCGGTTGGTGACGTTTCTCATAGATGCCACCGTTTTCGGCGCGGGAGTTCCCAATTTCATCTTTGGTAAGTACACTGTGTTTGCCCCATAAGTTGCGTAGACTATGGGCAAAGTGGCCAAGTGGCGGATTTGCCCTAAGGCCCTGCAGTAGGCCCGGGCCTAGGGCGGCCCGGTATTATGGACGGTTAATCGTGACAAAAAATTACTAATGATAACATTGATAACAAGAAATAACTCGTACCTACAAAGTTGTAAATATTCTAAAAGCTCGCGCAAATTATGGCGGGCCGCACTGCACCGCATCGTATAACAATAATCTACCTGAATCATTTTTCAAACCCCTCTCTGCGCCCAACTACGTCAAGCTGCTTGACCGTTTCGGCAGCCCTTTAACCATTTAAAGACCGAAGTATGTACTTCAATTCGCAGCTTCCCAAAGCATGCAGTTATTTTGGTGGAAGATCACGGGAGGAGAAGTGGGGGTGACGTATTGCGTGTGGATGATACTCATCGGGTTACTGCTGTGTCCTGTTATGTGGCTTGGCTCACCCAAGGACATGAAGTGAGTAATTACCATGTAAATAATTCTAAATACATATCAAAAATTACGGACCGGCAAGAATCGAACCCGCGTCTCTTGGGATCGCGCCCGACACTCGGACCACTAAGCTACGGCTCGCTTGCTGCCAGTGACGCTTATATGAGTGACTAGCTTATGCTCGCGACGTCGTCCGCGTGGACTACACAAATTTCAAACCCCTACTTCACCCCCTTAGGGGTTAAATTTTCAAAAATCGTTTCTTAGCTTAGATGCCTACGTCATAATAGCTATCTGCATGCCAAATTTCAGCCTGTTCGATCCAGTGGTCTGAGCTGTGCGTTGATAGATCAGTGAGTCAGTCAGTCAGTCACCTTTTCCTTTTATATATTTAGATTTTAGCTTTTTTCTTGATACACAATACCATAATTTTAATTAGTGTAATTGGCTTTATGGCCGTTCTAATTAAATAGGTACCTAATAAATAAATAATGAAAAAAATTTCCAGGCCCATAGCCCTAACTTCAGTGTGCATAGTGACCACAGTGGCCATAGCCACCTGGACCTGCATATGCCTGGATGACTCATCCCCTCCGAGCTCTGGGGATGTCCTCAAGTACGTTCCCAATCCGAGGGACTTTCTTGTAGCTTACGGAATTATCGCTTTTCAGGTAATACTAACACTTAGATTCCTTTGTAATGGTTTTCAAATGTAGTCCCTAATCTAGGGTATAACTGCTTAGACAGAAATAGAACATTTCCATTTTAGTAGTTTCCCCTAAGAATTCTTCCTCTTGATTTCACCGAAAAACTAAATTACTTTAAACTTTCAAAAAATATATATTGGCGTCTATTATCAGTTATTACTTTATTTGGAACTCCCAAAATTGAATTATGCTAAACATAATCCTGTTTCAAATTCAAACGTGTAAGCCAGATAAATTAATAGTCAAAAATATTGAAGACAAGGATTCAAGCTTAATGATAAGCATCAGCTTCTTTCCTGTTTTTTTTTTAAATATTTTATTACAATAAAAACTAGAGCTTTCTGGAAATTCCTTATTAATTCCAGTTCGACATCCATCCAATGCTGCTTACACTGCAAGTGGACATGAAAGACAGTCGCCGGATCAACTCGGCTGTGCTTGGCGCGTTCGGCATCACGGGCTTCATGTTCATGGTGACTTCACTACTCGCCGCCAATAGATACGGGAACAACATTGAGAACAACATTTTACAAGGTTATACATTTGACTATTGGCCTTCATTATTTTATTCCGGGCGGGGGGTTCGGCACCTCTAATTTTTCAGTTGTGTGCGTTTAAAACAATTTTAAATGCCACTTGCTTTAACGGTTTAAGGAAAACATATCGCGAGGAAACTTGCCTGAGATGAGAGTTTTCCATAATGTTCTCAAAGGTGTGTGAAGTCTGCCAACTCGCACTTGGCCAGTGTGGTGGTGGTTGTTGGTCAAACCCTTCTGAGCCGGCGATGGGTTGATCATGATGATCTTCAAACTTAAATGCGTCTGCGTGAAGTTAGCTTTGCAATCTTGCGCATGGGACACTCGAGAACTAAATCACTTAACGGGCGGCGGTAGGTTCCACCTTTAAACAAAGTAACTTCTCAACTCGACTGTACAAACGAACAAGACACATATAGCGAGAGAGAGACGCATCAAGGAACTGGCGGGAATGTAGGAGCGAGATGTGCGCTGTTACCCTCCCCGCTACCTCGGGCGACCTCGGACACCCCACATGTGTGTTCTGCGCAACGTCGTGCGCAAACTTCAGGGGCGCATTTACGTTCGTATCGTACTGTAGTTCACGTATCTAACTTATAACTACCTAATCCAGCACTTTGTTCTAGGCATGCCACCATCAATCGCACTATACATCGTGGCGTTGTTAGTAACACTGCAGCTGTGTCTCTCCAGTGCTGTTGGCAATTCTGCGCTCTTTCAGCATATTGAGGACTTGCTTCAAATTCCTAGAGGTATGTGGCACTTAAAAAAATTATTTTGCCGCCCGCGCGTTAAATCAATTCCTTTAAAAACAATAACTTTTTCCTTTTTCCAAATAAGTAGGTAGGTACACAAAATTCGTGAATAACGTAGGACCTTGCCTAAATTCCATCAAAATTAATTAATGATGATGATGATTAGCTTAGCAATCGCTTTCCTATATTGGGTTTAACCTAGGTAGGCCGACATGTTTTGAAGCATGCTCGAAGGTGTCGTCGACACCTTCCAGATCGTAAATACCGCGCCAGCTTCACACATAAGCGTACGAATTGATTCTTCACTTTCTAGGACACGATTGAACGAGTTTACAGTGCGACAAGGCGCTATTGGCACTTGAATGACATTGACAGGGGAGCGCTGTTGGAGAACAAAGGCTTAGAATATTCAAACAAGAACAAAGGGGACACTTGACGGAAACGTTAGTTCCGATTTTCGCCACGCGCAAAGATAGCCTTGTCGCACTGTACCTACCTAGGTCTATAATAATATCTTTGATTGGGTTTAATATTCCGTTATTTTTTAACACTTCTGTTCTTATTTCAGATTTCTGCTTACAGCGTTGCCTCATCCGGTCAAGCATCGTCGCACTCGCCGTATTTCTAGGAGAGTCTGTACCAAGATTCGACCTCGTCATGGGTCTAGTGGGTTCAACCCTAACCGGCCCCCTAATGTTCATATTCCCCCCTCTTTTCTTCCTAAAGCTCTGCCACAAAAGATCTTCTATGAAGGAACTGGATGTATTAATAGCACGTAGAAAAAAAAGCTTGACACGTATCGAAAACGATTACATCAAAAATGGCGACAGCAATGGCGACCTGTCAAAATTCCCGCTCATTTTACCACATACACAGACTAAGTACAAAACGTTTGTCACCCAACACGAATACATATACCACATAGCTCCTAATGTAGATGTTGCGGATTATACGGTTAAATGGTACGATGTCGTTTTGGCGGTGATTGTTATGATCATGGGCATTGTGGCTACACTTGTCGCGACGTATATAAGTTGGTCGGACGCCATTACGTCGGCAGAATTTGCGCCACCATGTTTGTTGAACGCAACAGCCGCAGCGCGGAGTTTTATAGAAGCTGCCACTCAGAAGTAAGAGTGAAGCCACACGATGCGTTGCGTTGGCGGTGCGGCGCCTGAGCGGTGCCGCTGCGTTATCCTACATAGAAATCGCTCATCGCTGTGCAATGCTACACGATGCGTTACAACGTCGTGCGGGCGCCGCACCGCACGCGCAACGTACTTGGGAACAGAGAGACCAGGCGGGAAGGGGTATTGCAGTGCAATGCCATACATCTGCCGTAGCCCGTAGCGGCAACGCAATGTCAATAATCAAATCCACAGTGGTACGGCGCCGCAACGCAGCGGAAACGCATTGTGTGGTCTCAGTCTAATTGTGGCACATATAATACTAAAGAATAAAGATGCATGTACACATTCGCATGAAGTGAGGGGGCGAGACGAAACGCGAAATGTGTGACCAAAATTAAAGGCTGACCAGAAAATAAAACACGTGGAACTAATTTATGCAAGACATATACTTAGTGACCATCACAGATATACACCTACAGATATGCAACTAGCGTGGCCCCCTCAGTTCCTCTCGCTCAAGCAGTGCAACTTGCGTGGTTCCCTCAGTCCCTCTCGCTCAAGCAGAGGTACTTGTGAAATGTTATTCCTTCTATTTTACGTTCGCTTCGGCTATTGTAGCCTAGTATACTGCAACCTACCATTGCATAACTTCAAAAACAACAAACAACAAAACAAATCAATTATGTATTTCTTTAAAATACTTGAGTCGACATAAGCTCACTTCACGTTATTTGTCAAGATCTACATTTTACAAAGTGGCCAGTGATGAGGACAAAAAATAATTATTTTGTCACGTTCTAATGAGAGCTTAAATGCATATAGCTATCTAGCTTTAACAGTAAGAGTCACAATAGGGCTACTTCTACAGGTATTTATTCTGAGGTGACCATAGACTATTCACAAGTGGCGCCCCCAGAGCAATTTTTTTATATTTCTGGTCAGGCTTTAATGTTATCGCAATAAGACAACCTTGCGATAGCTTTATCTAAGTGAATTATAGGTATCTGGGGGTTTTAACAATATCCTGATGTCTATAATATAATAATATAATAGGTAATAATAAAAATAAAAGGATGGATGCTTGATGAAATAAAAGATCTTTCTAACTATAAAATGTCTTTTATTCAACAAATCCACCAATATTTAACAACCATTAGGTACAACAAGTCAGTCTATAAAATACGTTTATAATAAAAATTAAATATAGTAAATGATCATATATTTTGTAAAAGCAAAGTATATGAAACAAATAAATTGTGTCTTACAGCTCCTTCACATTATATTATATGTACGACGAATAATTGTCGTCTAAAGCGAATTTCATACTACGGCATCCGGTAAATATTGGTGTTCCCAACATTCGTACCAATTTTTAGCTCTATGCGAATTATTGTAACCTTGAATGTCTATTTTGTCCGGATTATAATACATATTATATCCCGTAGTGTGAAATGAGCTTAAGTCTTTAATGTATTTTTATCTACACCCATCCTTTAAATCCTCTATAAAAGATTCTGAAACAGTTAGCTTATTGCCAACATTAAAACACCCAATATCTTAATAACCATTAACAGACAGACACACACTTTCGCATTTATAATATTAGTATGGATTAACGTTTAAGGGTGCCTGGCGGGGGTTCCCACGATACTAAGTGTCTCGTAATGCATCACGTGATTTCTAATACTACTATGAAGAAAATAAAAAAAATTGGACTTTATACTTTGACGTAAGATTTTTTACACCTTTATTACCTGTTATCTCCCAAAGTCACTATGATCCAAACAAACGTTCCTTCCAGTGTTGGTGACAATACGCAGAGAAACTTTCAGCTTTTATAAAATAAGGAAGGTCTGGCACGCGCTGGCTCTTAGACCAATAGCTCTCTTTTTATAACTGTCAATCTAGTGTACAGTACACGGCCAAAAGTGATTTAACATCGATCTTTAGAAGGAGATAGCAGAATTGTAGAGCACTGTCTCGGTCGTTGAGCCCAACAAAACGTCATAATATGGGTATGAGTGACAGAGACAACGCTCTACAAACCTGAAATGTCACTCTAAAGGCCGATGTTCATCACTTTTGGCCGCGTACTTTACCTACAAGTATTCTGCAACTCTTTATATCTTTTGGCTAAGATTTAAGAACTATTACGGGCCCACATCAATACTTTTTTCATAAGTTAAAACACAAAACTTAAATGCAACAAATGATATACTATTATGCCTACATAAGTACAACAACTGTAACTTAAAAGTACAATTGTACAATATGCGGCAGAAAGAAAGGTACATTAGAAGGAGATAGCAGATTTGTAGAGCATTGTCTCTGTCGTCGAGACCGACAAAACTTCATATGGGTATAAGTGACAGAGACAACGCTCTACAAAGCCGAAATGTCATTCTTAAGGCCGATATACATTACTTTCTGCTGCGTACTGTACCAAAATTATTATATAAATCAACTTTGGCACAAAAAAAAAACAAATAGGAACGCGTCCCGAATTCTTCACAAACAAGTCTAATCGACTGCACTTTGGATGGGTTTTCGTATCAATAACACGGTTAACCTTAGTCTCTATTTCTTTTTTAGAACCTTAAAGCGGTTAACCTCTAAATAATATCTGTCCCGGCTGTACTCGACGTTAGCCCGACTAGTTTCGAACCCATCCGTGGTCCTTTTTCAAGGGAGTCCGTCCGTTGGCAGTCAAATCTGCGGCGCGTGCGCGAACGGACTCCCTTGAAAAAGGGATGGGACCCCGGATGGGTTCGAAACTAGTCGGGCTAACGTCGACTACACACGTGAGTACAGCCGGGACAGATATTATTTAGAATGGAAATCACTCACGGTAGTTTAAACGCTAAAACGGTTAACCTCTATTTCTTCTTTAGAACCAATTGCTCTCCAAAACGTTTTTTTATTTCCTTCTTATCTAACTTTCCCATTGCATTTCTAGGCATTTCGTTGACTATCAACATAGTCTTCGGCAACTGGTACGGCGCTAACCTTTTCCCCGCTTCTTCCTTTAACTCCTTCAAGGTTAAACTACACTTCTCTTTAAGAACCACAACAGTGGCTATGATTTCTCCGTAACTGTCGTCGTCTATGCCTAGAACTGCCACGTCGGCTACGCTAGGATGTTCTAAGATGGCGGATTCAACTTGTAAGGCGCTGACTTTATATCCCCCAGTCTTTATGATATCTATGGAGGTGCGGCCGAGGATTTTGAATTTTCCATCGGCGAATGACGCGGTATCCCCCGTACGGAACCAAGCGTCTTCGGTGAAATCTGGCGAGTCGAGTGTAGGGACGCGGTTCCAGTATCTGTATGCCAAAATAAGTTTTTACAGTACGCGGCCGAAAGTAATGTACATCGACCTGAAGAAGGAGATAGCAGATTTGTACAGCGTTGTCCCTGTTGTTGAGACCGACAAAACGTCATATAGGTATGAGTGACAGAGACAACGCACTACAAAGCCGAAATGTCATTCTAAAGGCTGATGTACATTATTTTCGGCCGTGTACTGTAAGTATCTTCAAGATTAAACCTATGGATGTCTATGAAACACAAGGAACAACAAACTTAATTCGCAATGATCCACCAAAACAGGCAAAACAGACAGATCTGTACGGTACAATGTGCAGCAGGCGATATTCACCACCCGCCCTCCCACTATTAAACATGCACGAAAAGCAAGCAACCAAGCAATTTGCCAAACTCGAGTTGTAGACTCCCTAATCGACAGTTGCAAAGTCACGTAAAACGTACGTTGTGTTTTAAAAGATTTGTGTGATGTTGTGTGGTGGTGCGTATTGCTTGCTCTCCCTGCATGTTTAGTAATGGGAGGGCGGGCGGTGCATATCGCATTCTGCACGTTGTGCCATACATATTTTTTTGTTTGGCGCATTATAGCGAATTAAGCTTGTTTTATTATTATTCCGATACAAGTTAGGTTAGCCCTTGACTGCGATCTCACATGGTGGTAAATGATGCAATCTAAGATGGAAGTGGGCTAACTTGGAAGGGGTATGGCAGTTTAATTAAACCCATATTCCTGATCGGTTTATCTGCGGCATCGCACCGGCACGGTAAATCGCTTGGCGACACGCCTTTACCGGTAGGGTGGTACAGTTCTTGCAATTCACGAAGGCGAGTGGCTCATGGTTGTGTTTAAGTCGTATCGGTATAAGGTTGGTACACTGAATGTGTGTGTTTGCGAGCGCTTGCTCGCGACTGATTGGGCCGACATGCACACACACTTACGCAATGCCCGCTGTAGTAACTCATGTATGAGTATTTAATTGTAGTGTGTAAAAATCGGCTCGACCATCTCACTGTCCACGTCTTCACTGCGCGGGAGTCCGAGCTCGACTGAGTCGACTGACTGCCTCGGACGAGTACGATTACCCCTTCCACGCACACTGCGTGAGGTGCAGACCCGAGACGACAAGTGTCTTGGATGTAGTAGGTATATGTTTTGGTATGAATGTAAGTTTGTATGTATTATTTGCATGTATGCTACACCCGCGTCTCCGACGTAACGCCTTCGTGAATTGCAAGAACCGTAACTAGCTACGGACAAGCTGGTTCAAGCAACTATTGAACTAGCTTACCTACTAAATACAGCAGGTCCTTTCAGGCACAATTCTCCTTCGAAGACGCCATCTTGGCTCAGTGTGTGTTTTGTTACGGAAGTTGTCCAACTACCCTCATAGGATTCCTTTTTTGAGGTCAAACCGAGTTTGTCGAGCGATATCTGTGGACAACACACTAAAATCAAATAAAACCGTCAAATAATTTGATATTAATATAATGTATTTACGTTACGTAATACGTACCACGACTATCGCGGTAGAACAGGGTCTTGGAATTATTAATTGGGACTTGGAATTATTAACTGGGACTTGGAATTATTAATTGGGACTTGGAACAGGGTCTTGGTAATTAAATGATGTGATTTTTAGGGTACCTCAAAAGGAACCCTTATAGGATCACTTCGTTGTCTGTCTGTCTATCTGTCTGATTGTCTGTGTGTCTGTCTGTCCGTCTTGCGTGTCTGTCGAGAAAACCTACAGGGTACTTCCCGTTGACCTAGAAATAGGCTTCCAGGTTGGTAGGTCTTGTAGCACAAGTAAAGAAAAAAATCCGAAAATCCGCTCTTTCTATTATGCAATCCAGAAAAGCGTCGTAAGATATCTTAAGTTAATCTTAAGCCTCAATAGCTCAACAGTTAAGAAGCGGACTGAATTCTGAAAGGTAGCTGGTTCAAACCCTACCTGTTGCACTATTCCTACTCCTAGCACAAGCTTTTCGCTTAATTAGAGGGGAAACGGGAATATTAAATAAATAAAAAATATAATATTCTTTAAAAAAAATTATACACTACACACCTGTGTGTCAGGCGCAGGCGACTCCACAGTTAATGCCGGCTGCATCCCCTGGTCAGCAGGGATCAGCCTGGCCGCGACCCCTGGCAGCGGCAGCCCCACGTGGCCGAGGGTCCTGCCCTCCAGCGGTCGGTAGGGGTTGCTCAGCGCCATGCCACATTCTGACATGCCGTAACGCTCCAACAACCTCATTCCTGAGATCTGTAAAAGAAGAACATTTTGTCGTAGTCTTTTTATATTAATTAATCCGATACAAGTAATCCCTTAACTGCGACTTCAACTAATGGTAACTGGTGATGTAGTCTAAGATGGAATAGAATGGAATATATTTTATTCAAGTAGACTTATTACAAGTGCTTTTGAATCGTTGACTAGTTTAATTTACCACTGGTTGGGAATGCCGTTCCTACCGAGAAGAACCAGCAAGAAACTCAGCGGTTGCTCTTTTGCAGTGATCAATTTACATTATTATAACATACTGTACAAGCAATTGCAGCCCCGTGCATTGCTGGAGCGAGTCAAATCCAAGCTTTCTTATCATTTACATAGTCTTCCACTGTATAATATACTTTTTTCAAGAGCATACTTTTAATAGCTGAAGCGGCCTTTTTTGGGAAGGCGTATGGCAGTTTTAGAGCACAGTAAATTCGCAGTGACCGAGTGGCGGTATCACTGCGAACACGGCGGCGGTGGCTCGTAGCTCGTCTCGTCTCAGGTTGATACAGTATCAGATACGTTACATGCTACAAGGCTAGGTGAGTACCCTGCGGTTGAGACAGACAAAACGTCATATAAGTATGAGTGACAGAGAGCAGAACAGAGCGTTCTACAAATCCGAAATCTTTTTCTAATGCAATATTTCCTGTTGGTAACGACACGAATTACTTACCTCCTCCCACTTCTTAAACAGCGTCTCAGGCAGGGCGGCAGACCCGGCGCACATTAGCCGCATCTTGGTCGACAGCGTAGCGCGGACGTAGTCGCGCGTCTTTTTGTCGGCGAACATTTTGTCGTAGTCGGAAGCTAAGCGCGCATACATCGCGGGAACGCCGTGGAACACTGACACGCGGGTTTCTTCGCGGTCGCCCGTGCCCAGCAGACGCGCCCACACTGTGTGAGAGGCGAATGATGGGAGCATTCGTATTCTATAACAAAAAACCAGTCGAGTTGTATTCGCACACGAAGGGTTCCGTACCATTCTACAAGATATAACACTAATGTGTAACTGCAAGTAAATGACGGACAGCACCATCTATGTTATTTGTATGTTATTAATGCTCAAAAAAATGAAATCAAGTTATGTTGGTTTCATTTCAACAATACTTTTAATACCTAGCTCCTGCAGCTAGTGATGCATTGAGGGAGTTCAGCTGCCCGTGTATATGATGCAAGGGCAGAGTGTGCAGCACCACGTCCTGCGCTGAGTACTGCCAAGCTGTGTGTAGTGATGATATCTGTGTAGCCAGCATATTGTGTGTCCATACCACGCCTTTGGGCTTGCTCGTTGTACCTGTAAGAGTTAACCTCAATTAATGATTTCTACATTATAATATGTGGTTTTGTCAAGCGCCGTTAACCAGTTCAAAATTAGATTATTAGATTTTTTTTTTCATTTATAGACTAGCGCTTGGCTGCCATCAGATTTGGGTGGCAAGTGATGGTACAGCTTAAGATGGAGCGCGCTTCCCTAGAAGATGCCTATTCACTCTTGTCTTGAACCCATATTATAATTGGAGGGGAAAATTTTTTAAATTTTTTAAATTTTTCATATACACTTACCACTAGTATAAATCAGCATAGCCTCTGTACCACCGTACCACATATTTGACGGGCCAACATCACTTATGAAATCATCCTGTACATTTCCCAGATCAACTTTACCCTGTTCATCTTTCCCCAGATCTGTACCCTGGTCTGCTTTACCCTGTTCATCTTTCCCTAGATCTATGTTACCCTGATCTTTCCCCTGTTCTTCTTTGTCATCCTTAGGCCTGTATACAACTAGTAAGGGTTTGGAGAGCTCTTGTGAGACTGGTCGGAGTACTTTCTCAAAATCTTGCAAGCAAATAATTAGAATGGACCCGCTGTCTGTTATGTAGTATTTTAGCATCTCGGCCGGGTGGAGAGGTGTTAGTGGGACAGCTGAAAGTAAAAAAAATATTTAATTTAATTTAATTTAATTTGTACCAAAAACAATTTTATTAAAGAGAAAAAGAGAGTAAACATGGACAGGGAAGCACTTCTCTCTATGAGAGATTTCTACCAGTGACCCTTGGGAGTGAGCGAGGTAGTAGATAGAGGGAGTAGAATAGGTACAAAAAAAAGATTAAAAGTTATTCATGAAAAGGACAGAAGAAGATGAATATTACATTGAAAGCTCAAACTAAAGCTTAAGATTGAAATCTCATTGGTCAAAGAACAAATAAGTTTGTTGAAAATCCCATGTAGATTAATTTATAAAGAACATATTATTTATAGTTACTAAAATAGGTTAAGGTTACTAAAATAATAATAAACAATGGCACCGATTCCGTTGTCTTTCTCTAAACTAAATCTAGAGTATCTACATCCTTTTCTTTTTAACAATGCTAAAAGGGGACAGAACATGATCTTTACATTTGAAGACTCTAAATTTTAGTGCACGCTACAAATTTAAACAGTAGGCTCGCGACTGTGCGCTAAAATCACGGGTTTTACCATCTAAAAATTCAATTTAAAACTGTCAAACTGTGTCTGTCCTTTTCATATTACATTAGTAAGAAGAGGATGCGAATACTCTAAAATTAGGTTGTGCTCAGAATCAGTACCATTGCAGACCTTTCTTGTCTAGTCAAATAAAGATATTATTATTCTTCTTCTTATCTTGATTGGTGGCTTTTTAGTGCCAGACCAGCACAATGCACTTCACCAGTGTCAAGTATTATTATTATAAGGATTTCACAGACAACACTAAATATAACAATAAATCGCTAGTATATGACAGAATCAACACATTAATAAAATTGATTTACCTATATTCCCAGTCATCCATATAGCCCACTGTACAACAATGTGAGATGCATCATTGCTACACATGTATGAAATAGTGTATTCAGTTTCACCCTCTGAAAACAATTAAAATATTTCACTCAAAGCTTTAGGCATCTAGCACACTAGCATGGTAGTCCAAGTCCAAGACTATTGAATACATTAAACCTGATGTTCTATGAAACTATAACAAATAGAATTTTTGAAATTTAATTTTCATTTTTCTTAATATGATATAAAATTTCTATCAAATTCCCCTATGTGGAAAATCACAAGTTTCCAGGAGAAACTAGTAGGTAAATTTAAACTTTTTGATATAATTTGAATTACTTTTAGGTTAAAATCATAATAGCTAAAAACATTATCTCATGAACTAACACACACAATAAACCAAGGTGCATGTGACCATTTAAAATTGAATGAAATGGCAACAAAAATGAAAATTCTAAATAATCACATAGCAGATTTTCTATGTGCAGTGACAATATTATGACAAGTTAAAACAAACACACAAACAAACCAACAAGAAAGCGAATTAGCAAAAATTTTGAACTTTAAGTTAAAATAATTGATATTTTACCAAGTTGAGCAGCGATATCTTGACTGAGGGCAGTTGCTGCTTGGTACAGTGCAGCGTAAGTGTAGGTGCCAAAGTCGTCCTGCAGAGCCACCCTTGAAGGGAACAGTAAGGCTCTTCTGAATACAGGTACTGCACCACCTTTTAAATAATGATAAAATATTTAGTATGCGAAAAAATTAATAGCTCGATAGTCAAAGAAAAGAGTGATTAAAGAATAGCAATCCACAAAAATGCTTAATGTTGGCTGAACGAGTTGAGAAGCTGAAGTGGCTTCTTCGCTCTGGGCTGGTTTCCCCACTTAAACATTTCCGTCTGTTATGTGTTTGCTGCGTTAGCTGAAGTGGCTATGGGCACAGCACATAGTTCAAAAAACCGTTAGAAAAAGTTTAAACCAAGCAGGCCATAAAAATAAAAAAGTAAAAAGGGCAAAGTTAATTTCAAGGTATCATAAGATTGACATCATAATTAATACTTTTTACCTATTTTTTAAATTGCTACATGGACGCACTATACGATAATCACATGAAAAGATAAGGTTTAATTGGAATGCGCTTTTTAGACTATGTCTATTCACTCTTGCTTTGAACTTTGAAGACTTAATTTTTTTATTTAGCCTAGAACTCTACTAACTTGGAAATATTTAAAATATCATACTCACCAGCTTTAACATCTCGGTTGAACGAATTCAAGAGCTCTGCACTGGCCTCCTCTTTAACAGCTGCAGTAGAAAGAGTTCTATAAGCTGTAAAACCAAAAGGTTTTCGAAAAAGCCGGTTAATTATGCGCAAAGAACGAATTGGAATTTCCATCTTAGATATTGTCTTCTGGTTGAGATATTTTTCAGCGTGATAAAGCTGACAAATGTAGCACCTTAATGAGATAAGTAAACCCAGAACATTACGTTACTAGGTTGTATGATAAATAAAAGTTTTGGAGATAAGAATTATTATGAAAATTGAGAAAAGGATAGAGGTTATTTTGCATAGTGAATGACACAATGACAGTTTAGAGTTAGTTCAGAAAGTCATAATCGTCATTTTTATAATAATATTATGTTTTCCTATTCCTGTATTGAGTTGTTTTTCAAAGTAGCCAATATAAATAAATAATAAATATTTAAACTAAAAAAAAATATTAAGGCTTTTTCGCCTTAAAGAGTTGTCCCTGTCCAAAGTCCTTGTTATCCACAGGTATTAGTTCCGAGTTGTCATCAATATGTGTATTATCTATGCTAGTCATTGTCAAATGTCAACACCGATAAAAAAAAGATGTGTCAAAATCAACGTCAACAAAGGTCGTGTTGCGAGTTGTTGTGTGGTTATTATTTCTAAAAATATTTATTTTTAAGTGAAAATGTCTTATTTTATTACTAATCAATAAACTCGAAAAATGGTTGTTAATGCGCCGGACTCTCCCACTCAAGCTGAAGTTATTTTTGTGATAGAAGCAACCTCTGCCAATAGCGCCTATATAAGTGAACTAAAAACCAATTATATTGTACCTACACTCGAGTAAGTAGCTTTGTATATTTTACACGCAGTTTATCTGTTATTTCCTTAAATGTAGTCCAACATGTGCTACTTTTTGAGTTAAAAAAACAAGTTCTAACAAACACGACATTTTACTGTAGGAACCGCTGAACCACACAAACCTCCGACTGGACCACAAATAAGAGCATTTATATTATTATACTACCGGCAAACCCGTGTCACCAAGCGATTTAGCATTTCGGGAGAATGCAAAGGGGCATGGGCTTATTAAAAACTGCCATACACCTTCCAAGTTAGCTCACTTCCATCTTAGACTGCATCACATACCACCAAGGGCTTATTTGTATAGGGAAAAACTTATTATTTTGGTGTACATTCAAATTAGAAATATTCTACTGTTTAAGATTTAATTTACTATGTACAGATACATTACATTACATTACAGATATTTTCATGGAGGAGCCTTAGAAGAGGGAGTGGGCAGTGGATCAGTGTATGGCATAGTAGCATATCAAGCGGCCGACTGCCACCCCGGCCTGCCAGTCGCTACATTTGGGCCCTTCACATGCCCACAGACTGTTGTTGACACTGTTGATAAAATACAGTATGTATCATTGCTATTTTCATGTTTCTGTTGTTATACTGTATCATTTTTAGGGTTGTACCTTGAAAGGAAAAAGGAACCCTTATAACATCACTTTGTTGTCTGTCTGTCTCTCGTGTCTGTCAAGAAATCAGGGTACTTCCCGTTGACCTAGAATCATGAAATTTGTCAGGTATATAGGTAGGTCTTTATATCACAAATAAAGGAAAAATTCTAAAACTGAATTTGTGGTTACATAATAAAAAAAAAATGTATTCATGAACAAATAATTAGTATTTTCAACTTTTAAAGTAATATTACTATACCAAGTGAGGTATTATATGAGCTTTACCTGTAGATTCTATAATAGATTTTTTATTTATTTTTACGCATAATAGTTTTTGATTTATCGTGCAAAATGTCGATTAAATATAACTTTTCTTTTTTGTTAAAGAGCAATCGCCGAGTTTCTTACTGATTCTTCTCAGTAATAAGGGCAGTTTAAGCCAGTGGTAGATGCATTTATCAGTTAGTTAGTTTAGTAACAAATAATATGTACAGAAAATTATTGAGTGAATTAAATTGATGAATGAATGAATAAGCATTCATTCATTGATCAATTTTTTGTGCACCACACAAAAAGTACAGGCAACAAAACACAAACAAAAATAATGGTGACCTTATCAACAGTAACAGCATATTATAAGTTAAGAATTGCAATATGCAAAGATTGAAGAAGAAGGCAACTAAAGCAGATCTCTCTATCATTAAATAAATCGTTTGCAACTTTTAATACATTAGAGAAGAACTGAAATAAAGATGTTAAATATATATATATAAGAGGAGTTGAGACGTTAGTCCTTACCTTAGGGTTGTTATTCTTCTATATTATATAAACTAAGAAAATGTATTAAAACAAAGAGAAATAGTCTTCTCTTTAAATAGTTTTAATACATTATCTCAAAGGATCCCACGGATACGTACGAAGCGATTTGCCTCCTCATTTCTGATTCGAACCGATTTGGAATGCCCTTCCAGCATCAGTTTTCCCCTCCAATTATAATATGGGTACCTTCAAGACAAGAGTGAACAGGCATCTTCTAGGCAAGCGCGCTCCATCTTAGGCTGCATCATCACTTGCCACACAGGTCCACAGCTGGACAGCCAAGCGCTAGTCTATAAATCCATACTTCCATACTAATATTATAAATGCGAATATGTGTCTGACTGTCTGTCTGTCTGCTAGCTTTTCACGGCCCAACCGTTCAGCCGATTTTGATGAAACTTAGTACAGAGTTAGCTTATATCCCGGGGAAGGACATAGGCTACTTTTTATCCCGGAAAACTCAATTGTTCCCACGGGATTTCAAAAACCTAAATCCACGAGGACGAAGTCGCGGGCATCTTTGGGGTTGTTGATGGTGGTGTAGGAAGACCAAGATGTTCCCCAATAATCAGAAGACAGGCTCCAACACTCAATCGGTTTAATTGGCACTATTAAAACAATTACAGTCTCGCGAAGTAACGTACTTAATAATTTAAAATTACGTGCATATGCTTTCGCGCGCTAGACAGACGTGGACACACAGGGACGGTGTTGGAAGCCACTAGGCGGGCACCTCGGCCGCAGCGCGCCGCGGCTCGGGGCTGCGGCGCGGTGCGGGCGGGGGCAGGCGCAAGTCGCCTGACCGGTTCCCCGATCAGCTGGCACCGCTGTGGCAGCGCAGTGTGTGCGTTGCGTCAATAGACGATATGCACACAGATGCCGCGCGGTAAAACTAATATTAGGTATCTTAATTTATCTAATTAAATATGTTGATTTTTGATTTTTATATGTGTAATGTAGCCCACACATCATCTAGTAAAAAAAAAAAAAACAAGGATGTCTCCTCCAATGATGGCAACCATTCACGAAACATTGAAATATCCTTAATGGCACCCTTGAGTCATCATAATCAGCATATCTTATTCCCTACAGGTTCATAGGCGGGCATGCGGAGAACCGAGCTTGTATAACGGAAGCATTGACAGCTGCGTTGGCTTGCCTGGAGGAGCTGGGCAGATCAGACATACCTTTACATGTGATATTGCTATGTTGTTCACCTCCGTACTCTGCTTATGCTGGAGGATTGGTGCCTCCAGGTGTTGTGACTTGTAAAAAATATATTGTTTGTTGTGAAAATAGTATTTCAATATCACTTAAATTGGGTATTTTAATCCAATTTTCAAAAATAATAAAAATAATGACGTTTACTGAAAAAACTAATTAAATTGATCAAATAACAAAAAAGTTATAAGCATTTAAATATTTTTGATTAGACAGAGATAGCGATAAGTATAGTATTTTGACGTCACACCTTACTAATGCCATAGTACCTTCGTGCGGTTTCATACAAATTTTCGTTTTGCGAGATAGGCATAGAAGACCCCCCCCCACTCCAAAGACCCCCCCCCCACTCCAAAATTAAAATGCCTGTAACTTTGTAAATCTTTGTTGGATTTTTTTTTTTCAGCGTCATTATTTTTATCCTAGTTTATAATAAAGTAATAATATTTATCAAATTCAAAACTAGGAAAATACCCAATTGGGTTGGTATATCGTCAAATAGAAACTTCAAATGAATCGTGGTATGTACCTGTTATCAATACATTAAAATATATCATCTTGTTTTTCCACAGGAGCTCCGTCTACAGTAGAACAAGCGGCACGATTAATGGGTGAACGAGGTGCGCAGCTGTCAGTTGCTGCAGCCAAAAAGTTACCAGCCCTGTTAGCGTTATATGAGCATGCAGGAGGTGAATTACATTCGGCACAACAGAGAAACTATGCTAAGGTTAGCCTTTATATTGTTCCTGATATCTCCCTTCAATGATGACCGAATATTTTTTTAAAAATAGAGATAGCGACCAAACGAGCAGGCGGGTCACCTGATGTTAAGTGATTACCGCTGCCTATGAACATTTGCAGCACCAGAGCAACTGCCGATGCGCTGCCGGCCTTTTCGGAATTTGTCCGCCCCATGAATAACCCCATGTTGTAATCTAGTGGGAACACTGCGGATGGGAGTTGGTTGGGATTTTTGAAATAATCCCATTAAAACCCCAAAAAAGTATACAGGGTGTAACCAGAACGTTAGCATAAAACTTAGCGTTATTGTTATACTATCTAAACATAATCCAATACCAATAACCATTTGCTTGATTTTGTTGTTTTAGTGATTTAGTATTTTTCAAACACGCAATGTATATCGTGCATAACTGGGGTCAATGCCCCACCTGCGACTCGGCATTGTGGCTAATTCCATTGTACACAATCTCTAAACTAAACTAAAATGACACGTCTAAATCTATTGCTATCCCTTTCATAATGTTGCTTGCAGAAAAGGATAACACTAGATTTAGACCTGTTAATTTAGTTTAGTTTAGAGATTGTGTACTAGAGAATCGGCCCCATTGACTCCTAATTGCCTACTCGCAACGTTCATTGACTTCTAACGTTTTATTTGCAATATATCGTGAACTTTTACAAAATATAGGTGTTATTTAATTTTTTTTTTCACGTTTTTTTTATTATATCTCATATCATTATCATAATTATCAGTACTATCACCTGTCTTCGTTTTTGCTAGCGTTCTGGCTACACCCTGTATTATATCTTGAACAGGACCCCCGTCATCTGGTTCTGCTTCGAGGCTACAGTCTGAAGGAGCGACCGCCCAGTCCTGCCCCGCCGCCCGTGCCCGACATACAGACAGATGTCTATAAGTATATTTTTATTTTTTATTGTATACTAGCTGATGCCCGCGACTTCGTCCGCGTGGATTTAGGTTTTAAAAATCCCATGTGAACTTTTTGATTTTCCGGGATAAAAAGTAGCCTCCCCCGGGATCAAAAATTAACTCTGTACCAAATTTCGTCAAAATCAGTTGAACAGATGGGGCGTGAAAGGAAAAGGCAGACAGACAGACACACTTTCGCATTTATAATATTAGTATGGATTTATTTATGTTCATATCTTAAAATACTGATTGTATGTGTTAAAAAAGAGTGATGTTATAACATATTTTATTCATTTACATCTTTAAATGAAAAAAATATTTTTTTCAATTTTTATTCAATTTTAGTCTATTTATTTGTGTTAGTTGCAAATTACAATAATGCTGCTAATTCTGTTGTACACAATCTTTAAGACAGCTAGTGTATGTTTTTCTTTAAAATTGTGTCTTATTCTTGATGTCTCTATGTCTAAATTAAAGATTGTATTGTATTGTAAGAGATAGTATTTAATATGGTTATGGAATTTAGATAAAGTCAGTTATAACTTATAACAGCTGTATGTATTCATGACTTTAAAGTCTGCGATCTGAGAGAAGAGAGAGAGAAGATGAGGCTGAGATCTATAGAGCGCACTTTGACTTTGCTCAGACTTAAGATTGAGTTAAAACGAGACACATTCATGTGACAGACATACCTCTATCTCGATTTAACTCTGTCTTAAGTCTAAGCAAATTCAGATTGCGCTGTATAGAGCTCAGCCTTAATGTTGTTATTTTATCACACCTGTTGTGTGGCGCAGTCAGCCGCCGCCAGTGCGCGGCGCAGTCCCTCAGCCCCGCGTGCCGCCGGCGCAGTTCCCACGTGCCGCCGTCGGCCCGCGTAGCAACTGGCTCGCGCCGCCCAGGCAGACTACCTACGCCAATTCCGCTCTGCTCACACAACTTGCACAGCCTTCGTACCCACCGCCTCCGACACAGGTAACTTATTACATCACACCTGTTGTGTGGCGCAGTCAGCCGCCGCCGGGTCGCGGCGCAGTCTTTAGCATAAAGTTTCTTAAATCTGCTAACTGCTCTTTTAATTTTTTTTGATTTAAAAAATTTAATGAACGAATGTTTATGATTTTCTATAAAATATTTAGTTTTACCATCCATTTCCATTGTTATTTACTTGATTGATAAGCAGCTACAGTAGTGCTTATATTCTTTTCGATAAGTTCCATGTAATTATCGTCATTATTCAACAATTCACTTTCACGGACAGACAATTTCGTTCCAGACGAATTTGCAACGAATGCAAATGCAGCCGGGTCCCTCAAACGCGGGAGTTGGCGTGAACCCCGCGGGGGGTGTGGGGTCGGCTGGCCCCGTGGGCGCAGTGCCCGCCATGCAGAGGACATACATATGGAGCGGCGTGCTGGAGTGGATGGAGAAGGGCAAGGCGCCAGGAGACCAGCAGAAGGTTACCAAGCATCTGCCATGCCAGGTAAACTAAAACTGGAACCCTTCAAGCACGGGGGTCACTATGTCTCCCATGGTGCAGGAGGCAGGGTGTAACCAGAACGCTAGCAAGAACTTAGCGTTATTGTTAAACTACCTAAATACAATCCAATACCAATAAACATTTGCCTCATTTTGTAGTTTTAGTGATTAAGAGTTTTTCAACCCCGCAATGTATAGCGTGCAAAACTCGGGTCAATGCGCCGCCAACGACGTGGCACTGACTCTAAATGGCCTATTTACGCAATGTTTGTTGACCTCTAGCGTCAGTCAGATGTTTTATTTGCAGTCCATATCGTGGACTTTTACAAAATATAGGATTTTTTAGATTCTTTCAGGTTATTTTCTGTTGTCATATCAGTAATTATCAGTAATATCACCTGTCTTCGTTTTTGCTAGCTTTCTGGTTACATCCTGTATATTTCTGCGTCATCCCTAACAATTTTAAGCTACTATCTTAATTTCTTTCCTCGCTATCCCAGTTGACAAACGTCAAATCTAAAGATGTTGTATAGAAGCAGGCGTTATTTTGCGGAAGTCTATGATATACAATGAACTAAAAGCTTAATTTTGCTATAATCCGCTGAAACAGGTCGAATCTGTATGATGCAACATGCAACATGCGAAATGCACCGCCCGCCCTCCCACTGCTAACCATGCAGGAAAAATCTGCTACCAGGCAAGCAATACGCACCGGCACCACCACCACGCAGCACCACACAAATCCCAAAACACACTCGACGCACGTTTCGCGCCGACACCCGACATCCGACGTTGGATGGACTTCACATCTAAAGATTTGAAGTCCATCCAACACAGCTGTTCGCTGCGCTTTCAAGTTTGTTACTGGTGTAAATGGTTATTGTCGTAAATGGGGTTAGATTGATCAACCAACCAAGTATTACATTGTGGCTAATTCCATTGTACACTATCTCTAAACTAAACTAACATGACACGTCTAAATCTATTGCTATCCCTTTCATAATGTTGCTTGCGGTAAAGGATAGCACTAGATTTAGACCTGTTAATATAGTTTAGTTTAGAGATTGTGTACAAGAGAATCGGCCCCAATGTAATCTTTCACTGTTCTACTACTGAACAGGTAAAAATTGATTTGAAGGTTATAGCCTTGAAATGTTACAGGTATCGGCAAACTCAAAGGACGTGGAGCCAGAGCTGAAAGTGGATACATGGCCGACGAAACTACTAATGCAACTAATGCCCAAGCAGTTAATCAGCAACATCGGCGGACAGTACCTCAAGGACAGCAAATCTGTGCTGTTCCACCTGCAGCAGAACGAGGCTCTGGATGCACTCACCAAGGTCATGGTCAGCGGATTTGTAAGTATCCCGGGATCGGCAACATCAAAGGTTCCACTTTCAGGATAGAAATTTACTGGACACCCACCCGCGAATCACTCGCGCACTGAGGGTTCCGTACTACAATCGTATCTTATCGACATTTTGCACGATAAATCAAAAACTACTTACTAGATCTCGTTATCATAGGTCATCATGGTAATGATGTACATCATATATTTTTTTTAGTATTATCATTCTCTTATTTTAGAAGTTACACGGGGGGGGGGACACATTTTACCATAAGTGTCTCTGGCGCAAACTATTTAGTTTAGAAAAAAATGATATTAGAAACCTCAATATCATTTTTGAAGACCAATCCATAGATAGGGTACACAATGAAAAAAAATTTTTTGAGTTTCAGTTCTAAGTGTGGAACCCCCAAAATTTATTGGTTTTTTTTCTATTTTTGTGTGAAAATCTTAATGCGGTTCACAGAATACATCTACTTACCAAGTTTCAAGAGAATAGCTCTTATAGTTTCGGAAAAAAGTGGCTGTGACATACGGACGGACAGACAGACAGAGAGACATGAC
The DNA here is from genome assembly GCF_902806685.2 of Maniola hyperantus. Lineage (NCBI taxonomy): Eukaryota > Metazoa > Arthropoda > Insecta > Lepidoptera > Nymphalidae > Maniola > Maniola hyperantus. The sequence continues at coordinate 3,338,864 of NC_048542.1, forward strand.
GAATCTATAAGGGTTCCGTTTTTGCCATTTGGCTACGAAACCCTAAAAATAGATAACCATAGTACATTATAGTTTTTCCAAGGAAATAGTAGTATTGGGTTGTTGGCAGGCGGGCTGCGTGCACTTTTCACCGATGTCTTCGCCCCCTCAGTGCGATATCAAAGTGCTGATTCTGCTGTACACGTCGGACAAGAAGGCCTACCTCGGGTTCATCCCCAACAACCAAGCCACCTTCGTAGACCGGCTAAGGAAGGTAATTGTATGTAAAAGGTATCAAAAATTCACACAAGAAGTAATTTTGATAGAAAACACAAGTTTTTAATTAAAAACTAGCTGATGCCTAGTTTTTAAAAATGTCCGGGATAAAAAGTAGCCTATGTAAATTTACATGTCTTTAACTATACCCATGCAAAAAATTACGTCGATCCGTTGCTCCGTTGCGACGTGATTGAAGGATAAACCGATAAATATTTTTTATTAGCTGGATTCGTCCGTATGTTAACATTCCATCGAAATTATTGATTTTGCGGCTACTTCGAATCAATAGAAATGAATTTATCTCAATGTTCAAAAAATACTTAGGTACTGTTATTCAGACAATTTCAACATCCCACTAAATCGCCAAGTTAAGCATCTGCGCAGTACAATAGTTACCTGTATCCAGAATATTCACAGAGCAAAACTTGGGCGTCTCATCAAACGGTCAAAAATCCCTTGGCGGCTGCTGGACTATAGCCTGCCTTTCTCCGAAATATAAGCTATCTCTGTAACTTTCGTCAAGTAAAAAGCTAGCAGACAGACAGACATACACACTTTCGCAAAATATATTATTAGCAGGGATATGAAATTTGAAAAGATACTAAAAAAATTGACGGGTGGAAATCTGTGAATTCACATGGGCATGTGTTTGTCAGGTGATCCAGCAACAGAAGCAAAGTAAACTCCTCGCTCCAGTCAGCAACGCGCCGGGCATACCACCCAACATGCCTTCCGCTACCATGGCAGGTAAGTCACCAACACTCTCTTTTTAATTTTTTTTACACCAACAACTTCCATACAAGTATGACTATAAAATATACAAATTCACTGCCGTATGGTTGTCCATGAGCTAATTGCTAATGCGCGTGTGCGCCATTTTAGTGACGTCAGCACTAGACTGAAGTTTCGAGCTGATGGTATATTTTTATTTCGGCTGACGTCAAAATGACGCACCGTGAGACCTCATAGTATCGTTTGTGAATACGGGTGTTAGTCTAAATTGTCAGTAATAAAAAATTTTTTTTAAATAATTGTCTAGGTAGTGGTTTAGGTGCGGGCGGTATGCCTTCCGGCTTAGGACTCGGCCAAGGTCTTGGCCAGGCTCTATCTGTACCCAACATGTCCAACCAGCAGCAGCAGCAACATCCACAGGTACTCACCATGTTTTTGATATCTATTCTAGCTCTATTAGCAAGCTGAAGTGGCAGTGGGCAGGTCATGCCTGTCGTAGAGGCGATGGCCGTTGGAGCTGGAAAGTCCTTGAGTGGAGACCGCGTTTAAGCTAGCGTAGTGTAGGACGCCCTCCAGCACAATGGACCGACGATTTAAAGAGGCTGACGGGAAGTGGCTGGATGAGGAAGGCTGAGGACCGGGTGTGGTGGCGCTCTTTAGAAGGCCTATGTCCAACAGTGGACGTCCACAGGCTTATGATGATGATGATGATTCTAGCTCTAATAATGTCTCTATAGAGTATCATAGACAAATCATCATCATTATGATCAACTCATCACAGGCTCACTATAGGGCACGGGTCTCCTCTCAGAGTAAGAAGGGTTTTCCGCCATAGTCTACCACGCTAGCCATGTGCGGATTGGTAGTCTTCACACATATTTGAGAACATTATGGAGAACATTATCAAGATCGAAAGATTTAGAATACTTACTATTTTTTCAGGGTATGATGATGGGCGGTGGCATGGGTGGACAAGTTAACCAAGTAGGCCAAGTCGGGCAACTTGGCCAAGTCGGACAAGTGGGGCAAGTTGGCCAAGTGGGTCAAGTTGGCGGCAAAGGTCCCCGTGGAGTACCTTTGGACGGAATAGAGGCAGCACGACAGCAGAACCTGGAGAAGATTCAGCATCTGCAGCAGACCCTGGAGGCGGCGCATCAGCAGGAGGCGCAGTTCAAGTCGCAGATGGACATCATGTCGCATCTGCATGCGGCGCAGCAGCAGGAGCAGCACTACAAGCAGCTCGAGGTGAGTTGAGGTGGTTCCTTGAACCAAGTCATTTCACCCTCCCTTTTCTACAACCGCACCGCGCGCCACCGTAAGGAATTTCACCTTCACCACCTGGGTGTCTGGTGCACTTCGACCGTCCGCTGTGCCAGATCTTTCTTTTTTTACACGCACATGCAAACTGTGGAACCAACTCCCATCGGTGGTGTTCCCTTTAGATTACAACATGGGGTTATTCAAGGGGCGGACCAACAAATTCCTAAAAGGCCGGCAACGCATCGGCAGTTCTTCTGGAACTGCAAATGTCCATGGGCGGCGGTAATCACTTAACATCAGGGGACCCGCCTGCTCGTTTGTTCGCTATCTCTATTAAAAATAATTGCCAAGTAGAGGTAGTTGGTCACGTTGATAAGTGTAGGGAATAGGCCAATCAGCTTAGTGCGATAATATTGCTAATAAAGAAAATGTCCAAGTTAGACCAAGTCGGCCAAGTTGGCAGCATTGGTTCCCGTAGAATACCGTTGGATTGGACGAAGGGCGAGTTGACCAAGTTAGGTAACAATCCCAAGGAGGTAACAATCTTTCTTGTAAATGGATTGCCATATAAGGACCCATGCCATGGCCATCGTCATGTCCAGACTTGACTTGTTACATTTTGTACATTTTTTTATTTTTTATTTGTTATTCACTATAGGCAAACGCTTGACCACAATTTCACCTGATGGAAAGTGGTGATGCGGCCTAAGATGGGACGCGCTTACCCAGAAGATGCCCATTCACTCTTGTTTTAAAGATACCCGGGTTGTAATTGGTACATTGGACATTATCATCATCATGGCCTATTTATCTGTATGTGTCAACTGTCATATTAAATGTACGATTTAGTCCTTATTTTAAAGGTGAACCTTACTTCTGACATGACAGTTGAAACAGTTAAAATGGCGAGTGAGTTCTCATTTTGTACGGACTATACCTCCATTTTAAATGCACCACCTTTTGATTGTGTATTGCAGGAGCAACAACGTAAGCATCAATTGCAGCAACAATTGCAGCAACTGCGTGGCGCGGGGCCTCGCCTCATGCGGCCCCTCATGCCGACCAACCCCGGCCTCCGACACTTGCTGCAGCAGGTAACCTGGGGCCCGTTATACGATAGGTTCTGCGTAACTCAGTTCCATCGAGCAGGCCCCGTTATCTTGTCGCATTGATAGACGATTTGTTCATGTCTTGTTTATTTGGCGTCGTCAATTGGGTATTTGACTCCAATTTTTTTATTACTTTATTATAAAATAGGATAAAAATAATGACGTAAACTGAAAAAACTAATTAAATCGATCAAATAACAGAAAAGTTATAGGCATTTAAATATTTCTAGTTAGACAGAGATAGCGATATAGAATTTTGACGTCACACCTTACTTAATGCCATAGTAGCTTCGTGCGGTTTCATACAAATTTTCGTTTTGCGAGAAAGGGATAGAAGACTCTCCCACTCCAAAGTTAAAATGCCTGTAACTTTGTAAATCTTTGTTGTATTTTAATATTTTTTTCAGCGTACGCCATTATTTTTATCCTGGTTTATAATAAAGTAATAATATTTATCAAATTCAAAAGTAGGAAAACACCCAATATTGTAGCAAAACGTTACAAAAGGAAACGCCCATTCGTCAAAGGGTTTTTGGCCAAAGTACAGTGCGACAAGGCTCTCTTGGCACTTGAATGACATTGACAGGGGGGCGCTGTTGGAGAACAAAGGCTTAGAATATTCGAACAAGAACAAAGGGGCACTTGACAGCAGCGTTAGTTCCGACTTTCGCCACGCGCCAAGATAGCCTTGTCGCACTGTACATCCATCAATGAAATTAATGATAGGCATTAGAACTGAGATCACAGATCAAGAAACAAGCACTATTTTGGATCTAGAACTCTGAGGAACTTTTATAAACCTTTTTGTTTATTTGTTTTCCCAGTAAGAATTATTGCAATACCTACATTGCCAAGATTGTCATTTCGAGCGAAATTAGTGTGAGAGCGAGTGTGTTTTAATTACGCCGAAGTGTCAAGAGTTTGACGACCTCCCTGGCGCAGTGGTAAGCACTGTGGTCTTATTAGCGGGAGGTCCTGGGTTCGATTCCTGGCGGAGATTTGGAATTTTATAATTTCTAAATTTCTGGTCTGGTCTGGTGGGAGGCTTCGGCCGTAGCTAGTGACCACCCTACCGGCAAAGCCGTGCCGCCATGCGATTTAGCGTTCCGGTACGATGCCGTGTAGAAACCAAAGGGACATGGGTTTATTAAAAACTGCCATACCCCTTCCAGGTTAGCCCGCTTTCAACTTAGACGGCATCGTCATTTACCACCAGGTGAGATTGCAGTCAAGGGCTAACTTGTATCTGAATAAAAAAAAGAAATATTTCAGTCTTTAATTAAGTTTTTCTTAGTATTCATAACATTGATGGATAAATTGTGGCCAAGAATGGGCGTTTACCTTTCAGGGTGCGCCATCTTATGCTCTGCCTTCCCTATTTCAATGCCAGTGCGGCAAAGATCTAATCTTGGACTGTAGTAATGAAATGATGTGATGTTTTGTATAGCGGTAGCTTATGGGGCTAGAATGGGGAATAAAGAGATTATTAAAAAAAAATTATTAGGTACTTAGCCAAAAAGCATTTCATGTAGTCACTGCAAATCATCTTCACCTAGTTTCACCATAATAATGTTAATTGCTTCTTAAGGATTCCCTTATTTGTTTGAACTTTCTATTCATTGTCAACTTTTTTCTTTATGAGCGTTTTTATTTTGAAAAGAGACAGGTATATTGCTGACAAATCTATCTCGTTTTAAATGAAACTTAAGTCTGAGAGTTACAGCCCGTACAAAATGACACCTCACGCGCCATTTTAACTCTATGGGTCAACCTTCATTTCAAAAGTATGTTCACTTTTAAAATAAGGCAAGCTTAGGCCTTATTTTAAAGGTGAACATACTTGGTGAGGTGAGGTGAACATACTTAAAATGAATCGTACTTTTGACGTGAAATTTGACGCATAAAGTTAAAATGGCTCGTGAAAAGTCATTGTTTACGCATTATACGCTCTACAAGATGCATAGACTCGGTAAAAACGCTCATAATAATGTCGTATAAAACACAGCATGTTCTCAAAAAGTGCAATTTTTTTAAAATTTTAATTTATTAAATTAATAGCTGAATTAGTTTTGCGAGCTATATAAGCTAAGTATATGCTCATTAGAGCATGCTATGTACTACATACTCTAAAATTAAAGCGAACGATCACTATAGTCCTACACATATTTATTAGGCAGTATTGCTATTCTGCTATACACAATCTCTAAACTAAATCAAAATTACAGGGTTAAACGTATTGCTATCCCTTTCATAATGCTCCCTGCGGAAAAGGATAGCATTATATTTAGACCTAACAATTTAGTTTGGTTTAAAGATTGTGTTTGACAGAATAATCCAGTGTCTAGCCGGCCATAAGTGGTCAAAATAATTATTATCCTGCCACTAGTAAAATTATTTAGCTTCTTTTGTTCCTGAATGCAAACTTATAAGGTTCAATTTTTTAATGAAAGTGAAATGACGACCTATCTGGCGCAGTGGTGAGCGCTGTGGTCTTAATAGTGGGAGGTCCCGGGTTCGATTCCTGGCAGGGGTTTGGAATTTTATAATTTCTAAATATCTGGTCTGGTCTGGTGGGAGGCTTCGGCCGTGGCTAGTTACCACCCTACCGGCAAAGCCGTGCCGCCAAGCGATTTAGCGTTCCGGTACGATGCCGTGGGTGCCGATACCAAAGGGGTATGGGTTTAATAAAAACTGCCATACCACTTCCAGGTTAGCCCGCTATCATCTTAGACTGCATCATCACTTACCACCAGGTGAGATTGCAGTCAAGGGCTAACTTGTATCTGAATAAAAATAAATAAAAAAGTAGCCACTACGCTAGTGGTCGTTTAGTAAAAAAAACTATCCTGCCACTAGTGGTGAGTTCAGAAATAATGATATTCAGCCGTAGATTTTTAGCTTCTAACTGATTGTTTTTAAATAGGGAGAGGAAGTCGGGGAAGTTTACATTGAAATTTGTACCTTAACAGTTTACGTTAAGGGTTTTTTAAAAGCTAATAACTTCACTTTATAGCGTCGATAATTCTTTTTTACGGCCACAATTCTCGTAATTTGTGTTGAATTTTATGTGATAGTTCGCTTTAATACATTTCTTACGCACCTATTTAATCAGTGCTTTTTATTTTCACCTCAGCTGGATGCTTAAAAGCAGGGTTGGCATTGTTTTAAACATTTTTAAATTAAAAAACAACCCAGTTATAAACATGTTTTTAAGACGTTTTGTTTTGTTTCAACTGTTTTTTTTCCAACCTTGCTTATAAGTCCTAAATCTTTTCGATGACTCAGCGCATAAAACTGCAAAGGCTTAAATTGGTAGACTACTTTGATTTGGTCGCTATATAATTTTCCTTTTTAAGAAATCATTAAAAAAAACGAATAAATCTAATTAGTTAATCAAATCAAAATCCTTATTGAAACGTGAATTATTAACAAAATATAGGATGGTATTGTCAGAATAAGATTTGAGTTACTCTTAAGCCCTCTTAAGTCGAGTCTAAACTCAAACTCAAATTCAATTCCTAAAGGGGTAAATCAGGCATTTGAAATTAGTATAGTCTACATGGACGAAGTCGTGGACATAAGCAAGTCTCCTATACAATTTGCACATATTATGCGCTGAGGACATGGATATATAATAATACTAATTACATAGTGCGCTAGATGTGCTATTGATGACGTGTTATTGAAGCAACTTTATTATCGCCATTTTGGCACTTATAGCAGCAGTGAGCGTCATGTGAGCCTACTCGAATTTTCGAATCTGCTCAAAAAATAACTCATTTTGTCTGGCATGCCACATCTAGGGTGCTATGCAAATAGTATTATTGTATATGTACAGTACCCTGCAGGAAATATTGTACATCGACCTTTAGAAAGAGATAGCGGTTTCGTAGAGCATTGTCTCTGTCGTTGAGACTGACAAAACGTCACGTACGTATGAGTGACCGAGACAACGCTCTACAAAGCCGAATTCTAAAGGTCGAAGTACAATGTTTCTTGCTGGCTACTGTATGGCTGAGGGTCTCTTCACACTGGAGGCGTTTTCTAGCAACAGCAGGCGGCGCGCGGCGGCCGTCCTCACATGTGACCTGGTACACGCTAAGTAATGCTTCTTTCCGCTATGTTACCTATTAATTACCCCCGAATACTGAAACGCTTCTTCAAACTAGTTATTTTTGGCTTATTTCGTGGTTTAACGACATAATACCGGAACGCTGACAAAAACAAAGACAATAAGCCTCAATAGCTCAACGGATAGAGGAGTGGACTGAAAACCGAAAGGTCGACGGTTCAAACCCCGCCCGTTGCACTATTGTCGTACCTACTCCTAGCACAAGTTTAACGCTTAGTTGGAGAGGAAAGGGGAATATTAGTCATTTAATATGGCTAATATTCTTTATATTAAAAACAAAGACAGATGATAGTACTGATGATTACTGATATGATAAAAATGCCAAAAATAAATAAAAAAATCCTATATTTTGTAAAAGTTCACGATATATTGTAAATAAAACATCTGACTGACGCTAGAGGTCAACTAACGTTGCGTAAGCCGGCCACCCGGAGTCAATGCCGCACCTTTGCACGAAAGACATTACGGGTTTGAAAAATACTAAATTACAAAATGAGGCAAATGGTTATTGGTATTTCTTGGGATATTTAGAATTTATAGGAAAAATATCAGTAAAAAGAAAAACTAGGACGTCCTGTTTGAGATATATATTTGAAGTGAGTTAATAAGTCATCGAGCGTAAAACAAAGGATTTTAGAAAAAATAAGAATAAGAATATATTTAAATATAAACAATTTAGTTTACAGCCAGTTCCAACAGTATTGGATAGTGTTTAGGTAGTAAAACAATAACGCCAAGTTTTTACTAGCGTTCTGGTTACACCCTCTATAATGTAAGTACATTACTATGGTACAGAAAACGTACACATGCACATAAGTGTTATATCTTGTATGATGGTACGGAACCTTTCGTGTCCGAGTCCAACTCGCACTTGACCGGTTTTTTGCACAATGCGCAGTCTGCACCTGGTGTTCAGACTGGACTACTTGTTTTACGCGCACTATATTAAAGACTAGATAAGTGGCGTTTACAGTATTCGTCCGGTATAGGGTCAGATTCTGGGAGCAGAATTATCAGTACGAGGCCACGGGTTCGATTCCCGGCAGAGGCAATTTTGAAATTCTAAATTTCTAAATTAGCTCAGGTCGATTTAAAGAATATATTGACGCCCGTGTCTTCGTCCATGTAGTTTGGGTATTTTAAAAATCCCGTGGGAACTCTTTGATTTAACGAGATAAAAAATGCGTCCCTGGGATGCAAACTATCTCTGTATCAAATTTCGTCAAGATCGGATAAACGGATGGAAAAGCTAGCAGACAGTCAGAGAGATTTATAATATTAGTATGGATATGTATGGATTTTCCAAATTATTGATAGAGAATACTCCCATAATCTCATCCTTAATTATAAGTCCCGCAAATTGCTATTGCGTTGGAACCATGTCTCATTAACATCGAAATGACGTCAGCCGAAATAAAAATATACCATCAGCTCGTAACTTCAGTCTAGTGCTGACGTTACTAAAATGGCGGCCACGCGCATTAGCAATTTGCGGGACGTATATACATGAACTGTTTCCTTAAAACGTAATAACAATGAACAAAGCTGTATATATAGGTAGCTACATACACTTATAACTCGCTTGAATTCCCCTTTCACTTGAATAGCTTACTTTCTTTTGCCAAACCAATTAGAACTCATTAATTAGTGCACCTTAAGAGTCATTTCATAAAACCCATATCAGTTAATCTTTTGCACGAATCTATCATTCAGTCTTTTCATTTTCATATTTCATTGCGTAACAAATAACGAAATATTAAACCTTATATTTAACAGGAAGTAATGCCAACATACGATAACAAATGTCAGAAGTAAAATAACTCTGAACGGGACTGTACATTCTGACAGACTGCCAGAATGTTGCTGGATAGGACGTAGGTACTCTTCTGATGTTCAAGAGACTTGGGCAGAAAGTTGTCTGACAGTCAATTTCTGATAATGTGCGTCGGGTCTATACAGACCGTTCACTTTAACTTGTCCCTTGCTGTCAAGTTGGCACCATTGCTTTGTTCGCTTTATTCCATGGAACTTAGGATTTATTATTGTGTGAACTGCAATGGTGCCAACATGACGGCAAGGGACAAGTTCTAATGAACCGTAGATAGAGTAATAAAGGTAGATACATGAACGTTTGCTTTCTCAGTCACGCTAAAAAGAGAGCACAGATAAAGTTACTAATGTGATAAACAGAGACGCAGCTAACCTATTTTTTGTCCTTTATCGTGTAACTGGTTTTTTTTCAAGAATACATACAAGGCATGCAACTTTAGTTGCGAAACAAACTTTGAGAAGTCGTGGCGTGATTGTATTTCTCATGAGTTATTTACTTGTTTTCACATAAAAAACGTTTAATACAAATATTGTTGATCGGTTAGTTACATTAGGGCGGCTGCCCAGAGCTGGTATAAGTCAGAACACCTTCTTGGTTGGTATATGGTTTAATTACTGTTTTACAAAATGGTATATATTAAAATTAAAGAGTAGTGTACGTCCGTTCGCGTCGATGATCGTACACGAAGGCGCCAATGTGTGCTTCTTCGGCAGGTAGCTCACGTTGCGCTGATGGGGCAGTCAGCCAGCGTAACACCTCCCCCATTGGATGCGCAATTATTCGGGGATGTTGAAAGTGGAGCCGAATAATGCGGCATACTGGTAGTATTAAAAGTTCTTGATTCATGGAATGATGGTTGAGCTGCTCTCTCTGAGCCTCCTTAGACAGAGAGATAGGCGTGGATTATCACGTTTCATCTACCTCCTGTAACAGTATGATTTTAGTAGATGTGTTCTCCGGATCAGTTGGTTCTTCAGTCAGTGATATCTTCTGCTTGCATAAATTTAAAGAATTGACCTTCGGGCATTCAGCCTCTATGTAAATGAAAACCTTAGAATTGGTTGAGATAAGAGTGTGCAGGTGGTACTATAGTATTACGTTACTTGAAATAAGCTAAACTGATAAAATACGCTAAATGTAACCGGAAACCTCAGGACTACGGATCAGTTCTGTAAATGATGCGTTACTCTAAATGTCTAATAACTAGGTACCTAAGTTTCTATGTCGAATAAAGACTTTTAATATTACTGCTAAAATGTATAATATCTAAAATGAAGTGATAGTATTTGTACTAACTCAAATAGTCGAAGAAGGCTATATAGTTATAACTCGTAATTTCTTGCATATTTTATCCAGAAATTTACAAAAATTCGAGCAGTGAGCATATAGCTAAAATTGCTCATTATTCTTATTAGTCACTCTGTGACATAAGTAAGAGCTTTCCTGATTTTATCTGATTTAGTGAAAGGGTAGTTACATCTAGTTTTTAAATCTAGGAAATCTCTGAAAAATAGGTAAAACTATCGAGGACAAAGTTATAAAGGTACATAGGTATAAACTTCGGTATAAAATAGATTTCTTATTTAAAAGCAGTAATTGAATAAAATAATGTAGTTATAGTGTTCCTATCAGTAGGATGAAATTCGATCGTGGGAATGTCGCAAGGGCTTGGTAGAAAGATACCTAACTGCTAATCTAAAAATGTAATATGAAAATTCATTTTATGTGGGCCTTTTAAATCGGGATTTCGGAAAGGGTTTTTTTCGATTTTTTCTAGAAGTATATATGTGTATAGCTTGATTATGAGTCACTGAACTTTGGACAGGAATTTCGGGATTTTTTGGTAAGTTAGTGCAAGTGGTGTCAGTACGAGATGAATTTTTGACCATTGATTTCGAAAATTTAACAGATTTTGATTGTTTTGAGCGATTAAAACATACTGGTATAGTTTCTTTCAACTGATCGTCTGCAGTAGGGTTCATTTTCTTAACAATCGTAAAATTGTATTCAGCTAATTTTAAGTTCCAACGCGTAATACGAGGACTCGGGTCTTTTAAATTCGATAACTCAGGAAAATCGGAAATTATTTTAAACTGTCTGCTAAAGAGATATGGTCTAAAGTACTTAGTTGCCCAGACTACTGCAAGAAGGTCTTTTTCTGTTTTAGAATATTTAATCTCGCCATCATTTAAAGTACGTGAGGCGTATGCTATCGGTAGGTCGGCGCCAATAGGGCCTTGGGATAGCACTGCATTTAAAGTCATATCAGAGGCAAAGGTTGTCAAATTAAATTCATGTTTAAAATCAGGATAAGCTAGAACTGGGATACCTTTTACAAGAATTTTACAATTTTCGAAAGAATTAATGAAATCCGTATCATGATTGAGTTTTGCTCCTTTTTTCAAGCAAGATGTTAAAGGCTTGGTCACTTGTGCAAAGTCTGGTATAAATCTTCTATAGAAACCAAGGATTCCTAAAAATTCTTTGATTTCTTTGCGAGTTTGAGGTAATGGAAAATTTAAAATAGATGAAATATAATCTGGATTCGATTGTATGCCGTGCGGAGAATAGATATGGCATAGAGGCGTTTCGTGTTTAAAGAACTCCGATTTATCTATTTTAATTTTAAAATTCAAATTCCTTAATCTTTCTAAAACAGCACTTAAATTCATTATTTGCTCCTGTAATGATGTAGAGAAAACTAAAATTTTTCCTAAGTAAGCTATGGAATTTGGCAGGCCTTGAAGATCATTATCGCTAAAATGTTGAAAAGTATCATTATTTAAATTAAGACCTAGAGTTGTAAAGTACAAGCACCTCCCTAACTTGTCTAAAACGTTGGTTAAAATCGAAATTGGACACGAGTTTTCTATCGTCTGGAAGTGAAATTGTCGAAATTCATCAATTGAATTATCATTTTTAAAATAAAATACATCGGAATATTCTTTGGTTAAATTAATTAAATTAGTGGCCTCTTCTTCATTTAACTGATCTATGGGCAACCGTGATAATATGAACTCGTAATTCTGCTTATCGCCAGTAGCGGTGTCAATTTCATTTTCACACCGGCGGGTCGGTATGTATTCTTGGGAATTATAATATTGGTCCGATATAATATTATACACAGGAATTTTAGTTTCTGGAGTTTCCAATATACCGTGTAGATTTAAGTCCACCTGTGGGCAATTTTTTGGATCACGGTGAGGTTGACATGGGATATAAGTACTTGAAGGGTATTGAGGTTCTGAAGGAACGTGTTTTTGGGACATTGAGTATCTTCGTGATCTAGGAGGAAATTTTTTCTCACTATAAGAATTCCGCTGTGAATAAAAAGAATAAGGTCTACGAGTATGCTTATGATAATTTTGAAAAAAATTAGTTCTGTTCTGCAGATGTATTATATTTAATTCTTCTTTGGCAAATTCGAGAGCAGTTTGCAATGTGGGGGGTCTCATACACCTTACTCTTGACCCTAAAGGTTCTCTTAAACCTTTTAAGAAGGTTTTAAGGGCTAATTTTTGGTAGAGAGTTCTTTTTACATCTACAGTAGTTTTGACAGTGTCGTGTAGCTCTACGTACGTAATAAGTGTACAGAGTAAATTTTGAACCTTTTCGCAAAAGATTTGTACTGTATCTGGACCTTGAGTTAAATATGATAAGTCTGTAAGTAAAGCTATTTCATCGCGGTAATCGGAAAAGCTGTTAATTAATGTAGCCTTAATTTTATTCCAATCATCGGAAATTCCGTTAGCTGATATGGTTCTTGCTGCAGATCCGGTAATTTTATTAAGAATTCCGCTAATCAAGGAAAGGTTTGAAAGCTCATACTCTTGAGATGGATTTAAAAATGAGCGCACTAATTGGTCGGCTAAATTAATAAATCTCGTTAAAGTATAAGAATTTCCATCGAAATTCGGTAAAAACTTAAGGGACTTATTTATTCTATCTAACAACTCTACTTGACTAAGTTCCGGCATTTTTTTTTAAATATATCTATTATATCAAATAATTAACACAATAAATGAAAGTAATACCTATACTTAAACTACGCAAGTGAGCAAAATGTTGTAATATGTTATAGTACCCTGCGCAAAAATTAATATAACAACCAATAAAAAGGATTTCATGTACTTACAAAACCAAAGTCGCTGGCGAGCTTCGATCCATCGATTTTCAGTATGACTCGAAGTCTTCAGCGGCAGCTCCTATGACAGCTGCTCCTCGTAGGTTCCCTAGTCCTGTCAAGGAAGTTGATGGCCTTGACCAGATTTTTAGGGTATGCACCACGACGACCTTGAAGATCCAGGACTATCCTTTAAGACTGCGCCAGTTACATTAGGGCGGCTGCCCAGAGCTGGTATAAGTCAGAACACCTTCTTGGTTGGTATATGGTTTAATTACTGTTTTACAAAATGGTATATATTAAAATTAAAGAGTAGTGTACGTCCGTTCGCGTCGATGATCGTACACGAAGGCGCCAATGTGTGCTTCTTCGGCAGGTAGCTCACGTTGCGCTGATGGGGCAGTCAGCCAGCGTAACAGGTTAATACAAATATTGACTACTGAACATTGAACAATGGTAATAATTGTCGTGTTATTCATCGTTACGTCGTGCTATCGCTATCTCATACGCGGTTACACAGTACTTAAATCTACCTATTATACTATCTACGTAGTGAACGGTATGTACTATGGTTGCATTATTGTCATTGTACGTGTGATGATTCAATGATTGTTGTGATGTGTTCAGCAGCCGCAGTACCGGCAGCCGGGCGGCGCGGTGCGGCCGTCCGCCTCGCAGCAGTTCGACGACGTTTCCAATTACGATTTCATATAAAATATACTAATTAGCCATAGACGAACGTGTTTCATTTCTAACTTCCTATTCATAGGGTGTGGCCTGTTTCACAACCGCCACGTAAACTTTACGATCTAACGATCTAACATGGATCTTTACCACCTTAACCATACGAATGACATTTAGACAGATTCCTAATACGAAAACGTCAATGTCAAAATTCGTTAGATTTTTAAACTGGTTTTACGGCTCTGGGTTCTAGTACGCTATAAGTAGGTAAGTATAGATCTTAGTATTACAAAATCTATTAAAATAAAGCAAATCCCTACGAATGTTGTAATAAGCTACCCGTGCGAAGCCAGGGTGGGTCGCTAGTCTTTAGATAATGTGATTGGCCGGTTGTGTTTCTAAAGGACAATAATAAAATAAAGAGGTTAATTTGAAAATATATGTATATTTCCTTAAAAATTAATTCATATTAATAAATAACCAATATATTATCTGGAAATTAAGTAGGTTTAGAATACAGAATTATTAGTAGATAATAATCAAAGTAGACAGCATCCAACTTCTAGCACCTAAGCGAATCACACTAATATCTATGTTCCAAAAATATACAAGAAAAGATATGTAGCATATTATATTTTGAGACACTTTCATTACATACAATAATTAAAATTACGTGTTATTATAGTTTATCCAATATGGCAATATATTTGGGATGTTTAAATTTATGAGCCTTTGCGTCTACGAAAAAAACACGGTCAATCTGTAAGCCACAGAAAATATAAAATGCAAAAATTACATGAATGTATGTCGATTTTTTTTGCTAAGGACTAAAGTTATAATTAATGGAAACCTAAAACATTTCAGAATAATTTTTTAAAATAGTAATCACAGGGTCTTAAAAATAGATCTTAGTTAATTAAAAATACAGGATCAAACTAGGATAAGATACAAAATGATAAATTCTAAACACAAAAGAAAGATGTCTTGATACTTACAAATACGTAATCACAAATATTTTTTATTTAATTGTAGCAATTAAATAAATAGTATATCAATAAACTTTTTGGAAATGTATAGAGCCGCTATAAATATACACATTCTATTTTTTTTTAGAAAAACTTAATTTCCTCAAAGCAAAGCATGCAATGCGAAAAATTAAGTGATTTATTTTCAACATGGCAGTGTTTAAAAAGTCCAATATTTCGATTACCAGTTTAGAAATAAAATTTAAGGGTTTTTTGCTTATTTCTAAAACAATTCGGCGACACATATAAACAGTGATTATTGATCTTTTCTATCAAAAAATATTATTTCTAATAAGTAGATTTTTTTATTGATGGCAACATTATTTAATTTGTATTTCATTTAATATCAGACGCTCTTGCTTCCTCAGAAAAAAATCTAAGCTCTAAGTGCGGAATAGGTGTTACCTTTACGATACCGCTTTGTTATCATCTACGCATCTAAATGTTTCCTTCTGCTATTTTGTTCGACGTCCGGTGACGAACACATACCGAAACTGCCGATGGCACACCGAACAACCAGGCAACATCCTCATTGTAACAATTATTGTACCTGCTGTTTGATTTGTTTATAACATATTATATAATAAATAAATTAAATAAATAAATGCAGACACTGATACGCAACAATCTAAACCTACTTTCAATCATTTGTCATAAACATATTTCTACAGTATACATTATACAAAAATGCTGTATTTATCTATAAACGTCTACTAATATAAAAATAAATTTTGATATACATATATAATATTATTATTATTTTTAGCTGGGTTGGCATCATGCTCGAATGCTTACAAAATGTTGTTATTATGTTGGTAACACTAAGTTGTGAGTGAAGTTAGCAGAGGTCCTAATACAGTGCATGTAGCATTTGAATAGGAATTCAGTTAATTTAAAACATCGAGCATATTGCACGCATTTGGGGACCAATAGTCCGCTACAGTTGAGATGGCAATCGGAGTATGAGGCGGGGGGGCTGTGCGTGTGTGCGGTCCGTTCCCTCCCCAATTGCCATCTCAACCTGTCGCGTATTATAGGCAGCATTGTATTATTAATAATACATTGGGTTGATAATAATAATTATAATGAGTAATATTCAAATCATAATAATAACATTCAAATCAATTTTGTAATTGATTTTGACACTTGCTCAATAAGTCTTGGCTTTTATCACTTTTTATAAAAACTATTTTGTAAAGTTAGTAGCAGATTTAGATTACTTACATCAAAAAAAAAATGAAACAATGTTTGTATCTTGCTCGCGCCAATGATTTGTATATCTATAATGATACATATTACTATAATAATATACATAATTGAAAATAAGGCGACGATCGCATTCTGGATAAAAAATTATAAATTATACTAAGGCTTGTTGAAAATCTAGTTTAATTAGGCTCAAAAGGGCTAAAACCCAGACGCATAAAGTCAGTTAAAAAAACAGTACTCCTGACAATTTTGTTTAAGTTAAAACAAGCGACCAAATACATACAATAAACATGTAACATTATTAATAACTTATTTGATCTAGTAAACTTCTTAATATTCGACGAAAAGCCCTAAACCTTATAAATTCATTATTTCCAAAGAAATGCTTTCTTTGTACATCAATACACATAACACAGATGGTCGAACTAACAAATATTAAATGAGACATTTGACGAACCCCGAAATGTACCAATTTTAATGGTTTTTTTTTTCCATTTCTTGAATTGATTTAAAAAGTGCCAAACAAAATTTTAACCACAATCGCTCGAGCTTATCACTGCGCAGATGACGGTTATCAATGCGCGTCATTGTAAAATCAAACGTATTTGCTAAGCGTTTACAGCTTGCGACACGGTCAAGCGGCTTGACGTCAAGCACGTAGATTTGTTCTGCTTGATGCGCCCGTCAAGCGGCTTGATCAAGCAAACGGCACTTTTCACATACATCGAACACTGTGAACGTCGCGTCAAGCAAAAATATATAATCACATCAATCACGTAAATGCCTGACTCCATCATGACACCTTGACAAACAATTCCGGGTAAATTAGCTTAATTAGCCGGGTAAAAAAATAGAATTCACATTAAAATAAGTCCCATTCATGTAAGAGTTACGACGCCATAAAGATCAAAACGCTCCATACGCGTCGCCGGGGTTTGAAAATACTAACGACCGAATTCTGAAGCATCAAATTAATTTTAAGATCACCTTAAATTTTCAGATCATGTCAATTTAGAATAGATTTTTTTCGTTTGTAAATAGTAAAGTAAGGTTAAACGCACTTTGCATGCGATTTTGTATCAAACGTGCACGTCTGATAATGAATACTGGCAGTACGAATTGAGTACGCACACTGAATATCTACGTTTTTCTCCGTCACATAGGCAGTCTCCCGGTGATATCGCTTTTGTGAAGTTCTCTTTGATGCGTGAGGAATAATCTGTATCTTCGATAACTTGGACCATTTTGATCCCACAAACATTTACGTACATAAACCAAGTTAATCAATTTTTCTACATCCATTTTTTATATTCAAGCATGAAAGTGTATTTTCTGTTTATTTTCGAACGTCTTACTCGCGCAAGTGGATTGCTCGTACCTGGGCGTGATAGTACGTGTTCGCAAGAGTTAAATTTGTTCGAAAATGTATCCAAATTGCGGTCGGCCTTATAGTCAAGCTCCAACATTCCGGCTCCTTTGATGTTTGTTTGAAAACCAAGAAAAATTGGCAAACTGGCCGCACATGGAAAATTTAAGGGCAATAGCCGAGCTGATTGGCCAATGTGTTAAAAATTCGTTACACCTGAAGATTGACTAGGCAAAGCTAAGCAAAACAGAATTTTGACTATTGACCCTAACATACTATCATTATGGACAAATTGACAAACTAGCAAATTCAAGATCCTCTTAAAAGATGCTCTTCAGAATTTGGGGTTAAGTTTTTTTTTGCGTCTAACAAGAACGTTAAATTCACATTCACAATTCATTTATACACACTATGACACTTTAGCTTTGTCACTCTCGCACTTTTCACTTAAACTATCTTGTTTCTCAGTCTTCTTGATGCCGTTTTGGCAGACCCCGTTAGTGTGGGCGTTGGTTTTCGGCCTTTTCTTGGGCATTTCGTACACCCTTTCTATAAGGGCATGGAGGATACTTCCGGGTATCCTTTGGTGCTCTTCCACTAAATCTTCGATTGCGGACGCAACCTGGAAAATAAAATTTTAATGAATGGGGCGATGTGCCAATATGTCCAATAGCTCAAAAATGAACACATTTTGTAAAGATAGAAAGCTAAAAACATAAGCTGACTTTTCAGAACTCCACATTTTGCGGATCACAGTTGCTTGAAATTTGAAATGTCGTAAGAACACTCTGATTTAGTATTATAATAGTACAAAGTATAATATATACCAGTAGTATAAACTATAAGTACATTAGAACAATCGAGAGTAATATAGCGTTAATTGAAAACATTTCTAATCGACAAAGCCTATTATATAAGTGGACATATACAACATTAAACGAGTACTTCTGGATACAGGCGATAAACTTCCTGGAGTGTATATGTGCGTATATAAAATTGTGTGTAAGGAAACATATCTGTCCAGCAGACGTCTATCGATTGACAATTTGGTGCGTAACACATTCTATAAAAGTTCAAGTGTATTTGCAAGGTCATAACTCGTAAGTCGTAACTTATTACATTGGCACCGATTCCGTTGTTTTTCTCTAAACTAAATTTAGAGTATCTGCATCATTTTCTTTTTAACAATGCTAAAAAGGAACAGAACATGAACTTTACATTTAAAGACTCTAAATTTTTAGTGCATGCTACAAATTTAAACAGTAGGCTCGGGACTGTGCGCTAAAATCACAGATTTCACCATCTAAAACTTAAATTTATAACTGCCTCTGTCCTTTTCATATTACAATAGTAAAAAGAGTACGCAAATACTCTAAAATTAGGTTGTGCTCAAAATCAGTACCACTGTACACCTGAAACTTATCGGATGTATTCCTTACGACTCGTAAAACTTCGCGAATGTTGACTGGGGTGTGGGTGGAGAAAACAGTTTCGTGGTACATACCTTCTTCTGTAAGAGCTCAGGCGTGTTCGCAGGGTCGTACGGTATGGCGGGTCCGAGGTGGGTGACCAGTTTGACGGGGAAGCCCCCGTACACCGGCGCCAGCGGGATGCGCGTGGCGGCGTAGATGCGCAGGCAGATGCCGCGCAACCAGCCCACTGTGCGGAACGCTTCGCGAACGTTCTGCGTGAACATCGGCACTACCGGCTGGGGAACAAAAGAGCTGTGAGGCGTCGTGGAAGGTGAACTTGAGAGTCAATAGACTGCGTACAGTACGCGGCCAAAAGTGATAAACATCGATCTTTAAAAGGAGACAGCAGATTTGTAGAGCACTGTCTCGGTCGTTTTAAGACCTACAAAGCGTCATATGGGTATGAGGGACAGAGACAACGCTCTACAAAGCCGAAATGTCATTCTTAAAGCCGTTGTACATTATTTTTTGCAGAGTACTGTATTTAATAACCACAGATATAACCACAGATCTATAAGACCATCTTAATTCAAACCAATTGGGTATTCGACTACATCAAAAATAAATGATTTCTCAGTAATTATTAAATAAAGGGCCTTCCAAAATACGTAAAATCCACGCTCTTTGTTAGTTTTAAGTGTAATTACCATTTTAAATTATCGATTAAACTAAAAAAGTACGTCATTATGATGTGACGTCACATTCTAGTATTTCATAGAATATCGCATACTAAGCGCGCGTTTTCACGTTTGATTTGACGAAAAAGTTACTGATTTAACTAAGTTGTCAAATACTGTATTTGCCAATTCATAGTCAAACAAGAGTACAAACTTACCACTTTTGCCTCGAGAGCAACTTTGGCGAACCCAACCCTGGTCTTCCAGTTGAGCCTGTAGTAGTGATCTCCGAACTGCGCCTCGTACACTCCGCCCGGCGCGATGGCTAGAGAGTTGCCCGCTTTGAGCACTCCGGCGCAAGTCTGCACTGTGCCCGGGATCACGCACAAACCTTCCAGAAGGGACGCCCAGCCTGGAATATGAACAAACTTTTTGACCTCCTTCACCTTTCTACTATCGTACCCACGGAGAATTCAACCTCAAAACTACGCATATACAAGGTTTTACATGAAAACAAAATCGTGAAATGTTGGCGGGGGACAGAGGAGAATGCACGTAATCAAGACAATGTGCGGAATGAGGGTACCGAACCGGCGTGGGCCAACTTTTATGCTAAGCAACTAGGCGTCTACAGGTGGTGGTCTGTGATCGTACCGCAAAGCAGGGCCAAGGTCTGCACCCATGCGTATCTAGTCGAGATTCTACGGACACGTACGAAGCGATTTGCCTCCTCATTTTTAATTCGAACCACTAGGATATGGAACGCCCTTCCAGCATCGGTTTTCTCCTCTTATTTTAATATGGGTACCTTGAAGTCAAGAGTAAATAAGGAACTTCTAGGCAAGCGCGCTTATAAATTAAAAAAAACTGTCGTAGTTCGCGTAAATCTTCTTGGCAGTTGAGTGAACGTAGTTACAAATGATTCGCACATCACTTACAGTTCTTACAGGACACGCTCATTGATCTAGTGCCTAGCTGTTTTAGCTATAGATGAGATAAGATCACAACAGGTCGGGCCAAAGAAGTTATTGGGTTATCCTGTCAAGAAAATTTAAGTAGCACGCCCGGCGTTTGGAAACTTGGCGATTTTACACTCTTGTGCCTTTGAGAGCACAAATTACTGCCGATGGTCCTACTTCTTATCTCTCCTCCTGTTCCTCTGTCTCGGTGTGGTGTGTGTGAGGTGTACGGTGTGGTGTGTGTGCGTGTGTGTGTGTGTGTTGGCTAGTAGCTCGGTCAAGAGAACATCTACTTACCGGGTATTTTGAACATGAAGCGGTCGGCCACGGTGTGCATGAGCCGCCTCTTGAACAGCAGCAAGCGCGCGGTAAAGTAGTACATGTCGATGGGCAGCGCGCCGTGGTAGAAGATCAGCAGGAACGGCCCGTCTGGGATATTCTCAATTCCTCGGATCTCGTAGCCTGGTGTATAAGGAAATCTCGTTAAACCTTTACATATATTAACAAAAATTGAGGCTCTGCCTGTCTTTTTAATCAAAGAACCAAAAGCTTAATATGCTATATGCTTAGATAAAAATCTATCTGTCTGAAATGTGTACCTAATTTCTATGATTCGCAGTCAGTTACATTCTTAATAATAAAACAAAGGAATCATCATCAGCATCATCATCATCATGATTAACCCATCGCCGGCTCACTATAGAGCATGGTCAAACCCCCCCTCTCAGAGTGAGAAGGGGTTTGACCACGCTGGCCAAGTGCGGATTGGCAGACTTCACACACCTTTGAGAGCATTATGAGGAACTCTCAGGCATGCAGGTTTCCTCACGATGTTTTCCTTCACCTTTAATGCAAGTGATATTTTAATTCCTAAGGCAAGTGACCTCCGATTAGGAGGCAGACGTCCTAACCACTAGGCTACCACAGCTAACAAAGGAATTTAATATGTAATATCAAAATTACCATGCCACAGCCAGCCATGCGCGTCCCATAGAGCGCAGACGGCGAGTCGAGCCGCTTGCTTCCAGTCATTGTGGTCGACGCCTTGCACTATTCGCAACCTGAAACAGAGGCGAGTTTATTTTACCCCTTGGAAGGCAAGACTAAAACCTCCTGAATTAAAACTACCACTATTGATACCACGGAACAGTACATAAAGTGATAGCTGTTGGAACCGCAGAATTCAGAATATGTAGTTAGGTAATTTTTTAGGGTTCCGTACCTCAAAAGGAAAAATGGAATCTTATAGGATCACTTTGTTGCCTGTCTGTCTGTCGTGTCTGTCAAGAAATCTACAGAGTACTTCCCGTTGACCTAGAGTCATGAAATTTGGCAGGTAGGTAGGTCTTATAGCAGACAAAAGGGGAAAAATCTGAAAACCGTGAATTTGTGGTTACATCACAAAAAATTTTAATGTGTTCATAAACAAATAATTAGTAGGTATTTTAACTTTCAACAGATAACTATATCAAGTAGGGTATCATATGAAAGGAGTTTATCTGTACATTCTAAAACTGAATTTCTAAATTTTTGTTTATTTTAGGCATAATAGTTTCTGATTTATCGTGCAAAATGTCGAAAAAATACGATTGTAGTACGAAACCTTCGGTGCTCGAGTCTGACTCGCACTTGGCCGGTTTTTTTTAAATAAGGTAATTGACGGTCTCTCGCCCGTCACATTCGCAAACTCGCTCATAGCCCAGCGACAAAACTATCCCAAAAACACAATCGCTTTTCGTTGCTCGGCAACTCGTTTCTAGTTTTTAGCTCAACTAGTTTCTCGCGCAACATCGGCGGTCGGACACTTTTTATCCTTAGATTTAGTACATAAATCTGTGCTTGTATTTTACAAATTGTTACTACTAGAACCTAGAACATACTATAGTTTACCTATACAATTTCAAATCTATTAAATATATATTCAAAAAAAAGCTCTTATCATTTTACGGTAGGTTCATCTCCTAAGTAACTTAATTATTAATTGTTTAGTTAAGTAGTTAGTTAAGTTCTTTTTATTTGTCTAGATATTTTGCAAATGCTGTGTACACATTTTATAGATACATTTATCAGCCTGTGTTTGTCTATAAGTGTCGTAGTTTGTGTTAAATTAATGTATTGTGTGTGTTCCTAATAAATAAAATAAAAATAAATATTATCTGAAAAAACCTTGTTTTGTCTACAAAAATAAATTATCAAAAAGTCTGGCAGAGTTATTCCGGAATCCGGTTCAATTTTAATTGGACTAATTATAATTTGAAATATACTAGTAATTATTCATGCGAGATGAACATGATCAAGGTAAAGTACAAGAGATATTATTATTATCAGACATTGCCTTTTGATTTAATTGTCTAGTGTCTACGGCAGACTTCATTCAACTCTTCAGATTTTATTGTCTAGTGTCTACGGCAGACTTCATTCAACTCTTCAGATTTTATTAGTAGAGACGGTAATATATATACTAAAGAGTATTTTTTCTTTGTTCAAATACAAGTTATTGACTGCAATCTCACCTGATGATGGTAAGTAAATGATGATGCAGTCTAAGATGGAAGCGGGCTAGCTTGGAAGGGGGTATGGCAGATTCATTAAACCCGTACCCCTGATGGGTTTCTACATGACGTGTAGAAGCCTATTTAAATGAAATTAAATGGGGGATGGAAGTTTGTATGAAAGTCCGTCATTTTTGACGTTACATCGATGAAAATTATTGGTAGCTTTCGGTTAAAAATAAAAAATACGTATTTCACGATTTTTGAAAATTCAACCCCCACCTCAATTTTCTAAATTCCACCCGAGAGAAGCCGGGGCGTGTCAGCTAGTGTAAAATATGAGACAGTGGCCCCGATTCTCTAGTCTCTCTATTGGCCCCGATTCTCTAGTCTCTCTCTAAACTAAATTTAAAATATCTACATCCTTTTCTTTTTACTAATGCTAAAAAAGGAACGGAACATGACTTTCACATTTAAAGACTCTAAATTTTAGTGCACAATACAAATTTAAACAGTAGGCTCGCGAGTGCGTGCTAAAATCACGGGTTTTACCATCTAAAAATTAAATTTAGAAATGTCAAACTGCTTCTGTCCTTTTCATATTACAATAGTAAGAAGAGGGTGCGAATACTCTAAAATTAGGTTGTGCTTAGAATCGGTGCCAGTATTTAGTTTTCTAGTCATCTATTTTCTACTCCATAACCCTTGATTTGAAAGTACATACTACACAGTGTATTGAGTCGACGTCGTGTTACTGAACTCACCTGTAGAGTCTGTAAAGGTGGAATATGATACTGCTGGTGTAGATTAAGACGATGATGACGGCTGGCAACAGGAAGGTCACCAGAACTGGCGTCAGGAACCACGTCAGCCACAAACTGTACTCATTATCCACGTACTCGACTGCAACAAATAAATAAAAATTATAAAGGATCAGACGATTCGTTTTGGAACTTTGAATCATAATGTGTAGGTACAGTACGCAGCAGAAAATAATGAACATCGGCCTTTAGAATGACATTTCGGCGTTGTAGAGTGTTGTCTCTGTCACTCATACCTATATGACGTTTTGTCGGTCTCAGCGACAGAGACAATGCTCTACAAATCCGCTGTCTCCTTCTAAAGGTAGAAGTACATTATTTTCTGCCGCATACTGTAAATTGATTTGATTAGAATGAGCAAAGACCTTTCGTCTAAAATCTTTACAAATTCCCCTTTGTATGGTAACTTATGGGATTAGCTATCATCATCATCATCATGATCAACCCATCACCGGCTCACTACAGAGCGCGGGTCTCCTCTCAGAGTGAGAAGGGTTTTGGCCATAGTCTACCACGCTGACCATGTGCGAATTGTTAAAACTTAAGATTAGCCTTCAAATCAAGCCTTTGTTACTCACAAGATACCCAACACATATTTCTCCAAACAGAAACTTAATTTAATCAAAGACGAATAAATGTAACACCTAATTTTGTCTTTTACCACATATTCGAAGTAGACGCCCAAATAGTTTATCATAATTTCCTTCATAGGATATCGTTCCCGGATCTACTTATCACTGCATACCGACTGACCTATAGCTATGGTTAAATGTACGTCCCGTAACCCGTTTATCGAGGACATTGAACATTGGACATTGGCCATTGCTATGGAAAAATAATGTCACATACATTTCGGTCGGATATCGATAGCAGTTCACATGTCATCCGGGAGATAGCGTCTGCACGCCGTCTGCGGCAATGACCCCCGGGCCAACCCCGACCGACCCACGCTGAACGCACGCAGCGAGACTGTGACATGTCATCGCGTAACGTGTTATGCATATTACGTAAGTTGACTTGGTCAGGTACAATATCGCTAATTTGCGAGGATGTGTAGTGTTCAATGACCTTAGCAGAGCTTCTCAGCAGGTGGGCCTAAAATTGAACATGAGCAAGACAAAAATCATGTCTAATGCTTATGTCCGGCCCCACCCAGTAATCGTTGAGAGCTCTGCACTCGAAATTGTATACGAGTATATATACCTAGGACACACAATCCAGTTGGGTAGGCCCAATTTCGAGAAAGAGGTCAACCGCCGAAACCAACTCGGTTGGGCAGCGTTCAGGAAGCTTTGAGATGTCTTCTTGTCCAAAATTCCTCAGTGCTTGAAGACCAAAGTCTTCGAACAGTGCGTGTTGCCAGTGATGACATATGGATCCGAGACATGGTCACTAACTATGAGCATCGTAAGAAAGCTCAAAGTCGCTCAGCGGGCGATAGAGAGAGCTATGCTTGGAATTTCTCTACGTGATCAAATCAGAAATGAGAAGATTCGTAGGAGAACGAGAGTAACCGACATAGCTCAACGGGTTGCAAAGCTGAAGTGGCAATGGGCAGGGCACATAGTTTGGATAACCGATAGACGTTGGGGTCCCAAGGTGCTGGAATGGCGATCTCGCACCAGAAGACGCAGTGTTGGAAGACCCCCCACTAGGTGGGCGGACGACATCAGACTAGTCGCAGGGAGCCGCTGGATTCAGGCGGCGCAAGACCGTGGCGTGTGGAAGTCCCTACTAGAGACCTATGTCCAGCAGTGGACGTCTATCGGTTGATGATGATGTGTAGTGTGAACTAACAAGTGTGAAACCCGAAATCGACCGAGTAGGTACTGACATTCACTGAATTATTTGATGAAATAATTATTAAATAATGATATTATTTTCCTTCGATTATGTAGGGATAAAGACGGGAAAAATAATGTTTTCAATAAAAAATACAACAATAATAATCTTATTCTACAACAATAACAATTTTTTTTTAATAAATATTCATAAGAATTTACTTTAATTTCATTAAAAAAACCGACCAAGTGCGAGTCAGGCTCGCGCAATGAGGGTTCCGTACTACAGTCGTATTTTTTCGACATTTTGCAGGATAATTCAAAAACTATGATACATAAAAATAAATAAAAATCTGTTTTAGAACGCACAGGTGAAGACCTTTCATATGATACCCCACTTGATATAGTTATCTTACTTAGAAAATTGAAATACTAATTATTAGTTCATGACCACAATTTAATTTTTTTTGTGTGATGTAAGCCTAAATTCACGGTTTTCAAATTTTTCCCCAAATGTCAGCTATAAGATCTACCTACTTGCCAAATTTCATGATTCTAGGTCAACGGGAAGTACCCTGTAGGTTTCTTGATAGACAGACAGACAACAAAGTGATCCTATAAGGATTCCGTTTTTTCCTTTAGAGGTACGGAACCCTAAAAATATCGTATACTAGCGACCCGCACTAGCTTCGCTCGAGTGCAATTTGAAAATGAGAAGTGTGAATGAGAGAGAAAAATTTAAAATATTTCCTGAAAAAATCTAAAAACGACACTTTTCTATATTCCCACACAAAAGATTCGTGATAATAGTTAAAAGTCAATTTGAACTTTAATACCATATGACCCGGTGTCCCGAATAGCAGAATAAGTTTTTTTTTAAAATTAACGAATCGACTGTTAAGCGGTACGAAGTTCGCCGGGTTAGCTAGTCTTTTATAAATTTGCAGCAATAGGTTTTTTATTTATCTCCTTATCTTGGGTTATAAGTGAATATACGAATACTTAAGTACTTTTTAAAAATCGGAGCAGAACAAAATATAAGTTTAATGTAAGGTTAAATAGTTAAACTGAACTATTTATTTGTTCATAGTATCTATTCAGACGGACCACACGGAATGAATGGTCTCGGTGCAGCTGCCTGCACTCTAAGGTGCTAAAAATTACTAAGAACAGTGGTTGCGATGTAGTCGACCGCTTTGTGGTCACGGTGTCGTCGGTATTGACCACGTTACACGTAACACAATGTTTGCTCTACACGTAAATACCGCGAAATAATACACTGAAACAGTTTCGCAACTACACGTCCGATATTTTATAATTTTTTATGATAGTGTTTTCACCTACACTTCATATACTTCAAGGGATATAGTTTCGATAGCTGCAAGTGTCGCTACTAGCTGGCATTAACAGCCGCTTCAGTAGGTACTGAGTGAATATACATATCACAAATTTCGTCACTGGCAGCAAGCGAACCGTGGATTAGTGGTCAGATCGTTGGGCGCGATCCCACAAGACGCAGGTTCGAATCCTGCCAGTTCCGCAATTTTAGATATGCAACAAGATGGTGAATATAGCGGGGCAACATTTTCGCGCAGAGATCTACGTGTTTTCATAGCTTTTTGGTTGTGGCGACATTGAGGCTAAGCATTTGCTGACACGCAGGCGACGTAACTCAGAGCAGTGCATGGCAGAGCAGATTTTTTAATGCATGAACGTATTGAGAGCTGTGTGCGCTACTGCGCAGGCACGTGCGACTCAGACATTTGTCTGTGCTGCTCTGCGTCGCGTCGTAGTGCCGGCACAGATTTTTGCACGTCAACTCAGAAACGTCTATTCTTTATACTTCATGCCGCTGTATCACATATCACGACAGTTTCTAACAAAACGTCGAGGCTTCGACGTCACTGGCAGATATCAAATGTTTGTACATTTGACGTAGGTAACCCTAAAGCAGGCGTATTTTTCTATGATTTTATGTCACCATAGCCTAATATTTAACATATCGTCGATTCAGGTTTAAACCGAGAGTTCCCTCAATATAGTGCACTCTAGCTGTGTCGTAGATGTGGGCTGTGGCACGTCAGAAAGGACTCTCTGTTACTTAGTAGGCTCTTTACATTGTATAATATTTTGACTGATAAGCGTTGTCATTGAGAGCGGTCAGCGCGGTTTGTCAAGTTCAAGGAGAGGCACATATTTAGGTATAAACTCATTGTTAATATGTTTTATATGAGCTGTTATCAGTTTGCATGCGAATTCTGTTTGCTTTCTGATAAAAGAGAGTCAACCAACAGACCGATCCGAGCCCCGAGGGTGTAGCCAGAACTACTGTAAAGCTGGGTGCACAACAAAAGTACGATTTTAGTCCTTAATCTAAAGGTAACCCTTTCAATTTAATTTTGTTTTATGTCGCGCGGCACCAAACGGGCGCGATTTACTTCGCCAATGTAAAAAAAGATTAGACACCTTTAGTCCTTTAGTTAACATAATTATTATTATTGTCGCAGTAGAGATTTAATATTGTGAGAAAGATACACCAGTTTTCATGTGTTGGCGGAAAATGCTGATCGTCGCGCTCTACTGACACACTTAGTGCACATATTGGTGTAAAGAATAAACGCAAAGTAAACATAACCAAATTCATATTGAACGCAAATGGTTGTAAAACCCTTTGTTGACCTTTTGTCGTACCGAAATGCTTATTTTGGAAATGTGCGAAGGTGACTGGTGACCCAGAACATGCATAATTAATATTGATTAATACATAACATACATAAATAAAAAATTTCAGCGACATAATTAAATTAAATAAATAAATCGGAACGCATTTTCAGTCTCGAAAATTCGTTTTGTTAAATGATAATAGCTACATAATTATTATATAAAAGTTGATATAATGTTACATGATTATCTAAATATATAAAAGGAAAAGGTGACTGACTGACTGAATGATCTATCAACGCACAGCTCAAACTACCAGACGGATCGGGCTGAAATTTGGCATGAGGATAGCTATTATGACGCATTCGCAAAGAAAGGATTTTTGAAAACTCAACCGCTAAGGGGGTGAAATAGGGGTTCGAAAATTGTGTAGTCCACGCGGACGAAGTCGCGAGCAGAAGCTAGCTGAAAATATTACAATAAAACTTAAAGCTAGCGGCTAGCTAGTGTTAGTAGTAGTACAGGTTAGTGTTTCGAAAACTGTGTTCTAGAAAAGTATCAGATTTTATAGACAGGAGATAACTGTGGTTTCTTGCCCCATATCACATGATATCAATATGTGCGTACAAAGAACACTTTCCTACTCAAAACCACAATTTGTGTGACGAAACATGGGAAGTGGGAACTGGTCTTAGCTTATGCCATCAGTATTCAGATACCTGGCGTGAGATCTATAGAGCGCACTTTGACTTTTCTCAGACTTAAGTTCGAGTTAAGACGAGACAGATTTATGTGAAAAATATATACTTATCTATCCCGTTTTAACTCTGTCTAAGTCTGCGCTCTTATAGATTTCACCCCTAGTCTTAATATACAAAAGGAAAAGGTGACTGACTGACTGATCTATCAACGCACAGCTGAAACTACTGGACTGAGAGTTCTCCATAATGTTCTCAAAGGTGTGTGAAGTCTGCCACTCTACACTTGGCCAGCGTGGAACCCTTCTCATTCTGAGAGGAGCCCGTGCTTAGTTGTGAGTCACAGATGGGTTGATGGTACTGATGATGATAGCAAGCCGTGACAAAAGTATCGCATCAAATCAAACTCTGATACTTTCAAAAAGATAACTTCTTTACCGTGATCCTTCGTGATCCTACAGTGGAAATCGAAAGACTTGAAAAAATTTAATTGCAGGGCAAGTAATTATATCAGCGCGAATGAAAAATTGTCACAAATCAAATGTTTATTTTATTTATTCAGATACAAGTTAACCCTTGATTGCAATCTCACCTAGTGGTAAGTGATGAATACAGGCTGAAAGCGGGCTAACCTGGAAGGGGTATGGCAGTTTTTTGTTACCCACACCCCTTTGGTTTCTACACAGCATCATACCGGAACGCTAAATCGCTTGGCGGCACGGCTTTGCCGGAAGGGTGGTAACTAGCCAAAGCCGAAGCCTCCCACCAGAACAGACCAGACATTTAGAAATAATAAAATTCCGAAGCCTCCCACCAGAACAGACCAGACATTTAGAAATTATAAAATTCCAAACCTGCCGGGAATAGAACCCGGGACCTCCCACTAATAAGACAACAGCGCTTACCACTGCGCCAGGAAGGTCTCCAAAAATCTCAGTTCTGATACAATCCGCATTATTTCTTGTCTCTTCTAGTACTTTAACTATAAAAAAAAAAGATTCCGACGAATTGAGAACCTCCTCCTTTTTTTGAAGTCGGTTAAAAATAAATTTTTATAAATCAATGTAATCATATACCTAGTAAGTCGTAACTAAGCGTTGAAATAATCAATCATTCTGCCACCTCGTGTGACTCGAAACACTTGGTTAAAGTTACAGTAACATTAAACGATTGCTAATCATTTAATTAACTCTCAATTTTCACTAATTGACATGTTACATGTGTTTACACGTATAGGTATTATATATCAGAAGTATTATGTTCTTTCTTAAAGGTTAAACATGTTTTTTAAGCATGAATGAGCAAGCCTTTTATAGCTCAACGGTAAAAGGGTGCGAACAAAACTAAATGGTCGTAAGTTCGAAGTTGACATTTTTTATAAGCATGACTGAGAAACCTTTTGATAGCTCAACGGTAAAAGGGTGCGGGGAAAACGAAATGGTCGTAAGTTCAAAGTAGCCATGTTTTATAAGCATGAATGAGCAAGCCTTTAGCTCAACGGTAAAAGGATGCGAAGAAAACTAAATGGTCGTGAGTTCAAAGTAGCCATGTTTTATAAGCATGAATGAGCAAGCCTTTAGCTCACCGGTAAAAGGGTGCGAAGAAAACTAAATGGTCGTCGAAGCTGCCATGTTTTTAAGCACGAATGAGGAAGTCTTTGATAGCTCAATGGTCAAAGGGTGCCAAGAAAACTAAATGGTCGTAAGTTCGAAGTCGCCGCAGCGACTCGCTTGCGAGAAGCTTGCAAAAAGTGCTAGGTTCGATTTCCTGTTGGATGGGAAATGAAGCAGCCTGTTTGGGATTCTTATTTAAATATGAATATTACGAATATTTCGGCCATCATCATCATGATCAACCCATAGCCGGCTCACTACTGAGCACGGGTCTCCTCTCCGAGTGAGAAGGGTTTTGGCCAGTCTACCACGGTGGCCATGTGCGGATTGGTAGACTTCACACACCTTTGAGAATATTATTGGGAACTCTCAGGCATGCAGGTTTCCTCACGATGTTTT
Source organism: Maniola hyperantus (assembly GCF_902806685.2). NCBI lineage: Eukaryota > Metazoa > Arthropoda > Insecta > Lepidoptera > Nymphalidae > Maniola > Maniola hyperantus. Next base: position 3,370,106 of record NC_048542.1, read on the forward strand.
TTTTCACCGTTAAAGCAAGTAAAAAGTATTGTTACCGATTTCACAAGATTTTCTCAGTTTAAATAGCGAAAAACCCTGAAAAAAAAATGAAAAAAAAATTGTACTTACGATAAAACAAGCCGACATAGAAGCCGACAACCGCCGTTGCCACTTTGACGAGATCATTGGTGGCTTCGGTGTCGAACTTTTTCAGCAAATCACTCATTATGTAAGCTTTCACCGGCCTAGCCTTACACTGATTCTCCACCATGATTAAAAAGTTATTCTTATTTTTTAAACGTAACGCACCGATAACCCGATGACCGGCACAGATTAAAAATCAAATCGGTGGATTCGGCCAGTAAGTATATTTGCAGCGCCAAAAATTAAAAAAAAAAAGTAACAATGCGTACGATTCACTCGAAGTTGCGTTCAAGAATGATTTTATGTCAACGAAAGTAATAATGCTGTTCACGCAAGGGTCAGCATTATGTTATTATTTATCTATTTTATGTATGTTTAGATATAACACGGTTTACTGATAAAAGAATAGACGCTGCTGCTTATTTATTTTTTAAAATTAGAATCTGGTTTTTTGGCAGGATACCGAAAAAATTATAACTTTTTTTAAAATTAAGTATTATGCTTAATAATTTCTTAGTCAAGAGTACCATCTAAGTAACCTGACGTAATAAGAATGATCTACTGCACTGGTACTGTTATTATACGTTACAAGATTTTTAGGGTTCCGTGGTTACAAGTAACTCTTAAAGTTTCGTCATGTCCGTGCGTTCGCGGCTTGGCATGAGTATACGATATTGATCACAACGACAAAGTGGTAAAATAAAATGTTAATAAAATTGGGTTCCTCCCCTAGACGTAATGTGGGGACGAACTTATTGGCTAGTATATTGTGACAGGTAACTACGGAACCCTACACTTCACATGGTCCGACACGCACTTGACCAGTTCTTAGGGTTCCGTATTCCCAAAGGGTCCCTAATACTAAGCCTCCGCTGTTTGTCCGGCTGTCTGTCAGCGGGTTGTATTTCATGAACCGTAGTAGGTAACAGAGTGTGTATTTTTATTGCCGCTATAACAATAAATACTTAATAAAAACCAAGATGGCAAATTCCAAAATGCCATGCAAATGAAAAAAATTAAAACTACATAGTGTTACATCTTGTACGTTGGTACGGAACCCTTCGTGTTCAAGTCCGACTCGCACTTAACCAGTATTTTTTTAATTTGATGAGAGCGCAAATGGCAAATGCCAACGGGCAGACAGCCACGGTTGGCAAGGTGCAGATGATGCAGGCAATTGACGAGTTTGTATCGTGTTATCTTGTACGATGGAACGGAACCCTTCGTGTTCATGTCCGACTCGCACTTGACAAGTTTTTTTTTAATTTGATGAGAGCGCAAATGGCAAATGCCAACGGGCAGACAGCCACGGTTGGCAAGGTGCAGATGATGCAGGCAATTGACGAGTTTGTATCGTGTTATCTTGTACGATGGAACGGAACCCTTCGTGTTCAAGTCCGACTCGCACTTGACAAGTTTTTTTTTAATTTGATGAGAGCGCAAATGGCAAATGCCAACGGGCAGACAGCCACGGTTGGCAAGGTGCAGGTGAGACAGGCAATTGACGAGTTTTTGCCCCGCCACCTGTAATTATATTTTTAGATATATTTTCTTATACGGTGTAGTGTATGCAATACATCAGTTCGCTACGTGCAGTGCTCCTCAAACTTTAGGACCCATTACGCACGGTCGACTAGTCGCCCGGCAACTCAGTCGACGGCGACCGTTACAATCTCCAATACTGTATTTGACAACTAGTCAAATCAGTACCTTTTATCAAACGTCAAAACGCGCACTTTAGTATGCGATATTCTATGGAATACTGGAATGTGACGTCACATCATAATGACGTACTTTTTTAGTTTAATCGATAATTTAAAATGGTTATTACACTTAAAACTAACAAAGGACGTGGAATTTACGCATTTTGGAAGACCCTCTATTTAATCATCACTGAGAAATGATTTATTTTTGACTAGCTTATGCTCGCGACTTCGTCCGCGTGGACGTCACAAATTTCAAACCCCTATTTCACCCCCTTAGGGGTTGAATTTTCAAAAATCCTTTCTTAGCGGGTGCCTGCGTCATAATAGCTATCTGCATGCCCCGATCCGTCCAGTAGTTTGAGCTGTGCGTTGATAGATCAGTCAGTCAGTCAGTCAGTCAGTCAATCAGTCAGTCAGTCAGTCACCCTTTCATTTTATATATTTAGATGTAAGCAAATACCAAATTTATATGACAGTCGTCGTGTGTAGGTATGCGCACGAAGTTGCGGCGAGCAAAGCCTAACTAATGAATAAAAATTGTGAGTGTAGATGATAAAAGAGGTAAACAGGATAAATAATAATAATTAGGACCTGTGACTAGGTATAGGCGAGCAGAATGATATTATTCGATGGGGAAAACGGTAATTTACCCGTTAATCTAGCCTCGGTAAGGCTGGTTTTAGTATTCCATATGTACTATAGTCGACGCATTTTAAACTGAGTCGTCGAGTTATCTGTCTGTTTCATATATCTGCGTCGACTATAGATTTACCCAATAGTTTAATTAAGGTAAAGGATGTAATGCCATACGGCATTGATAAATTGACGCCAAATCGTATTCCTCATTGCTGAGAGTCGTGACCCTATCATATAAAAAAACTACTAAGAGTCCGAGATTTCAACTCTTGTTTATAGGAATGATATCAGAAATGAGAAGATTCATAGAAGAACCAGAGTAACCGACGTAGATGAGATAGCACTGGGTGGAGCATATATTATACAGGTACGTTGAAGCTTGAAGCACTGCTGGACGTTGGGGTCCTAAGCTGCTGGAGTGGCGACCCCGCATCGCAAATCGCAATGTTCGTACACCAAAATTCATATTTATTTATTTATTTTATTTTTATTTTTCATGTACCAAAATTGTAGTTACAAAGTAATAATAAATTAAATTACATTGGAAATGCTTATCTTTAAACAGAAACATATTGTTTATTTTTCGGATTTTTTAAAAAGAATATTAGCCATGTTAAATGACTAATATTGCCCTTTCCTCTGCAACTAAGCGTCTGGCTTGTGCTAGGCGTAAGTACGACAATAGTGCAACGGGCGGGGTTTGAACCGTCGACCTTTCGGTTTTCAGTCCACTCCTTTACCCGTTGAGCAATTGAGGCTCTGAATGTCACATCACATGGGTGAATTAATCTGGGTGAGTTTAGTAACGGTAAAAATAAAATTATTAACGGCAACTTTAAACTGAAGCTAACAGAATTCTAAACGCGCCTTAGGCTGAGAAGAAGCTTTCAAAAAATTCGACCAAGTATTCTTTTTAGTATCATTGTCGCTTAAACTAAGGCTTTAATTCATATCAGAAGCACATCGAAGCAAATATCTTAAATTTTAGATAACGTATTGTCTCTATCTCTACAATATAAAGCATTACATTACTGAGAAAACTAATCGAGCGAATTTTTCTGCCAGAGCGAATAAATTCGTTACAGTATCCGGCAAGAAATATTGTACATCGACCTTTAGAAAGAGAAAGCGGTTTCGTAGAGCGTTGGCTCTTTCGTTGAGACCGACAAAACGTCACATAGATATGATTGACAGAAACAACGCTCTACAAATCCGAAATCTCATTCTAAAGGTCGATACGTACAATATTTTTTGCCGGCTACTGTACCTAGAAATAAGTAATAATAATTATTATTATTACTTTAACGTTAAGATTTGAATAACAGAAATAATAATATCCATTACAAATTGGCTACCTTCAAAGCTAGACTAGGTAAACAGGCCAATTTTAAGATTTCTTAGAGCGTGTAATCACTTAATATGATCGTAGACCTAAGATTTTTAAAACATAAACCAACAAATTGCCCGTCGCTTATATAACTTATGTTGTGCACATTTTTTTCAAAGACGTATTTTTGTTTGTCATATCGGACATATTGGATTTGTCATGACGTCATAACTTTGCCGTCTTTTAACTAAAAAGCATTTTAAAAAAATTGAATAATCGCTAAAAATTGTGGTAATCTCTGTCGTCGAGGGTATGCTCAACTGTTAGCTCAGTGTCTGAGAAGCAGAAGTATCCAAGGTTACCACGGCGAGCAGCCAGCGGCGAGTGAGTTAGTCGTGATGGTTGTGCATAAGCAATAATTCTTCCACTTTGGGAACCTGTGTGTAAGGAGTTAAGGACTTATAATGATAGCCTTTGGATGCTCGTAGAAATTACAACATCCTCCATTTTTAATGTAAGCAGGCAAAGTCTGCATTTTACATTAAAGTATACTTAAGTAATAATGTATAGGTCGTAGATAGTTACAAACACAACTGTATTATCATAATATTATGTGTGTATGGTAACTATCGAGTAAATTATACAGAAAAGAGTCTATAAATATAAAAGGAAAATCTGACTGACTGACTGATTGATCTATCAACGCACAGCCAAACTACTGGAGCATCGGGCTGAAATTTGGCATGCTCATAGCTATTATATACGTAGACATCCGCTAAGAAAGGATTTTTGAAAATTCAACCCCTAAGGGGGTTAAATAGGGGATTGAAATTTGTGTAGTCCACGCGGACGAAGTCGCGAGCATAAGCTAGTATGTATATAAAAGGAAAAGCTGCCTGACTGACTGATCTATCAACGCACAGCTCAAACTATTGGGCGGATTGGCCTGAAATTTTACATTCAGATAGCATTATGGTGTAGACATCCGCTAAGAAAGGATTTTTGAAAATTCAACCCCTAAGGAGTGTTAACTCCTTTAGGGGTAACTTTTGATTTGAGGGACTGGGATAACTATTACCACCCACTAAGGTGGCACGCGAAAAAGACACAAATCAATTAAAACTGCCTCTTTAAAATAAACAATTAACATAATTGAAGCCCAGTAGAGAACTGAATGACTACAGCAATACAATACGACATAACTCTTGGTTTGGTTACACATTACAAAAAACCGGCCAAGTGCGAGTCAGACTCGCGCACTGAGGGTTCCATACTACAATCGTATTTTACCCGATAAATTTTGCACGATAAATCAAAAACAATTATGCCTAAAAATAAATAAAATCTGTTTCAGAACGTACAAGTAAAGCCCTTTTATATAATACCCCACTTGGTATAGTAATCTAACTTTGAAAGTTGAAAATAGCAATATTTGATCATGAACACATTTTAAATTTTTTCTTGTGATGTAACTACAAATTCACGTTTTTCAGACTTTTCTCTTAATGTCTACGATAAAAACTACCTACCTGCCAAATTTCACGATTCTAGGTCAACTGGAGGTACCCTGTAGGTTTCTTGACAGACAGACAGGCAGACAGACAGACAACAAAGTGATCCTATAAGGGTTCCGTTTTTCCTTATGGGGTACGAAACCCTAAAAACCATATAATTCAGTCTCGGTTGACGTGCTGCCATAAAGTTGTTGACGCAATCAATATTAAAACCGCATTTAGATTTTTTGTAATAAAACGTGTAAGGAAACAACTATTGGCAAAATAAAGGTAAATCAATTATAGACCATAACTTCTTGTTCTTTAAAAATCCCGCGGGAACTCTTTGATTTTCTGGAATACAAGTGTGTCGTCTAAATTGGATATTTGACTCCAATTTTTTTATTACTTTATTATACATCGATGTTTATTATAAACTAGGATAAATCATAAAAGTAATGACGTACCTACACTGAAAAAACTAATTAAATCAATCAAATAACAAAAAGTTATAAGCATTTAAATATTTCTGATTAGACAGAGATAGCGATATAGAATTTTGACGTCACACCACACCTTACTAATGCCATAGTAGCTTCGTGCGGTTTCATACAAATTTTCGTAAGGGATAGAAGACCCTCCCACTCCAAAATTAAAATGCCTGTAACTTTGAAAATTTTTGTTGGATTTTATTTTTTTCAGCGTACTTCATTATTTTTATCCTAGTTTATATAACAAAGTAATAATATTTATCAAATTCAAAAGTAGGAAAATACCCAATTATGTATCTTAACTCAGGTTTTATAGACGATAATATAGATTCTTTAAAAATCCCGTCGGAACTCTTTGATTCTCAATCAATAATAATTTTTATTTGGTCAAGTACATAAGACGGTCACTTATTATCCGTTCCGACATGCTCTGCCTTTTCAGGGTGCCAAATTCTTTAATATTATTATTATTGCTTCGTCCGCAGGGACTACACACATTTCAAACCCCTGTGTTACCCCTTTAGGGGTTGAATTTTCCAAAATTCTTTCTTGGTGGATGTCTAAGTCATAATAGCTATCTGCATGCCAAATTTCAGCCCAATCCGTCCAATAGTTTGAGCTGTGCGTTGATAGATCAGTCACTCAGTCAGTCAGTTAACCTAAATCCACGCGGACGATGTCGCAGGCATTATCAAGTCACTAATAATCTAAAACTTTGGCGAGAACAATTGAATAGATTAGGATAGTTCAATTGAGTAGATTGGCACTCAGACAAGTAAATGAAACCAACTTTTTTTTCATTCAAATACAAGTTGCCCTTGACTGCAATCTCACCTGGTGGTAAGTGGTTATGCAGTCTAAGATGGAAGCGGGCTAACTTGGAAGGGATATGGCAGTTTTTATATATACCCCTTAGGGTTCTATACAGCATCAGCATTGTACCGGAACACTAAATCGCTTGGCGGCACGGCTTTGCCGGTAGGGTGGTAACTAGCCACAGCCAAAGCTTCCCACCAGACCAGACCAGAAGATATTTAGAAATTATAAATTTCCAAATTTCCCCAGCTTGGAATCGAACCCGGGACCGAACTCCCGCTAATAAGAACACAGCGCTCACCACTGCGCCAGGGAGACTGTTGTTAAATATGTAGGTTCGATAAGTCGCCCACTGCACAGCTGCGCGATTGCGGGAGAATGACAGCTACAATGTCACGATCGCAATCACCTCTGATTGGTTAACGCTCACTTTTACGATTGGCTACAATGCATTGTTGCAACAAGAATCGCTCAAATTCAGGCAATTAGAACAATTGAGATTGTAATAATGATTGATGCAGGTTTCCCGCAATCGAGGTGCAGTCAATTTCATTTTTCCTGACCCCATCTGTTCCTTGAGAAGGACAGTGGCATGCTTTAGAAAAGTCTATGTTCAACAGTGGACATAATTATGCAAATTGATGGATTTAATGACTTTAATAGCTCAGCAGTTTATGGTACAAATCAATATCCAGTCAGTAGCCAATTGTAATATCCCTTACTCTTAGAACCAATTTCACTTGTAAACTGTGCTCTAAGAGAGAAAAAGAACTATTAAGTAAGCAGGTACTCGTAGATAAAAATTTATTATTTTATCCGCCCGCGACTTTGTACGCGTGGATTTAGGTGTTTTAAAATTCCGTGGGAATTCTTTGATTTTCCGGGATAAAAAGTAGCTTATGTCACTCTCCAGGTCTTAAACTATACCCATGCAAAAAAATCACGTCGATTTGTTTCTCTGTTGCGACGTAATTGAAGGAGAAACCAACAAACAAAGACACTTTCGCATTTATAATAAGTAACCCTTGACTGTTATCTCACCCGGTGGTAAGTGATGATGCAGTCTAAGATGGAAACGGGCTAACGGAAGGGGTATTGCAATTTTTATTAAACCACACCCTTTTGGTTTCCACATGGCATCATACCGGAATATATAAAAGGAAAAGCCGACTGACAGATCTATCAATGCACAGTCCAAACTACTGGATGGATCTGGCTGAAATTTGGCTTGCAAACAGCTATTATGACATAGACGTCTGCCAAGAAAGGATTTTTGAAAATTCAACCCCTAAGAGGGTAAAATAGGGGTTTGAACTTTGTGAAGTCATGCGAAGCCTACTTGGCTTCATAATTAGGCCAGGGTAGTTTATTGTACTGTCTTCAATATTCCAAAGCAGTAGATATAATGGGAAAATAAGGTTACTGCACTTAAACTAATGCTCAAACTTGTAAGATTAAAAAAAACATATAAAATATACTTACTTACATAAAATTAAACAAAAAATAACAGTAAAAATAATAAATTCCATGATGTACAAAGTACAGTCTTAATTTATTCCTATTCTTCATTTAAAATTACAATTAAAAAATTAGAATACCAAATGGATTTTGATATCGAAACTGATGTAAGATTTAAGTAAACTATTATCATTACAGCTGGTATTATAATGTCTTATTAAACATATTTTTACAAGTAAACCAAAACAAACAACAGAACTGGATATTTTTCAAAGTATTAATGCAAATACAAGAATAATCAACTATTAAATGACTCACCCATAATATCGTATAGACTCGCCGAATAATTATCGTAAAAATACGAAATAAAACCCATTTTGTTCAAACATATGATCACAACAAAAGTTCTGTACACCAAAAGAATATATTGTTAGGTGTTCATACACAATATCCTGTTAGCGACTGCAAAGTGCAAAGGATCATCACACATCAAAATGATTGTCATATTCCGGATATTTTTGAAACATTAATTTTTGTTATATTTGCGAAATACAATCGCAAAATCACAAATCAACATATTTTTTTTCGTTTGAGACTTGACTTTGACAGTGTGACATGACCAATGATAGGTATTGTTCGCAAAGAGTACCTATACCTAATCACTATGATTGTTCGTTCCTCGCTTAGATGAATTGACGCGTGAGAATATATTGGCACCATTGCTTTGTTTCTATGTATGAACTATGAACGTGGTATTATGAGCATTATGAGTGATTTCTGTGGTGATTTCTCAGTAATTATTTGTTGTTTTTCAGATTTTTCATGTTGTTGTTTAATTAAAGGTCAACTTATTCATTACCTTTTTTCCAAATAATAATACATAAAATCATTTGTAATGAATGTAATAAGAACCTGCGATGATAATCCAGTTGGTAGTGTTTAAATATTGTGTTGAAATCAGTTGAAAGATGGAAGCTCACTTCATGTTACCTATCAGACATAATTTGAATAATCTCAAAAATCCTAGATAATGCAGCAGTTAAACTTAAAAGTATGAATGAAAATTATAACAGAATGTTACTGCGGCGTAGATTTTGTAAACGCGTTGTGCTTATGTTGACTGCCTTTACTGTATCATTTTATGCTTCAGTTTTATTGTTCGGAGGCTTTAAAGGGCCTCAAGTGATGCGTCTGACAGATTTGAATCGTTGTCCAGCTTGCTACGGCGTCACAGTATGCCCTGAGCTTTATTCAAATCAAATAACATTGGATTCTAACCATTGGAATATGTTTAATGCTAAAAACATATACTACGGCTACACAAAGTCAAACAGAAGAGTGGTTTTAAAGAAACTAGCACACGACTGGGAACTGAAAGAGTTTGATGACAAGCTTTGTGATACCTGGCACTTGAAACATAGTTGCAAGGTTATTCAACTGCTTAACATGACAAATATAGATGAAAAACTACTAAATATAGTTGAGTTTAACCTATCATGGCCAGACACTAAACCCAGGAAGGGACTAGTGATGTGTCCTTATGCATACAGTGTGTATGATTTAATTCAGTCTTTGTTAAATAACAAACGGGAGAGTTATAAATCAGAGATAATAAATATTTGGACCATGCTCAGCATTAATCCTGAACCTATTATTTTGCAGGTAATTTTTTAAATAAGCACTAGATGATGCCCGCGACTTCGTCCGCGTGGATTAAGGTTTTTAAAAATCCCATGGGAACTCTTTGATTTCCCGGGATAAAAGCCTATGTAAAGCCTATGATGATGTTATTCTCTTTGCCATAATCTACAAATTCTATCAACTGTTTGCATTTGTAAGATGGATACTAAATCTGGTAATTAAAATTTAAACAATTGTATTTTTTGCATTATAGGTAATACCAAAATCTAAAGGTTGGCCGGTTCCACCATTCGGCGGGGTCTGCGGCCGCCTGGAAGTGGTTGGGCATGAGGGAGAGCCCCTGTCTACATTACTGCACGTAGCCTGGCACAGGAAGTTGAAGTATGCACAGAAGATCTTAGATGCTGCTATGGACTTTACTTTTAAACATGACCGGTGGGTATGCCTTATAATATTCATCACTACCTACCCATAATAAAATTATTATGCATGTAAAAACGTTTGTTGATTGTCCTTCAATCATGCTCCAACAGAGGAAGGGGTCAACATCACATGTTATGAGGCTAAGGACCTGCACAGTGACATAGTTTATTTTTTATACTAGAAAATCAAAGAGTTTCTATAATATTTTTAAAGCCTAAATCCGGATGGACGAAGTTGCGGTCATTAGCTATCATCTGTGGGTACGGGAGTGCCCTCGCCAAGTCAAGCTCCTACATATTTGTGTCTAAAAACGCCGTAAATCCATACTTCCATACTAATATTATAAATGCGAAAATGTGTCTGTCTGTCTGCTAGCTTTTCACGGCCCATCCGTTCAGTCGATTTTGACGAAATTTGGTACATAGATAGCTTGCATCCCAGGGAAAGTCATAGGCTACTTTTTATCCCGGAAAATCAAAGAGTTCCCATGGGATTTTTAAAACCTAAACCTAAACCGAAGTCGCGGGCATAATCTAGTATTAAATAAGTTTCATAGTTATTGTTTCTTTGTAAGCTAATTTATGAAATTGAAGGGAAAATAAAGAATCTACTAGATAAGTTTATATTTTTGTAAAAAAAAATATCCTAGGATACCGATTTTAATTCTTCCAGATTTCGTTTCTACCTCATGGATTGGTCATTGGACAACATTGTTGCAAATGGAAAGGATGAAATCACATTTGTCGACTTAGAAGACTTAGTAGTTCTCGATAAGCATATATCACCAAAGAAAGACCTGCCCGATTGGTACCAGCGGTACTCGAGAGAGCTCATGGGACCTGGTTTCACATTCTCTATCGAAAATATGTGTAGACATCATCTTAGTGACCATAACCTTTGGGCTGCATGTTACATTTTGGCCGGAGACGACAATCCTTTAATATATCCTATACCTAAAAAAGTCAATACTTCTAGACCACATTTTGATAGATTATTAAGTACATGTCTGAACGGAGAAGACAGATTTCGTACAGTAAGAAAGCTACAACATGTCATAGAAGAAATGTTATCTGATGAAAAGATAGTAGGATTCGGTGCTGTAAGATGATAAGTATTTTTTTTGTCAAGAATCTCTGCCTTATAAATTATTTTATCTGTGATATTATATTATTCTGTGTGAGAAAACGTGGTTGCGAATTATTTTTAATTTCATGTCATAATTTGATAAGTTTGCTGTATTTGTACTGATACTGATCATTATTCATAATATCATGTATGTACCTACATCTTAATAAACCTTAAAGTATAGTCCGCGACAGGTTGAGATGGCAACCGGGGTATGAGGCGTGGGGATGTCCCGCACACCCCCACGTCACCCGCGCTCGCCTGCACGGGGTTAGCGCGGTGGGTGTGCGGGGCATTCCCTCCCTGATTGCCATTTCAATCTGTCGCGTACTATACATAGATTAAAGGTAGTGTTTTATTTTAAAACATGTTTAAAAATAACACTCAAAATACTATTTGGTCTTGTAAACCAGGGTCTTTTCACTCGGTACATTTTAGCCACAGTACAAAATCGCACAGGGTACATTGACTCAGACTTAGCTCGACAGATGGCACTAGTAGTAAGTTTTGTTGCCAGCCACTCGCAACAGATGGCACTACTTGTAAATTTTGTTGCCGGTCAGCAGTGTGACCGTTTGTGGCAGATTTCTGCCATTTGGGTAGATTTCTCTCCTAAATTTTAACTCTGGCAGAATAAGCTGACGATTTAAGAAAGTGGCAGATTTCAAGGAAATCCTTATTATTTTTCTAATCTATCGCCCCACTTATCTAATCTTATTATTTTTCTAATCTATCGCCCCACTTATCTAATCTTATTATTGTTCTAATCTATCGCCGCACACACACACAGTTAAAGTATTAATGGCAATCTATTTTCGTCCTTATTCAAGCAATTAGCAAGGAGTGAATTAATGTAAAAATTCTTAAATGTGATGGATGAATGAAATAAAAAAAAATTAAGAAGAATAAATCCGTATAATATATGAAAAGACATTGCTATGCTAGGGGAGTCAGACTCAGAATAATATTAATAATTAATTAAAAAGCAAATTCGTGACGTTTTTTCTTGTCAAAAATGACACGGTAATTTAATCAAGAAACACCGTATTTTTAACCTTACAACACGGTAATTCTTGATTTACATATGGAAACACTGGCACAGTCACAAATTGTAAAGTCTGTGGTCTGCCGTCTGTGTCTATTAAAAAATATTTATTTTCAACCTCTTTTTTCCGAGGTTTTCCATTATCTCAAGGTGTTTTTGTGATATTTTCCAACGGCAAAAGGCTTTGTTACTTGGATTTTGGTGACTCTGTTATATTGAAGTGACTTGTGCTTTATTTTGAACTCTGACAACTCTACCGAGCAACTTTCTTTATTTCTTTGTACCCCTTTCAAGCTATTGGAAACTGCAAAGTATGGATCAGGGTCTTAACAGATAGAACTAATGTTGTTTAGTATAAAAAATCTCCATTATTTTAGTTTGTGCAATTAGAACTAGATGGCGTTTTATCAAAAAATAAATTACGGTGCGACAAGGCTATCTTGGCGCGTGGCGAAATCGGAACTAACGGTGCCGTCAAGTGTCCCCTTTGTTCTTGTTTGAATATTCTAAGCCTTTGTTCTCCAATAGCGCCCCCCTGTCAATGTCAATCAAGTGGCAAGAGAGCCTTGTCGCACTGTAGTCTGGTATCTCTACGACTTCCCATAAAGCAAATTAAGAAGAAGAAGATCTCTAGGACTCAAAAAGTTTTATTTACTACTAGGTGCTACTAGCCACAGGACACTATTACTCCTATGCTACTAGCTGAAGCCCGCGACTTCATCCGCGTGGAATTAGGTTTTTAAAAACACTGAGGGAATTCTTTGATTTTCCGGGATAAAAAGTAGCCTATTTCACTCTCTAGGTCTATATCTATACCCATAGACTATATGTATAGTCTATAGTATACCCATGCAAAAAAGCACGTCAATCCGTTGCACGTTGCGACTTGATTGGAGGACAAACCAACAAACAAACACACTTTCGCATTTATAATAAGGGTACTATAGCAACCTTGACATCCATGTTTGTGCCACATTTTTGTTTACGCAGTGTTACTGCATCCGTGATCCATCCATTCAAGTGTACTGCTGGGATATTCACTTTTAAAATCATGCTAAATTCAACATAACCTAATACCTATAGAGAAGCAGTACAAAAATCATGTGTAAAGAAAAAAAGAAAATTTAGTTTTAAATAATAAATTACGGGTTTTGTTTTATTATCTCAACTTTTAGTACTGAAAGTACTTCTTTCAATGTATAAAATAATAAATAATGCGGCCGAACTAAGAATAAGACTGAATTTCTGCCATATTGCGACGTGTACCTAAGCGGGATTATAATTTTTGATTCGTATTTTCTTTGAAGTCACTACCTATAAAAAATAATATATGAATCAAACCTGCGCACGTGTTATACCTGTTATACGTATAGCTATATAGTTGACCTTAAAAAACTAGTATCCAAGGCCGGAAAAAATTAAAAATAATTTACATACAATAGTTACTGCAATTAGAAACAGATGGCGCCACTACGAAAGATTAGCTGTCGTCTCTATACCAGTATATATAATGTACTCTGTGGTATGGATTAACAGTGCATTGTGCTGATCTGGATGTGATGGGAAAAGCCATAAATCAAGAAAAAAGAAGAACTCTATAAGTACCTAACTAATATAACCCGGACTACGTTTCATGGACTACGATTTGCTGTAATGGTAACAGAAAAAAGTGTGTGCTCAGTTATAAAAATAAATAAATGACTTTTACCTAATTTATGTGTTTTATTGAAATTAACCATAGAAAAATAGAAATAAAAGAAAATTTAAAACCTATATATACCTATCTAGGTAGCGTATATACTGTACCTATAGGGATTGGTATATATAGCAGATCCTGTAGTTGCAACTCTGCTCAATAGATGGCGTTACCAAAAAATAGGGACTGATGACTCTGTACCCGTATATTCAATGTACCTACTCTGTGTTGTAAACCTAGTAGGTAGGTATATATTTTACCTATCGAACATGTTTCTAACCCTTACAATATCCAAGAATATAGGTATGTGTTCAAAAAATTTACATTTAAAAAGCCAGAACCCAGAACTGTAAAGCCAATCAAAAAAGTGAAATATCATTGAATTTCAAAAAAAAGCTAGAACCTATAGCTTGAAAACCAATTTTAAAAAAATACATTAAAAAAAAGCCAGAACCCAGAACTGTAAAGTACCAAAAAAGTTAATTGACATTAAAGACATTGAGTCTCAAAAAAGCTAGAGTCCAGAACCATAAAGCCATTTAAAAATAATGGTCATTACAAAAAGGCCAGAGCCCCGAACAGTAAAGTTAATCTAAAAAATTAATTGTCATTGTGGCTCACAAAAGCTAGAATCCAGAACCATATAGCCAGTTTAAAAAAAACTCATTTAGAATCCAGAGCCGTAAAAATAGTTGAAAAAAATTGTCTTTTTTGTCAATCTGTCTCGGGGTGACCAGTAGTAGCAGAATGCTGCGATTTTAGTAGGATACCTAATACCCTAAAGGGCAGTATTTTGTCGCAGTTTAGAAAAACTAGCTGTTTTAGCGGAATCGAATAAATATTAGCAGAACATGAATCGGTATTTATTGATTTTCACTTGGTTAATTACGCAAGAAACGTACAGAAACCTTTAGCAGTATCATTTTGAACTGGGTAACCTTTTATTTTCTTAACATACCTACCGTAGATCTGCCAACTCTAAAGAGTCAGTACCTAATATTTTAGGAGGATTCCCAAACATAATATGTAAAACAACCAATTATTGTGTTTATTTTCATTTGAGCAACCGCCAAGTTTCTGGCAGACCTCTACAGGAAAGGCACTCCGAACCCGGAACCAGTGGTAGATGCATTAATTGACGATTCAAAAGTACTTGTAATTGTGTAAAAATATTTCTATTTTATTCCATTGTTTTCAATTATAACTACAATGTGGAAACTAGTCAGCGATGTTATTTAGAGGAATAGAGTCGACTCCCTCAGTTTCTCGCCGATTTTTGTAGTAGTTTTTTGAACAGCACCTAGTAGGAATATCAATTTTAGTCTATTCACACATGTCACAAGACCTACATCACAAAACTACACAAAATCATTATGTTATTATTCTGTGATCAAAATCAAAAATATCGTAATTCGTACCTACCCCACAGAGTAGGTACTTTGTAAAATGACCTACCCGTTCCATAATATACAATGTGGTTATGTTTAAGATTTCGTGTTTTATTTCAAATGTACATAAAATACTAAATAATAATAAACATGAGTGAATCGGATTCTGATGATGAAAATGTAATTCGATATGGAACTCCACTCGAACCTTTTGAAGAAGGTAAGGATACAAAATATTCTGTCAATCTATATTTATGAATAATTTTATGAATAGATTACAATTATTCTTGATTTATATTTACATATGGCTCCTTAATCGGTATTCTAATATTATGTATAAGTTGATTTATATCCAGAAGTCACTTCAAATAAAAAAAATAGAATAATGGTAGTGATGCCAATATTTTTTATTATTTTTATGATAGTGTTTTTACCTTTGAAAGTAGTTTCGATAACTCCAAAGTGTCGCTACTAGATAGCATTGACAGTCGCTTCAGTACTGAGTGAACATGCATATCACCGTCACTGCAGCAAGCGAAACCATGGTCAAGGCGTCGGGCGCGAACCCAGAAGACGCAGGTTCGAATCCTGCCAGTTCCGCAATTTTTAATATGTATTTAAACAATAATTTAGTCATATATAGTTAATAATAGTCATGCCAATATTATGTATAAGTTGATTTATATGCAGAAGTCAATTCAAATAATAATTTTTCTTTCTTCCTTTCTTTACAGATGAAGTCCCCTCCAAGAGGAAGTACCAGCAGCAAACAGATCAGTATGCGGTGGACGATCACGGGCGACGCAGGTTCCATGGAGCCTTCACAGGGGGCTTCTCGGCTGGGTTCGGCAATACAGTGGGCACTGCGGAAGGATGGACACCTAGTAGCTTTAAGAGCTCTCGCATGGAGAAGGCGCAAGCTTCAGTCAGTAATATGTATTTAAACTCATCGAAACTCTTTGATTTTTCGGAATAAAAAGTAGCCTGTCACTCTACAGGTCTTTAACTACAACCATGCAAAAAAACCGGCCAAGTGCGAGTCAGGCTCTCACAATGAGGGTTCCGTACTACAGTTGTATTGTTTCAATATTTTGCGGAATAATTCAAAAACAATGATACATAAAAATAAATAAAAATCTGTTTTAGAATGCACAGGTGAAGACCTCACATATGATACCCCACTTGATATAGTTACCTTACATAGAAAAGTGAAAATATTAATTATTAGATTTTTCCCCAAATGTCAGCTATAAGATCTACCTACCTGCCAAATTTCATGATTCTAGGTCAACGGGAAGTACCCTGTAGGTTTCTTGACAGACCGACAGACAGACAACAAAGTGATCCTATAAGGGTTACGTTTTTCCTGTTGAGGTACGGAACCCTAAAAATTGCGCCGATCTGTTGCTTCAATAACCAATAACAAACAGACCAGAGTAAATTTAGAAATTATAAAATTCCAAATTTCCCCTGCCGGGAATTGATCCCCGGACCTCCCACTGATCATCATCCTCACAGCATCATCATGCAAGGAGGGGTGCATGGTCGGATGCTGCACCTTTTCTTCCTCTGCAGCTTTATTGTACTGCTACTGTATTGATACTTTTGTACAAAGTCTTGAGCACCATTTACAGTGCGACAAGGCTCTCTTGGCACTTGAATGACATTGACAGGGGGGCGCTGTTGGAGAACAAAGGCTTAGAATATTCAAACAAGAGCAAAGGGGACATTCGACGGCAATGTTAGTTCCGATTTTCGCCACGCGCCAAGGCTATCGCCTTGTCGCACTGTAGTTTATTCTCACCTCTACAGAACCAAAAACCAGAAGACTTCATGGACGAGGAGGATCGCTCGGAGTTCGGTATTGCGCCGCGTCACATGCAGACTAACCAGGAGTTTTCAAGCCAGAAGAGATCCAGACCACAGCGATTTCATGATGGGCCCATACCTGGTAAGCTATTTTAGACAACATTTAGACTTGATTCATCATCAATCAATCAGCCTGTTTGTTGCCGCTGCTGGACATGGGCCTTCCCAAGAGCACGCCACCACACGATCCTCCACCTTCCTCATTTACCTACTTCCTGCTATCTTCTTAAGGTCATCAGTCCAGTGGGTTGGGGGACGTCCCACACTGTCCTTGCTGATACGCGGTCTCCACTCCAGAACACATAAAGTCTCATTGAATATTATTTTGTTATAATCATCATCACGATCAACCCGCTGGCCACTATTGAGCACGGGTCACCTCTCAGACTGAGAAGGGCTTAGGCTATAGTATAGCCTAAGCCCAGATTGGCGGATTTTGTTACACGAGGAATCCACAGCATGCGGCTGAAAGTATATAACCTTTAGAAGGATATAGCAGATTTGTAGTGTATTGTCTCTGTCGTTGAGACCGACAAAACTTCATATAGGTACATATATTTCTATGGAGTACCAATTCACTACACCATCTTTTGAGCAACTGAAAGCTCAATTGGCTACTTCCACGCAACTTTGATATTACAAGGAATTAATCAGTTGTGCAATTCATCAGGTTTACAAAACCGGTCAAAACTTTTTAAAATAATATTAGATTCCACTTCTGATGTTTGTTTCTTGCTCCCAGGTGAGCCCGTGCTAGAGCAATTAGTCCGAGCCGTGCACGAAACGGCGGCGGTGAAAATGCTGCGTAAAATGGGCTGGAAGGAGGGCCAGGGGGTGGGGGACCGGCTCACTCGCAGCGAGAAGAAGAAGAATAAAGAACAGCACAAGGTGTACGGCTGCTATATGCCGCCTGAGATGAGACAGGTACGATTTATAAAGATAATTTAAATGATAAATTTTTAATCTGCTCTAGTACGAAATTTGGTACAGAGATAGCTTGCATCCTGGGGAAAGACATTGCTACTTTTTATCCCGGAAAATCAAAGAGTTCCCACAGGATTTTTAAAAACTACACACTGACGAAGTCGCGTTGTATCATCTAGTTAATAATATGACGCCGAGAGAGAGAGAGATATAATCATTCAATAATGTTGATTTTCTTCCAGGATTCCACACAGTCTTCAGAGAGCTCAGATTCAGAATTTGAGTATGAAGCACTATTCGCTCCGGACGATTATGAGCCTTATATGCTACAGAAGAAGAGCGATCGCTTCGGTTTAGGCTACAAGGGGCTAAGTCGACACTCAGTGCTGGGTAATTTAGGCAGCAATGAAAGAAGTCATTTGGTTATGAAGGAGAAAGGGAAGAAGGTACGTAAAGAGTTACAACTTACAAGTTCAATTCAATTCCCAATTATTGGCTTTTAGGTGTGCCAGCTGGGCACAGAGTGTTTCGCCAGTGTCACGTTTATGGAGAAGGCACGAAGGAGATTGTTCGGTGAGAGCTGTTGTACAGTTAAATTTTGAATATCTACAAAATAGTTTTTGGTAGTTTGTTAGTCCTTAACCTAGAAAAAAGAAACCAAAAAAACTTACAAGTTACAACTATTACAGTTGATTATGCAGTGCACCTCATAGGTACAGATGTTGTATTTCACGGAGGCCGTTTCGCTTTACTTGTGTGAGTGCACACGTACACATTGTTATAGTATGAAGGACCCAATCTCTGAAGGGTTATATAGAAATAAAAGGAAATATGCTGATCGACAGGGATTTAATTTGTAAGGAACACTTTAGTGAGTACAACGGAGAGCGGCTAGTCTAGCTAAGAGAGCGAGAGGAGAGATCGCAAGAGAGAGAGAGGACAACACAGATTGCCTAAACACATTTTAAACACCGTTTTGCGGCTCTGGCTACAAGCCTTTTCATTACGTGCTTACAGATAAAACATGTTAGGCTTAGTTTACACTAGTTACATTTATAACCAACAATCTCAACCGCAACGCGGTTTGCGTTACGCATACAAATGCGTTAACGCAAGTCCAAACGCACTTACGCTGCGCGACGCGACGCGCGATGCCTCCCAAGTCCCATGCAAAATACCTTGAACAATGGTAAGGGACCCTTCGTGTGAGAGTCCTACTTGCACTTGACCGGTTTTTTTAATTACGACACTGTATCAATCATTATTACTATCTCAATTATTGTGGTTGGCTGAACTTCTTGTTTGATTTGTATCTGATCCGACCGATCACGTGACGACCGTCTCGGTGATTTGGGTCGGATCTGACCTGATCTGATAGTTTTTTTACAAGATGCGGTCGCCTTTCAGCTCTATTCAGGCGATTATAAGCTTTATCCTGATAGAAATACAGTTTAATATTCTTTGCGTATGAATCTGAATGAACTAATTGACCTTATACAACATTCACTCAAACCTAGTTTCATACAAAAAAAAACCGGCCAAGTGCGAGTCAGCCTCGCGCACTGAGGGTTCCGTACTACAGTCTTATTTTTTCGACATTTTGCACCATAATTCAAAAAATATGATGCATAAAAATAAATAAAAATCTGTTTTAGAATGTACAGGTGGAGACCTTTCATATGATACCCCACATGATATAGTCACTCACTTCGAAAGTTGAAAATACTAATTATTAGTTCATGACCACAATTAATTTTTTTTGTGTGATCTAACCCTAAATTCACGGTTTTCAGATTTTTCCCCAAATGTCAGCTATAAGATCTACCTACCTGCCAAATTTCATGATTCTAGGACAACGGGAAGTACCCTGTAGACAGACAGACAACAAAGTGATCCTATAAGGGTTCCGTTTTACCTTTTGAGGTACGGAACCCTAAAAAAAGAAAGGAAATCATTCAAAGTCGTAGCGCGCAGTTCTGTGGACATGACGGGTGGCGCCAGTGGAGCGTCCGATCGTAATTTATGTGGCATACAGTCTGCCATTTTAATCATATCAAAAGTGAATGTATGGTGTTCTTGTAACAGCAATGCATTGTAGCCAATAGTGAGCGAGCGTCAACCAATCATAGGTGATTGCGATCGTGACATTGTAGCTGTCATTTTACCGCAAACGAGCTGCAGGTTTCTACCTAACTACTGCCTGTCTTCAAAACCCTGCGCATGCTAGTGTCTGTCATCTACCCCACGATTTAATGGATTTTTAAGATATTGATTGAAATTCAGGTATCGATCCGCGGTCAAGCGTTTGGCGTGGGCGCCTTCGAGGCGGATGACGACGATATCTATGCGTCAGAAGACATGTCGCACTACGACTTTGCTCTGGGAAACCCCGCCGAGAAAACCAAACCTAAGAAAAGTGGTGACAAGGGAACTAATGTAAGTACTTTTGAAATAAACACTCCTTTTGGCACATTAGGCGATTTTGGGATATATAAAAACTTCAAAAGTGCGTCACCGACATGCTAATGTACATGTATCGGCAGAAAGTAATGTAGTTACATCGACCTTTAGAAGGAGATAACAGATTTGTAGAGCATTGTCTCTGTCGTTGAGACCGAAAGGTCGACGGTTCAAACCCCGCCCGTTGCACTATTGTCGTACTTACTCCTAGCACAAGCCTGACGCTTAGTTGGAGAGGAAAGGGGAATATTAGTCATTTAACATTCTTTAAAAAAAGTATAATTTCCGCAAATTGCTAATGCGCGTGGTCGCCATTTTAGTGACTCATTTTAGTCAGCACTAGACTGAAGTTTCGAGCTGATGGTACATTTTTATTTCGGCTGACGTCAAAATGACGTCATTTCGATGTTAATGAGACATGGTCCCACCGCAATAGCAATTTGCGGGACTTATTGCTAGTTTTTGATGCACTCCTTTTTTAAAAGGTGCTAGAAGGATTTGTCAAGGCGTCAAACCCGATGCCTTCAGTGCCATCCTACCCCGCTCCGGCCCTCCCTCGGGACTATACGCCGCTCGCCGCCGGCAGCAGGCGCTCTAGATTCGAACCCACTGCCGCCCCGCAAAGAGATCAAGGTCAGTTTGTTAAATACGTTTAAAATCAAAGGAGATGGATCAGCTCCAGTTTAGGGGTGCCTAAAAATTTAAATGATAAGAAAGCTAGGGAATGAGTTGCTTGTGATAGTTCTAATAAGTTAAAGTGATTTTGTAAAGTGGTGATGATAAAAAGAATACCCAGCTGAGTTTGTTGTGGGCTCTTCTCAGACCTGGGCGCGTTTGTTGTAGCATATGTTTGTCGGCAGCGCCGTCTTTAGTCGTAAACAGATTCCCCATTGACATCACATCATTGTCCCCACCGTCGTTGTGAGACTATAAAATCGGACAAATCGGCTGTGCGTAGTGATTCATTATCCGTGTGGCTCTTGTCGAGGGCACTTCTCATTACACGTGTCGTACTGTGGGTTTTATTATTGTTGTTACCTGTGTGGTTTCTGTTGTTTGAGGTTATAGTACTAGGTGAGGTGTGCTAGGTTAGATGGTTGGTCTTCTACCGGTATGGGGATGGAGGAGCCGGTGTAGGTAGGTCCCTACTTACACCGGGACCTAGGTAGGGTTAGTTAGGGTTGTCTAGTATAACTAGATGTTATACTAGACAACTTATGTCTCTCGTAGTGCGAGAATATTGTTAGTGCGCCCATGTGGGCTCGGTCAATTTATAATGTTGTTATCCTGACCTATCCGGTTAATCATCATCATCATCATCTTTGTGAAGGCTCTATTCCCGACATGTTTATATTTTCAGGGCTAGGAAGACACGAACTCACAGCGGAAGCGCGAGGAGCTTTATTAGGAGAAGTTCCCTTGCCCAAATCAAAGGAACCAGATTTACCTACAGGAACACAAGAGAACACACAGACAAACTTGCAAACGCCGAAACAAACAGAAATGTCCAAACTCTTCAAAAGTATTAACTTTGTGTCACCGAATACCGGAACCGAATCGTCGCCTGACTTCATATCTATTAAGGTAAGCATTAGAAATGTAAAAAATTGTAATCTATATAAAAGGAAAAGCTGACTGACTGACTGACTGATCTATCAATGCACAGCTCAAACCACTATAGTCGACGCATTTTAAACTGAGTCGTCGAGTTATCTGTCTGTTTCGCTCGCACTTACAGGTCGTAGGTAAGTGCGAACGAAACAGACAGATAACTCGACAACTCAGTTTAAAATGCGTCGACTATAGGCGGATCTAACTGAACTTTGGCATGCAGATAGCTATTATGACGTAGGCATCCGCTAAGAAAAGATTTTTGAAAATCCAACCCTTAAGGGGGTATAATAGGGCTCCAAAATTTGTGTAGTCCACGCGGACGAAGTCGCGAGCATAAGCTAGTCTAAATATATAAAAGGAAAAGGTGACAGACTGACTGACTGATCTATCAACGCACAGCTCAAACTACTGGACGGATTGGGCTGAAATTTGGCATGCAGATAGCTAATATGACGTAGGCATCCGCTAAGAAAGGATTTTTGAAAATTCAACCCTTAAGGCGTGAAATAGGGGTTCGAAATTTGTGTAGTCCACGCGGATGAAGTCGCGAGCATAAGCTAGTATATTATAAATGCGCAAGTGTGTTTGTTTGACTTTCAATCACGCCGCAACGGATACCACTAAACACTATAGTGTTAGGTGGGTTTTGTTTATATTCTGTGCCCAGCCTAGTATCCTCTGACATTCTCCGAGAGTCTATGGTTTCGAATAGACTCTACACTCTCTGGTGACGCTTAGAAGATGAATAGTTCATTGTACTGACTTGTAAATTAATTAAATAAGAAAACAGTGATTAAAACTATGTTAAAGTATATCAAAGTGGTTTTCATTCTAACAATAGTGTAAACATGTAACTAACAGTTTTTGGTACATGAACAATAAAAATAAATAAATAAATAAATAGTTAGGATTTGGACCCGGAAAATCATTGAGTTCCCACGGGATATTCAAAACCTTAATCCACGGGGACGAAGTCGCGAGTATCAGCTAGTCCCATGTAATTTGATTATGATTTATGATTGATTGATTGATTTTATCTAGGATTCGGGTAAAGAGCTCTTACCAAATATCTTCAAACCCTTCGCAAGCGATCCGCTAAAGCAGTCGCGATACGAAACGTACTTGCGGGACAAGGACAGCGTGACGTTGGAGAGAGATAGAGAAGCGGATAGACTGAGCGAGTGGGAGAGGAATAGAGAAATGGTGGAGTTCGAGCAGGCGGCGATATTGTATAGGCCTCTGAGCGGCGCTATGGGGGACAGGTAAATAATACTTTTAACCTTTTAAGGGCTCCAAACCCAAAGGGTAAAACGGGACCCTATTACTAAGACTGCGCTTTCCGTTCGTCTGTCTGTCTGTCACCAGGCTGTATCTCATGCACCGTGCGATGACACGTTAGACAGTGTTAAATTTTCACAGATGATGTGTTTTTGTTGCCGCTATAACAACAAATACTAACCTTTGTCACAGAAGATATAATCCTTAGTCTAGATAATTCCAGTAAGCCAGTAAAGGTTTCACAATAAAGTAGATTTATATTTACCAGTACATATCCCGATCGGGTAGATATACTTATTTTAATTTTTGCTCGCGTAACGCTCGCGATTGCGGGAAAACGACATACAGCTACAATGTCACGATCACAATCATCTCTGATTGGTTAACGCTCGCTCACTACAATGCATTGTTGCAACAAGAATCGCACAAATTCAGCCAATCAGAACAATTGAGATTGTTATAATGATTGGTTTTAGACAATTGCCCTACAGGAAACAAATCAGACACGTTTCCTGATTTCAGATGTAAACCTCCCGTACTTACTTTCTTTGAACTTTAGGGGGCGTCCATAAATTACGTGAGATGTTTAAGGGGGGGAGGGGGTCGAGTCAAATCTCATCTAAACTTACGTTGGAGAGAGGGGGGGTCTCGGCAAATATCACGCAATTTTTTTTTCGGATTAAAACAAAAAAAATTATACTATTTTATATATATTATAAATATTTGTCCATTTAATCCAGATTGTACATGCTTAAGATATTCTATATTCTATTGTTAAATTTTTATTACACTTATCTCTCAGCAATATTGATTACTAGTCTTAACTAAAAGCACGAAGCAAGTTTTTTTCTTTTTACAGTAACAATCCAACGCGTCTACGTAAGAAACCCACATTTTGAAAAATCTCACGTGAGATTGGGGTTGGGGGAGGGAGTTGAATAAAATCTCACGCAGCTCACCAGGGGGGGAGGGAGGGACAGAAAATTCAAAAAAACACCTCACGTAATTTATGGATGCCCCCTTATCTTGTTTCTCGTAGGTTCACACACGCGTCCGAACCCGACGACGCAGTGAACCCTCTGTCGGCGGTCGCCAAAAGCTCCGTCAACCACGGTCTAGCTACTTCAGAGCAGATTGAGGCGGCTAAGCTAGGCGCTTACGGCGCTATGACGAGAACGGAAACAACATGGCGGCCGGAAGCGATCGTTTGCAAACGATTCAATGTTCCAGAGCCGGGAGGAACAAGGTTTGTCTTTTGTAGGGTTCCATACCCGAATGGTGCTATTTTCCTACTTTTGATTTTGATAAATATAAACATATTATACTTTATTATAAACTAGGACAAAAATAATGACGTACGCTGAAAGAAAAAATTAAAATCCAAACAAAGATTTACAAAATTACAGGCATTTTAATTTTGGAGTGCGAGAGTCTTCTATCCCTTTGTCGCAAAACGAAAATTTGTATGAAACCGCACGAAGATACTATGGCATTAGTAAGGTGTGACGTCAAAATGCTATATCGCTATCTCTGTCTAATCAGAAATATTTAAATGCTTATAACTTTTTTGTTATTTGATCGATTTAATTAGTTTTTGTCAGTTTACGTCATTATTTTTATCCTAGTTTATAATCTAAATATATAAAAGGAAAAGGTGACTGACTGACTGACTGATCTATCAACGTACAGCTCAAACTACTGGACGGATCGGGCTGTAATTCGGTATGCTGATAGCTATTATGACGTAGGCATCCGCTAAGAAAGGATTTTTGAAACCCCTAATGGGGTAAAATTTGTGTAGTCCACGCGGACGAAGTCGCGAGCATAAGCTAGTAAAGTAATAAAAAAAATGGAGTCAAATACTCAATTAGCCACAATATTGTCTTGACCATTCCAAACTCAATTTGATCTTTGTTTATTACAGAATTGAACCGAAAAAAGACAGCAAGCCGAATATCTCGTATTCCGTTTTCTCGTATCTGGAATCTTCTGTTCACGACAAAGAAAGCTTTACAAAAGAACAGAGCAAATTCGGCGGATCGAAATCACTAAATTTCGAACATAAAAGAGATACAAATCCAACTAATAATAGAGAAAAACAAAATAATATAAATACAGAAAATATTAATATAAATAAAGCGACAACTAGTCAAACGTGTAATATTTTTGATACAACTACAATTGATGTAAATCCTAACAAAAGAATGACAGTAGTAGATCTATTTCTTAAGGAGTTCGATAAAGATTTGCAAAATAAACAACAAGGTGTAGAAGTAGCGGAAACAATAGAGAAGTTCGACAAAATCGATCTATATAAGGCAATATTTCTAAGTGATACTGAAAATGAAGAGGAAAGCGATGAAATTAACACAAATAATGTAGATAATAATGATTTTCTTGTAAAACCGAAGAATGTTGAACGTAATACTTCGCCACCAAGAGGTATTTTTGCTAATATCGATTTTGACGAAATCAATGCTTGGAGACGACCTGATAAAGATAATAACAGCGGTAATACTAAAACAGTTGAAAATGATAAAACCGGAATTAATCAAAAGAATGAAAATGATAAATTAAATAATGAAAAAGTAGAAGAAATAGCGTCAAACATAATACAGGAAGAAACTTACGGACCGAAAATACCTGAAAATCTACAAAAGAGATTGCAATCTGAAACGCTAGAGGAGAAAAAAGAATTTAAACCAATTTTTACAAACAAGAACAATTTGGAAGAAGATTCGTCATCAAGCTCCGACTCTTGGGTGGAAATCAAAACTAAATCGAAGAAAGAAAAGAAAAAGAAAAGCAAAAAGCATAAATCGAAACACAAGAAGGCTAAACATAAGAAGAAATATTAGATTAAATTAAATTTATGTTTCAGGTAACCCTGAACTATACTAATATTATTAATGCGAAAGTGTGTCTGTCTGTCTGCTAGCTTTTCACGGCCCAGCGGCTTAAGCGATTTTGATGAAATTTGCTACAGAGGTAGCTTACATCCCGGGGAAGGACATTGGCTACTTTTTTTCCCGGAAAATCAAAGAGTTCCCACGGGATTATAAAAAAACCTAAATCCACGCGGACGAAGTCGCGGGTATCATCTAGTTTTGTATAAATGTTACGGGCAAAGTGTATAACAGTCGTGATATAATTCCTGGGCAATGGGCATTGTGTATAATGTCGAGGTTAGAGGTATACCGTATAGGCTTTTCGGAGTTACGTGCGTTATAAGCAATGATATATCACATGCTTTAATGGCGAAAGAAAATATCGTGAAGAAACCTGTATTCTTGAGAGTTCTCCACAATGTTCTCAAAGGTGTGTGTAAAGTCTGCCAAATGTCAATCTGCACTTTTCCATAGTATAAAATATACATAATATAAATACAACATCTTATTTTGGAATTGAAAATAACTATTGTCATTGCTGCATTCGCTTTTGCCCAGTCATTATTCATAACTCCCGTTACCGCTAACATTTAATTTAATTTAATTTAAAACAACCTTACTGTTAAAAGATTTACAGAGAGTAAGAATACAGGATACACTTGAAAAACAAAGGGCGACCTTATCACTAAAGTGATCTTTTCCTTGCCCATACTTAAGAACTTATAGAACTGTAAGACGGGGACGGGGGAGACGAGGAGAACATTGTACAGGATGTAACCAGAAAAAAATAACGCTAGCAAAAATTTAGCGTTATTGTTATACTATCTAAACACAATACAATAACCATTTGCCTCATTTTGTAGTTTTAGTGACTTAGTATTTCTCAAACCCGCAGTGTTTAGTGTTAAAAACTGGGGTCAATGCCCCACATACAACGCGGCATTGATTCCGGATGGCCTGCTTACGCAACGTTCGTTGACCTCTACGAGCAGGCAGCTGTTTCATTTGATGTATCGTGAACTTTTACAAAATATAGGTAGGTATATATAAATATATTTTAATAATATTTTTTTTGCGTTTTTTTTTGTGGTATCATACCAGTAATCATGCTAGCGTTCTGCTTACACCCTGTATAAAAAAAGAATAGCCATGTGTAGAATGCACTATGCAATAATGAAGTAAACATTGTAGAGAGATAAATAAATATATTGTTTTGAATAATATATCTTTGTTAATTGCCCATTCTTCACCATAGGTTTCGTCATTCGCCATTATCCATGATTTCCACTTGATGGTGGAAAACGCTCACTTCGAAAATATGTCTCAACTGAAAAACCGCAGACACATATTAATTTCTAAAAGTCTCTCCATCAATGAGTTTGTTTGGTTGATATTCAACATGTACGCGACTTGCAGTCTTGGTTGGGACGTCCCGCACACCCGCACAACCTAATCCAGTGCGGGCGAGCGTGGGTGACGTGCGGGTTGCATACCCCGATTGCCATCTCAACCTGTCGCGGACTATACGTATGTTTGGAGCGCGCTACGAATAAACTCAATAAAGGCGTGAGTATAGAATTAGATGCTCGTGTGCCGATGCGAGCACGAATGACAAACCATTATACCTACTGCAAAAGACCAGGCAGACCAGCAGACGCCAAGTACTCTGTGATGTACGTAGTATAGAAGTAAGTATACGGTATACGCATCATGTAGATAGGTACAGTTATATGCGCGCGAAAGTCAAACACCCACGCACGAAAAAGTGTTTACAAACGAATATTACATCTGTCACACGTAATCGTGTCTTTTTTACACGCATCACGCAAATCGTGCGTAGTTATAAATATAGGTGAACCAATTACACAATACGTCGAAAGTGTAGGTGTTGAGATCATTCCAAGGTTACATGTTCGCGATGGCGGGAAGCGAGCCATGGCCCATGGATCCTGCGCTGCGCTCGGAGTGCAGAAGTGTTAACGAACTCTGACCTAACGATAGTAAAATACCCATTTTTATTATTGCCTACCTACATTCTTCTTTGTTTCAAATATAGTAGACGCGCAGTCTTTGACTACGTGATATCCACATGAAAATTATTATTTTCTTTTTGTAGAGATACAGCAAAATAAAAATACTACAAAAAATCAACTTACATTGCAAATAAGCTAAATACCACAATAGTTTTTGTGGTGCGAAACGCGCAATGGATACTGTATAATATCCAAATAAGAATTCCATCATTTTATCAATAATACTGATGCGAGAAAAGGAGAGCATGATTGAAGGCTACATATTAAAGAAAAAGATAGGTATAAATTGTCGGAGTAGATGAGATAGAATACATACATACGGCGATTTTTAACGTGTTAGAAAGAGACATCTAGAAAACAGTACAATAACAACAGATTTTCCCTTCGTGATTGGACGCATGCGTCATTAGACTAGTCAGGGCCGGATTTTAGGACAGGATTATAAATTGAACGTAAAGTTAAATAATAAAAAAAGGCTTTTTGATAAGTGATAACAATATTTCTTTAATCTGAACTTATTATAAAAAGAAAATATACAACCTTTTACATAACTAGATGATGCCCGCGACTTCGTCCTATGGGAACTCTTTCATTTTCCGGGATCAAAGTAGCCTATGTATGTCCTTCCCCGGGATGGAATGTATCTCTGTACCAAATTTCATTGAAATTGGTTAAATGGATGTGCGGCGAAAAACTAGCAGACAGATACACTTTCGTATTATAATATTAGTATGAATTTCGGCTGAGGATTAATAGTTTGACTTAACGCATAGGCTTCTTTTAATCCCGGAAAATCAAAGAATTCCCGCGGGATTGAAAACCTACCTATATCCACGCGGACAAATTCACGGGCATCATCTAGTTACCTATCTCATATTTAAATTTTACGTAAAATGACAATCTTTTAATTATATTTCCTCTGCGCTTATCCAAATATTTATTCCATAGGTATTTAATCAGTACCCATATTATAAATGCGAAAGTGTGTTTGTTTGTTGGTTTGTCCTTCAATCACGTCGCAACGGAGTAACAGATCGACGTGATTTTTTGCATGGCTATTGTTAAAGACCTGGAGAGTGACATTGGCTACTTTTTAACCCGGGAAATCAAAGAGTTCCCACGGGATATTTAAAAACCTAAATCCACGCGTACGAAGTCGCGGGCATCAGCAAGTTTATTATAAACATGATTTCACAATGCGGCCCTGACAGAATACAATCAGCTGTTTGTAATGACAGTTCCTCTGACAAATACAAAATGGTTGAAAACTAAAGTTAGCAAACAAAGAAAGGCAGCGTAAAAGAGGATTCTGTGTTGAAAAAACTATTTTATTAAGTGAAAGTTACTTTGTTTAGTTTGTGATAAGTGTTTTGTTCATAATGCTGGATTTAGAAATCGTTCCGGAGCGCTCCCTGGGCTGCGAGGCCTGGGAGTTTGTTCTTGGTGAGCTCCCGCTTATGTTTACGAATTACGTCAAGAATTTGCGTTGTATTGCTATGGGACGCGGCTTATGCAATGGTGTTTTAGAGGATTTATCAATTAATCAACCGTTTATATCAGTTGCAGCTTGCATTTCAGGGTCTCATTGATTTTTTCGAAATGTCAGCCGAGTCTTTGTTTCGTCTGTGGGTGTAATGTTTATTTTTTTTCGCTACACTTGACCATGAAATCTTTGCGATGTATATATTCATAGTTTTATTATTACAAATTGCTTTATATTCTATTGACCGTTGGTAGACTTGAAGACCAATTTTCAATATGAGATAGTACGGTCGTAATTGCTAGGTACTAGGCTACTTACTTTATTATTAACGATTACAAGAATTTTTTAAATTATTTATTTAACACTTGTTAATCCATACTTATATTATAAATGCGAAAGTATGTCTGTCTGTCTGCTAGCTTTTCACGGCCCAACAGTTTAACCGATTTTGATACAATTTGATACAGAGTTAGCTTACATCCTGGGGAAAGACATAGGCTTCTTTTATCATGGAAAATCAAAGAGTTCCCAATGTATACTTTGAAAGTCCACAAATGTAACTGCTCTTCAAATTATTGACTTCAAGTTCACATTTAAGTAGGTACTCCTTCACTAGGTAAATCACAAAATCCAATTAGGAAGTTAAGTAGCTAAGTACTTAGTATCGTCTTACTAACTTTTTTTTCTATTTTTATTATAATTTTTCCTCATAAGTAGGTATATCATTTACTAGATGATGCCTGGGACTTCGTCCGCGTGAAAGTGAAACTTAGGTTTCCGGGACAAAAAGTAGCCTATGTGACCTATGTCCTTCCTCAGGATATAAGCTAACTCTGTACCAAATTTATAAATAGAAGTATATAAATTTATATATAGAAATAGATTAATTTGGCGGCAATAAAAACATTCTGTGAAAATTTCAACTCTACTTATAACGGTTCACGAGATACAGCCCACTGCCAGACAGATAAACGGTGGAGGCTTAGACAGTCTGTTGGTACACTCACGGTACCCTAAAAATTATAAATACCTACATCTGTTTTGACAATAATGCACACAGGTTACTGATGGTTCAGTAACCATCAGTATGCTTCACTAGTCACAACTAGAGTGAGAGAACTCTCGGTATGATCCTGAATCAACCATAATTAATCAAATAGGCTATAGTGACGTGAAAACATGAAAAATTTGGCTACCACAAGGCCATTTTTGTTAAATGTACTAACATTTGATGCCTGCCAGTGACGTCGAAGCCTCGATGTTTGGTTAGGAGTTCCCTATTTTTTTTATTAAAAAAAATAAAAAAACATACTTGACTGCAATCTGACCTGGTGGTAAGTGATGATGGAAGCGGGCTAACCTAGAAGGAGTATGGCAGTTTTTATTAAACCCCATACCCTTTGGTTTCTACACTGCATCGTACCGAAACGCTAAATCGCTTGGCGGCACAGCTTTGCCGGTATGGTGGTAGCTAGCCACGGCCGAAGCCTCCCACCAGACCAGACCAGAAATGTAGAAATCATAAAATTCCGAATCCCTGCCGGGAATCGAACCCGGGACCTCCCACTAATAAGACCACAGCGCCTACCACTGCACCAGCGAGGCCAACTGTTGTGAACTGTTACAATACTCATTCACCACTTCTACAATACCTACTTATTCGGATTTCTATAGTTATTACACAATTGTGGTGAAATATCAAGATTTCACTTTTCTTAAAATGGCACTAAGCCATGAAAAAATATCATTTTGTCAACAGAAATCCATACTCCATACTATCCATACAAATATCCATATTTCCATGTTTAATATTATAAATGCGAAAGTGTGTCTGTCTGTCTGTATGTCTGCTAGCCTTTCACGGCCCACCCGTTCAACCGATTTTGACGAAATTTGGTACAGAGATAACGTGCATCCTGGGGAAGGACATAAGCTACTTTTTATCCCGGAAAATCAAAGAGTTCCCAAAGGATTTTTAAAAACCTAAATTTAAAAAAACTGAAAATCTTTGGATAGGTACCTACTTTGGTTGCCTGAGCGAAGGCGGGGCAAACTTACTGCCGTACTCAGAGTCGCTTAATCGTTACTTATGTTTAGTTAAAACGAGACAGAGCTATATCTCTCACATAAATATGTCTCGTTTTAACTCAATCTTAAGTAACGATTAGCGACTCTGAGTACAGCAGATAGTCAACTTGAAACTGACCAAATTGGTGGTCAAAAGCTATCATAGAAAAAATCTCTATCTAATAAAGTAGAGTAAACCAGGTATAAACAACAGAGTTCGTCGAACTCCCTCGCGCAGCTGTGCAAATAATCGCGCCGTAAACACTTCGTTCAGGGTTCGATTTTCGGTAGTGTCAACTTTGATAAATATTGTTTTATATTGACCCAGGTCACTATTAAATTGATATTCAATGTTTTAATAGTGAAGAAAAACATCGTAAGGAATTGTACTGCTATTCACCTTTAAAATAAGGAATAAAATCGTACTTTTGACATGAAATTTGACACAAAATGTCGCGTGAGTTAAATTTTACGCGTTATGTGTACATTTAACGGAGGTAGCCCTAAGGTATCGCTATTTTTTTATTTCACGTCACCATAGCCTATTTGGGGACCGGGTGTGGTGGCGCTCTTTAGGGAAGGTCTATGTCCAACAGTAGACTTCCACAGGCTGATGATGATAATAATGCTGATAGCCTAATGTTTGACATATCGTCGATTCATGAGCAAACCGAGAGTTCCCCCACTCTAGTTCACTCTGATAACGCGCCCAGAATGCAAATCTTATATTTTACTAGCTTATGCTCGCGACTTCGTCCGCGTGGACTACACAAATTTCAAACCCCTATTTCACCCCCTTAGGGGTTGAATTTTCAAAAATCCTTTCTTAGCGGATGCCTTTGTTACAATAGCAATCTGCATGCCAAATTTTAGCCCGATCCGCCCAGTAGTTTGAGCTGTGCGTGGATATAATATCAGTCAGTCACCTTTTCCTTTTATATATTTAGATTTGTTTCGTAGCAGATTTCTACGTAATACATTATTTTCTATTATTGCGTATGCCACTTTTATTTTATCAGCGTATCGGTCTACGTAAGACTGTTTTCGTCAATATCAATAATATTTGCCGACCTTGAATATAAACATTGTTCTTTTCAGTACCTAGTGAACAAAAAAATAAATAATAATCTGCGTAGGGCCAATACCCGGAATTTTGCGTAAATGTGTTGTTTGTCTTCTCTATTCTACGCACAGGCCATATAAAATACTACGTTTAATAATTATTTTTTGGCGACGTAACTTTCGCCTGGCTCATGGCTGACGCGTCTGTTACGTATTTAGTCGTGATTGCGAAAAAAATGTACTCAGTAAAATAGTAGGTACTAGCTGAGATTTTTGCGACTTCGCGATAACTTAGGTTTTGAAATACCCCGCGGAAACTTTACTTTCCGAGCACAACGACGACCTCCCTGTCGCAGTGGTAAGTGGTGGTCTTATTAGTCGGAGGTTCCGGGTTCGATTCCTGGCAGGGATTTGGAATTTTATAATTTCTAAATTTCTGGTCTGGTCTGGTGGGAGGCTTCGGCGGTGGCTAGTTACCACCCTACCGGCAAAGCCGTGCCGCCAAGCGATTTAGCGTTCCGGTAGGATACCGTGTAGAAACCAAAGGGGCATGGATTTATTAAAAACTGCCATACCCCTTCCAGGTTAGCCCGTTTTCATCTTCGACTGCATCGTCACTTACCACCAGGTGAAATTGGAGTCAATGGCTTACTTGTATCTGAATAAAAAAATAAAAAAAACAAAACAAAAGTATTCTACGTCCCATCTCCAGGCTGCAGGTTACGATTTTCGCAGCGATTAAACCGTGAAAATATTTAAATATTTAAATACACACTTCCTTATTTATAGTATTACTAGCCTTACTAGCTGATGCCCGCGACTTTGTTAACGTGGATTTAGGTGTTTGAAAATCCCGTGGGAACTCATTAATTTTCTGGGATAAAAAGTAGCCTATGACACTCTCCAGGTCTTTAACCATACCCATGCAAAAATCACTTCAATCCGTTGCTCCGTTGCGACTTGATAGAAGAACAAACCAACACACTGTCGCATTTATAATCCACCACGCTGGTCAAGTGCGGATTGGCAGGCTTCACAGTCCTTTGAGAACATTTTGGAGAACTCTCAGGTATGCAAGTTTCCTAGCGATGTTTTGCTTCACCGTTCAAGCAAGTAATATTTAATTACTTCAAACGCACATAACTCCGAAAAGAGGAGAGGTGCGTGCCCGGGATCGAACCTCCGACCTCCGATTAGAAGGCGGACGTCCTAACCATTAGGCTATCACAGCTATTACTCTCTGCCACTCATACCTAAATGACGTTTTGTCGGTTCTACGACAGGGACAGCGCTCTACAAATCTGCCTCTTTCTAAAGATCGATGCACATTACTTTCGGCCGCGTACTGTCGCTTGGTTATCATTAGAATATAAGGCGATGGGTTGATCATGATGATGATGATGAACCAAGCTACGTTTGTATGGATCGAGTGAAGAGACCGCCGTTAACGGCTAAACAGATATGGTGGCCTAGTTTACCCGACTCTTAATTACTCTAGTTATTATTCGAACCATTTGAAATATAATTAATAAACGCCTATTGTTTTGATAGAGCGTTATGTAGCGCCGCTAGTTAACAAAGGTTGAGGGCATAGAGCAGAAACAAAGAGGAGATGTTGTATTAAGATTTCCCTATGAAATATCGAGTGACATTTTGCGGGGTGAGGGGTTGTGGAACGCCGCCCACTTCTCAATTTTCCATCTGCGGGTTAGTAGCAAAACTACTCGCTTAGCGACCTAACATCGATATATTGATGTCACTACATAGTTCAGCTATCTCACACTAGATGTCAATAATCTAGAACTATTTTAATAATTACGTATAAAATTACTTACAAATGAAATGTGATACCATTCATAGCATCAGAACGTCTGTCTGAATAACTTTGACACGATAAAACACAACACTTCATCCTTTTGTTCTTAAAAACGCGAAAACACACCGATAATACGAGTCTCAATATATGTGAACCTGACGAACGCAGACAGCATACTAACTAAGGCCCCGCCCACAGTGATGACGTCAGGACCTAGTTGAAAATCACAGTGCACAGTTGCTTAGGCCAACTCCTCTTTGTTTCTGCTCTATGGTTGAGGGACAACAATGAATATAAAACAATTGTTCGAATCGTTGCGATTTCTGATGAGTGATGATGAATAATGATGGGATATGTATGGTTCAAATACTCTAGTACGAATAGGGTCTTGGACAGTAGTAATAAAATGATGTGATATTTTGTATAGCACTAGCTTTTGGGGCTAGAAATCATCATTAAAGAGAATTATCTAGGTATTTAAAAAAAAATCATAATCAAAAAATTTAAAATATTTGTTTACGCCTTGTGACGTCATTTATCGCCTTCAGGTGCTGATAAACTTGAGCATTCACTTGTAATGAGCATTCTTTGCGAATGCTCATTCACACAAACGAGAACATTTTAGCGGGCATTCTATCGAGCGTTCTGGCGAGCATTCTAGCGAGCACACGCGACCGTCAAGTCTGACATTTTCACAAAAAATAGACGAGCATTCGCTAGAATGCTCAAAATGTTCGTAGCAATATTTGGCTCTATGCTTGGGCTCGGCTCGTTGTTCAGTTCGACAAAAATAAAAACGGCGAATGCTCGATGTTCTGTGAATGCTCAAGTTTATCAGCACCTTTCCGTACAGCGTGACGTTAATAGTTAATTATGTTAAAAATAACGAATAATCTATTTTTTTTAATATTCTCTTTAATAATGAATTCTAGCCCCATAAACTATCATCACATCACACACAAAAAAATATATTATAAAGAGGTATTGTCGTTAAGTTAGTTTGTAGGGGGTAATCTCTGGAACTACTGAACCGATTTTGAAAATTCTTTCACCAATAGATCGCTACATTATTCCTGGGAATTGAATTCGAAATAAAAACTTGTAAAACTACAACATTTACCACAGTGCCAGAGAGGTCGGTCTCTGCGAAAAAGATGCAGATATGGTCCGTTCAGTTCCAATGGAACCTCTAATATACATTGATATACCTAAAAGCTGATAGGTACCGCGACTTCGTCTGCGTTAGATGTTAGAAACCCGTGGGAACTCCGATTATTATCCGGGATAAAAAGTAGCCGAGGCCACTCTTCAGGTCTTTAACTATAAATAACCAAGACATGAAAAATCACCTCGATCTGTTGGCTCTGTTGCAGCGTAACTGAAGGACAAATCAACAAACAAACATTTTCCCATTTATAATAACAAAAACTACCTACTCTATACTGTAGACTTCCACTTACAAAAGGTTATTAGAAATTCTACTCGAGCGACTGTCGGGGCGGGTCAGGTAGTTATTAACAAACCATACGCCGCCAAGCTACCTTGGTCTCCAGTGGGAGATGAGTAAACGAAAAAGCATGTACAAATGTTTGCACGAGAGTCATTAGCATTTCGCTTATCGGCCATTACGTGCAAAACAAATTTAATTATCGTAGACATAACAACCTACATAAAATAAGCGATCGTGTTTATTAACGCGACTTTACATTTACATATTCCTGTTAGAAAGAAGAAAAACATTTATTTAAAACTGTACCTACCACACATAGCCCCTACCTTTTTAACTACCTCTCTAGCACAGTGGTAAACACTGTGGACTTATTAGTGGGAGGTTCCGGGTTCGATACCTAGCAGGGGTTTGATGATTGAGTTAAAACGAGACATTTTTATGTGAGAGATATAGCTCTGTCTCGTTTTAACTCTGTCTTAAGTCTAAGTAAAGCCGATGAAGAAATCTTCGATATGTATTTTTAACAGCCTAATCGACTGGTAGTCATTGTAATTTTGTTTTCAGGAATGCATTTCTCCCAGGCGGTGTCGATAATACAGAGTCAAGTTGGCACCATACGAGGTGTACAAGTCCTCTACAGTGATCAGGTAACTATACCTACTGTCAGACGACAAAACATACCTGTAGAAAAATTTTGAGCCACCTATCGCGGTATACTACCCTCAACTGAGGGTGACAATTGACATATTAATGTAACAGATACGAGCGATATAAGTATAACCTCAGAAAAAAATTGTGAGGTTGTAGCGATATCTTGATAACGCAGTAGTAATAAGTTTGAGCCTTTATTGAAAAACTAGATGATGTCTGCGACTTCGTCCACGAACTTCGACTTTCCAGGATAAAAAGTAGCTTATATTATGTCCCCAGCAGAGGCATCTCTAGCCCTTGTGGCGCCCGTGTGCAAGCAGTACCCTGGCGCCCTTTAGTCTAGTAGGAGCAGGGTCAAAATGGAATACTAACAGTTATATTTTCAAACGGAAATTCGGATGCAAATGGTGCAAATTTAAATGATGATTTAAAATGATGACGGCTTCGGCCATAACACGAGCGCAGGTTCATTGAGAGCGCCGGCATCGACGCATCTTTGGAGTTGTCGCATTAGAGGGCGCTCGGCGCCCCCTTAGACCCGGCGCCCGTGTGCGCCGCACACCCTGCATCATAGGTAAAGACGCCTCTGGTCCCCAGGATGCAAGCTATCTCTGCAGTACCAAACGTTCAAAACGGATGGGCCGTGAAAAGCTAGCACAGACTATGGATGTTTACATCCTTTCTTACTTGACATGCGCGCATTTTTATGAATCACATAATTATATTGCTTTATTCAACGAAACAAAGGCTTGCTTATCAGTTATCACTACGCGTCATACTCGTGAGAGAGTGTGTACAGATGGTTACAATATTAATATATTAATACGCATAAGATTTACGGTTTGGTTTATTTTGAATACCATGTTAGGTATATTCATAAAATGAAAAATCTCTCTGACTATCTGTTTTCCACATAATTGCGATATGACTAACTAGATCAAATGTTTATCAAGTCGTATAAACCTAATTAAGTTAATATTATGACAGCAAAAGTATTTTGTCTGTCTATCATCTTATAATCGTTCAACTGGTCAAAATTATTGAAATAATATTTTGGCGCTTTAAGCCCCGCTGTAATGCGGTCCGGCCTTTAAGATCATTAATTTAGTTTTTTGTTTCAGAATCCACTATCAGTAGATCTAGTAATAAATATGCCGCAGGACGGCATCCGGTTGATATTCGACCCGGTCGCGCAGCGGCTGAAGATTATAGAGATATACAATATGAAATTAGTTAAGCTTAGGTATAGGTAAGTCAACAAAACCATCCCTTTCTTATAGCATAAGAAGAACATATATAACAGTATAAATTCTGGTGATCTCGATGATCTCCCATTTTGTTGGTTGTTTTTTCGTGAGAACAAAGAATTTATATTAAAGAAATGCCCTTATAGGTACTCCCTCTCTGCTCTCTTTTATACTTCTTTCTGTGACTCTCTAACTATCCCAGACCTTTTCTATTCTTTCATAAATCCTCTCAGCATCATAGCCACTATTCGGTTAATTTGACAACCAGATTCCAACAATTTTTTTACGTGTGCCACCAGAAACTTCTATTAGTTTTGCTCCTTTAATTTAAGAATTAATCTCATAGCACTCTCATCCTGACCTTTACTCGGTGTACAATCTGGAATAAAAAATTAGCCTATCCTAGATTTCCCTTTATCTTTCGCTCTGGACTCTATTCAACAACCTATACACTAGTTCTGGAACTACTCGTCGTCTAGATCGTTAATTGCCCGTGGTAACCAATCCTACTACGGGTAATACATACGGATAATTTGCTTACCCAATGGTGCGCTTACATGGGCAATTTTTTAAGCAATTATTGCTCGGTAACACGTATGGAAATGGATCAATCTGGAGCAATTATTTTGCATAACATTGCTGAAATTTTCAGGTGTTGCCGGGTATAGTTACAGTAAATTTCTTCATGTGGTCGTGATGTTCATAATTGACTAAATTGCCTGGAATTGAGAAATTTTAATTGCCTGTGTAAGCGTACCTTTAGCAAAGAATTGGACAATAAACGGTCTAGGACCTAGGTAACGTTATCTCTTATGTTTGGCATATCAGAATCAATTATTACTGTCGATATATTAAAAAAAACAGTCACGCCTGTCTACCAACATATGCCGTAAGATTACTGCGTGTAAACATAATATTCTGATCGCGTATCTGCCGACCCTGATGACCTTTCTGTTCGATTTGTCTCCAACCATAGCATACGTTCAGGGACATACTTCTTTTGTAATGAGGTGTTTTGACTCTCAAATCTGTCTTAAATCTTTGTACACTAGTTATAAAGCAGCTTATGAAACCTTTTTTTGTGGACGGTGGATATCTTAATATAACGGATCTCATTGAAGGAGAGATTGGGTTATGTGGGGTTTCCATCCACTAAAACCCTCTGTCACACTTTATATGGACTTCTATGGACATACGCTCACTACATCAACTTCGTAACGTCAGCGGATCGCCTCGCTCCAACCGAACGTAACAGCTTTACAATACGGCAGGTTTTACTATCGTAGCACCTACAATCTACATACCCGAACGATTGATCTGCCATGCCAGTCGGTATAATCCCTCCCCCATCTCACCCTTTCGAATACGCAGGATGTCTGTGCGACTCTGTCGACTGTGATGCAGTTTGTCGTGAACATGGTCCGTTTTGTCCCCAGTGGCATGTGCTTCAACTCTCCGGAGATCACGCCCTCCATCGAGCAGGTGGAGCACAGCTTCGGCGCGACGCACCCCGGCCTCTACGACAGCCAGCGGCACCTGTTCGCGCTCAACTTCAGGGGGCTGTCCTTTTACTTCCCTGTCGATAGCAAATTTGAGGTGAGCCCCAAAACATGGGCTATTGTGTCTTCAGTGGCATGTGCTTCAACGCTGGCAAAATAGCAAATGAAAGAAACGTACTATACAAGTCTCGACTGAAATAGCAACTCGTTTAGTTTAAAAGGACAAGGCGGCAGCCGAGCCAAATCGCTTGGGGAGAACTCGACATCGCCTCCTCCTTTCAATATAGCTAGGTCAGCTATTGCTTAATTTCTGGCCTAGACAGTAATGTACTATTATATTAAACCAGTGCCATCTCCACGGGTGAGAATCGCAACGAGCCCAACCAAAGTGCAGGCTAAAGCGAAACGAAGCTAAGTTCGTTTCGCTTCGCTCATGTCGCTGCCGCATCTTTCATACTTCAGTTTACACTGCCAACTACAGAGCTAAACTAAGCCAGCGATTCGTATAGCGAGCGAAACGAACTTACAGTACGCGGCTGAAAGTAATGTACATCGACCTTTAGAAGGAGATAGCAGATTTGTATAGACGGGCTCCATGTTGTTTAGACCGACAAAACGTCATATAGGTATGAGTGACAGAGACAACGCTCTACAAAGCCGAAATGTCATTCTAAAGGCCGATGCACATTACTTTCGGCCGCGTACTGTAGTTTCGTTCGCTTTGCTTCCAATATGGCGTGCGCTTAACTATCGTCCGATTGGCCTGTACGAGTTGTATCTTCGGTGGCACGGCGAGACTTGCCGCGATTCTCTTGTCCGTGGAGATAGCGCCTATGTTCAGACTCAGAACCTTTGTTGTACTATTCTAGCCTGGATACGCACACGGTTTAGGCTCGCTCCAGTTCCCGAACGGCGGCTCGCCCGTCGTCTCCCGAACGACGATATACTACGGTTCACAGCATCAGGTATGTCTTTTTTTCGACGCACCTCTAACTTTTCGGAGTTATGTGTGTTTTAAAACATTAAACATTGCTCGTTCTAACGGTGAAGGA
Organism: Maniola hyperantus; assembly: GCF_902806685.2. NCBI lineage: Eukaryota > Metazoa > Arthropoda > Insecta > Lepidoptera > Nymphalidae > Maniola > Maniola hyperantus. The sequence continues at coordinate 3,410,867 of NC_048542.1, forward strand.
AAACATCGTGAGGAAACCTGCATGCCTGAGAGTTCTCCATAATTTTCTCAAAGGTGGATGAAAAAGTCTGCCAATTCGCACTTGGCCTGCCTGGTTATTAATTGCCTACTCGCATTTCCAGTTAACAAGATCAGCCAGCGGCGGCAGATGCTCGGCGCCGTTGGCCGACCTTCCCTTGTCTTGCTACAAGCACCAGCTGCACTTACGACGGTGCGACGTCCTGAGATCTCCCACGGCTACGCTTGGACTGCGGTTGCACATTTATACGGAAGGTAATCTTAGATCCATTAGGCACGGTCGACTAGTCGCCCGGCAACTCGGTCGATGGCGACAATAGAATCTGTAATTGGGTATTTTCCTACTTTATAATTTGATAAGTATTATTACTTTATTATAAACTAGGATAAAAATAATGATGTATTTACAAAGTTACAGGCATTTTAATTTTGGAGTGGGAGGGTCTTCTATCCCTTTCTCGCAAAACGAAAATTTGTATGAAACCGCACGAAGCTACTATGGCATTAGTAAGGTGTGACGTCAAAATGCTATATCGCTATTTCTGTCTAATCAGAAATGTTTAAATGCTCATAACTTTTATTGTTATTTGATCGATTTAATTAGTTGTTTCAGTTAACGTCATTATTTTGATCCTAGTTCATAATAAAGTAATAAAAAAATTGAAGTCAAATACCCAATTAATATGGAAGTCGCCGTGTGTATGCGCACTAAGTTGTGGCGACTGCGTGCGTATACACACGGTGACTTTCATAACGGTCGCCGTCGACTGAGTTGCCGGGCGACTAGTCGGTAGGTAGGTAACATGTTAATTTATATTACATCTAATCGAAATTATCTTTTGATGAATAATAACATAAATAAGAAATATAATTTGGACTGTTTTAGATTTTTGCATATTAATTTTGTTAAATTGTATAAAAGAAAATCAGGAAAAATTGCATGGAATGAATCATCCATTAATCTTGTGACTGTCTTAGCCTAAGCTTATGCTCAGCATAATCTTAGCCCGACATGACTATGAATTCCGAATCAAAGATTAAGCTTAGCATACACTCAGCAAAGTTTTTCGTAAGTAAAGTCTGAACAAAGTCAAAGTACTATCTATAAACCAATCAAAGAAGACATTGGCCCTGAATGTGAATTTTATATCATCCACACTTACAGGTATCCGATCAGGCGAGCCAGCGTCGGCGAGAAGACGCGTGGTCCGTTTCGGTGACAGCTGTCAAGCTGTTTCGCGCGCCCTGGCCGCGCCCGCGCGCCTCTACTATAAGGCGGACGACAAGATGCGCATCCACCGCCCCACCGCGCGCCGCCGCCCGCCCCCCGCTTCTGATTACTTCTTCAACTACTTCACGCTTGGTCTGGTGAGTCTCCCTGCAACTCGTTTGATGCTGTCTGTCCACCTAGTGAAGGGGCGTCCAACGGAACGCTCTCCGGTGCATATTCCTTTGCCATCTTTGGCACGTTCTTGATATAGCTCAAAGGGTTGCGAAGCTGAAGTGGCAATGGGCAGGGTGCATAGTTGGACAAACCAATAGACGTTGGAGTCCGAGATGTGGGTAAGTGTGTTCTTTTCTTTTTCTTTTAGCGTTTGTCTAAATTGCCAAAGCTTCAATTTTAGAAACTAGATGAATGTTTTCGGTTAAAAATATAATATTTCCAATATTTTACGTTCGTATTACGTCTCCTTGTGTTAATTTAATAAATTAAAATATCACTGCTTTTAATTTTTTTTAATTGAATTTCTACTCATAGTTTATTGATTTCATTATTTTAGTTGTTAATATAAATTAGAAACAAAAATGGAGCCAATAGCTAACCTTGGGGCACCCCACAAGTTTTTACAAAATGCAATATTTTGGAGAATAACTATCGTTTACCTATTTCAGGACGTGTTATTCGATGCGCGCACGCACCAAGTGAAGAAGTTTGTGTTGCACACCAACTACCCGGGGCATTACAACTTCAACATGTACCATCGTTGCGAGTTCGAACTCAACGTTCAACCTGATAAGTGAGTATGAAAGAATTTTCAGGTTTCATAGTTTAATTTTTTAGCACTGAAGTGACGTCAGTACCATCGGGCGTGCCGAAAAATGGGTGAGCGCTAACTACTGATTATGACTTCGTCGGCTCGTATTTTGCTACTCCAGTATTTGAAGATACATTAATTGTGTGTGCTGTTGTTGATATTACAATTTATTTATTTTACATTTCGTAATAAGAAACAGATGTGTATATGTGTGCAAACCTGGCCGCTTGAGCAATGGTACATTGTTCGTGACCTGTCATCTTATTTATAGAGCAACTAGCTTATGCTCGCGACTTCGTACGCGTGGACCACATACATTTCAAACCCCTATTTCACCCCTTAGAGGTTGGATTTTCAAAAATCCTTTCTTAGCGGATGCCTACCTCGCAATAGCTATCTGAATGCCAAATTTAAGCCCGATCCGTCCAGTAGTTTGAGCTGTGCGTTGATAGATCAGTCAGTCAGTCAGTCGGTCAGTCAGTCAGTCAGTCAGTCAGTTAGTCAGTCACCCTTTCCTTTTACATATTTAGATAAGCCTAATAAAGTGTGTTTATTTCCAGGTGCGAGTCAAACGCTCTAGTGGAGTCCCGCGGCGCGGTCTGCATCACGGCTTACAGCAAGTGGGAGAGTGTGTCGCGTGCATTGCGCGTGTGCGAGCGCCCCGTCGTGCTAAACCGCGCCTCCTCCACCAATACTACTAATCCCTTTGGTTCCACCTTTTGCTACGGCTACCAGGACATGATCTTTGAGGTCAGGTCTTTTTCATTCATTCACTAGCTGATACCCGCGACTTATTTAGGAAAAAGGAATTTGAAAGTATGAAAAATTTAGTCGTGGTTTGAATTAGTGATTATCCCTTTTTAAATCCCATACAGTCTATAGTGCCTGGGGATAATCTATACTTATAATAAAACTGTAACAGGTCCAATTCTGTACATTGAAGATATTTTGTTTTTTTTAAGGTAGGTATATTATATTATATAGATAAAAAATAAAAAAATAAAATAAATAAATAAGCCATTTATTTCCAAAACACAATTATCATCTAGGCAGGTACAATATTAAATATTCTAGTATTAATTCGAAGGTGTTATTATTAATATTAGTATCATTCTTAAGTTAAATTAATAATGCCTTGTTAATACATATAATGTGATAATATTTTTGTTAATTTAAAATAATGTGAAATTTAAAAATATAATCTGTGTTCTTAATATATATATATATATAATACCTAAAATGATATAAATGGTATATGATTTAAATTGATGCTGAATCGTATTATAAAATGGATTATGGGTGTTTTGTTTGTTTCAGGTGATGTCGAATAACTACATAGCGTCGATAACCCTGTACCAGCCCGAGGGCACCCGCCCTCACTACGCTGTCAACTCTATCGCGTGACACACCAAGGTGAAACACACTTAAATTATAAAGACGTGTGTGTGTGTATATATATATATATATATATATATATATAATGCGTAAAAAATGACTTCTCCCGCGCCATTTTAACTTTGTGTCAAATATCATGTGAAAAGTACGCTTTTAGTCCTTATTAAAAAATATATAACCTTAAGGTAGGTAGCGTTTCTACAAACTGGTGCGGCAAAACACATATGCTAATGTCTGTACGTTGTTTAACCGAAAAGTATTATTTTTCTCGACAGGTATCTCCGAGCAAAGGTAAAAAGTTCACAACCTGAATGCAGTCAGTTTGTCAGTAAACACAAAACATACTCCACTGGTGCGGCCCCGCACGGACCCTCTGGCAAAGTGAAACATATCCTGAAAACATGCAACCTAAGAGGTAACAGTATTTAACAAAAAAAAATGTGATAAAAACTGTGAAAAAAAAAACTATAAAAAAATAAAAGTGAGTGACCGATCTCAAGGCGTGTTAAATAAGTTTTATTTAATTCCTTAGCAGCAATGGACAGTAAAAAAAGATTTTTTTTAAATCATGTAAGTTAATAGACAAGTTTTCTCTTAATAATCGTAATAATAAAGTAAAATAAATTAGTCGAATGTGTTCTTAAGTTTTACAACTAAAAATCTGATGTTTTTCATGGAAAAAATGTATAGACTTAAGATGTAAATATTTTTGAATTGGAGAGAACTAAATATGTAATATCAAAAATCGAATGTATTTTTTCTAAATTGAAAGCGTTTGTTAGGGCGTGTGTTATTGTGATAAAAATTACTAAAAAAAATGTGCAAAAATATTTTTTCTCGATAGCACCACAATGTTCCCATGGATGGCTTTTTATTATTGTATAGTGTTAATTAATTTATGCAAATCATTTAGGCTATAGTTGACAAAAAAAGTTTAGATTTTTCGTGAAATCAATTAATTATATTCTTATTATTTTTTAACAAACAGGCTAATATTTTCATAGTAGGAACTGCATACCCTGTTATTTTTTTTAACAATTTTGACAGTTCATTATTATTAAAAATAATTAAATGATATTTTCTTTTCAGTTTTAAATACTACCTATTGTGGTTATAAATAATTTTAATAAAATTGACTAAGGTCAAAAAGTGGCAACTGTCCAAATCACAAAAAATTAGCAAATGGTAGGTGTACAAAGGTCTTACTATGAATTTATTGTCTATGAAATTTTCTATGACGTTCTATTTTATTCACGTATACGTCTACAAATTATTTTTAGTTACTTTTCGATTCCTTTACAATGTTTAATTAACTTGATGGGATTTGATTCCTTGTATTCATTTGCAAGCATGGAATAACAATATTTTTTTACCGTGCATTTACATTTTCACCCTCGCCTGCGGCTTCCCACTATGCGAGACTATACCGGGGACGGGTTTGTGAAAAAAACGTTGCACGTCCATTGACTTATATATTACTTCGTAAAGACAGGGCTGTTGAACAAGCAAAATGGCACTGACTTATTGGTCCTAAAATGTTTATTTAGCACCAATGCAACCTCAGTGACGTCTGGATTTCAAACGGGTCGTTCATTAGGATCTAAGAGGTGGTGCTGATTTATTTGGTTCCAAAACCGTAAAAAAATTGTTCGCTTGGGCATATCTTGTCATTTATATCGATGCGCACGTCCTGTCGCTCGCCCTTCGTGCGTATATATAAACGCACTTTAAAGTTTATATTTTGACGCAATATAACCATACATGGTAAACAATTTGACAGTTAAAGTCATTGGATGTCGTAAAAATTAAGTAGTTAATTTTAAAAATTAAGTACCTAATTCAAATTGAAATTAATTTAATAATTATAATTCCAAATTCTTTACACTATATACCCTGACCAGAAATATCAAAAACTTGGGCCACTAGTATATGATCTATGGTGACTAACAGCCGTACTCAGAGTCGCTTAATCGTTACTTAAGTTTAGTTTTAACGTAATCTTAAGTAACGATTAGCGACTCTGAGTACGGCTGTAAGTGTAAGATCTTGTATAAATTAGTTCCACGAATTTTCCGCAATATGGCGAGGTATTTTATTTTTAGGGTCGGCTTTACAAACCTTTACATAAAAGACTCAGACTAGGCTGTATAATTTTTTATACTTACCTTTTATGCAAACGGTGATTAAAAAAACAAAAGCTGTAATAAAAACACTGTAAAATTCAAAATTTCGAGATGAATTTGACAGTCACTATCATCTGTGTTTAAAAAAGTACGCTACACTTTTAAAACTGCTGCAAATGAATACAAGGAGGAGATTGATAAACTTAATTTATAAATATATTAATATTTAATAAAATAAACCCCCTTTTTAATCAATCAACTTATTTGTCTTTGCTCACAATGTGCGCAAGTAGATTAGGGTTTAGGCTTCGGCGCTTGGAATGTGTATAACGCGATATCTTGTATGAGTGTGTTAGTGTAATGTCACAATTAACTTCGAACATTTGGATGGGCTCTTATTATAAAATCTCTTGGATCAAAAGGTCTTGATAGGTTATATTGTTTTCTGCGACACTTCATTATTATTACAAATTCTCGCAAAATCCTTTCCAAAATCTATACATTTAGCTACGGACTTGAAAAATCATGAACGACATTTATTTTAATTCGTCCACATAATATGCAAACGAAAAAAATATTGATTTTTTGTACTTTTTTTTATTGAGAAACTGTCAAAATGTCAAAAATTTTCTTCAGTTAATAACGTTTACTTATTTGGCGATTTAAAATTCAGCCCTTATTTTAATATAGCAACGTTATGCCTGTCTGTAACATTACTTAGTCCTTATTACCTATGTCGTACATTATACTTATTATACGTATATAATATGTGCACGAATAAATTAATTTTAGTGTACTTACTCGATATTAATATTAATAATTTTTGGCATTTTGTAAAGTTTTCACCAACGATTTTTTCAAAAATTAAAAGTTGTAAAAAATAATACACATTTTGTAACGTCTTACATTTTATTAAACAAGTACCTAGAGCTTAGGGTCCCATTCAGATGCAAGATTTAGAAAAAGAACACTTCTCACAATATTGCTCAGACCAAAATAAAGTATAAAGAAATTGAAATAAGTGGTTACTTTTTTAAGGAAAATTATGTAGTAATCACTCATAATATAGAAAAATTATAGTTCAATTTTTACTTCACTGTAAGTTCAATGCAATATTTTTACTTTTTTTTCGTACGTTGTTATGAAAATTGGGTACATGACCAAAATCCATCCATAATTGTAAACACAATAGTATGCCATTCGGAGGATAGATATAGAGTACTTTTAATCCCGGAAAATCAGTGTTCCCATTATAAAAATCTTAAATCTCCAAGAAAACCGTTGAAACTTAATATTAAATGAATTACGAATGGCGTGCATTCAGTAGAGATAACAAAAAGGCAGCTTATTTCATCATTTAATATTATTAAGCTCTTTCTATACTCATGGGCGAATCGCAGACTTGAATTGTTTTCTGCTATTCGCGATTATCTCTGCATGAAAAATAATGTCCCTTTACGTTCGCAACTTTTCGCAGTTTCTTTGTCGCGGACAACATAACCGACATTGGATGGTGAACGCCGCGAACCATCCACACAATAGGGATGATCCCTACTAGTCAAATCAGTAACTTTTTATCAAACGTCAAAACGCTCGCTAAAGGGAGCATGTATGAAATACATAGATTAAAAACATTTGACGTAGGACTGTTTTAGGTCGATAATTTAAAATGGTTAGCAAACTTAATACTAAAAGCGGACATGGATTTAACGAATTTTGGAAGGCTATTTAATAATTTACTATAAAATAATTTATTTTTGGACTTAGGCATCATCCCAATTGTTTTGCGGCGTTCGTGGGCTGTCGCTGCGCAAGTGTAGAGTGACCTTTACTTTTCAGTTGCATACAAAGTCGTGTACCCAATCATCTTATTACCAATTTTTGTTCCTTTTAAACAAATATACAGAATGAATCAATTACATATGCGTAATCTATACAATTTTATGTTTATGGTTACAAATTCATAATAAGTTATAAATCTATATTTTACACAGTCATAGTCAAATATTTCAAACACATAATATAACTGTACCTCATTTTTTCAGTCAATTTTGTAGGTGTCGCCAAACTTCTTGATCGCTCAAAAGTGATAACTAATTAGTCTTCATTAGCATTTAAACAGTTCTGCGGGGAGACGACCAGGAGCCCTTATAGAGCATTATACCCTCGCACCCCGCGCTCGTAGCCTATATTCATTCCGGGGCGGGATACGTGCTTTCTGCTTATCATACCGGCGCAATCATGCGGTCGTTGCAACTTCAGAGCGATCAAGAAGTTTGGCGTTAGCTGTATATTGCGCCAATGTGCGTGCAAGTTAAGACTTCACTTTAGTTTGTATTAGGGCTTTATCACACTGAGATGCCACACGACAGAAATAGAATGATTTTTTTATTCAAAGAAATTTTTACAAGTGCTTTTGAATCATTAAAAGAATCTACAACTATTCGGAATGTCATTCTGCGAAGAACTAGCCAAGATACTCGGCAGTTGTTCTTTCTAAATGTAAATACCTACAATGTACAAATGTGGATTGCCCTAATCAGAGACGATTGAGATCGTCTTACTGAAGATGTCAACATAAATTACGACGGTAGCCTACGGTTTTTGGGGCTTGCCTTTAAGGTTCTTTCAAGTAAAGCTAAATAACTACAAGTTAATACGGGGCAGAACAAAAATCTGTCCCTTTTATATGCGCGTAAAACAATTAGTCCAATCTGAATACGAGACAAATGACTGCGCATTGTACAAAACCGGATCTCAGCCGGGCTTCTGTTTTTAATCTTTATCTTTAATCTAACCTATGCAAGTCGCGACGTTGCAACTTCAGATTTGGACTACGTCTTTTGCGATCACTGTAACTTGGCCACTTCATTTGGCCATACGTTACTGGTGACAGTATCTCAGTGTGATACAATCCTTAAAGTCGAAAATCCAATGAAATGAGCTTATAGTAACATCGCTTACTGGCGCTGGTTGTGATGTTATACAGTTTCGCTGTTTAGGCAATATGTTACGTGGGTATATGTTCGTAAGGTCTTATATTGCTTTATTTTATCTAATTTTGAAATTCTTTTCGGCCCTGAGCCGGAATCATGATTGATATAATTTTTTTTTGATAATTATACCTATAGTAATATTCCATATTTACGTAAGTATCAAATGATTATTATTAAATATCGACTTAATAATAATAATTTATTTGTACCCAACTATTGTGTACCCTGGAACCACTCTTGCATAAGGGCTTTTTAAATGCTTAGCGACCGTCTGTTGACATTATATAGTTGTTTGAACGTAGTTGTGTATTAGACACATTAAATAAAACGTAACTCTCTTAACTAAGACCCATTACGAATTCATAAATTACAGATTCTAACGGTCGCCGTCGACCGAGTCGCTGGGCGACTATAATATGTATAATGGCTCTAACGGTGAGATCTATAGAGCGCACTCTGACTTAGCTTAGACAGAGTTAAAACGAGACAGAGCTATATCTTTCACATAAATCTGTCTCGTTTTAACTCAATCTTAAGTCTGAGCAAAGTCAAAGTGCGCTCTATAGATCCCAGCCTTAGTGTTCTCGGAGAGACTATCTATTAGTGAAAAACAGGATACCTATGGATTGTGAAGCAACATGTCCTATCTCAAATTTTTGAGATAGGACAAGTTTTTTCGTCATCCTGTAAATTTGTTCAAATTGAGATAGTATAGATTGCCAGCTACGCTATCTGTCAGGCAGAGATATTTAATTTAGCCATATAAAGTCGATAAAATACGCCAGTATGTTATTGGTCTGTGGTATGTTGGCCAGCAGACTATGGTTAGATACTCCTAACTAGTTTGCCACGCATTCGATACGGAATACAAAATTACGTGACCTAAATTTAATATATTTCTAACTGGATTCAATATCTAACGAAAAATCTCAAAGATACAGAATAGCCCTGCAGTTCACAGTCGATATGTAAAGCACTTTCCATAGCAATTGAAATTAGCGCTTCGTGGCGAGTTGACTTGCACTAAATTAGTGTTATCTCTTTAACATGAAAAAATTAGGTTAAAAAAGGACTTTAAAATCGATTTACATTTTGGCTCATGTCCGAAAAGTATTTGTTAGCGCATAAATAAACTATTTATTTAATTAATGCACAAGTTACGTGTGATTGTGAGGTTATGTGGCTGTGGTGCCATAAAAAAAAGTTAAAAAATTGACAAATAATACATTAAAAAAAGTATTAAGTATAAGGTAGCGTACGCTGCACCCCCTTTACTCTATTGTACGGATATTATTATATTTAAACAAATAGGTAAGTATATGTTTTATATGAATCAAAATACTCATATTAAAAATAAACATACCTAATACTTATTATGTTTATTGAATAGCAACACTCGAAACAACTTTCTGATAACAATTAAAGCACTTTTTCAAGAGACTAAGAGTAATTAAATTAGAAAAAAAGTGTAAATTTTAACAAAAATCTCAACTACGAAAATGTTACAGAATTTTTAATAGACTTTTTATTTCTGTAATATTATCCAAAATTTGTAAAAAATACATAAAATCCATCAGTCCAATGAGCGCCAGCGGAGTCTTCGTCGGCTGTAGGATAAAGACCGACGGATTAGTGAATGCCACAACATGTTACCGAAGTCGAAACGGGTTGAAACCAACGGTATTAATCTTGCCCTCTTAGCCTCTCACTTACACACTGGCTTTGTGTATATTGTGTAAGTGGGATGAAATTAGCGCTGCTTCGTTTCTTTACTAGCACGAGTTTGCCGAGGGAAAATTATTTTGTGAGATAAGAGATTTATTTCAGAGACATAATGCTGTCTCGTCTAGTCTCAAGTCTGAGTAAAGGCAAAGTATGCTCTATAGATCTCAGCATTAGGGCGCGATTCTCAGAGAGATACGGAATAAGTTCACGCCGGTTAGCACAATTTTTGATGTAGCTAATTCTGTATACATAATCCCTAAACTAAACTAAAATGGCAGGTCTAAATATATTGCTATCCCTTTCATAAGCGAAAAAAGATGGTAACCTGTCAGTTTAGCTTAGAGATTGTGTACAACAGCCTTGTAGCTGATTCTGTTGTAAGTACAGAATCTCTAAACTAAAATGACGGGTCTAATTATTCTGCTACCGCTTTATAATGCTCCCTACAGAAATGGATAGCCCTATATTTATTATTAATTTATTTAAGTTTAGAGATTCTTGACGAAAGAGTAAGACGCAAGTGTTTAAAATTAGGTGTATGTAAACACTTGAATAAATCAAAAATACCTAGGTGATATTTATTATAATAATGTCCGTACATATTATTTTAGGGGGATATTTTTATAATGATAATTAATTAGCTTACGTTCGTCTCGCTGTGGCTTGTACTCGTCACAGATTTATCATCTAATTCATAACGTTGTTTGTATGTTCATTATGTCAGCCTTCCAAAGTGATCGACGAGATGTGATCGTGATTTGTTTGTTAGCTTATGGCTAAGGACAAAGAATTCCCACCCCAGAGAAGAACCCACGACTTACCAGGCTGTATGGTTTACGACCTTTGCCTTTCCTGAGGGGAATGAATTGAATAACTACTGTAGAATTCGACGCATTTTTCGGCACTAATTCTTGCTGATATAGCGCTGTGGCAGCCTCCCCAATGTTTTTTTTTAAATCTGGTGACAATATTTAAATATTAGGTACCACCTAATATTTAAATATTGTCACATAACGGGTGAATTCTACTTGTTTTGTCCTTGGCCTAAAGCGCTGTCCTCAGTCCTAATTGGCAATCGCTCGTACAAACATGCGATGCGATAAAATCGATTAATCAACATTAATATCACCTTATTCATAGATTTGTTGTCATTTATTTCATCTACAAAAACGTTTAAAACATGACGCGTATTCACTTGTCCAACAAGCGCGAAAGAAGGGACATCGTTGGCACTAGTTGGTCCAATGTGCCAACGAAAGTCCAACGCTGCATCCCTTCGCTGACGTCCGTTGGACAGGGGTGTACGCACCCACAAAGGCTGGCATAAAAATCGTATAATATAACTATAATAAGTATATACGTGTAGCGGTGTTATATTATGCATTTAGTGATACAAAAACTTTATGATTAGCATATAAAAGCAGAAGCACACTTATAAATCACGACGCGGCCTGGTGAAACGCGGGACATGCTGTATCAAATTAATTTGTAGTAATTTCTAGGATCACAACCGCACTAACACCCAATATCAAAACAAATAGTGCAATCTAAACACGAGCGCATTGTAAAAACACGGATCTCAGCGGGGCTTGTATCCTTGACTGTACCTGCGCAGACCGCCATTTGCAACTTTAGTTCACTACTTTCTATAACTATTTCGGTTATAAAAAGTGGTATGTACCTAAGTACGATTTGATTTGATTCAACATACAATACAGTTTTTGCAATTCACGAGCGCGCGTGAACTTGACTTGTAGTTAGGTCGTGTACAAGAACATTGCGTAAGTGTGCGTGCCTGTCGGATAAATCAGTCGCGAGCAAGCGCTCGCAAACGGACACATTTATTTTATTTTACTTATACCGATACGACTAAACACATGCATAAGCCACGGGCACTCGTGAAATGGAAGAACCGTTTATAATCATGTCGATGTTGGTCGCGTTTTATAAGTGTGCTTCCCCCTTAAAGGAGCTAAGAGACCCACTCTGCAACCAACGGTATAACTTTTTTAGTTTGAAGTAAGTAAATAAAAAAAAGTCATGAAGCATAACGTAATATATTTTGTTTATAAGGCTGTATATATGTATTCTCACGGCAGATTTTAAGTGTTGCCAGATTGTACCACTAAAAAACCATAACTACAGGGCTGTTTACACAATACGTATCTACCTACGCGGTGGGTGTAATCACTGTAAGGGTTATTCAAGGCGTTGATCAATAAATTCCTAGACAGCCGGCAACGCATTGGCGGTTCCTCTGGTGCTGCAAATGTTCAGGGGCGGCGGTAGATATCTAATAAAGTTGGTCGGAAGTCGGAACCCGGCGAAGACGTTGGACCAATATGAACGGGAGGCTTCGCGTATTGTGTATACAGCCCCGAAAGACGTGACATAGCCAATTTTTAATTTATTGCTAGGTATATTGTTGTAAAATTGTTGAAAATCCATTTGTTATTATTATTATGTTTGAATGCGATTCACTTATCTATATATATTTTATTTATGTGATTTGTGCTTTCTTTGTAAATGATTTATTGCAAATTCTTTTGATAGTTGCACCGATAAGGATTTTTTAATATATAAACATTAAAAAAAATTATAATAAGCTGAGTTTCAAAAGTAGATAAGTGACATTACCGATACTTTGTTATGCTTATCTACTTTTATTTTAAGCAAACTTTTTCCTTTTTTTTTTGATAATATTGATAGCTAGAGGATTGTCGGTTCGAATCCTTGGGATGTAATTTTTATGTTTTTACTTCATTATTTTTTAAATCTTTGTTATGATTTTGGGATATGAATACAATCAGCAGCATAAGTTTGACATTATGACATTTTTTAAATTATTATTATTAAACTTATAAAAATTATATATTATTCCTGCTACATTCAGTCATCAGTGCCACAAAAACCACACATATGATGTATAATTATTATTTAAAGTGACTAACGGCTGAAATTATTAATTTAGGGCGGTAATCGACAAAATTCGATGAATTGTTTTAAGTTACCATAAATCACATAAATAAATAACTATTAAACAAATTAATCATAGAGGAAAATTAAAATTGATTGTTGTGTGCTGTAGCAATAATTTTGTTTCGATAGAGAATGTATGAATATCATGTGTGTAATAAAACTTTTTTTTTTCTGGATTCATAGATACTTTATTAGATATTTATTTAGTCAAAATTCACACAATTATTTAATTGCGACAAGGCTATCTTGGCGCGTGGAAATTTGTGTTACCTACCGATTTATCCTTATATGCAATATGCATGCATTAATTTAAATTAATGAGGTATTTATTTTCCCCTATTGATACAACCATATTTATCATTCTACAATATTTTCCCTTTTTGGACCAAGCAACCACATTAATAATAAGGAAATTCAATAATACTTAATTTATTTCACTGATTTAAACTGATCTTTATAGGCCGATTTTTAATCGCAAAATAATTTTTAACTTTTTAAATATTGACAGTTTTTTTAACTGGAAATCAGCCAAAATGTTAGTCAGTTAATTTGGTGATTTAAAAAATCAGCCCTTAAATAAAATTAATCGTCGGACACTGACCTCTACTCATACAAGTACGCTGGACTTGCTATTGCACGTGATTTTAAAGCAACTTGATTTTCGCCGTTTTGGCCCAGACGGATAGCAGCATTAAGCGTCATGCTCGGTACTGATAGTGCTAAAAATCTGTCAACATAGTAAATAAAATAAAATTAATAGTTTAAAAAAAAGTTAATAGTTGATAAACACAATGACCATGTGACACAATGTGTCAATTTTAATTTTCGGTTCGCTTGTCTGTCATTTTATACGGCTTACCTTTTTCAGCGCACTTGTATAGGTATGTCCATTTCAGTGTCGTCGGAAGTTATGATCACTGTTCAGCAATTATACAGTTGTAAAACGGTCGTATATCTACAATGTTGGACAGATACAATGTCACGATCGCAATCACCTCGCTTACTATTGGCTACAATAGGCTAGTTGACACTTTTTTTAAGTAGGTCTTAAATGGTTAATATTTTTCCTATTAGATCAAAAAAATTAACACTATATTTTTTGCGCCCTATAAACCGTAAAACTTTAATTTAAAAATATATTTTTCTTAGACAGGTGAAAACACTGTCGGCCATGTTGGGCCGATAGATTATCTGTGCTCTGACGTCATGCATTTGTAAACAACAGCATAACCTTCTAAAGTTTAATAAACATGACTTCTATACTAGTTTACATGAAAAATATATTAATTATCGTTATTGTATCATCCGAGAATGTAAAAAACGCATCGATAAAGACCACAGGAATGTTGTGGATTAGAGTGCCCAGTGAAATAAATATACGTAACACGCGACGACTTGCTTAAAGGGACCCTAGTCGTTAGTCCTATATGACTAACGACTTCAACCCAAATTTATTTTTGCAAAGATCACTTTGTTGTAAGTCTTACTTAATAACTTATTCAATTTATAAAGAGAAAACGATAATTTTTTACGTTTACTATGAGTTTTTAGAAATATATAAAAACTAGCTTATGCTCGTGACTTCGCCCGCGTGGACTTCATAAATTTCAAACCCCCATTTAACCCACTCAGGGGTGGAATTTCAAAAAATCCTTTCCTAGTGGATACCTTCTCTTTACCTACAAAGAACACACCCAACAAATTTCATGTACCTAGGACCAGCTGTTTAGATGTTTAGGCTGTGCGTTGATATATAAGTTAGTCAGGACTTTAAATTTTATATATATGGATACTACGTTAGTCCCCGCGTGACATAGGGATGACATTTCTTTGTTTACATATTTAATGACGTCACATCATGGCTGACAGCGTTTTCTGCGTTTCAAATAAAAATAAAAATTGTATTTTTTAAAATTGGATTTATATATCCATCCTGCGTTTTTAATAATTGTTATTGATATATTTCGTTGTCTTAAGCAAAATACTAGGTATAATAAATAATCATTTATTGGACGAAATTAGATATGAGTCAAGTAGCCTATTCATTGTTGCAACAAGAATACCATAAATTCAGCCAATTACAAGTATTGCGATTGTAATAATGATTGATGACGGTCTTACGGAACCGACCAGCAGGAATGGCGTCTGCGTCTGTTACCATTATCCAACTTTTCGACGTCAACTATGCTTGATTTACTTGTCACACTTGTACTTAAATTCGGAATTTATTAACTGTTCTATGTAATTTTCTTTTGTTGGTTTTGGTTTTCTTTAATAATATTATAACCGAAAATTTTAAATCAAGCGATAATTTTTGTTTTTGGATTACAAGTTTGATAGGTAAGCGACTTACGATGTATCTTACCGTTGATCTTCGCAAATGAAATGCGCAGTACTACAAACTACAGTTCTTGTTAGTTCTAGTTTTAAAGTTTTTGAAGTAGACGAGTTCCTATACACAGATAGGCTTGGCTATGAAATCAAACATCTTTTTCAATCTTTTCAACTTTCATGATCTACTTTCTCGGACTCAGCTCGCTACACCTTCCCGAAAGGCCGATGAATTTAAAAACTGTATGGTTACTAAACTGTGGTAATATAGTTTTTATGTTGACGTGCGATACAGTGCATCGTTTACGAGATCGAAAATTATATCAATAAGATACCTATCGATAATTTTTATGTTCCATAATCTAATTCATCTGACAGTTTTTATTTATCTTTCAGAAATGTTGACGTACAAAAAAAGATAACTTAGGTAATAGGTAGGTAGTTTTTCTCCAAATTATGCTTTGAGGTAACCTCCAAAAAATTGAATTTTAAAAACATTAGGTAGGTATGTTATCTATAGATTTTATTAGATACACACTTTCGACTTATAAGTTACATATTATATACAGAAAAATCACTAGTTTGGTACAATATGATAAGTAGCCTGAATAATTATATCATTCTACGCAATTTAAATTTATTTCGTTGCAATAAATTATGTACCTAAGTATTATTTATGAATATGTATCATAAAATGTAACGACCTCATTGAATTCATTAATTTTAATTCAACGAGTAAGTAATTAAAATTAATGATTTTGTTGTAGGTAGTTCAAAGTTTTTCTTGGCTATGAAAATTTTGCAAAATTGTATAAGGAAAATGACATTATTATAATAATTTGGCTCTTATTTATGGATTAGTAAGTTTTATAGACAATCCTAGTTTAATTTCTGTTTTATATGTACCTATTCTTCGTTCTACACTATTTCTAGTTATACACCGTAACTTTTGTGATCACTAAGAAATTCTCGTTTTATATACATTCAAGTGGGTAAATTAAAAAACTGAAAAGTGTCTCAAAAAATACCAAAAAATCAATAAAGGATTTCATACCGAACTTCGTACTTTTATTTTAACACATTCTTCTTCATCAATTTAGTTCCACTTTAAGTGGAGTGGACTGAAAACCGAAAGGTTGACGGTTGCACTATTGTCGTACCTACTCCTAGCACAAGCCTGACGCTTAGTTGAAGAGGAAAGGGAAATTTAAAAAAAAAGATTAATCTAAATTGGCAGTCATATCGTGAAGAATGGGAGCAGATAAACTCATTAAAAAAAACTAGTAGATCAGAAACCCTTTAGTGATGAGTGGTTGGTGGCACAAAGTGGTCAGAGAGAGCGCTATACTTCCCCTGGATAAAGTATAGTTGCAACTTGCAGAATTTTTTGTTTGAAATGACCCGTCTAGTGCGTAGTACTAAATAGAGGTCGTTGCTAATTTATATGTTAATCAAAAATTCAAAGACCCTATTAGAGCTGTTATTATATTAACCATTGTTCCCATTAATTGACCTCTAGACTTAATTTAACCATTAACCTTGCACACCAATTAGGCCCTTACTAATAAAAATTTACCCAAATATCTAGTAATACCTACACTCGGCTTATTCTATAGACGATTAAATGTCATATAGGTACATCAACCTGCTGATGCCCGCAACTTCGTACGCGTGGATGTAGGTTTTAAAATCCCGTGGGAACTTTGATTTTCCGAGATAAAAAGTAGCCTATGTCACTCACCAGGTCTTAAACTATACCCATGCAAATCACGTCGATCCGTTGCTCCGTTGCGACGTGATTGAAGGACAAACCAACAAACAAACACGCTTTCGCATTTATAATAAGGGTACTGATTGCATAACTCTTAAGCAGTGTGTATTTTTACCCTGACTACGTCTTTTAGCAATTTATTAATGAGGGACCAATATACCTATTACCTATTCTTTATTATGGCCTGGGTGACATAGGCTACATTTTATATGAACCTAAGTAATAGTAGGTACCTACTTAATAATCTTTATATATATAAAAGGAAAAGGTGACTGACTGACTGAAATTTAGCATGCAGATAACTATTATGACGTAGACATCCGCTAAGAAAGGATTTTCGAAAATCCAACCCCAGAGAGGGGAACTTAGGGATTTTAAATTTGTGTAGTCCACGCGGACGAAGTCGCGAGCATATAAGCTAGTCTAAATCTATAAAAGGAAAAGGTGACTGACTGACTGATCTATCAACGACGCACAGCTTAAACTACTAGACGGATCGGGCTGAAATTTAGCATGCAGTCTGCCGATAATAGCTACGACGCGACGTAGGCATCCGCTAAGAAAGGATTTTTTGAAAATTCAACCCGGAGCGGAGGAAAAAAGCGGAGGTTTCTGAATTGAGTGGATTGTAATTACGAGTTCAGAAGAAAAAGACTGAGTTCACAAATATAAATATAGGTAGACATACAGTACGCGGCCAAAAGTGATGAACATCGACCTTTAGAAGGAGATAGCAGATTTGTAGAGCACTGCCTCGGTCGCCGAGACTGACAAAACGTCATATGGGTGTGATTGACAGAGACAACGCTCTACAAAACTGAAATGTCATTCTAAAAGCCGATGTTCATCACTTTCAGCCGCGTTCTGTAGGACTAGGTAGGTACATTAGGAATAATTTTTGCGATGAGTTTTCCTGTTATCTTTTACGGCTACGGCGGTTAAAGGTACCTATTATGTTTGACCTAGTCAGTAGTCTATATACCTAGATAATTTGTAGGTAGTAGGTACCCTTGTGGATATGTATATTAGATATTGTTCTTTTTACTGCTTCTACAGAATATATAATAGTACCTACTCGCTGCCTTTTCAGTGGTAAGCGTCTTTTTAAATTCACCTACATTTGCGTCATACTAACTTCACAGTGTAATAATAATGATGATACTTATTGTTGTTTAGCAATCATATAGTTGGCTACAGTGTTTTTTTTTTTTTAGTTTTGGCACAAGTATTTGTATCCAAGCTCGAACCTAGGGGCCATCTAACGACACTAGTTCGTCACTTATTGAAGTTACTGTATCGATTTTTTTTCAAAAAATACCAAAAAATCAATAAAGGATTTCATACCGAACGTAGGTACTTTTATTTTAACACATTCTTCCTCATCAATTTAGTTCCACTTTAAGTGGAGTGGACTGAAAACCGAAAGGTTGACGGTTGCACTATTGTCGTACTTACTCCTAGCACAAGCCTGACGCTTAGTTGAAGAGGAAAAGGAAATTTAAAAAAAAATGATTAAACTAAATTGGCAGTCATATCGTGAAGAATGGGAGCAGGTAAACTCATTAAAAAAAACTAGTAGACCAGAAACCCTTTTTTAGTGTTGAGTGGTTGGTGGCACAAAGTGGTCAGAGAGAGTGCTATACTAACTTCTTTCCCTGGATAAAGTATAGTTGCAACTTCAGGATTTTTTGTTTGAAATGACCCGTCTAGTGCGTAGTACTAAGTAGAGGTCATACTAACTTCACAGTGCAATTAATAATGATGATACTTATTGTTGTTTAGCAATCATATAGTTGGCTACAGTGTATTTTTTTAGTTTTGGCACAAGTATTTGTATCCAAGCTCGAACCTAGGGGCCATCTAACGACACTAGTTCGTTACTTTACTTAGTGAAGTTACTGTATCGATTTTTTACTTAGTCAATCTATGATTCAAAGAGTTCCTAGAGGGCC
Organism: Maniola hyperantus; assembly: GCF_902806685.2. Taxonomy (NCBI): domain Eukaryota; kingdom Metazoa; phylum Arthropoda; class Insecta; order Lepidoptera; family Nymphalidae; genus Maniola; species Maniola hyperantus. The sequence goes on from NC_048542.1 coordinate 3,430,192, forward strand.
TAGGCACTTACACGTGGTAAATCACTGCCCATACTGTCTATACAGTCTTTCTCCAGGTATTTAACTATTTAAAGACCTAGAGAGTGACGTAAGCTATTTTTAATCCAGATAAAGTTCCTGCGGACTTTTTAGAACCCAAAATCCAAGCGGATGAAGTCGCGGGCATCAGCTTGTCTGAAATAATTTAGCAAGACTACACAAATACTACAAAATTCGGACAAACTTTCATCATGGTTGGAGTGGTTGGCCAGTCTAGCGTGACGCTCTATCTTTGCAAACACTTACTTTAATTGCACAACTGTGTGATTGTTAAACAGTGTTTACAGTGATTAAAAAGGAATGTAAGTCATGAATATTTTATTACTTATGTATTATTTAAGAGTAGCTACGCGTATATATATAAAGAAACATTATAATATGATGAGGAAAATCCTTGCATGATTTATCAAGTATGAATAAGTAGATGTCTCACATCGTTGTCGTCAACTGATAGGCGTCCACAGCTGGGCATAGATGTCTTGTAGGGAGTTAGACAGGTCCGAAGGGTGCCAACGGGACCCTATTAATAAGCCCCCTGGCGCAGTGGCAAGCACTGTGGTCTTATTAGTGGGAGGTCCCGGGTTCGATTCCTGGCAGGAATTTGGAATTTTATAATTTCTAAATTTCTGGTCTGGTCTGGTGGGACCGCCTGGGAGGCTTCGGCCGTGGAAGTCGCCGTGTGCGACCTCCCTTAAACACTTAAGTAGTGCAGTGGTAGGTACTTTCAAGTGTTATCGTTATTGCTGCAATAGATAATGTTATCATGATAAAACTCATTCACTCCTACCTAGATAGATAAGTAAGTAAGTATATAGATATCGTTGTCAACCAAAATCTAAAATTCTATACTTTACCTAACATTTTATTTATGACTGGACTGTTGACTGTTGAGACATGAATCATAGTTAGACTAGATTTAGACAATAGGGTCTTGGACTGTAGGAATAAAATATATATTTTTTAATAAATGAAAATCATGATTTATTTTAAATTCTCTTTAATAATGAATTCTAGCCACATAAACTAAACAAGAGATGAGGAAATCCGTAGGTTGCGTTCCGAAGTTATAGTGGCAATGGGTATTGGGTAGGGCACATAGCAGTGGCGTGCAGGTCATAGAGGCATAAATGCACTGCTTACCCTATTGACCCTAGTCCTAATAACTCAATGCTTATTTTTCACTATGACTAAGTAGATTCATATCTAATTGCCTACCCAAGCCTGTGCACGCCACTGGCACATAGTTATAATCACATCGAAAATCCGATAGACGTTGGGTATTGGGACTAATCTTAGGTGCTGGAATAGCGACCTTGCACCGAGAAAGCAAAGCGTTGTAAGACATAATGATGATGATGATTATGATTACAGATGGTAGGTGTAGGTAAAGATCTTATAATATTCGACTCTTTTTAGGGTTCCGTACCTCAAAAGGAAAAATGGAACCCTTATAGGATCACTTTGTTGTCTGTCTGTCTGTCTGTCTTTCCGTCTGTCTGTCAAGAAACCTACAGGGTACTTCCCGTTGACCTAGAATCATGAAATTTGGCGGGTAGGTAGATCTTATAGCTGACATTTGGGGAAAAATCTGAAAACCGTGAATTTAGGGTTAGATCACACAAAAAAAATTAAATTGTGGTCATGAACTAATAATTAGTATTTTCAACTTTCGAAGTGAGTGACTTTATCAAGTGGGGTATCATATGAAAGGTCTTCACCTGTACATTCTAAAACAGATTTTTATTTATTTTTATGCATCATAATAGTTTTTGAATTAACGTGCAAAATGTCGAAAAAATACGACTGTAGTACGGAACCCTCATTGCGCGAGCCTGACTCGCACTTAGGCGGTTTTTTTTTTAAACGAAACATCCCATTCAAATAAGTGGTCCAGTAATGCAAACACCGATAGATCTACCCATTCCCAGTACACGACTGAGTCACCGTCAAAGCAAGTGATATTAAATTGCTTAAACGCAGAGAACTCCGAAAAGTTAGAGGCCTGAATCCCCATTGATTGGGATTGCCAGTGGGGATTAGCGGAATAACCCCGGGATCTAACCCTTGACCCCCCAGAAGACCTAACATGCGCCCCGCGAGAAAATTTTGTCTACGCATTATCTCGTGTTTTTTCATACAAATAAGACGAGTAAATGCGTAGACAAAATTTTCTCGTGGTGCGCATGTTAGGCGTGCAGAACAGGAGGGCGATGTCTTACCCACTAAGCTAACAAATAAGTAAAATAAAAAAAATTTTTATTCAATTAAACTTTTACAAGTAGGTACATTTGAATCGTTAAATGCATCTATCTACCACTGGTTCTGGTGGAGAAGAACCAGCAAGAAACTCGGCGGTAGCTCTTTTCAAAGATTTGATATTAACTATCTACATATAATATTATGCCACGTATAAAAAAGTATTGTAGTCCCGCGCATTTCTGGAACGAACTGCAGGTCAAATCCACGCTCTTTTATCATTTAGATAATCTTCGATTGTGTAATATAACACTATAGATGCTATGTTCATCATCGTCATCAGCCTGTGGACATGCACTGTTGGACATAGGCCTTGTGATTACCGCCGCCCATGAACATTTGCAGCACCAGAGGAACCGCCGATGCGTTGCCGGCCTTTTAGGAATTTGTTGATCCGCCCCTTGAATAACCCCACGTTGTAATCTAGATGGGAACATCGCCGATGGGAGTTGGTTCCACAGTTTACATGTGCGTGGAACAGGTGGAAAGAAGGATCTGGTACAGCGGACGGTCGAAGTGCACCAGACACCGAGGTGGTGAGGGTGAAATTCCTTACGGTGGCGCGCGGTGCAGTTGTAAAAATGTTACTATGTTCGATCTATGAGAGATACTATGTTCGATCAGTTTTAATTCCCATTGTTCAGCGTGCTACGAATCAAGAATGTACAACTTGGCTTCGGTCCAGCTCCTGAGTTAACGACGCTTGACCTTAGTGGTTAATTGCTCTTTGTAATTGCTATTAACACTTGCTCTTAGTGGCTTAACCTATGTTCTTTTTAGTTAAGAGGAGCTACTACTTTAATAAGGTACCTAAAAGAAGCGATGATAGTAGTGGTCAAGACGGAGGTTTCCGGTAGGGTCAGGGGTTCGATCCCGGGCACGTACCTCTAACTTTTCGAGGTCATGAATGTTTGTCTTAAGTTTTTAAGATGATGGAAAACATCGTGAGGAAACCTGCATGTTCTTGATAATGTTCTCGAAGGTGTGTAAAGCTGCCAATTCGTACCGGGCGAGCGTGGTAGACTATGGCCAAACCCTTCTCATTCTGAGAGGTGACCCATGCTCAACAGTGGGCCGACGATGGGTTGATCATGATGATGACCCTTTCGTGCTCGAAAGTGTCAAAAAATTGCGGCCGTTGCCAGGATTGTACCCTATAACGTTTTACAATTTGGATTTATTTGCGTAGAGATGCTTACCCCAAACATAGCTCTCCCATCATCACCTGCTAATAGGAAAAGTCATCATTCATCATCATTATCAACCGATAGACGTCCACTGCTGGACATAGGTCTCTTGTAGGGACCATAGGTAGGGACTGCCACACACCACGGTCTTGCGCCGCCGCGCCGCGCCGCCTGAACCCATCGCGGCTCCTTGCGAATCGTTTGACTTAAGTAGAACAAAGTTTGCAAAACTGTCATAAGTACTTACCTAATAAGAGTAGGTAAGTATACTTAGTAATAAAAATATAAGCTATTTAAATAGGTACATTGTTGATAATAAAGTCGTGGCATGTCTCGAGTTCTACACAAAAACCGACGTTAAACAAAGTTTGTTATCTGATAAGCAACGTAGTTGAAATCATAAGCAAACAAGGTCCAGTTTGTGGTAACCCTCATAGATAAAGTCACAATATAGGTCCCTATTTGGTCAAGGTTTCCGAAAAACTGCGCGTGAAAAAGTATAAGTCACTGTAAATATTTATGTCACACTTTTTAAAGTTCTGTACCTCAAAAGGAAAAACGGAACCCTTATAGGATCATTTTGTTGTCTGTCTGTCTGTCTGTCTGTCTATCTGTCTGTCTGTCGGTCTGTCAAGAAACCTACAGGGTACTTCCCGTTGACCTAGAATCATGAAATTTGGTTGGTAGATAGGTCTTAAAGCAGACATTCGGGGAAAAATCTGAAAACCGTGAATTTATGGTTACATCATACAAAAATTAAATTGTGGTCATGATAATAATCAATTTATTTTCAATTATCAAACTAAGATAACTATATCTAGGGAGATATCATATGAAAGGGCTTCACCTGTGCATTCTAAAGCAGATTTTTTATTTATTTTATGAATCATAGTTTTTGATTTATAGTGCAAAATGACGAAAAAATACGACTGTACTACGGAACCCTCGCGAGCCTGACTCGCACTTGGCCGGTTTTTTTCATCAGTGACTTTACGTTGAAAACAAGGAAAACATCGTGGAAACAATAGTTTGGTACAACACCCGTGAAATGATTCTTCGTGAATCATGACCATGAGTCATGACTTCATTCAACTTTAGGTACGACATCTCTTGACCGGAACTTGTGACGCTTTATCTGACGTGACGATCAATTAGAATGTGACCACACCCACACGATCGTCGTTGATCGATGCCATCGTTCGATGAAATGAGGTCATCAGTGGGGGATTTGCCGAAGTCCTAGTAGGGCGGCCAATCGTGGCAAAAAATTAGTGACGTTATGATAAAAGTTATGTGATAAAAGTTGGCAATGAAGTAAATTCAGTAGGTACCTATGTTGTCTAGATAATATAATCCGGTATTTGACAACTAGTCAAATCAGTAACTTTTTATCAAACGTCAAAACGCGCGCTTAGTATGCGAAATTCTATGAAATGCCGGTATGTGACGTCACAATCATTTGACGTGCTTTTTTTAGTTTAATCGATAATTTAAAATGGTTGTCACACATAAAACTAACGAAGGATGTGGAATTTACGTATTTCGGAAGACGCTCTATTTAATAATCACTGAGAAATAATTTACTTTTGACATAGTCAAATACCGTATTATGATGAGTGCTGAGAAAGGGGCGGCTGGTTCCTATTTAAGTATAACATGGCCTGAGGCCTAAGGCGGCCAAGACTACAAATCCGCCACTGGAGGTCATTGATGTGCCGCAGTTTTTTCATCATCATGATCAACCCATGTTGATCATGATGATGAGCCGTTAAGCCGTTGGTCCCGGTTATTATCACTAACATCTGATAATAAAAAACCTAAGAATCGTAATCTCGTTCTCAGCGAGTTGTACCTATACGGAAGGATCTGGGAAGTGGGAACCCACCGCATTATTATCCAGAGAGAACTTCTGCCATTATCTGATTAATGAAAAGGAGTATCGACCCTCAGCGATGAGAGGAATACGACTATAAAGAAGAAGATTGATTTTGGAACAAAAAGTATAATAAGTAGGTAGCAGTCCTTCCGAATCGCAACAAGCTATCTCTGTACCAAATTTCGTCGAAATCGGTTAAACGAATGGGCTGTGAAAAGCTAGCAAACAGACAGATAGACACACTTTCGGCTAATTATAGTAATATTGAGATGCAACTTGTGTAGACACTTTAGCTGCATCCCACATTCAGGCGACCTCCTCTATGGCGGGTGCAGCGGCCATCAGCGCCGAACAGGCCAAGAGGCGCAAATATGAAAACCTCGATGGGAGCTTCGTATTCGTGCCTTTTGGTGTAGAGACCTTGGGGCCGTGGGGCCCGGGGGCTCGAGCTCTTTTTGAAGAAATTGCGAAAAGAGTTATCGAGTCAACCGGGGACCCGAGAGCTGACAGCTACCTTGGTCAAAGAATTAGTTTGGCCATCCAAAGGGCAGTGGCGTGCACAGAGTTCGAAGCCAGGGTAAGCATTAGTAAGATAGGCCTTAGATACACCTTATATAGACCTACTGAATGGCAGGTCATAAAGAAAAATGGGCACTGGTCATTTCAACTAGGGTAAGCAGTACTTTTATGCCTCTATGAATTGCACGCCACTGCCAAAGGGGTAATGCTGCCAGAATCTTGGGTACAATGCCTCGCTGCGGTGGTCTCGACGAGGTTTTAGATTTAATTTAATTTATTTTAGTTTTAATTTAATGTTTTTTTTTTTAGATTTAAGTTTTTTAATAGTTTCTTAGAAAATTTATCTAAATAAAAATGAATTGACTCATATTAGTTTGGTAATTTATTTATGTACCTATAGAGTACGCGATAGGTCGAGATGGCAATCGGGATATCACCCGCCGTCGCCGCACGGTGTGCGGGGTGTTTCCTCCCCGACTGCCATCTCGATCTGTCGCGGACTATAGGTATATTAACAGAGTGAACTATATATAATATTAATTTGTTCAGATTGTGATTTGCAGAAGTCGATTTGTTAGCTGCCATATCTCGCAAGTCATAATCAGTGATATTATTATCATTCATACCTAATTAGGTACTTACTTAGATTGAAAATGTACTAAAAAACGTTTTCCTGTCTATCTAAATTGCTCAAAAACATCGTGAGTAATAAAATTATTTTTGTTTATTACCTAGATATTAGATAGCTATATTAATTAAATACGTATTAAGTAGGTAAAATGTGTTTCCCCCAAATTACTAATCCACACGCGATAAACTTTGAATTCTGATTTCGATTAATCAAAAATGACGATGCAGCGTCTGGCTGAAATCTACAGTGTACTTTGACTTTGCTCAGACCTAAGGCATGGTTAAAACGAGACAGCGTTACGTAGCTGGTATAAATCAGTCTCGTTTCAACAGCTCCTTAAGTCTGAGTAAATTCAAAGTAGGTACGCTCCACAGATTTCAGTCTATTGTCGCAAAAAATGAGCCAGCCCTTCTTCTGTCCCCATCACATAGGCGCCGTGAGATGTCTCGTAAAAATATTTAGCACTAAGACTCCAGGGCCCCAGGGCAAACGGAATAAAAATGAAACTCTTGATAGGAGCCATGCTTGCGCCGTTTAGCGGTTTCAGCCATTTCTGATATGACACGTTGCCAATGTGTCAACGCACGTTGCGTAGGTACCTACTACAAGCAAGGGCCCGTCTCGTTCCTTAGTAACATCTAACACCTTGTAGGTATGTAGGTACGGTCGGCCTCAGAATTTGAGTAACAATTCCGCAAACGGCAAAACTATTGCATCAAAAACCGCACTTATGACCTTTTTCCATAAACACACCATTACGAACACTGATGTGCGCACAACCCGTGCCGTCAACGTAGTACATAATATTATATATTCTGTGGTGCCGTGCAGAGCAAGTGACTTTGATCATTATGGTGCTATAGGGTGCTAAGCGAGTTTTGGCCTTTGACTGTACCTATAGTTAAAAAAAGATTATGGCAAGTGAGGTGACGCGGTATTAAGATAAAAGATATCTTGTCACGTAACTCTTTACCGTGAAAATTCTACTTATTCTTAAGGAATTCTATCATAGCTAATATATTATCTAATCTAATTATCAATAATGAAGATTATATTATTCGTATGAATCCTCATCCTATGCAATGCAGTGCTTATCTTGATGGGTTTTGTATATAATTGTAATATTATAAGTTGTAAGTAATATTGATGTGACATAATATAAATTATAAAGCAATGATAGACTTCGGGTTTCCTACTCGGGGTGTCCGATATTCAATCCCATGCACGCACCTCTGACTTTTCAGAGTTACCTATACATATATTTGAGCTCACTTACATCAGTGAAGGAAAACATCTTGAGGAATCCTGCTTGCCTGAGAACTCAACATAATGTGCTCAAAGTATACAAACTCAGACAGTAGACTCAAAGTAGGTATAGAAAGACCCAATAGGTAAGTACAATTATCTCTATGGTAAGTACACACCGTTCAGCAGCCGGCAGGAATTATTGTATACTAGCTGATGCCCGCGACTTCGTCCGCGTGGATTTAGGTTTTCAAAATCCCGTGGGAACACTTTGATTTTCCGGGATAAAAAGTAGCCTATGTGTTAATCCAGAGTATAATCTATGCTCATTCCAAATTTCAGCCAAATCCGTTTAGTAGTTTTTGCGTGAAGGAGTAATAAACATACACACATACACAGACACACATACAAACTTTCGCCTTTATAATATTAGTGTGATTGTCTCTGTCACTCATACCTATGTGACGTTTTGTCGGTCTCAACGAGAGAGACAACGCTCTACGAAACCGCTATCTCTTATCCTAAAGGTCGATGTACAGTATTTCCTGCCACGTACTGTATAGTCCGCGACAGGTTGAGATGGCAATCGGGGTATGAGGTACCCGTGCTCGCCCACACCGGGTTAGCGCGGGGGTTGTGCGGGTGTGCGGGGCGTTCCCTCCCCGATTGCCATTTCTACCTGTCGCGTACTATATCTACTTAGTGCTTGAAAGAAAAACGTCAACAGCTGATAATTATCACCTGTCATACCTAATATAGGTACGCCTTAGAAACGTTAGGAAACCTTCACCTAATGAATTTTAATATAAAATGACGTCATAACTCGTGTGTTTTATTTCCTATTAAAATTAAAATTAAATTCGATAAGGAAAGAGTTCGAACATACTGATAGCCCGATCTTTAAACCGATTATGGTATAGGTAATTATTTTCAAATTAAATAAGTAGCTGTCTCGATAAAAAACCGGCCAAGTGCGAGTCAGGCTCGTGCAGTGAGGGTTCCATACTACTGTCGTATTTTTTCGACATTTTGCACGATAATTCAAAAACTATGATGCATAAAAGTAAATAAAAATCTGTTTTAGAATGTACAGGTGAAGAACTTTCATATCATACCCCACTTGATATAGTTACTCACTTCGAACGTTGAAAATACTAATTATTAGTTCATGACCACAATTTTTTTTTTTGTGTGATCTAACCCTAAATTCACGGTTTTCAGATTTTTCCCCAAATGTCAGCTATAAGATCTACCTACCTGCCAAGTTTCATGATTCTAGGTCAACGGGAAGTACCCTGTAGGTTTCTTGACAGACAGACAGACAGACAGACGGACAACAAAGTGATCCTATTAGGGTTCCGTTTTTCCTTTTGAGGTACGGAACCCTAAAAATATTGAAAGCGGTTTTATAGATGTCCAACTTACTTAATTACTTAAATATACATTTTATGAAAGTTATTTGCTGATAAATGAATAGGCAGGTTACCTGATGTAAATTGATTATCGCCTCAAAACTCGAAATAAACATAATGCAGAGGCCTTCTGAGTTCTGTCTGTGAAGACAGACTCAACGGATTCCTTTTTCCTTTGGAGGTACGGAACCCTAAAAAATCTACTAGCATTATAAAAATCTTCAAATCAACAAGGGTATAAGACCCGCAAATTGCTAATGCGCGTGGCCGCCATTTAAGTGACGTCAGCACTAGACTGAAGTTTCGAGCTGATGGTAAATTTTTACTGAAATATACGTCAAATGACGTCGCGCGTCGTTTCGATGTTAATGAGACATGGTTCCAGCGCAATAGTAATTTGCGGGACTTATAACTTGAAATTGAGAAAAGCAGCGAATTTTTATAAATACTAGTACCTAGGTATAGCTTCCATCAAAAACAGGTTCAGACTTCCAACGATATTAATAGCATACCTGTGATATGACCTTCGGAAGATAAAAAACAAAAAAATGTTAGCTGGTTCAGTCTTAATATAGAACTGCTACGGTTCTAAATGTACGGTCCGTTTCTTCGCCTTAGTTTTTAGGGTTCCGTACCCGAAGGATGCGAACAGAACCCTATTACTAAGACTCTGCTGTCCGTCCGTCTGTCTGTCAGCGAGCTATATTTCGTGAACGTTAGAGAGTTGAATGTTTTACAGAATGTGTATTACTATAATTGCCGCTATAACAACAAATAATACAAATTTCGAAATGGCCGCCATGAAAATTAAAAAGTGTTATTTCTTGTACGACAGTAGGTACGCAACCCTTCGTGTGCGAATACGATTCGCACTTAGGTAATATTAAAAAAAAAACCGGCCAAGTGCGAGTCAGACTCGCGCACTGAGGGTTCCATACTGCAGTCGTATTTTTTCGACTTTTTGCACGATAAATCAAAAACTATTATGCGTAAAAATAAATAAAACTCTGTGTTAGAATGCACAAGTGAAGTCCTTTCATATGATATCCCACTTGATATAGAAATCTTAATTCGAATGTTGAAAATAGCAATATTTGTTCATGACCACAATTTAATTTTTTTTGTGTGATGTAACCACAAATTCTCGGTTTTCAGATTTTTCCCCGAATGTCTGCTATGGGACCTACGGGAAGTACCCTGTAGGTTTCTTGACAGACAGACCGACAGACAACAAAGTGATCCTATAAGGGTTCCGTTTTTCCTTTTGAGGTACGGAAAAATTGAGAAAACGAGCTGATGTTAATAGTGATTCTGAGTACCGCCGCCCATGAATATTTGCAGCACCAGAGAAACCGCCAATACATTTCCGACTTTTCAAGAATTTGTTGATCCGCCCCTTGAATAACCTATTCTTGACGACCTCCCTGGCGCAGTGGTAAGCGCTGTGGTCTTGTTAGTGGTAGTCCCGGGTTCGATTCCCAGCAGGGGTTTGTAACTTTACATTTCTAAAAATTTCGTGATTGCAGTGGCTAGTTACCACCCTACCGGCAAAGCCGTGCCGCCAAACGATTTAGCGTTCCAGTACGATGCCGTGTAGAAACCAAAGGGGTATGGGTTTTATATGACTTTATACAATACCCCTTCCAGGTCAGCCCGCATCCATCTTAGATTGCATCATCACTTCCACCAGGTGAGATTGTAGTCAAGGGCTAAGTTTTATCTGAATAAAAAAAACCGGCCAAGTGCGAGTCAGGCTCACGCAATGAGGGTTCCGTACTACAGTCGTATTTTTTCGACATTTTGCAGGATAATTCAAAAACTATGATACATAAAAATAAATAAAAATCTGTTTTAGAACGCACAGATGAAGACCTTTCATATGATAGCCCACTTGATAAAGTTATTTTACTTAGAAAATTGAAATACTAATTATTAGTTCATGACCACAATTTAATTTTTTTTTGTGTGATGTAAGCCTAAATTCACGGTTTTCAGATTTTTCTCCAAATTTCAGCTATAAGATCTACCTACCTGCCAAATTTCATGATTCTAGGTCAACGGGAAGTACCCTGTAGGTTTCTTGACAGACAGACAGACAGACAACAAAGTGATCCTATAAGGGTTCCGTTTTTCCTTTTGAGGTACGGGAACCCTAAAAATAACCCCTTGTTAAAATCTAGTGGGAACTGGGAACACCGCCGAAGAGAGTTGGAACTTGGAAGGTAATATTGTACTCTTGTTTACCTGGTTTCCTAAAGTTCAAGGAAAGGAACGGCATCAAATCATAGATCAGGAATTTGCGTGAGCGTGGGCCAGCGATCTTATTATTTGTATGACGTGCAGTTATCAATTTCAACCAATTCAACTTTACTAAATTGTACATTACCTGACGATGATACCTGAGTATAAGGGAAATCGGAAAGACGGACAAACCCATGGTCTCGTGAGGGGGAAACGCCGCGCCGTGAGTACCTATGACTTAGATACAAACACTACAAACAAATCACAGAATAATTATAATATTTAAATTAGAGGTGTCAAATACAGGTTCATGTGTGTATCACAATATTATCACGTGTTACAGACAAATATATTTTAATAATTATTAACGTTACATTATTTTGTTACAAAAAAAATTGCTTGAACTGTGAGGCGCAAGCAGAAAAATGGGTGCAAGCGATTTTCGACCTTATTGACATACGTCAGAAAACAGCATTTTTAGCAATCTATGCATTATACTGAGCAAGAATATGACAAAAAACAACTTTCTCATAACCAACTTCAATAAGGTCGAGATTTGCTTGCACCGATTTCACAGCGCAAGCAGATAAATGGGTGCAAGCGATTTCCGACCTTATTGACATAGGGAACAACATTTTAACAATCTATGAATGATACCTACTGATTAAATACCTACTTATTAGGTTTTTAGGTGGTGGTCTTGAACTAATAAATTGTAAGAACAATTAAATTGTAAGGATATTATTGTAAGATCTACCTACCTACCCAATTCTAAAATATTTTTGTTAGACGAAAAAAAAAACTAAGTAAGTACATCCGTGCAAACAATCACGTCGATCTGTTTCGGCGTAATTGAAGGACAAACCAACAAATAAACACACTTTCACTTGCAATTAATACGGATAGTGATTACTATATCGGTTCGACTTCGATGTGATGTAGTAATAGCCTAGTGGTTAAGACGTCACGACAGCCTCCAAGTCGAGGGGTCCAGGGTTCAATCCCGGGCATGCACTTCTAACTTTTCGGAGTTAGTTACTGCGTTTTATGCAATCACGATTAAAATACTTGCTAAGTATAATCACAACGGTGAACGAAAACATCAAGAGGTAAGCTGCATGCCTGAGAGTTCTCCATAATGTTCAATGTCATGTCAAAAGTTCAGTTCATCTGTAAATAAAGACTAAAATCGTACTTTTGACATGAAATTAGACACAAAAAGTTAAAATGGCGCCTGAGAGGTCGCTTTTTATGCATTATTTGTGAAAGGTTAGGTATAACATGATCTGACGTAGCAAGCAGCACGGGAGATTTGCTTTCACAATTTCTCTGAAGTAGATACCTAAGTAAGAGGAAAAGAATAGACACCGTCACCGCATTACGCATTTCTATACCTACGTTGTAATAATATTATAGTTACCTAACAGGCGTAACACTAACAGCCTATCAAAACCAATCAATTTTGAAATACGTAGGCATATCTGTTAGTCGTGGTTAGTCAAATAAAATATTAAGCGCGCGTTTTGACGTTTGAAAAAAAGTTACTGATTTGACTAGTTGTCAAATACCGGATTAGATAAGGCTAGGTTTAAATTAGGTAAATTATACTTACTGCCATAGGTAGGTACGTATAGGCTTGTTTTGGGACAATCAGGCATCAGCTGATTATTATGGATATGTAGATTACAGATTACAATAGATTGAACGATATACATAAGTTTATCTAAGCGATTCTAATAAACGACGACGCGACGTTTATAGCTACTGACTAGAGCTTCTAGAAAGATAAAATGCTTATAAGTTATAAGTATTTTATCTTTGCCTATAGATATAAATATCCAACCGAGAAATGACTACTTGGGCTGAGAATTAAGTTCTACCTAAACGTAATCCAATAACCAATAACCATTTGTCTCATTTTGTAGTTTTTAGTGATTTATAGTTTTTAGGGTTCCGTACCTCAAAAGGAAAAACGGAACCCTTATAGGATCACTTTGTTGTCTGTCTGCCTGTCTGTCTGTCTGTCTGTCTGTCTGTCTGTCTGTCAAGAAACCTACAGGGTACTTCCCGTTGATCTAGAATCATGAAATTTGGCAGGTAGGTAGATCTTGTAGCTGACATTTGGGGAAAAATCTGAAAACCGCGAATTTAGGGTTAGATCACACAAAAAAAATTAAATTGTGGTCATGAACTAATAATTAGTATTTTCAACTTTCGAAGTGAGTGACTATATCAAGTGGGGTATCATATGAAAGGTCTTCACCTGTACATTCTAAAACAGATTTTTATTTATTTTTATGCATCATAGTTTTTGAATTATCGTGCAAAATGTCGAAAAAATACGACTGTAGTACGGAACCCTCATTGTTCGAGCCTGACTCGCACTTGGCCGGTTTTTTTTTTCAAACCTGCAATGTGTAGCGTGAAATTATGGCGCAGAGGTTTCCATAACGTAAACAAGGAGTAAAGCCGGATTTTTTGAAATTCCTACGGCAGCGAAGCCGCAGGCAGTCACTACTCATCATCATGATCAACCTATCGCCGGCTCACTACAGAGCACGGGTCTCCTCTAAGAATGAGGTTGGCCAAGTGCGGATTGGCATACTTCACACAACTTTGAGAACATTATGAATAACTCTCAGGTGTGCAGGTTTCCTCACGATGTTTTCCTTCACCGTTAAAGCAAGTGATATTTAATTACTAAAAACGCACATAGGTAACTCAGAAAAGTTAGTGGCCTGGAATCGAACCGCCGAACTGCTATAGGTATAATCAAGGTGAACTAGGTAGGTACCTTCTTAGTATATACGACTCGAGTAACCCATGGTACCCACAGTCAGTTAAAACTGCCAATAATGATAAATCATGTCTATAAAATAATGCACAAAAAGTGGAAACGATATACAGGTGCCAGTACTATCGAAGTGAGTGTACAAAAATATTATATGTACCTATTGACTTTTTAGATAGGTAGACAATTGCAAACGTGCGGCTCGTAAAAATTTACGATGACGTCAAACTGTGCGCTCCGCTCTATTATATTATACTAGCTGATCCCTGCGGCTTCGCCCGCGTAGATTTAGGTTTTTACAGATCCCGTATATCCCGTATACTCAGGCATAATGTAGCTTTCTACTGGTGAAAGAATTTTTAAAATTGGTTCAGTAGTTCCAAAGATTACCCCCTACAAACAAACTTAACGACATTACCTCTTTATATAATAGTATAGATAGATTACTCTACTAGCTGATGCCCGCGACTATGTTCGCGTGGATTTCATCATCATCATCATCATCATCATCATTATCATCAACCGATAGACGTCCACTGCTGGGCATAGGTTTCTTGTAAGGGATTTCCACACGCCACGGTCTTGCGCCGCCTGAATCCAGCGGCTCCCTGCGACTCGTCTGATGTCGTCCGTCCACCTACGCTTCCAACACTGCATCTTCCGGTACAAGGTCACCATTCCAGCACCTTGGGACCCCAACGTCTATCGGTTTTACGAACTATGTGCCCTGCCCATTGCCACTTTTACTTCGCAACCCGTTGAGCTATCGGTTACTCTAGTTCTCCTACAGATCTCCTCATTTCTGATTTGATCACGTAGAGAAACTCCAAGCATAGCTCTCTCCATCGCCCGCTGAGTGACTCTGAGCTTTCTTATGAGGCCATAGTTAGCGTCCATGTCTCGGATCCATACCTATGTCGGATCCACACAATGTTCGAAGACTTTGGTCTTCAAGCACTGAGGAATTTTGGACATTTCGAAGCTTCCAAAACGCTGCCCAACCGAGTTAGATTCGGCGGCTGACCTCTCTCTCGAAATTGGATCTACCAACTGGATTGTGTGTCCTAGGTATACTACTTACTCGTCTACAATTTCGATTGCAAAGCTCCCAAAGATTACTGGGTGGGGCGGGACATTAGACATTATTTTCGTTTTACTCATATTCATTTTTAGGCCCACCTGCTGCGAAGCTCTCCTAAGGTTATACCTAGTCCTAAAGGTACGTTGGCTGAATGTAAGCCGACTCTTAAACACGGTTTAAGAGCTAAAAAAATAGCGAGTCATCGAGGCTAAAAATATAAAGTATGTTTAGGTAAACTTATAGTTCTTAGAATTCCTGCTGACTAATCAGATTCTGCTGGAATCTTTAACGTTAATTTTGGATAAGAATAATAACTAATAAAGAATGTGCTTGGAGCAGCCATGTGGTGTGCAAATGTGGTACTAAGGCGCCCGGCATCTCCACGGATGAGAGAATCGCGGCGATAGTCTCGCCGTGGCCCGTGATGCCAAATTCGATACAACTCTTAGACCTTATATAGGCCAATCTCCACAGGGCGATACTTTTTTATATTTTTATTAAATAAATAAATATTAAAAAAAAGGATTTCTCCTGCTGTATAAATACCTACATTTTATTTAAATTCCTCATGGACACGCACTAGTGCCGGATACTCTTACCAGCGAAAACCCCTGCTGTCTCCTTGTTGGCCGTGTACCCGCATTACAGCCTACAACACAGCAACATTCTTGGCTTTTTTCCCGCCTTTTCCTTCACAGGGCGGTACAATCGCCGATGATAGTAGGTCGGACTCGTTACGATTCCCACGCCCGCGGAGATGGCACTAAGGCTTGAAACAAAGGAAACGCGAGACGGATACTCCACTGCAGGGCATTACGCTGACAGCGCGCATACGCGTGAAGTGTAATCCACGCCAATTAAATAGTCGTTCTTGAAGTTATAACCGCAAGATGCGTTGCAATAGCATTTTTTAGGCGTCAGTGGGGCGCGCGACGCGAGGAAGCGGAGCACAAAAGCCCGCGCGCCACGCCTCACCCCGCGTTCGCCACCTGCATTAGTGTGAGTGCTACATACGTACACAGTACACGAACGCATTCGGATTATAGGCCAGACGCGACTATTTAACTGCTGAGAACTCTACCTGTTTGAAGCTTGTAACATGCGCGGCGGCGAACGACACGTGACAACAGAAGCGCGGGCAGCGGCTTGTTTACGCTTTTTATGCTAGTTTAGTCTAGGACTTCTAGAAGGTGCTTACCTACTGCTTAGGATTCGTTACGTAGCGCCGCGGTGCCATGCCGTTGCGCGTTTTGTTTGGATTGGTTTATCCATTACGTGATAATTGCAAGCACATAGCACTAATTTTTATAGGCTATTTATGTGAACAGTTTTACGTTTCTCGGACATACAGCGTGCGTCAAAAATCAATATCGTCATGCAAATTGCGCATAAATTGCGACTAATAGAGCTGTTATCGGTTATCGAAGTCCTAAGTAGGGTACGTAAGTAAATCACAAAAAATTAAAGAAAATAAGTAGGCACTTAATTAAGTACTACCTACTTACTAAAATAATTATTAATCATTATTCTCTGCATTGGCCTCTCTCTCGCAGTGGTGACTCAAGAGTCCGTAAGCCTATTTTAGCAACTATTGAAGACCAAAGTGCTTCAGATGTAGATAACGATTATAACAAAAAAAAGTAAAATATTCAAAATAGACTCTTGAAAATTAAATATTAATTTTACTAAAAAATCTTAATTTAAAATCTTTATTCTTGCGGAAGACGTTTACTTACTACTTTCACGCTTTTGAGTGAGTGAAACGTGTAGCGCATGGAATTTTTGGAATTGACAACGCAAAGTATCAATATAGGCTTCTCCGACGTAAGTTAAGTATATGACGTATATATGTATAAGTGTTTCATAGCTCAACGGTTAAAGGAGCGGACTAAAAACCGAAAGGTCGCCGGTTCAAACCCCACCCATTGCACTATTGTCGTCCCTACTTCTAGCGCAAGCTTTACGCTCAATTGGAGGAGAAAGGGGAATATGAGTCTGCTTGATAAACTTGGCTAATATTCTTTTTATAAAAAAAGTACAGCTTACGGTGCCATTGTGAGGTACTCGCACATTTTTAGGGTTCCGTACCTCAAAAGGAAAAACGGAACCCTTATAGGATCACTTTGTTGTCTGTCGGTCTGTCAAGAAACCTACAGGGTACTTCCCGTTGACCTAGAATCATGAAATTTGGCAGGTAGGTAGGTCTTATAGCAGACATTCGGGTAAAAATCTGAAAACCGTGAATTTGTGGTTACATCACACAAAAAAAAAATTATGGTCATGAGCTAATAATTAGTATTTTCAACTATCAAAGTAAGATAACTATATCAAGTGAGGTATCATATGACAGGTCTTCGCCTGTGCATTCTAAAACAGATTTTTATTAATTTTTATGCATCATAGTTTTTGAATTATCGTGCAAAATGTCGAAAAAATACGACTGTAGTACGGAACCCTCATTGCGCGAACCTGACTCGCACTTGGCCGGTTTTTTATATGTGTACGCCAGCACACCCGGTCCTCAGCCTTCCTCATCCAGCCACTTCCCGCCAGCATCTTTATATCGTCGGTGCATCCATCGTGCTGGAGACTCCACTCAAGGACTTTCCGGCTCCAACGGCCATCGCCTATCTACATACTACACAATATATAAAGGAAAAGCTGACTAACTGACCTGACTGATCTATCGACGCACAGCTCAAACCACTCGACGGATCGGGCTGAAAATTGGCATGCAGATATCTATTATGACGTAGCCATTCGCTAAGAAAGGATTTTTGGAAAATAGGGATTTAAAATGTGTACGTACCTAGTCCACGCGGACGAAGTCGTGAGCATTAGCTAGTGACTTGAGTACCTACTATCCAACAAACCTAGTTTCTCCTTTCACTAAAGGTTGCCTGGTAGAGATTGCTCTGAGCAATAAGGTCGCCTTTACATACCTACAAATATTGTTTATTCGTTTTTAGTATCTTTGTTTTGTCTTGTTTATCTCATACTTTGTGTGCAATAAAGTAGGTAAGTATTTCTGATATCTATCTTCTAGTTGAGTACCTATCCATACTAATATTGTATATGCGAAAGTGTGACTGTCTGTCTGTCTGCTAGCCTTTCACGACCAATCTGTTCAACCGATTTGGACTAAATTTGGCACAGACGTAGCTTGCATCCCAGGGAAGGACACATGCTACTTTTTATCCCGGAAAATCGAAGAGTTCCCACGGGATTACCTAAACCTAAATCCAGGCGGACGAAATCGCGGGCATCATCTAGTAAGTTATAACTTATAACACAAAGTATAGGGTGTTTCTGATGTGCAAATCACTCGGCGTCACGACATAATATGGCCTACGATATAGCCCGACAGGCGACAGCCAACGCATTCACATTCACATAGCAAAATGTAAACGATAATTATATATGAAGTGCCTATTGTTTACATTAATATATTAGAAGGGACCTTCACACGAATCTGACGGACGTTATCAAACACAACTAGGTACCTAGCTCTATCAAGTTTCAGTTTCATAGGTCTGACTTAGCTTAGACTTAAGACTGAGTTAGATCTCTCACATGAATCTGTCTCGTTTTAACTCAATCTTAAGTCTGAGCAAAGGTCAAAGTGTGCTCTATAGATCTCAGCCATAATCTTGATAGAATTTTTAGAAGTCCTAACTAAAAGGATAGCCTAGTGGTTAGGAGTTAGGACGTCCGCCTCCTATTCGGGAGGTCGCGGGGTTCGATCCCGGGCACGCAACTCTAACTTTTCATAGTTAAGTTAGGTTTAATTATATGTATATGTATGGTTAGATTCGGGTACGATGGAACTGGCATTTTTTTAAAGGAAAGCCCCAAAAATTAGAATAAAAAATTATAATTTTCCGAGTTAGGTATGTGCTTTTTTAAGTCAAAGACAAAGTCAAATAATTTATTCAAAATAGGTGATAAATTACACTTTTTGATGTTCGGTTGTAGCATTTGTAAAATGATATAGTGGTGATAATTTTACGCGAACTTAAAACTAAAGCTACGAGGGTTCCAAACGCGCCCATGTCTGAGAAGAAAATAAATATCACTCGCTTTAGCGGCAAAAGAAAGCATCGTGTGAAAACCTGCATGCCTGAGAGTTCTACATAATGTTCTCCAAGGCGTGTGAAGTCCGCCAATCCGCACATGGCCAGTGTAGTGGACTATGGCCAAACCCTTTTAAAACTGAAAGGAGACCTGTGCTCTGTAGTGAGCCGGCGATGAGTTCATCTTGATGAACTACAAGGAACCACAAGCCTATAATCCTCCAAAACAGACAAATTTGTAATTTACAACAGCATATCATATGAATACTAGAATTGGTACTAGACTACTAACGACAGAGGAATGTGCAGGAAGACAAGCCGCCAAGCGCTTACGAGCACGAAGAAACCAATATTGTTTTTTGAATGGAAAAAAATTAACCGCCCGCCTTCCTACTACTAGAGAAGCAGGAAAAGTAAGCAATATTGCTTACTACCAACACATGACACCACACAAATATTCTCACTCAACGTACGTTTCATTCCGACACCGGAGTAACCTCAGGAGATGTAGACTCCACAATGATTTAATGCATGCTTTGCATTACACACCTAACTGCATATTTGTAAGTGAACAGAGCGTAAGTCTATTTTTAGACAGAAACTCTATATTAATGGAATCATCTCTCCGTCTGTCTACCACACGCATTGCACTTTATTTACAGATCTTTGCAAAAATCAGACAAAATTATTATTAGGTTACCTACCTTAGTAAGAACATATGTAATATGTACCTATAGAAGGGCTAGGGTATTTCAAACCAAATATGGGTAGGTACCTACCTAATTTATAACAATAAAACCGGCCAAGTGCGAGTCGGACTCGCACACGAAGGGTTGCGTACCACTATCTATAAAAACGAGCAAACGTTTGTTGTATGGGAGCCCCCTTTAATATTTATTTTATTCTGTTTATTTAGTATTTGTTGTTATAGCGGCAACAGAAATACATCATCTGTGAAAATTTCAATTTACTATCACGGTTCATGAGATACAGCCGGGTGATGGACGGATAGCGGAGTCTTAGTAATAGGGTCCCGTTTAACCCTTTGGGCACGGAACCCTAAAAATTGTGTTCAAGAGGTATAGGTATTACTTGATCGTTGATCGTGTTATATAAAGCTGTCAACTGGACATCAAGTTTTTTTTTTAAGAATGTTAGCCATGTTAAATGACTAATATTCCCCTTTCCTCTCCAACTAAGCGTCAAACTTGTACTAGGAGTAGGTAGTACAATAGTGCAACCGACGGGCTTTGAACCGTCGACCTCTCGGTTTTCAGTTCACTCCTTTACCCGTTGAGCTATTGAGGCTCTAAAAGTAAGTTGTAAGGAGTAATAGAAAATCGAAGTAAATTTCTAAAATACATTTTATACATAGTATATTGACTTCTGTATCTCCACCAATTTCTACAGAGAATGAAAATTCGCGCGAATTCATGGGCATTCCCGCGAATTCCTCATTTGGGTACCTAATTAAATATACCTACTTGCTTTAATGGCGAAGGAATATTATATCGTGAAGAAACCTACAGTTCTCCATATTATGTTCTCAAAGGTGTGCGAAGTCTGTTAAATGTTAATCCGCACTTGGTGCACCGTGGCCGACTATGGCCCTTCTCATTCTGAGAGGAGATCCCGGGTGCTCAGTAATAAGCCGACGGATGGGTTGATCGGGATAATATTTTAAGTTTTAATATAAACGAGGTGTTATATTAAGTTGTTATTTAAAATATGTATATTATCAGGTACCTATCAGGGAAACTACATTGTTGCTCGCATAAAAACTATTTACGTATTTTAATGTCCAAACCGGTCGTTTGTGCGCTCAGGCATCAACAAACATTTTCATAACGTCGCTTAAAAAAAATATTAAGTACGTGACAAATAAAATCTTTTTATTACTAAGTAGGTAAAGTAGGTAGTAGGTATACCTAATGATTGCACATTTAGGGAATTTATAATTTATAGTCCTGTAGTCTAGTTGTAAAGACATATCCTGCACGACACGAATTTGTAACTTTCTGGGAGTTATGTGTGTTTTATCGTGAAACCTGCTCGAGTTCTCTACAATGTTCTCAACGTGTGTGATGTCTGCCAATCCGCACTTGGCCAGCGTGGTAGATAGACCCGGACGCCCCGCACTAACCCGGTGCGGGATAGCGCATGTGTGCGGGGCGTCCCCCTTCTCATACTCGATTGCCATCCCGACCTGTCGCGTACTATAACTACTAAATATTTTCGTTATCAATATTTGAGATTTGGAAATGAAAAATAAAGTGAAATTCTTGATAACTTTAATTTTAAAACAGGTTTGGTTTAAAATATCATCGTATCAATTATATTTATTGGTTTTGTACAGTAGGCAAGATAGGTGCCCAAGTTAAAACTTAAAGGCATATAAAATTGGTGTTATTACTATAAACATGATCCACGGCCGCAAAATCCGCATGAGGCGTAGAAGCCGTAATTTTCTGTAGGTAGGTAGGTACTATGCCTTCCAAATGTGAAGACGATCGGCAAGGTATCATTTACCACTTGCAACAATTTTTCTAGCTTGTTTTGTAGGTACGTTACCGTTTTTTTTTAAATCTACAAAAATTAGTACCTACCTAGTACTTAAAAAAACCGGCCAAGTGCGAGTCAGGCTCGCGCAATGAGGGTTCCGTACTAGTCGTATTTTTTCGACATTTTGCGCGATAATTCAAAAACTATGATGCATAAAAATAAATAAAAATCTGTTTTAGAATGTACAGGTGAAGACCTTTTATATGATACTCCACTTGATATAGTCACTCACTTCGAAAGTTGAAAATACTAATTATTAGTTCATGGCCACAATTTTTTTTTTGTGTGATCTAACCCTAAATTCACGGTTTTCAGATTTTTCCCCAAATGTCAGCTATAAGATCTACCTACCTGCCAAATTTCATGATTCTAAGTCAACGGGAAGTACCCTGTAGGTTTCTTGACAGACAGACAGACAACAAAGTGATCCTATAAGGATTCTGTTTTTCCTTTTGAGGTACGGAATCCTAAAAACCAAATGCGTGCATGATTACATGATTATCTATTTAGGGATGATTTATGCCAACACGTGGCAGGCACGAACCGTGCCACGTACGAGGCGCGGACGAGGCACGGCCCATGCCCGCCACGTGTTGGCACAAATCATCCCTTACTCGGTATCACCTGGAAAGCACCCTATTATGTAAGTATGTATTCTGTGGTACTACCTCGATAAAAGATGGCAGCCTCAAATCAACTGATCTGTTTGGCAACCAATTTCGGCGGAAGTGGATATGTACATTACTTCCGTTCGAAAAACATTGAGTTACTCTCAAGTCGCCCCTATAGCTTTTATATTTTTTACACTTCAATAAATAGAAAGATAAGAATTTGAATTAATTTCAATAATAAAAATAAAGATTGACATTTTTAATGCCGGGCGACGGTCTTCACAGTTGAAACGCATAGTACCCTTACTGTAAATAATTCGAGTGTAGTCAACAGCCAATGATACTGTAGGATTGTAATTGGTTGGAAATTGGAATTATAAGGAAACGAAATAAAACCTTTTTTTTTTTCAAAAAGATAGCTGTTTTACATAAAATGTACCGTGTAATGTATAATACACGCGCCAAACACAAAAAAGAAGAATAGTTAATGTATTTTTTTCGTAATGTAACGAACTCGGTGGGTGGGTGGTTGTGTCCTATTAATATAAAAACTTCTTATTGAAAACTCCACGGTACTGGCGCCTCTTGTATCAAGCATCTAGCGTTTTCCTCGCTGTAGTGAGATGAAAAGTTGTGTGTTTCGCACAGCCGTGCGAATGCCGCTTTATTTGAGCTCGAGCCTTTGAATTCTTTGCTTCGCTCAGAATTCAATACAAACTCTCGCAACAAAATAACAACTTCGCAGCCTTGCATAACAAATAATTTGTGACTTTACAATTAACTATTACTTAATTGTAAAGTCACAAAACCCTAAATTTTTAACTGTTTCTCTATCATTACGAAATCTAAGAAAAATGCATTTTGTTTACTTTAGTTTTTTTTCAATAAACTTTAAGTATGGGGTTGCGAATTAATGTAATAATTTAATTGTTGTTTAATGTTTAATTATTACTTGTTTAAAAATAAAATTAACTATTTTATATTTCACTTTTTTGTGTTCTGGCGTGTGTTTATTCAATTATTGGACGAAATGAATATAATAAATAGCTGCAAATCAATTATTCTACGTGTGTAGAACATTTAACTCAAATACTTAATAAATATATTATAAGTCCCGCAAATTGCTATTGCGCTGGAACCATGTCTCATTAACATCCAAATGACGTCAGCCGGAATAAAAATATACCATCAGCATCAGCTCGAAACTTCAGTCTAGTGCTGACATCACTAAAATGTCGGTCACGCGCATTAGCAATTTTCGGGACTTATAACACCCACCATATTGCTGATATAATATAGTAAACTAGATGATGCCCGCGACTTCGTCCGCGTTAAGATTTTTTTATTATTCCGTGGGAACTCTTTGATTTTCCGGGATAAAAAGTTGCCTTGTCAACTTCTGGGATGCAAGCTACCTCTGTACCAAACCCATACTAATATTACAAATGCGAAAGTGTGTCTGTCTGTCTGCTAGCTTTTCACGGCCCAACAATCCAACCGATTTTGATGAAATTTAGCACAGAGTTAGCTTACATCCCAGGGCAAAAGCTACAAAGGCTACTTTTTATCCCGGAAAATCAAAAAGTTCCAACGGGATTCTTAATGGCCCATCCATTTAACCGATTTATATGAAATTTGGTACAGAGGTAGCTTGCATCCCGGAAGTTGACATAGGCAACTTTTTATCCCGGAAAATGAAAGAGTTCCCACGGGATTCAAATAAAAATCTAAATCCACGCGGACTAAGTCGCGGGCATGATCTAGTTTCACATAAATTGGTTAAACTGATAAACCATTAAGAATCCCGTGGGAACTCTTTGATTTTCCATGATAAAAACAGATAAAAAGTTGCCTATGTCAGCTGGGATGTAAGCTACTTCTGTGCTAAATTACGTCAAAATTTGTTGAACTGTTGGGCCGTGAAAAGCTAGCAGATAGACACACTTTTACTTTATATTAGTATGGAAGTATGGATTAGTATGGATGAGCCACTTGCATTTGTAATATACCATCCCCCTCATGCCACTTAACTGAATTGCATTTTACGGCCGAAATTAATAATCTTCTGTTCTATAAACTAAAATTCTAAAATAATAACCTTTAGAAGGAAATAGCGGATTTGTCATTGTCTCTGTAGTTGAGACCGACAAAACGTCATATAGGTATGAGTGACAGAGACAACGCTCTACAAAGCCGAAATGTCATTCTAAAGGCCGATGTACATTATTTTCTGCCGCGTACTGTAATTGGCAACGTTGTTAGTTATCAAAGATTGTTTGATCTTTTTATATTATTATTATTTCAGCCATCAGGAAATAGTCAGCAAATCGTCGGTTAGCAGTCAATAGGCAATATTTCGCTATTTTTCAGGAGACTAAAAACTGTTTTTATTTTGGCAAAACTTTTAATTTACAATAACTGTTACAGTGGTTACCTACTGTCTTGAACTACGAAACTGCCAGCGCAGTATGAAATAAGCATGAAGTGAAATCATCAAAACAATTTTTTGGAATAATACAAACAATAGGACTCAATGTTGCCAATTTACAGTCAATATGTCGCAACCACCAAACTTTGACTTGAGCAAGTCAAGAGTAGGTATTGTTTGCTAACCGACCAATCAGAGATGATTGAGATCGTCACATTATAGCCATCAAACTTTAATGCTACAAGAGCAGAAACACACTTCCAAATTGAAATACCCGACCACAACCATGTTGAGTAAAATAGATGTTTGTGGTCATAGGAATTACTGAAATGGAGTGGAGTATTATTTACAAGTGTGTTTCCAGCATAATACTTGTGTGATGTAAAAAGATTGTGCTTATTATGTTCGTTTACAAAAGCAAACCAGTTTAATTAATCAAACATGGCACATAAAATTATCAAAAAATAAAAACATTTGTTTACTAAAATCACAACAAAAACTACCCTTTGGACCTATATGGGAAAATGCCAGTCTTTTCTCTCTGTCACCATTCGGTGAAACAAAAAAGCGCCCGAAAACTATTTCGTAGGTAATTTTTTATTTGAATAATGTTAACAAAATAATTTTCAACCTTATTTGGTCCCATTTCAGACCTGAATAGTTTGGATAAAAACTTTACGTCCCTTGGTCCAAAGGTGCAAAATCAAATTCAAAAAATTCAGTGCACTTTACAAAGCTATTATAGAGAGGTTGAAACCCTGTTCATTATTTAGAATTTTGCAGTCATTATTAATAAATTAATTTTATTATGCATTTTTATTATTATTAATGAGTAAATAAAATAATATGAGATAATAGTAGAGTAGAGTTAACGATTGTAACATGCTGCAGATATTTTTTGTACTTCTTAGAATTGTTTCATTATTTGTTTGCAACATAGAATAAAATAGTGATTCTTAGTCTAAAATTAACATGTATTTATAATGAGGTTAGGGCCTTGTGCAGTGAGTCAGTAATTCAAACTTCCCATCTTACTAAAACAAGTCGCATTACTAAACATAATATGATTCACACTTTGAATAAGTAATTGATAGGAGTCCATGCACACTACTCTATTTGATAAGGACTTGAATCACATTATTTTGTTATCATACAATTAGACTTCAAAATATTCATAAATATATGTATTATAATATATAACTCACCAGCTATAATATAATATGTACATAAATTGAACAAACTAAAATCAATATGGCAGATCAATAATGCAATAATCTACAAAATTATAATATGTACAACAGCAGACTTCACCTTCGATCTATAAACATACAAAACTAAAATAAAACCAACATAATATATCCACCATTCATTTCAAAACTATAAATTAAAATCAAAACTTAATATTAAGCTACTAATTGTAATAATCACAAACACTCGATCCTGTCACGCCCGGTGGTATTCACTCAGTACAATGGACTACGTACATCAAATTAAAGCTCGGAATAATGGGGGAGGGGACGGGGCTCAGAACTTGAGCTTGGGCTTGAGCTCATGCGCGCGGCCGCCCCAGTCCAGGCGGTAGCTGCGCGCGCGCCACGAGATCTCGGGCTGCAGCAGCGCCGCCGCCAGCAGCAGCGGCGCGCAGCACTCGCTCCACAGCCACGCCAGCAGGAACTGCGCCTTGCTGAAGGGCGGCGCGCCGTGCTGCACTGCGCGCAGCATGAGCCAGTCCGACAGGAACCACAGCAGCACGTGCACTAGGAAGAAGGGCAGCGGCTCCGCACCAAACAGCCGCGCCGCCGCCCACGCCGCGCCCGCGCCCAGCGGCACGCACTCGCTCAGCGGCTCCAGCAGCGCTGTCGTGGGCACCATGGCGATGCGCAGGCGCGCCCAGCGTCGCAGCCGCGCCTGCAGCGCGCGCACAGACTTGTCGCCCGCGTTCTGCAGCGCGGGCTGCGACGCCACGCGCATGCGCCAGCCGCGCGCCACCACCGCCTTGGCCATGAAGTAGTCCTCGGCCAGGAAGTCTCCGAACGCGGCCAGCCCGCCCGCCTCCTCCAGCGCCGCGCGCCGCACCAGCGACGACATGCCCACGTGGCAGTTGATGCCCAGCAGGTCGGCGCTCAGGTACAGGCGCGCCTGCGCCGTGCCAAAGTACACCTTCTCGTAGGTGGCCGCGAAGCCCTCCGCGTCGTGTGCGAAGGGCAGCTGGTGCACGATGGCCACGTCGGGCGCCATGTGCTGGACCATGTCCAGCAGCGTGTCCTCGCGCATGCGGATGCCCGCGTCGCTCACCAGCACCAGCGGGTGGCGCGCCTCCAGGTACGCGGGATGCATGTTGTTGATCTTGGGGTTGACACCGACGCACTGGCCGCCCGCAAACAGGCGCGCCGCCACCTGCGGGTGCTTCTGCATGAGACTGTTGACGAGCATCACGGCCGGGTCGTGCTCGTTCTCCACGCAGAACAGCAGCTCGTATGTCGGGTAGTTCATTGTGAAGAACGTCTCCAGATTCGAGAATAGGTTGGGGTCGACGCCGGTGAGCGGCTTCAACACCGACACGCCGGGGTACGGCTGCTCCGGCGACGACCGGTCCACGGTGCGGTGCAGCTTCCACTTCGAGTACGACAGAGCCATTATATGAATTAGCCACAGACAGATCCACGCGATCATAAAAAATATTGCAAAACCATACACTGTGTACACCATAGGGATCATAATTGTAAAATTCTTATGCCTTTTTCGCGTTCCGGCCACATAATATCGACTGGCTTTAGTGTTCGTAGCCGTGCACTACGATGCGACCGTAACCACGATATGATTAAATGTGAAATGCCAGAAGGCCGAAGGCGGGCGAGGTACGCGTACGAGAATGATTCAGTACCATGCGTTATCGCGACACTATACTACTCCGTATTTCTCATAATATTTCGATTAGATAAATCCCATAAAAATAATACCATAAAACACAACCAGTCATTAGATCCCCCGCCCGTCATTTCCACAGATTAATAGGGATACTACGTATGTCATTTCCGTCATTTCCATTGAATCTAATCTAATCTATGGCACAGATCTAGATCTATGGTCACCGACCAGAAAAAAATCTATGTCATTTTGCATTTTAAACAAAAATTATGGTGACCACACATGCTTGCGGCAAACAACATTCTGAGCAAACATTGACAAACACCACAGAGTACTTTTTGGCTTCCGTTCCCAAACGATAAAAATAGAGCCCTATGTTGTCACTCTGTTGTCTTTCTGCCTGGCTGTCCGCGTGTCACAGGTCTCAAGCTCGTAGACGCAATGAGTTACAAACCTGGTAAACTGGTATATGACTCGTACTTGACCGGTTTTTATAGAGTGTTTCGCTTGCAGCCAATCAGACTCGTCCATACGCTTGTTAGTACTTGTGGAAGTTTGCTGTTTGTCCCAAGCATATGTTGCCTCCATAAAAAACAGCAGCACAGGATGTTTTTAGGTTCCGTACCTTAAAAGGAAAACTTATAGGATCACTTCTTTGTCTTCTCTGTCTGTCTGTTTGTCCTACTTCTCCATGACCTAGAATTATGGAAGGACCTGCCTTTAAGGACTATTAGAAGTAGCCCTATTGTGACACTTACTGTTAGAGCGAGATAGCTAAATGCATTTCAGCTCTTATTAGAACGTGACAAAATGATTATGTTTTGTCCTTATCACCGTAGCCACTTTTTTTTGTTTGCCAAAATGTATTTGCACGTGAGATTTTGGCAAACAACGTGAAGTGAGGTTATGTTGACTCAAGTATTGTAAATAAATAATTGATTCGTTTTGTTGTTTTTGAAGTTATTGTGCAATGGTGGGTTGCAGTATATGGCTACAATACCCGAGCGATCGTAAAATAGACGGGATAACATTTCACAAGTAAGTACCTCTGCTTGAGCGAGATCCCTCTCGCTCCCTCCCTCAGTCCCCTGAGGGGCCACGCTAGTTGCATATCTTGACATATCTGTGATATCTGCTGTATCTAATATCTGTGGCATAGACATTTAATTCTATGGTCTACCGGCCTGGCCTACCCAGTGCCGTCAAACCTAAAAAAAAAATATCTGGCGCCAATCGTTTGAAGACAAACCACGACAAAGACAAACACTGTTCTGAGACAAAGGAAAGTTGCCTGCGAACTTTTATCACCTTTTATGATTGCGAATTGCGGTTAAATCTTCATATTTTTTCGAAATGGATGTTACAAAATTGTTAATTTCATTTAATTTGTTAAGTTAATTTAGTTTATAGTTTGTCCAATCCGTCCAATAGTTTAAGCTGTGCGTTGATAGATCAGTCAGTCAGTTAGTCACTTTTTCCTTTTATATGTATAGATTAAAATAATAATTGAAAGTATTTTGAACATTTTAACATCGTGAGGAAACCTGCATACCTGAGAGTTCTCCATAATGTTCTCAAAGGTGTGTGAAGTCTACCAATCTGCACATAGCCAGCGTGGTAGATTATGGCCAAACCCCTTCTCACTCTGAGAGGAGACCCGTGCTCTGTAGTGAGCCGGCGATAGGTTGATCATGATGAATCATTCTCTATCACTATTAAATAACAGATGAGGGTAGATATTTCTAATACCGTATCACATAATTTATCACAGTAAAAAAAACAAGATTATTATGATTTAATCAAGATTTAATTTATAGCGGTAACAAAAACAAAAGTTCAATTCTATTACATACTAGCTGATGCCCGCGACTTCGTCCGCGTGGATTTAAGTTTTCCAAAATCCCGTGGGAACTCGTTAATTTTCCGGGATAAAAAGTAGCCTATGTGCTAATCCAGGGTATAGACTATCTCCATTCCAAATTTCAGCCAAATCCGTCCAGTAGTTTTTGCGTGAAGGAGTAACAAACACACACACACGCACGCACACACACACACACACACACATACAAACTTTCGCCTTTATAATATTAGTCGGGATTTCAGAATTAAAATGATTACATACCAATCAAATTTAATATTAATCAAACATACCTAGCCTTTTAGCAAACAAAATTTTTGCAAAATATTTTGCAGAACTATTGCAAGCAACAAAAAGCTTAATTTGCTACAATCCGCAGAAACAGACAAATCGGTATACACGAAGGATTACATTAAAGAATAAAAAATACAGACAGAAGGCATATAGCATTTTTTTTTAAATTTATAGACTAGCGCTTGGCTGCAATCAGACCAGGTGGCAAGTGATGATGCAGCCTAAGATGGAGCGCGCTTGCCTAGAAGATGCCTATTCACTCTTGACTTGACTCGCTGGCATCTACGATCTGTAAGTGTGAGCGAAACAGACAGATAACTCGACGACTCAGTTTAAAATGCGTCGACTATAGCAAATTAGGCTTTTGGTTCCCTGTATATCATGGACTTCCGCAAACGCCTGCTTCTATACAACATATGTATGTCACGTTTTTATTTAAACCGTAAAAAGTAAAATAATTGTCACTAATCACTTTTACAGTTCCCGGAAGGAAATATAGTAGTACATCGACTTTAGAAAGAGATAGTGGTTTCGTAGAGCGTTGTCTGTGTCGTTGAGAGTTGAGACTGACGAAACGTCATAGGTAAGAGTGACAGAGACAACGCTCTACGAAGCCGAAACCTCTTTCTAAAGGTCGATGTACATTTCCTGCCGGCCACTATACTAGTCAGGTTAGTGATCACATATAATTTGCCACTATTTCAAATTATCACTTAAGTAGTTATGTATGTATCATTATGTTACCTGACTCTTAAAGCGATAGAACCATAGATATACTATTTACAGCATACTATGTAAATAATACTAGATAATATATAATAGATAATATAGATAATAGATAATATCATTATTACTAGATGTTGCCCGCGACTTCATCCGCGTGGATATATGTTTAAAAAATCCCGCGGGAACTATGGATTTTATAGGACAAAATATTAAGATAAAATTTATTTTCATTCTAAATTTCAGCTAAATCTGTCCAGTACTTAGTTTATAAATAAAAGATAATGTTATAAACATTATCTTTTATTTATATTTATCAGCTCATATTGCTATCAGTCCTTTTCACTTGGTTTGCCAATCTTTGCGGCTTTGTCCTTCCCCGGTATGCAAGCTATCTCTGTACCAAATTTCGTCAAAATCGGTTGAACCGATGAGCCGAGAAAGGCTAGCAGACAGACAGACAGACAGACACACTTTCACATTTATAATATTAGTATGGATGAATTTACATAAAATTTATTTTCCGTCCTTTTTTAGCAATATTAAAAAGAAAAAAGTGCAGAATATAGGTACTGTAAATTTAGCTTAGAGAAAGACATCAGAATCGATGCCATACATTAGTATTTACACTGGCCACTGAGTTTTAAGGTGAGTGTCCACGTAGAGGTTCTGAGTGTTAAGGAGAGTGTCCACCGTCCGGCTCCCGTTTGAGCGTGCACTAGCTCTCCTCCTGGCCGGACACTTGCGCCAGGAAGATCTGGTGAGGCTGGTGCGGCGCCTGTGACGACACCTGCAATTCAATACGGTATTTTACACCATGCGAGAAGAAAAATGCATAAATAAGATACTATTATCAATAAGCAAACGAAAAATGACAATTTCAGTTAATAAAATTATACCTACAGTGAACTTTATAATTCATTTTAAAGATCCCACTTTTAGGGTCTCGTACCTCAAAAGGAAAAAAGGAACCCTTATATTATACTTCGTTGTCTGTCTGTCTGCCTGTCCGTCTGTCGTGTCTGTCAAGAAAACCAAGAAAAGAATAGGGTACTTCCCGTTGAAATACAATCATGAAATTCGGCAGATAGATCTTACAGCACAAGTAAAGGAAAATTCCGTAATCCGTGAATTTGTGGTTACATCACAAAAAAAATGTATTCGTAAACAAATAATAGTATTTTCAATTTTCTAAGTAGTGGGGTTTTATAATAAAGGCCTTTATCTGTACATTCTAAAAGTGATTTTTATTTATTTTTATGCATAAAAGGTTTTCATTTATCGTGCAAAATGTCGAAAAAAATACCTGAGTATAGAATACTAAAAAACCCTAGGTGCACTGCGGCTTGGCCGGTTTTCGACCGAACGAATTCTGACTGTGACGGTCGACGGATGGGTTGTACTTTTATTTTAGTTGGATAATATACAAAGGGGTCTATCATGATGACCCTACGCCCATAGGTACACCCAAGAGTGGTTGTTTCAGGGCGGAACGACGCAATAAGCCGATGAAATGATGATGATGATGATTATATGTTCCCTCATCTTTGCCACTCGTATACCTATTCTGTGGGCGCGCTACATACTTGTATGATCTGCGGCGCGGGCTGCTGCGGGGCCTGCGCCTGTATGACGATGGGCTGGTTGGGGTGGTTCTGGACTTGCAGCCGGATCATGTTCAGCTGGGCTTGCGTTAGTTGGATCTGGAACACATTTTAGAATAATACTTACAATTTATCTCACAAGTGCGCAAAGTGGAAAATGAAAGCTAAGGTGCAAACTTAGTGTCTAACTAGGGTTGTAAATAATAATAATAGTCTCAAAATCAAAGTTTAGGTATATGTACTTATTTTATATTTTTATACTATATACGGTAAATACGGTAAATAATACACTTAACATTAATGCTAAATAAAAAATAAAAAAAATAAACATCTTCGCATTATTTCGCCTTTCTAATGAAATATGTTTGGGGCACATCGGTCAAAGTCTATTACGGATGCATAGAAAAATTCATTTTTTGTTGTTAATTCCGTTGTACACAATCTCTAAACTAAACTAAAATGGCACGTCTAAATCTATAGCTATCCTTTTCATAATGTTGCTTGCGGAAAAGGATAGCACTAAATTTAGACCTGTTAATTTAGTTTAGACATTGTGTACAACAGATATCGGCACCATTAAGTATTTATATTATAAAAGAATATATAAATTATTTATACTATTATTATAATTGTATAATTTCTAAATTTCTGATCTGGTCTAGTGGGAGGCTTCGGCCGTGGCTAGTTACCACCCTACCGGTAAAGCCGTGCCGCCAAGCGATTTAGCGTTCCGGTACTATGCCGTGTAGAAACCAAAGGGGTATGGGTTTAATAAAAACTGCCATACCCCTTCCAGGTTAGCCCGCTACCATCTTAGACTCCATCATCACTTACCACCAAGTGAGATTGCAGTCAAGGGCTAACTTGTATCTGTATAAAAAATAAATGAAAATTCTCACAGGAACATTCTGCACCTCTCCGGAGGGGCTGACGATTTGCTGCATCAGCGTGACGGGCTGCTGGCCGGCGCTCACCGTGGCGGTTGGTCGCGTTTGCTGTCAACAGTATCAGTACCCTTATATCAGTACCCTTATATCAGTACCTACCCTTATTATAAATGCGAAAGTGTGTTTGTTTGTTGGTTTGTTGGTTTGCCCTTTAATCACGTCGCAACGCGGTGCAATGGGTTGACGTGATTTTTTGCATGACAAAAATAGTTTATTTCAGATAACTTAAGTTTACGGTAGCTGTAGGAGGTTGGAGCCTTCTTTTAGGAGTGAGCGAACTACTCCTGTGATATAGATAGTGTGATATACTCATGAGATAAAGACCTAGAGAGTGACATAGGCTACCTTTTATCCCGGAAAATCAAAGAGTTCCCACGGGATTTTTGATAAACCTAATTCCACGCGGACGAAGTCGCGGGCACCAGCTAGTTAACTATAAATTCACTTTTCATGGTGTACTGTATTCTATTAGCTAAGCCATCATTTAATACCTATATTGAGAGGGTTGAAAAAAATATAATCCGCCATTTTGTGGCAGCGGCCATCTTAGATTTACAAATAAAGTACCTAAATAAATAAATAAAGTAAATTAAGTAGATTTAGAATGATACTGAATAGACATAGTATTGTCATCAGAACTAAAGGAGTGTATCAAATTTCAAATTAATCAGTCAAAGAGGAAGGGGTAAAAGTTCAAATTACTGTACATCGACCTTTAAAATGAGAGTTCGGCTTTGTAGAGCGTAGTCTCTGTCACTCAATGACAATGCTCTACAAAACCGCTATCTCTTTCTAAAGGTCGATGTACATTATTTTCTATCACGTACTGTACTAAATTAGTAAGCAAGCTAAACAAAACCGATTAATAAAAACAATACGCCTCGGCTCCACTGCACTCTGCGAGTGTGCATTGCGCATTAAGGTGTATCGTTTACCGTCAACTGTGGCATGTCTGCGGAGGACGACACCACTTGCTGCACCATCACGTTGGGCTGACTCGTCGACGTGGTCGCCGCCGGGCTCGGCGACTGCACTGATTGCTGAACGGACGGACAAAGTACGAGGGTCATTCAATAAGTAAAGAGACAAATTCTATAATTTTAAAACTATTCAATGAATGTGTACAATCTTTTCAGGGGTGTTAGTTGGCAACCTTGGGATATGCTCTGATCAGCTGTTTTATCATTTTATGTCAACATAACCTCAAAATTTGTAATTCACAATGGCAAGTCCACTAGAAGATTGCATCGTAGAAGAGCAGCGCTCAGTCATTAGATTTTTAGTCGCAGAAGGTGTAAAACCTAGTGATTTTTTTCTAGAATGTTGATACAGTACGGTAAAAGTTGTATGAACCGAGCAAATTTTTACAAGTGGGTACGGTTTAAAAGTGGCCGAACCGACCGAAGTAGGTGATGAACCCCAATGTGGACGTCCAGTGGAAGTTACTGGTCCCTCGTTGCAATCGAGGATTGACGGACTTATTCGTGATAACAGAAGAATTACTGTTGAAATGATAGCTGAGGATGTTCGAGTAAGTGTTGGAACTGTTCCCAATGTCATTCAGAAGAATTTGAACCGTTTTTGAGCTATAGCCATTTGTCTCTTTACTTATTGAATGACCCTAGTATGTAAATAGGTGACACATTTTGATTTCACAATCAGGAGTTTTAAGATAATATGAGCGTAGATAAATTACCTATTTAATTTACATATTAAGTAAGTACCTGTACGATCTGCGTACACGGCTGCTGCACGACGAACTGCTGCTGGCTGTGCGACGCCTGCTGCTGCTGCTGCACCTAAGGATAGTAGCAGCTAGTGTTTATGGTCTTTGTTCATAATTTATTCTTTACAAATCTATAACATTATCAGAATTGTCTTAGTCTCGTCGTCTTGTCTTGCTTGGTCTTGTGTTGGTCGTGTTTTGGTCTTGTCATGATCGTGTCTTGGCCTTGTCGTCTTGATCGTTTCGTGGTCTTGACTTCCTTGGTCTTGTCTTAGTCTTTGTCTTGTGTTGGCCTTGTCTTGGTCGTGTTTTGTTTTGTCTTGGTCGTGTTTAGGTCTGGTCTAGGTCTCGTCTTGATCCTGTCTTTGTCTTGATCAATTAGTGGTCTAGTCTTAGTCTTTGTCTTGTGTTGGTCTTGGCTTGGTCGTGTTTTGTTTTGTCTTGGTCGTGTTTTGTTTTGTGTTGGTCGTGTCTTGGTCTTGTCGTGGTCGTGTTTAGGTCTTCTCTAGGTCTTGTTTTTCACTTGTCTTGGTCTTTTATAGAACTTAGTCTTTGTCTTGTGTTAGTCTTGGCTTGGTCGTGTCGTCTAGTCTTGGTTAGTCGTGTCTTGGTCTTGTCACAGTACACGTGTCCAAAGCAATATAAACTCACTGGTTCCGCAGAGGGTGCGCTTCTGTGCGGTGCGGGCGGGTCGTCTCTGGGCTTGCTGGGCTTCACCTCGTGGCGGGGCACGATGTCAATCAGAAAGTCGAACTGGTCCGACTTCGATATCGCCATTGCTATGTCGTTGCGCTTTTGAAAAGAAAACATTTACAAAGATATAAGTAGGTACATAGTTACATAGTTATTGCAATTCACGAGCGCGATTGAACTTTACTACTTATTATGCTTTCAAGCACATTGCATAAATGTGGATGCCTGTCGGACCCAGCAATCGCGAGCAAGCTCCCGCAAACACACGTTTACTTACTTATAACGATGCTATTGGACGACGAAGGGTCAAAAAATTTACCTTTTAAAATCGTCAGTCAAATGTTTTATTTCCAATATATCGTGAACTTTTACTAAATATAGGATTTTTTTGGATTTCTTCACGATTTTTTTTGGTGTTATCATATCAGTAATCATCAGTAGTATCCGCTTTTACTGAAATGTCAGTTATTTTGCTGAACATACAGTCATCTGAATGAGCGGCCACTTAGACCAGTAAGACCGCAAACCGGCTTTCTATGCAGAGACGGTCATCCCTAGCCTTCTGGTTACACCCTGTAGAATAGATACCTGAAGGGTCCTCCTCTTATTATCCTCGGTATGCGACCAGGCTCGCAACGTCAGCTCGTGTATAAAAATCTCGGCCGCCTTCGCGAAGAGTACGGGCGCCTCTGCGGATATCATCTTCACTTCCTCATCCAGCTTCATTATCTTCTTGATTCGCGCCAGTGGCAGCACTTGAGTTTTGAAGTCCTCCTAAAGAGTTTTGTTTGTCATATCTTTCCAGTTATACTGTTATTTATAACTAGCTGATGCTCGCGACTTCGTACGCGTGGATTTACGTTTTTAAAATCCCGAGGGAACTCTTTAATTTTTTGGGATAAAAAGTAGCCTATGCTACTTCTCCAGGTCTTAAACTATACTCATGCAAAAAATCCCGTCGTCCAACCAATAAACCAACAAACAATCACACTTTCTCATTTATAATATTATTACTAGCTGATGCTTGCGACTTCGTACGCGTGGATTTAGGTTTTTAAAAATCCCGAGGGAACTCTTTGATTTTCCGAGATTAAAGCCTATGTCACTCTCCTGGTCTTAAACTATACCCATGCAAAATATCCCGTCGATCCGTTACTCCGTTGCGATGTGATTGAAGGACAAACCAATAAACCAACAAACAAACACACTTTCGCATTGATAAGATGAGTAGTGATGTTTCGGATTGAGTATGCTGAGTAGGCCCTACTGGCCGCTATAGCGTCACGTCACCGGGTGGGGTGGCGAGCGCAGAGCTCCGCCTGACAAAACTGTTGTTTTATTAGGGTTCCGTACACGAAGGGTACCAGAGGGAGGGCACTAGAGCATTATTAGTCATTATTATTGGATCCTATCTGACATACAACAGAATGGTAACTACTAAGTAACCTCTTTTTTTAACGAGGTACTTGTGCTACAACGCAAACGGCAGAACGCTCAATCTCTTCGACACGGCCATGCTGATAAGATACTAACTAGCATCCTTGGGTGCCTCTCAAACTCACAAGACTGAAAAGAGTTGTTATCATTGGATCCTATCTCACTTACTAACGATGGTAAGGAGCCTTTATCATTCACTCAATCCTTGCGACACTTCCATGCTGACAGGTTAATTACTATAGCCTATGGAGAACCTCTTACAACTCAATAGACTGAAGCGATCTACTTACCGCATTGATCTTCTTGACGTCATCGTTGACCTTGGTCCAGAACGATTGCAGCGTGTTGTGTATGCTCTCTAATGGCGGGCCCTCTTCGATGCATTCAATGTCGTTGTCATCGGACCCAGCTGAAGTCCCTGCTTGGTCACTGAGACAAAAGTATTTAGATATAAGTAGGTAGGTATAGTTCCCGGCAGTTAAATAAATGCAAAAGCAGACGAGTGCGCGCTAGCGCAGATATTGTTCCACGCGCTCGTGTACTGTTTTCGGATGTAGCACTCACACTAATGCAGATGGCGGGGTGCTGGGCGTCGCGCGCCCCACTGACGGCAAAAAAATGCTATAGTGACGTGTCTTGCGGTTAAGTTCAAGAACGACAATTTAATTGGCGCGGACTAAAACCTACTTGGAAACCAATTATATTTTACGTCCACACCACGAACAGTAGGTACTTACTTCCTACCTAACGCAACGTATTTTTCAGAACCCGCTGAAAAAACAGAATAACAAATTCATGCTAATATTAAAATTGCGAAAGTGTATTTGTCTGTCTGTTACCTTATCTTTTTACATAATATCATCATAAGTAGGTAACTACCTACTTACCCAACTAATATCACTAAAATATTGTTTAGAAAATTAATTGCAATAAAGTAGTGCCATAACAATTTATTTTTAACGCATAAATTAATGAGTTGCGAATGCAATTATATGTATGATAATATGTATTTTCCATACTTTTCATATCGCTGAAATAATTTCAGATACAAAGTCGCGGCTAACTTCCCATATTAGCGCGCCACTTCCAGTGTGAAGTTAGCTTTATTATTATTATGATAAAAAAAACAATAATTTTGTCGATTTATTTTAACCATGCTCTAAACAATAATTAAGTGGAAATAATTAAAAATATGGATACATAAATAATTTATCACGAAGACACCGGACCGGGATAAAAAAAAAAAGATAGCGGGTTGAACTTACGCTGGCACAAAGAAGCATACGGACATCTTGTGTAACGAGCGGCGAAACGACGACCTCGGAATCACAAAATTTCTTTAATTGTTTTAGTTCTAATGTTTTGGGTCACTAAATAAAAACATTAGCCGCGAGCAAAGTTATTAAAAACACGGTAACCAATAATCAGAGTAATATTCGGAGATCTCCAATCACCAATTACTGAAAATGCGCCAGGACCACGATTCGTCCACCGATGACCAGTCACAAGCTTGACGTATGTTCAATGTTGTTACGCTACTTCCGCCTATTTCGGTGCTACAATTAAATTTAAAAGCTACCATGTTATCTAATTTTATAAAGTGACAATTTCTAAAAAAACGTCGTGATACATAGAAGTTTAAAAATCATGCATGTAATGATGCCAAAATTCTGGCTGCATTTCTGCACTGAACAGCCAGGCTGATCCCTTGTTGTTACAGTTACTGTTAAAAATAAAATAAATGCTTTAATGTAGAAACGGGTAACATTGGAATATTCGCATTAGTTTTTAGGATGTCATGACGTGACAGGTGGACATGGCAATCGGGTTGGGAATACCACACACACACCTACACAGCCCCTGCGTAAACCTGATGCGGGATAGCACGAGTGACGTGCAGGGCGTCCCCCGCCTTATATCCCGATTACCATCTCGACCTGTCGCATCTTTATAGTTTCGCTTCCGTAAATAAATTGGTATGTTTTATGGAATTCGGTGTTTCCGCAGGTTAGTAACCTCCAGAAACAATCATTTTATAATACACTAGCTTATGCTCATGACGTGGACTACACAAATTTTAAACTACTATTTCACCCCCCTAGGGGTTGAATTTTCAAAAATCCTTGTTTAGCGGATGCCTAAGTTATAATAGCTATCTGCATGCTAAATTTTAGCCCAATCCGTCCAGTAGTTTGAGCTGTGCGTTGATAGATCAGTCAGTCAGTCAGTCTAAGGCATTGTCCAACAATGGACAGGCTGATAATAATGAAGAACGCTTTTATCACAGGTTTGCAACTAGCGTGGCCCCCTCAGTCCCTCTCGCTCAAACAGATTTTCTTACTTGTGAAATGTCATTCCTTCTACACTTCACGTTGTTTGCCAAATACTGACGTACATTTTGGCAAACAAATAAAAATGGCCACGGTGATAAGAACAAAACATAATCATTTTGTCACGTTCTAACAAGAGCTTAAATGCGTTTAGCTATCTCGCTCTAACAGTAAGTGTCACAATAGGGCTACTTCTAACAGTCCAAGGACTGTCCAAGGACCAGTCCAGAACAAGTTCTGAGGCTTTTATCTTGTCAGAAATACATATTTTAAAATTGCTTAATTTTTTCCATTCCATCATAAGTATGAATGTTGTTATTTCCATTGAACCATAGATTCACAATTATTGACACATTTCTAAAGTTACCCATGGTCACAGTTATTATAAAACTATTAGTAGGATTTTTAATATGACTTACAGCAACACTAACCGGAAACAGACAGAAATGTCAAGAACGTCATCGATCGGCGTCCCGACAATAAAATGGCGGCCGCAGAAATACAAGTTGTAAATCAATCGAATTTAGCGAAAATAGAAAGGTTAGCACCATGCTTTATGTTATATACTAATCCTCGTATGTTATTAATGCTAGTTGAATAGTATTAAAAGAGTTGTACAGTGGTGTTAAGTGGTAATTTAGTGTTGTTGTGTTTGTGTTGTCATTGCGTTTTGTTTTCAGTTTCCTCAATGATCCAAGCTACAAGGAGATCATTGAGAACTCTTCAACATTTAATTCGCGACTATGCGCCGAACGGAGAATGCGGATGCCTTTTATCGACACCCAAACGGGTAAGTGTATATTCATTACTCCTGACTAGTGTGTACATTGTGGGATGAACACCCTCATGTTTTCAACATTATTTTTACACTAGTGGCCCGTGACTGTCCCTCCTTCTCACGGTTAAACCTCAAACTTCGAAGAAGTTGTCTATAGTTTCTGATATCTGCGCACACAGACTTCGCAGGTAATTCCAACTACTTAATTCAACAATTAAGAATCACCAGTTTATGATTATTTGAGTTATCTTTATTCTTAGGCCATCCTATTGTACATCATAATAAAATTATGACAAAAGTCAAAATGTTGTCTGTCAGCATGCTACCATAATTTTATATACAGGACTAATGAGTATCTTTTTAGGGTTCAGTATCACATACTTGTAATTTAAGAATTATAAACCCCTCATATAGGATCACTTTGTTGTCTGTCTGGTTGTTTGTCAAGACTGGTCACAGGAATGGAAACCTATAGGGTACTTCCCATTGACCTATGTTACACCCCTTAACTGTACCCAAAAGAGCTGATGACAGACCGACTCTGACTTGACCGCCGGTGGATAAGGTAGCTTTCCCAGTCAGTCCGTGCTAGACCTCTGAAGAGGGTAAACGTCTCTTGACTCTTCCAAATATCCGTGTTCTATTCCTAGTTTATTTTATTTTTCAAGTTTAATTGATTAATTAAAGTGTATTTCTTTTAGTTATTAAATAAATCTTTTTTTAAAAACATTTTCGAAAGAACCCTTATAACATTGGTGGCAGCGTAAAGGGATACAAATTAATATCCCTGGACCCTCTGTGTAAATCAGTGACAAAGTGAACTAATTACTATATCAAAGTGTCAAACGTGAAGTGAAACTATTACAGTGTTAGTAACATATGTGCTACTCTGTGTCCCTCTGTGTCCCTCTGTGTACCTCTGTGCCCTCTGTGTCCTGTCGAGGAATCTACCACTGAGCCATCGGGGCATCCGCAATCCCCGAAATGCAAGCGTCGCTGATCGCCGTTATCGCCGCCCACGTATTAATGTGAGTCGAGCTTGTTATTCAAAGACAATACATTTGAACTCGTCTTATCTCAAACATAAACAAATCCGTCTGGCCTCATATCAAATATGCCTTTCGATGTCAAGAGCCCAGAATCCGCTGAGCAATCTCCGGTCTTACAGAAGATAACAGTGAAACAGTCAAATATCGAGATGGAACTAAATGTGTTATTCAAGTTTGTGAAACCATACGATGGGTGCCGTGAAACTCTCAATTCATTCCTCATAAATTGCGACAATGCTATTTCACTTGCCAGTGATGTACAAAAACCTATTTTGCTTAAGTTCATACTATGTCAGCTAAAAGGGAAGGCGGAAATTGCTTGCTCCATAAAAGATTTCACCTGCTGGTTGCAATTAAAAAATTTCCTTAAGGAACAATTCTGTGAGAGGAAACATTACTCACACCTGCTAGCAGACCTACAGGAGAGCAAGCAAAGCCCGCTCGAGAATGTTAGCCAATTCGCGCTTAAGGTGGAGACTTGCCTGTCACAACTCCTAACGGAGATTTCACTAACTAATGCCGAATCGGTTCAATTAGCCGGTCGGTCTGCAGCCATGGAGGATCTCGCCCTCCATCATTTCACAATGGGTTTACTCCCTCGCATATCCACGATAGTGAGATGCAGGTCTCCAAGAACCTTGAACGAAGCCATTAATATAGCTGTATCCGAGGAGCGTATTCAACAGACTCTGTATAGGAGGTCCCAGCCCGCTGAAAACAAAGGTAATAAACCTAGAAATTCATTTACGCCCCTTCCAAGGCCGAACTTTGCGCAACGGCCCACTTACTCTCAAACCAATGACATGCCTGCTAAATCCCCGGTAATTTGCCGATACTGCAAAGCCGAAGGTCACATTTTATTGAATTGCAAGAAACGAGAATACAATAATAGCCGTTCTCGCAACTTTCAGGCGCAAGCCCCTGCTCGTAATCCCAACTCATTCTCTAGGCCAGGCCCCAGTCGTGTAAATTTCACGCAAGAAGAGAATATCGAATCTCGTGATGAGGTGGACTCCGGCTCTGAGAACGAGTATTCTCCAAATCATTTAAACGAATAAAGGTCCCGTCTTGGTGCCGTACGGGACACCAAAAATTTAAAATCGATGCCAAACCCTCTGTATCCATGTCAAAATCCTATGCATCCGTGTTGAGACACTCTGCACCCGTGACAAATATCTCCGTATCCGTGTCAAAACCCTCCGTGTCTGTGTCACGACCCTCTGTATCCGTGCCAAAACCATCTGTATCCGTGTCAAAACCCTCCGTGTCTGTGTCACGACCCTCCGTGTCCGTGTCACGACCCTCCGTGTCTGTGTCAAAACCCTCTGTATCCAAATCAGGAACCTCTGTATCCGTGAAGAAAACCTCTGTATCCGACTCGAAACCCTCTGTATCTGTAAATGAAACCTCTGTATCCGAGTCAAGAACCTCTGTATCCGTGAAGAAAACCTCTGTATCCGACTCGAAACCCTCTGTATCTGTGAAAAAAACCTCTGTATCCGAGTCGAAACCCTCTGTATCTGTGAATAAAACCTCTGTATCCGAGTCGAAACCCTCTGTATCTGTGAAAAAAACCTCTGTATCCGAGCCGAAACCCTCTGTATCTGTGAATAAAACCTCTGTATCCGAGTCGAAACTCTCTGTATCTGTGAATAAAACCCCTGTATCCGAGTTAGAACCCTCTGTATCCGTGAAGAAAACTTCCGTATCCGATTCGAAACCCTCCGTGTCCGTGAAGAAATCTTCTGGATCTGTGAACACAACCTCTGCATCCGTGACAAAACCCTCCGTATCCGCCTCGCAAGCGAAAATCCAGTCTGAAGTTCGAAGTGAAGGATTCAGACCTTCCAAATCCGATTCTAAATCCCAGAATTCCAATCCTGTAAAAGATTCAAAGTCAGACGCCGTTAAAGGTAATAAAGTTTTTGAAATTACTGCTAATCCTGCAAAAATATTGCTCCCTCATGTCCTCGTCAAATCCTCTGTTTCAGATATACCTCTTTCATTACTCATTGATTCAGGTTCAGCAATTAGTCTCATTAAATATGACTCCATCCAAACGTATCTCACTCTTATCAGAGAGCCAATTAACCTAAAAGGAATAGATCCTGGTCAAGAGTCAACAAAGACCATGGGCCACTTTAATTTAAAATTACAACTCCTGGACTCCAAACAAAAACCAATCAGCTACAAATTCCATGTCGTAAGAGAAATTGACTTACCTTATGACGGCATAATCGGAACCGATATGCTAAACGCTTTTGGATGTAACATTAATTACACTAAGAACACTCTAAGAATCAATGATGTAAATATAAAATTACTATTCCACGAACCTGTATATAACATCCCTCCAAGATCTGAAATGGTCATCGAATGCTCTGTCTCAAATCCAGAAATAAAAGAAGGTATTATACAAGACCAAAAACTGG
This sequence comes from Maniola hyperantus, assembly GCF_902806685.2. NCBI lineage: Eukaryota > Metazoa > Arthropoda > Insecta > Lepidoptera > Nymphalidae > Maniola > Maniola hyperantus. Next base: position 3,473,883 of record NC_048542.1, read on the forward strand.
TCAAGGATCTCCTGGTAGCCAATTGCCTAGTCAAGGTCAAAAAGAATAATAGAATAAACTTGACTGTAGTTAATACATCAGAATCGTCTATATCCGTAAATTCCAACTTAAATTTTACTCTGAGTCCAGTAGAAGAACTCCAAACATGTCCTGATCAACAACCTCATTTGCATCCCGTTAATAATATCCAATATCAAGATTCTTACCGCCGTACCCAGGAAGTTCTGAACCAACTCAGAACGTCGCATTTAAATTCAGAAGAAGTAAATGCTCTATATAATCTCTGTTCCGAGTACTCCGACATCTTCCACCTTCCAAGTGAGAAGTTAACATACACTAATGCACTAAAGCATTCTATAAAAACCACATCTCAGAATCCAATTCATGCCAAATCCTATCGATTTCCTGAAATCCACAAAGCTGAAGTAAAGAAACAAGTTGACCAAATGCTATCTCAGGGAATAATAGAACCTTCCAACTCTCCATGGTCAGCCCCCATATGGGTGGTCCCTAAAAAGTTAGATTCGTCTGGTCAAAGAAAATGGCGTATTGTCATTGACTATCGTCAACTCAATGACGTGACCATAGGAGATACCTACCCAATACCTCAAATCAATGAAATTCTTGACCAACTTGGTTCCAGTAAATATTTCAGTACTCTAGATCTCGCCTCTGGTTTTCACCAAATCCTTGTAGAAGAAGAAGATAAAGCAAAAACTGCTTTCTCAGTCCCTGAAGGTCACTATCAATTCACTCGTATGCCATTTGGGCTCAAAAACGCCCCTTCCACATTCCAGAGATTAATGAACTCGACTCTATCCGGTCTCCAAGGAACACGATGTTTTGTGTACCTGGATGACATTGTCCTTTACGGTTATGACCTTGATCAAGCCATAAATAACCTACAATGTGTTTTCCAACGTCTAAGAGAATACAACCTTAAGTTGCAACCTGACAAGTGCGAGTTCCTGAGGCGAGAAGTCGCCTACCTTGGCCATATAATTACAGAACAAGGCGTAAAACCTAATCCTGAAAAGATAGAAGCCGTGACCAACTTTCCAAGACCGGAAACCCCGAAACACATAAAATCCTTCCTTGGTCTAGTTTCATACTACCGTAGATTTATTCCAGATTTCTCGAAAATTGCCAAACCACTGACTCATTTACTAAGAAAAGATACTCCCTTTGATTGGCAAAATCAACAACAAGTAGCCTTTGATGAGCTAAAAACTAAACTCACCTCTGCTCCTGTCTTGATTTATCCAGACTTTACAAAGCCATTTATCCTAACATGTGATGCCTCAAATCACGCAATAGGCTCAGTACTCTCCCAAGGTCCCATAGGCAGGGAAAGACCAATTGCCTACGCTTCTAGGACACTAAATAAAAGTGAATGTAATTACAGCACTACGGAGAAGGAACTCCTCGCTATAATATTTGGCTGTAAAACCTTCCGGCCTTATCTATATGGCCGTAAATTCCAGATTGTAACTGACCATCGCCCATTAAAATGGCTTTTTAATCACAAAGATCCATCCAGCAAACTCCAAAGATGGAGACTCAAACTCGAAGAATATGAATATGAGATAGTATACAGAAAAGGTAGACTCAATTCGGCAGCTGATGCCCTGTCTCGATATCCATCTGATTTTCTAAACCCTGTGAATGCAATCAATACTGACGATGCTCGTGGAGAAGATAACTTACCTCCACTAAATATAATTGCTGACCCAATAGAACAGCTGGGTGATGAACAGCTTATTCCGAGTCCATTGAGTGTTGATCTAGGCTCATTATCTCCGATTCCTTTTGAACATATAGATTTCGATCTCCCTGGCACTTCTTCGAATCATGAACCAGAAAGGGATATTGTTAATAACCCTGAAATTGTACTAAACCCGTCTACTTCAAACGACCTGCCCGTTCTAAATCCTTTAGACCTAGATCTCAGCCTTCCAAACTCTCCGTTTAATCCTGAAACCCTACTAAATCCTACTAATCCCAACCGTGGACATTTACCTGTTAATATACCAAATCCTGCTAATACATCCGGTGATTCCTATTCTGATTATCTGAAAGCAATGTCAAATAAAAATTATAAATATAATACCACAATTCACGAATATGCCAATAAATTGCTATCTTCCGATTCCAAAATAATTATTGTTCCTACTTCAATTGACCTAGACGAAACAAATCCAAACGTCGAAGAAATTCTCGCCAACAACAACGACAACAGTGAATTCCTAAATAGGGAAAGATCACTTCATTCATTCATAACTCTGGAGTCAGGCGATAAACACTACTATTTCCTTTTCGCCAAGGTGCACTACTTCGACGATATAACTTATCCTGAGTTATATAAAACTCTACAAAATCTCCGAAATGAATTGCTCTTACAACCTGAGAGTCCTAATGAAATTTCAATATCTGATTTCAAAGACCCTTTCGTAAAATTATCCTATACTAAACTATATAACATCCTGGCCTACCTATTCCATAACACTCACATTACCATCAAAATTTATAGGAATACCCTAATATATCCGACCCCTAGTGAAATCCCCACTATACTTAGGGAAAATCACGATCTACCCATTGCGGGTCATGTGGGTTCTACAAGAATGTTAAACCGAATTAAAGAAAGGTATAGCTGGAAGAACATGAGGTCAGATATAGAGAACTATGTTAGAAAATGTACTCAATGCCAATCCAACAAGGCACTACGCCAGATCAACAGGGCCCCAATGCAAATCACGTCAACATCCACTGCACCCTTCGAAAGAATCAGTCTGGACATTGTGGGTCCACTACCAGAAGCTGGTAGAATCTCCTTGAAGTACATACTCACCTTGCAAGACGATTTGACCAAATTCTCTACAGCTTATCCCATTACTAACATCACTGCAGAAGAATGTCTAGAATGTCTTGTTCATTTCATCTCCCTTTTTGGGTTGCCCAAAATGATCCTAACGGACCAGGGCACTAACTTCACCGCCGAACTCTTTAAAGAAACCTGTAAATTCCTAAAAATCAAACAGATTTGGTCTTCACCTTATCATCCCCAAACTCAAGGCGCTCTTGAGCGGAGCCATTCAACCATTAAGGAATACCTTAAATCCTTCGTAAATGAAAACCAATCAGACTGGCACAAATATATCTATACTGCCATCCTAGCTTACAATACCAATGTCCATTGTACTACCAAGTTCTCTCCACATGAATTATTATTTGGCCAAAAACCCTATTTCCCGAACTCTCTTTTTGAACCCAATCCATCAGGGACCTATCACGAATATATTAAAATGCTTCATCACCGATTAAAACTATCACGTGAAAAAGCCCTGGAATACATCACGAAATCCAAAGAAAGATCCAAGCAGTATTATGACAGACATTCCCGTCCAGTTGAATACAAAGTAGGTGACATGGTTTATGTAAAGAACCACGTACGCCTACGTAAAGCTCTTTCACCAGTATGGAAGGGACCATATAAAGTAATTAAGGTCCACGGTAACCATACACTTTCCGTTTTAATTAACCGACGTCATGTTAAACAACACTATGACGAAATAAAGTTGGCAACAACTTAATTAGGTTAAGTTCAGTAAATTAAGTTAGTTAAGTTTGTTATATTAAGCCTAGTTTAGTACTTACATATTTTAAATTTAAATTTAAGTAAAATATATACAAAATAGACATATATATATATATATATATATTTATATTTCCAGTCCAGCGGTATTATGTCAAGGCATAAGACACGATGGCTACATCGAGCAGATTACAAGCAGTCCTGGAATTCATTTCAACCCAATAGGTTCAATTAAATTAGTTAATGATTATTTACATGTAGTTATACCCATAGAGTTAGAATATATAGAACCCCACATTGACAACATCAATAGTGTTCTACATACATCCCAGCATCTTTGCACAAAAAGTAATACATTAACCGGTCTTGAATGTCAGAATATATTCCAACCACTCATTCCCATGCTCGAAGATTTAACACGGGACTACCATTCTTTATCGCATCTGATTTCATCCAGAAGTAAAAGGTCAGCATGGATACCTGGTATCGGTATCATTTTTAAACACATCTTCGGTACCATGGACGAAGATGATGCAATCAAATATGGTAACGCTATACAACAATTAAAAAACAATGATAAAAAATTACTAAATTTAGTTAAAGAAAACATTCTTATCTCCAAGACAGCTATAATTAACTTTAATGAGACCCTAATCGAAATTAACAAGAACGAAAAACGTCTTAATGACGTTGTCGAAAATTTGACGTCACACATTAACAATGTGACTATTATCACGAATTCAATTCTGATCAAGACCACCATGCAAGAAGTGTTTAGTGCGCTCCAAGCAAGTTTATTAAGTTTATCCTATAAACTAGAAGATATTGTAAACTCTATCTTATTCGCAAAAACCAATACATTACATCCGTCCGTTATAACACCGAAGGACCTGTATAATGAATTGGTTGCCAATGTAAAACACCTACCGAAATTCTCGGAATTCCCTGTAAATTTAGAGCTGTATAATATACACATAATAATCAAACTGTCAGAAATAATATCGTGCATTTTAGATAATAAGTTGGTATACACAATTAAGATTCCCCTAGTCCTAATTTCTCCTTTCAACCTGTACAAAGTCATTCCTATCCCTGTAGCACATAACGCTAGGACACCTAACTCATTTGCCCTTATCATACCTTCAGCATCCTACATTGCCATGAGCAGGGACAAATCAGAATATTGTACCTTTAACGATCTAAATAGTAAATGTAAACTTATAGTTAAGAATTCGTATATATGTAATGAAGTTGCTAAATTTAATATTTTGAATGAGCCGATATGTGAAACGGAAATAATCACCAAAGTCATACACTCACTCCCAAACGAATGCAAAATTAATTTTATCTCAGGCACTGTCCATATTTGGCAAGACATTGGAAACAACCAATGGGTTTTTACCCATTCTGAACCAACAAAACTACACATTGACTGCGAAAATGAAAACCTGGATACTATCCTACTTGGCACAGGGATAATAACTCTAAAACCAAGATGCAATGGTTATTGCAAAAACACAAAACTCATTGGTACAACCAACCTTACAATTAAAATAAATAAAATATTTTCAGACTTTAATTTAATTAATGACACTTGCTGCAACCTTACAACATTTAATAAATTGAATCTCACTTCACCCTTAAAACCTCCTTATTCTCAGATCAACTCTGATAATTTTATGAAATTAAATATTAGAGCAAACGACGCTCTAACTCTATTAAAAGAATTAGAATCCCAGACTAACACCGAATCAATACCGACTCATTCTATAATTTCATATGTTTTTATAAGTTTTTGTATAGTATTTGTATTATACTACTTTTGTAACAAGAGATGTTTAACCTTTTACTCAAAATACAGAGTAACCTCTTCCCCTAGCAACACAGACAACCCGGACAGCAACAACGACATCCCTCTTTCTGAACCACGCTTGAGAATTGTTTAAGTTGGTAAACTTCGCCTACAACGCGCAAGTTTACACTTAAGCGGGGGGCTGTTACACCCCTTAACTGTACCCAAAAGAGCTGATGACAGACCGACTCTGACTTGACCGCCGGTGGATAAGGTAGCTTTCCCAGTCAGTCCGTGCTAGACCTCTGAAGAGGGTAAACGTCTCTTGACTCTTCCAAATATCCGTGTTCTATTCCTAGTTTATTTTATTTTTCAAGTTTAATTGATTAATTAAAGTGTATTTCTTTTAGTTATTAAATAAATCTTTTTTTAAAAACATTTTCGAAAGAACCCTTATAACACCTAGAACCATAAAATATGGCAAAAGTCCGAAAATTTCGGTTTAGTTAAAATTTGTGGTTACATTACAAAAAAATTAAAAAGATTTCTCATTATGCTAAGGAACCCTTCGTATCAGACCTGACTGGTTTTTTAATTAAATAATAGTAAACATCAATTAATTTAGCTTTATTTGCTGTAGGTGTTGCACAGAGCCACTCCAATTTATTTATGACAAGAAAGCAGAGAATGCCTGGCGCAAGAGAGGGACAAGTCTACACATATCCATCACAGAGGTAAAATTCCACAACATTTACAGTTCTTGCAATTGACGAAGGCCACTGACCTTTACTTGTGGTTGAGTTGTATACACGGACATTGCGTAAGTGTATGTGCACGTCGGATCAATCAGTCGTGAGCTAGAGCTCGCTAATGCACACATTTACTGTACTTTACTTATAGAGATACGACTTACACACAAGTATGAGCCACTCGCCTTCGTGAAATGCTACAACTATACATTACTAGCTGCCCCGGCGAACTTCGTACCGCCTAACAGTCGATTATTTTTCAGGATTTTTTTTACAAATTTTCTCCGTAAGAACCATCCCAGTACTTCAAGGAATATTATGAAAAAAGAATTAGCGAATTAGTTATGTACAACTGAATTGTCCACAATAATAACTAAATTTTAGAGTATTCACATCTTTTTCTTGCCAATGGAATAAGAAAAGTAAAGACAAACTTGAGTTCAAACTTTCAAACCTTGTGAGTTACGGTGCCACTCTTGAACATAGTGTTTAAATTTGTAGAGTAGCACTGAGATTTATATTCCATCCTTTTTTAGCAATATTAAAAAGAAAAAGATGCAGACACTCTTTTATCTATGCCGCATCGTAGATAGGGCATTGACCCGATTTTTGCACGCTATACATTGCAGGTTTGAAAAATACTAAATCACTAAAACTACAAAATGATGGTTTTTGTTATTGGCTTGTGTTTAGGTAGTATAACAATAACGCTAAGTTTTTGCTAGCGTTCCCATTACACCCGGTAGATTACAGGGAAATCTATAAGTCTATGATCTTAAAATAATGTGGTAAATCACATGTAACTTGTCTGGTTTTCTGGTTTTTAACATTCTTCATAATTACAGATGGAGGAAATCGCGCAGACAATACCTAACAATGTCTTCCGCAAGATGGGGCTGGCACACATCTGATGCTGCAGAGAATACTGGTGACGGAGAGAACAGCTCCGGGCTACCTGATGGACTACTTGGTGATGAAAGCAGGGACGGATCTCAGAGTGCAGTCAAAGATGACCCTAAGGTAATTTTAATAAGGTTCTCATTTGACCAGATCTTAAATTGCAGCACATCTGATGACGAGAACATTGGTGATAGAGAGAATGGCTCTGGGCTACCTGATGAACTAGTCGGTGTTGAGAGCATGGACGAATCTCAAGAATGCCAAAGATGGTTTCAGGGTTATGGAAATAAAGATATTTCTTTTCATTTTTTTTAAATTGATGATTGTGTATCAGAGTTTTTGATTATATATATTATGTATATAGTATATTTCTACGGCTATACTCAGATTTTTTGAATGTAGATATCAATGTATGAAGTTTAAATTTCAATATCATTGAATGAAAATGTGGTAGAAGTATCTATAAAGAAGTTCTGCATTCAAATTGCACAGTCCATGTGCAGTTTTGCCACAGTGCACAATTAAAGCTACTAGAACAGAATGTTAATAATTGAAAACACATAGAATAGAATAGAATATATTATTTTTATTCAAGTAAACTTTTACAAGTGCTTTTGAATTGTCAACTAGTTTAATTTACCACTGGTTCAGAATTTTGTTCCTACCGAGAAGAACCAGCAAGAAACTCGGCGGTTGCTCTTTTCAAGTGATCAGTTTACAATATTATTATACTACATTTTCTGAAGTGCGTGGTAACTGGGTTTGAATTTTTTGCTTGCACTTGTACATGCCTACTTATGTGTGTGGTCCTATAAATTGTTTGACTTCACAATATTTTCAGGAATGGTTCTATGATGAGCTAGCAATGGAAGAAATGGAAGCCGGGGAGGACCCAGATCCGGAATCTGACGAGGATTACTATGACGACACATACGCGAACAGACGCAGGCGACGCGGCGCCGCGCCCACGGGGCCGGGCTCGCGCGGGGGTAGAACCAGGAAGTCACAGCCTGATGATACTCCAGTTAAAAGAGGGAGAGCGGTGAGTGTTCATTCCATTTACAGCTGTTCATTACTTTTGAATCCTTAGAAGTTGGCGTTGTGTAGTGACCCTGAACATTTTTTTTTTAATCAGATTCAAGTTAGCCCTTGACTGCAATCTTACCTGATTTTGCATTTTAGAAAATTGAAATGAAATAAAAATAAAAATATTTTTCGTTTAATTAAACTTTTACAAGTATTTGTGAGTGGTCAGATGCATCTACCACTGGTTCGGAATGCCTTTCCTACCGATATAATTTCTAAATCTTTGGTCTAGTCTGGTGGAACTCCGAGGCTAGTTACCACCCCACCAGCAAAGCCGTGCCGTCAAGTGATTAAGCGTTCGGGTATGATACCATGTAGAAACCAAAAGGGTATAGGTTTAATAAAAACTGTCATACCCCTTCCATCTTTTTTTAAAAATAGAAATAGCGAGAAAACGAGCAGACGGGTCACCTGATGTTAAGTGATTACCGCCGCCCATGAACATTTGCAGCACCAGAGGAACCGCCGATGCGTTGCCGGCCTTTTAGGAATTTGTTGGTCCGCCCCTTAATCTTAGACTGCATCATGAGTCATCTTACCACCGAGTGAGATAATAGGCAAGGGCTAACTTGTATCTGAGTAAATAAAAAGGTTTTTCTGAAATGTAATGATAACCTCATTTGTCATAGGGTCGTGGTCGTAAACGCGCAGGCGCGGCGACCCTCCTGCCCTACGAAGTAGCCGGCGACGCGGAGAAGCCCTTCGGATGCGAACGTAAGTCCCGGAGGAAAAACTAGTTCCCTTGTTTACCCTTGTCAACCATCAAACTTGATGTTGTTGAAGGATTGGTTTCTATTGATCTTGTTTTTGATACTAAGATTGGATACTCTCATATCAGGGTTAGGAATTTGATGCTAGCCATACTAATTCTATCTGTAATCTCCATAACTTTCCAAGCAACATTGTTAGCTGTCGAAAATGTTGCTAAGTAACCAATCGAGAGGTTATGGCTAGATAGATTGATTAATTATGACCATAACAGATGTGTTGGAAACCACAAGTGTCAAAACACCCCGTATTGTCTAAGGAAACTTAGATTAAATTACAAAATTCTAAAATATTTATACTGAATCTACAGTATTGATGCTGGGGGTGGCATTTGTATGAAATTTAATAATGAATTGCTATAACTTTAATATAAATGTGTTCATATAATATACACGTTCGTATATGTTCTTCGGAATTTGCCTTACCATAATTAATTTATTTGTTTTTATTATTTATTTTTCTTCGGACAAAGAAGCAGATTACGGTATTAGCAAACCTAGGTAACTGTTATTGGCTGAATTCTTCGAATTTAATATTATATTCAATCAAGTATTTCTTTATTCAAATACTAGATGATGCCCGCGACTTTGTCCGCATGGATTTAGGTATTTTTTAATCCCGTGGGAACTCTTTGATTTATCGGGATTGAAAGTAGCCTTTGTCCTTCCCTGATATGCAAGCTATAACTGTACCAAATTTCGTCAAAATCGGTTGAACGGTTGAGCCGTGAAAGGCTAGCAGACAGACAGACTGACTGACTGACACTTTCGCATTTGTAATATTAGTATGGATATGGATTAAAAAAGCTATTATAATTTTGGGTGAATGGCAAATCCCGTTCAAGATACAGACCGACTACAAAAATCGCTTTAGCATGGTATATATTATCTGAAAAATAATGTATCATTAGGTGTGTTATGTAATTTTTGATTGGAAAAAATCTTGTATTACCCAATTTTAACGTAAGAAAAAAAGTTAGTTTTAAGATTTTTCGTATTTATTTTTTTGAATTGACTATTGCTGCATGTAATTTAGAGGAAATAATTTCGATATTTTAAGAAAATAAATTTTATTCATAATAATCAATTAATTAGATAAAAGTTTTAAGTACGACTTATGTCATTCAAGGAGAATCTAACGTTGTATTTATACGTAAGTGGGATAATATGGACCGGGCATAGTATCCGAAATTGTCATCAAAAATATTTATTCAAGTATAGTTTTAAGCTCCTATGATTTAATGTGACGTCTCCGAAAATATTTCCTTAATTCAATATCATCACAATTTATTTATGTCACTGGATAATATTACCAGATTCTACTGATTCTCTAACCAAGTGTCTAACACTGAATGATAGCCACCAAGCTCATTTGACATTCATTTTTAATCCATTGAAGTTTTTCTACGAAAAATATTTTAATATCACTCCGTGAAGCAGCATTGCAGAATCAACCAATGTCAAATGAGCTCGGTGGCTGTCATTCCGTGTTAGACACTTGAGTTAGCGAATCAGTAGGCAGATGGGTGGAAGTTGTTACAATACATCATCTTAGACCACTAATGGTACTGATTCTGAGCACAACCTAATTTTAGAGTATTCGCATCTTCTTATTACTAATGTAATCTTCTTTTCTTGTCTATGGCTCTTTGTACTGCGGTTTTGTGGTCCGCAATAATTCCGCCAATGTCAATTCAGTGGAGAAAACATCGTTGTAATTTGGTTCTTGAATTCCTTTCATGAGAGACTTTTCTTTCTATCCTTTGTTAGACCTAGACATCACAAGGACAACACAAGTTGTTAGTTTATACATTGGATACTAATGTAATATGAAAAGGACAGACGCAATTTGACAGTTTTAAATTTAATTTTTAGCTGGTAAAACCCGTGTTTTTAGCGCACAGTCGCGAGCCTACTGTTTAAATTTGTAGCGTGCACTAAAGTTTAGAGTCTTTAAATGTAAAGTTCATGTTCTGTCCCTTTTTAGCATTGTTAAAAAGAAAAGGATGCAGATACTCTAAATTGAGTTTAGAGAAAGACAACGGAATCAGTGCCATTGCCCCTTTTTTCGACCGTCTTACGTATCTACGTAACGGCCAAAGCACGGGTTCACCAAATATTTGTAGATATTGTCTCTTTAGTGATTTTTGTGGGGTGCGTTGAAGACATGACGTCATGACTCCCTGTGCAATAGTGATGCAATGAAAATAATATAAAATATCAGTTACTGTACGGTATAGGATGCTCTACAGAGAGGATTTCTAAATGTTTCTAAAAAAAAACATGTAATAAACTTCGACAGCTTAGGTAGATTTGCAGTCGATTTTACGTTTTACATATTTTATGCAGTATGATATTATATGCCTTTAATCATGCCTGTATTCAAATATTGATGTATGGATCATTTTATTGCAAAAATATTATGATTGAGATTGAAGACTAAACCACTAAAAGTAACCTTAAGTAATGGTTAACCGGATACGTCAGGATTACAACCTCTAGATTAACCGAGCCCTCGTGGGCGCACCGACAATATTCTCGCACACTACGAGAGACAACACAAACCACCCTCGACGACAACTATAGCAACCCTCACCAACCATAAGTCATGACACCAACGTCTACTATGAGTATAGACGACACTAACTAACACTAGCTAAGTCCCTACCTAGCGACCGGCTCCAACCATCCCCATACCGGCCCCAGACCAACCAGCTAACCTAGCACACCACACTCAGTTCAATTAACCACAACTACAACAATCACGTTTGTCTAATACAAATTGGAACGATACAAGAAGGACTTACCAGATAAACAGCTATTCAACACACACTATACCATCATTCACACAATCACATCACTTTCCACAACCTAGTACTGAACCTTTAATAACTGAAACCACATTAGGTCACAACAACAATGATAATAATAAAACCTACAGTACGACACACATAGTATCCACTGAGAAGTGCCCTCGGCAAGAGCCACACGAATAATGCCTCGTGACACACTGCGCATCTCATTTTATAATCTCACAATGACGGTGGGGACGATGACGCGATGTTCAATGAGCAAAGTGTTCACAATTAAATGGCGGCGAGCCTACAAGTTTTAAAAAACTACACATGAATACATTATTTACATGAAGTAAAATATTTTATCATTGACAAAATAAGCATACTGTAGTTGATAAAAAGTAGTTCTAAACGTGTTATGCCGAATTTTTATTGTCCCATGTATTAAGGCCAGTTTATAATTTAGTTCATTTTAATTTTTAAATGGGCATAATTTTTTTTCATTGGATATAGCCTTAAAAACTGTAGTGTTGACAGGGCCTTAGATTCACGTACTTGTAATAATGCCTTAGATAATAATTAATGTCCATTGTCTATAGATTATAAGCATGTCTAGATGGACAGTCATTTCAGCAGACAATGGCACTGATTCTGAGCACAACCTAATTTTAGAGTATTCGCATGCTCTTCTTACTAATGTAATATGAAAAGGACAGACACGGTTTGACAGTTCTAAATTTAATTTTTAGATGGTAAAACCCGTGATTTTAGCGCGCAGTCTCGAACCTACTGTTTAAATTTCTATTGTGCACTAAAATTTAGAGTCTTTAAATGTGAAAGTCATGTTCTGTTCCTTTTTTAGCATTAGTAAAAAGAAAAGGATGCAGATACTCTAACTTTAGTTTAGAGAGAGACTAGAGAATCGGGGCCAATGATACAGGCAGTCTTCTAATTTTAATGTAAGCAGAGCAAGCGTGCGAGGTAAAGTCATGATTGACACAAACATAACTTGAAAAATGAAAGGAGATTGCCCATTCTCTTAGGAGCTTTGGGCCCCCCTAATATAATTGTTATGTCATCATGGTTTTAATTTTATTTTGTAGACAAATATTTACCTTTTTATATTCTGCAAACTATTTCTATTTATTCACCCTGGTTATAAAGAAATCTTATTTTTTATGTTGCCGATATTGAAGTTATATTTAATTAATACTTCTTCAAAATAAATGGATGTTTAAGATTTTAACTGTAATTGTTAAGAACCCTCAATTTGCTCATGCTAATCAAAAAACGTCGAAACCACAGATTGTCCCCTACTAAATACAAATAGATTCGCTGGTACGCCAATCCTGATATTATAATCCTCCGTCACTATACACAGACTTGGGCATGGGTATCTTAATGGCGCCAGTGTAGTCTAGCCTTTCAAATATTATCGCTCCACCATGGCATTCTGATATAGAAAAGATCTCTTTGAGACGGAGATGACAGTTGGCATGAAACACTTAAGGTTGCCTGTTCAGTGCATTTAAAACAATCTCTATTTCCATTCATTTGTGATCTCCCAGTTCTGTCTAGACATGTACATTGTACATATTATTATAATCTGAGACAAAATATCAATGACTTATGACATACGCAGTAAACATCATAATATTTTAATAATGTAGTTTTGGGGGTAGTTTTAACATATAATAAAACGTGTAGATAGACCGCAAGCAATAGTAAATGTATGAAATATTTTTTGAATTTCAGTGCAGCCTTTCCACCAGGTATGCGTGAGGATGTGTAGTTAGGAATGAAAGGAAAAGATCACCAAAAAGTTCAGCTAGTTTAGATAAGCAATGAAAATAAAACGTTCCTTGCTACTCATCTTCCGAATTGCCTGGTGAAATGGAAAAAGATTAATAGGATGTATTTCTCTTTAACATTTGAATTATCGAAATAATTATAGTCTTTACGGGAAATCCTAAAATTTGTATATCGAATAGTCTTGGTCAGACTGAGACACGTGTTTTATAGAATTTTTTCCTACAAGACAAAGACAGAATGCATATTTTGATAGAAAAGATAGATATGGTTTTTGAATGCTGTAAGATGCCAAATAAGTTAATAGTGGGCAAGTAAATAAAGTTGGGCTGGTTGTTTCATAGTTAGGCCTAAATTATTCCTATGCTGATGTCAGTCGGCTGACGTACGCGACCGCAATCATTATCAGCGTTGGAAGAACTCAGGCCTTAAGTTGGGTTCATACCAATAAATATGGGCGTTGTGTATTAAAAACGCTGCTTGCGTTGTAAATATTTTCAGTCCAAGTTCGATTTTTTTTTTGTAAAGACGTGACGAATGTTTGTGCTTCAAAACAATAATTTTCGTCGAACACAACGTAATCGCAGTTTATTATTGTTGTGGGTACGGCTTAATATTGTAGAAAATGCAGTGCTGGACCAATTTAAACTTTATTACCCATTGATAGGTTATAAAATTGGTCTGATGTCACTTGTAAGAAGCTTGAGATAAATCAAAAGTCAGAATAGCAAAAATGCATTTTTTATATTGTGCATGAATGTATATTTTAATTAGTAGGTAAGTAAATTTCAGAAAAAATAAAACATATTCGTTTTAATATTTTGGTTAAATATATCTCTGCTATAAGTTAAATCTTTGATGTGAGTTTTGAGTGAACGAATTCATTTGTTCATAGCTAGCAATTTTTATCTATGCCGAATACATAATATTGTCATTTCTCAATAATTCTAGCGAACTGTAGGGCGATTGTCTAAAACCTGCATCAATCATTATTACAATCTCAATTGTTCTGGTTGGCTGAATTTGTGCGATTCTTGTTGCAACAATGCATTGTAGTCAATAGTGAGCGAGCGCTAACCAATCAGAGATGATTGCGATCGTGACATTGTAGCTGTCATTCTCCCGCAATCGCGCAGCAGTTTTCACGCATAAATAGTCTCAAAAACTCAAAGCTCAGGAACTTGACGAAAAAAAACAACGCAGGGATTCGTTAAAAAAATCACGCTATTTTGGCTTTACAAAATCTCATAAACTTAGTCTAAAAGTAGTTCTATCCTTTTCACAATGTTTATGCGAAAAAGGAATGCACCACTTTAGGACCTGTCAATTTTTGGTTTAGACTTTAGATATTTGTGTGTAGCTGTAGCAGCAATGACAGTTTTATTTCTTGACCTTGAATGAAATAAGAGATATAACTTATTACGTCTGATTAACAGACGAATATTAACCTTATATTATTTTGACTGTGGTCGCATTTAAATAGTGTTTTAGAGCAATGTTTTAGTGTAATAGTTTTTAGCATCACATTTTATTGTAGGTACCTAAATAATGTAATCAATCAATTTACTTTTTTTTAGAATTTGACTTAGATTATTTTTTTAATATTTAACTGTATACCAAAACACTAATGACTTCTTTATCAATGAGGTGAATTCACAGTTCCATAGCAATAAACTGGCTTTTCGGCTTTGCATTCTAGTCCTTTTGAGCCATTCCTTCCAGAGAAATAATTAAAAGTTTATTAGTTCTATAAAAAGATGTTGACAAATTACTAAATGTGCCGTAAATTCAACTCATTTATAATACTGTTTTGAGAGAATCTTCTTGTGATTTTACTGTTTACACTTGTGTATCCATTATGATTGCTTTTTATAATTACTACCTGCCGAAGTTTTTCTACTTGGCATAATAAACGTCTAAGAGACGATCTTCATCATTAATGTATAATAAGAAGAGTAATGTCTATATGCACTACCTTGCGGAACACCCTAACAAAAAAAATACATGAAATGATATTAGAAAAGAAATTGCTTTGTATGTGTTTTTCTGTAATAATTTTGTGGGGTAGAATAAAAGTATATTCATTCGTTCATTCATCACAATGAAATATAGCACTACCGAATGTTTTAGCCATCATATTTCTTGAGCGATTCGTGTCGGTCGTCTCTTAGACCTAAAGAGCTGTCAATTACGAAAGTTCAAAATTGTATAACGCCTGTACTCTAGAATAAGCCGAAAGGTACGGAAAAACACCAATCAAATAACTAAAACTGAATTAAAGACACTGCCACACAATCTATATAGTACTGTTTGTTTGGGGAGTGTAGTACTTGTTAAATATAATTAAGTTTAGTGTAGGTGCGCCTTATTGTTTTATCAACATTGAAGCTGTGATGCTTGTTTACTTTGACCAAAAACAGAGCCGTACTCGGGTCGGAAAGAAAGAACTAAAAAAAGCTCGGTAAAATTATTAGTCCGTGAACCAGTCTCTCTCTGTTGATCTCTGACTCTGATCCGATAATTGAAGACAAAAAAATTCCAGTGCTATTGAGAGTTTTTTTCCCCAATTTTATCTTTGGCTCAAAGTAACATTGCCTGTAAGTATAATGTTTCAGTGTTGATTATATTGTACTATTATAGTTATTTGAGCTACGAATGATTGAAGTTTATGCTTGATTTTTTTTAAATTTGAATTATTACCGCCGTAACTCCAAAAGTATGATTCCAAATGTTTCTTTGATGTATTGTGATTGGGTATAGTCGTTGATTAAACCTGTAATTTAGTATGGACGGGCAAACGTTGGGATTTGACATCTCCAGCTTGACAAAATTAACGTATAACTGCAGTGTCAGTTTTTTAACATAAAAACTTACCACCAGGTGAGATTGCAGTCAAGGGCTAACTTGTATGTGAATAAAAAAAAAAAAAAAGGTCCACTCCAGGCACTAGTAATAATTTACTAGTTTAGTAGTAGTATGTTACCAAATATGAAATATGGGCTGAAATATATTATCATTCGTAGCTCGACTATATCACTATCCTAAAAAGTCTTATGAATTTTATTAATCACAATATTTTTAATGTCGTAAATTTTCAGCACTGATTGGTTTTGTATAAGGTGTGACTCATGTGTCTGTGATAGTTCTATTTATTTCATTTTTTCGCGTTTAAGATCTAGGAATTGAAGAATATTTTTGGGTTTGCAATGACTAAAGTTTTATAAAAATTTCCAAGTCCGCACGCACCTGCGCTAAAAAATCTGTTTGAATTTTATATGTAATTTTTTTTGAAAATTAAGCATTGTATTTTCGAGACAAGTACTTATAAGTATTAAGGGTACATAATATCTACTCATGTTGGAGGCGCTTTGTACGAGCGTTCCTTGAAGGTGCCCTTAAGCAACAGATCCATAAGCATAATAATCCCAGTTGGGAAACCAGGGCTTTACTACAGTATTATATACTCTGTAGTAAATATTTACACATCGAGCTTAAGAAAGAGAGGACAACTTCGGCTTCGTAGAGCATCGTCCCTGTCACTCACACCTTTGTGACGTTTTGTCTGAAAGACAGAGATGACGGTCTACGAAGCCGCAGCAGCCGATTATCTCTTTCTAAAGCTCGATGCCGATATTTACTGCCGGGTACTGTAACTGATATTTACAATTTTTATTAATTAATAATTAGTATTTTCACATATTTAGATAATTTTAATTTACTCGCCATTTCATTATTTAAATAAGCCGCCATTTTATCGTTAAGTTAGCAACAAAATGGCGGATTGTAATGTGTGGTTTAAAGTCTTATTTGAAAAATATTTAAATGCAGTGCTTAATTTCCCAAGGAAAATATTGCATGTATGAAAAAGTTGTGGATAAGAAAAGTATTGTTTGGGAATATCAAAAAATTATGTCTAGATATTAAAATTGTTTAGTCTTCCATTTTGAATGTAACGCTGTGAGGTGTGTAACTGTATGAAATATACATATCCAAAATGAATGAAAACGGGATTTTGAAGCACAGGTGTTAAAAGTGTATGAGGTTTTATTAGTGAGGAAAAATCAGGATACTGATTAAACTGCAATTGTGAACTAAGCCATCAGAAACGGACTCTAAAACGAAGTCGTGAATAAAGTTAGCTGGTGTCAACTAGTGATGTTCGCGGGAGAACAAAGATCCGTATCCGTTACTTTATTTGTCAGATTTTTTACCTTATTAATTTTAAATAGATCTATTTGTAGGTGGATTAGATAGCAATAAAATACTACAAAATTTTATTTTTTTCTAAAAATCAAATATCTAAAAAATCAAGAATATAAAGTATTGCAAAGATTTATCGTAATAAGTTTACTAACGTTTCAAGATCACGCGCACCCACGCCAATTGAGTAAGAAAGTTAAAATCAGGATCCGCTGATCTTGACACATTGGTGTCAAGATCCGCGGATACGGAATTTTACGGATCATTAAAACGGATGCCGATCATTGGATCCGTATCCGTTTTAATGATCCGCACATCACTAGTGTCAACCTATGCCTGTTCGCTTTTGAAAAGTGTATTAAAATTTTAGTCATTGTAACATTTGTAATTGGCTATAAATTATTATTTATTGTATGTATCGGAAGCAGTAAAAGTATTAGGATTCGATGTTATTCTAGATCCAAACTATTATTAGCACCCAAAGATTGTTATGAATTTATACAAGAATATTTATGTTAAATAAGAAATAAAATTATCCAATGCGTATTTTCTTTTTGGTTTACTTAACGATTGGACGTTCAAAGTTTGGATCTCTATTACAGTCTACCCTCATTAATGTGTTCCGTTTGTTTACTATACGGCCATGATTTTAGTTTTATAATAATTTATTAAATGTTTACATATAATTTGAATTAGTATTAATATAGTGTAGTTATATTATATGCTAAACAACAATCTGTGATTTTCATCGAGCCATGAAGTTTTCAAAAGTATGTGTCATTTTATTACGGTTGAAGACCTTATATTTTTGTGATAGTATAATCTTGTTTGCTTTTTATTTTAAGTACATATTTGTGGCTTATTCTTTTGTACACAACCTCTAAACTAAAATGACAGGTCTAAATATATCGCTGTCTTTTCATAATGCTCAACGGGTAAAGCGTGGACTGAAAACCGAAAGGTCGACGGTTCAAACCCCGCCCGTTGCACTATTGTCGTACCTACTCCTAGCACAAGCTTAACGTTTACTTGGAGAGGAAAGGCGAATATTAGTCATTTAACATGGCTAATATTCTTTTAAAAAAATGCTTCGTGCGGAAAAAGGATAGCATTAGATTTGGACCTGTCAATTTAGTTCAGTCCAGAGATTGTGTGCAACAAAATAAGCCACATTTACAAACTTTAATTTTTTACATATTTATCATTGTAAATTATACAAGTGTGTTTGTACTAGTATAAATGACAAGAACTATGTGCAAGGAAACCTGAATTTTAAATACCTAGAGCTATGGAAAATTAAGTTTTCTGAATTTGAAAGTGCTTTGTAACATGGTCGTTTAGTTTTCGTTGTTGTAACCAGAGGGCAGATCCATTGATTTGAAGTCATCAATCATACGCCCCTCGGAGCCTGCGTCCACTAGAACTGAACATAGAAACAATCACGACGGGCCGTCAAAACGACGTTTTATATTCAAACGCTCATTGCCATCATAAAAGACCTTTAGCTAAAACACACTACTCTTAAATTCCTTATGGTGATTCTGAAATTAATCCATCAGAATTAAAACCTTAATTCTGGAAACTTTATTCTAAGATTTACTTTAATTTGAATATTGCTGTTTTTCTGGAATTAGAATTGTTTTAGAACCTTAACAGGAAACTTATTTTTAGGTAAAGGCTCTTATTCTGAGAATAAAAACTTTTTTCTAAAAATAAGTACTGTGTTCTAAGAAAATAATACTTAATTCTGAAAAATAAGGTCGAAATCACACATTTGGTTGAGAAAGCGTTTCAATATAAAATGTATTATTCATAGCGAAGGTATTGATTGATGACGGATAATTCCTGGAACTGCGCGTCTTACGCCGTCAGCCGTCGTGGTGCCTCCTCTATGCTCTGTTCTGTTGACGTAGGCCTCCGTTACCCTTTATTTTTTTAATAAATCATAAAGTTCGTAAGGTTTTTGAGTTATCGAGCTGGGGAAAGATGGAGGCACTATGGCGGTAAGTAAATAATAATTATATTGATTTGTTTAATGGACACTATTTTAAGCTCATTTCACACAATTTCTCGCTAACTTTTCCTTATTTATTGTTTCTACCCAAAACTTTTGAACCTGGACCTATTTTTTCCTCTCCTACTGCCAATGGTCAGTCTTCTTTTTATATTTTTTCTTTTTACAATTGCTAATTTTTGGTACGAATAATAAAAAAGTTCGTTACACGATAAGTTCTGCTTCAATCAATTCCGTTAATTGTACATTATGAATGGCTGATGGAACACAGAATTGTCCATACATTTGTCATGCAAACATCATTGTCGCACTGCTGTCGCTGGCAAAACTGATAGCTACTAAACTTATCGTCCAATGAAACCTCAAAACTGTAAAAATTCCATAGTCCTTTGATGAGTTTTTTTATGAACATTTCGTCCCCTTTTACAAAAAAATATATAAAAAATTTCCTCCAGTATGCGGAGCAAAGTACAAAACTCGTGCGGGTCTGATCTACCACTTCAACCACACGCACAAAGACGGCGCGACGACGACCAGCACGCCGACGGCCGCGGGCAGCGACAACGACTCGCGCGACAGTCGCGCCGCGCACTCGCCTCCCGCGCCTCCGCAACCCGCCACCGAGTACCAGGACAGCTACGTGACGTTTTTGAACAACCCTGCCGTCGGAACAGCTACGGGTGAGTGTTCCACAAGCCCACTGTCCCTCTAGACCACACGCACAAAGACGGCGCGACGACCAGCACGCCAACGGCCGCGGGCAGCGACAATGACTCGGGTTCACCTATGTTTCGCGTACTTTGATAAAATCCAATAATATGCTGACATTTTTCTTTTAATTTACGCGATGCTCGCCTTTGTTTCGGCTTTTACCTTGCCTTAGTTGTTACTTGTCTCCCGAATTTCGCAATTATTTTGGGATAGGCGTTGCAGAAACTAAAAAATTAAAGTTTTGTTTTCCAATAGCGGCAGCGCAAACTCCAACCCCGCCCGTGCGTAAACCGTCGCCGCCTCCGCGCCCAGCGTCCGCGGACACGTCGTCATCAGACTCGGCACACGCGCCCCTCGTGCCGCCCGGCACCGCTGCAGCCGCTGCAGCGGTCGTCGTGCCCACCACCAGCACCGCGCCCGAGCTGATGAAGGAGCCCGACACCAAGGTAAGGTCTTTTTTGTGGGGGAGAAATCGGGATAGGTAAAATTTTTAAAAACGCTTTTGATCTGATTGACTTCAAAATTGATCACTTATCATTTTTGAAGTCCTAAAAACAAAAGCCATTCAGCTAATGACTGCGTTCTTGTCAACAGGCATCACCATCACCGTACTGCGACTTTTGCCTCGGCGACGATCGCGAGAACAAAAAAACCGGCACGCCCGAAGAGTTAGTCAGCTGTTCCGACTGCGGACGATCAGGTAAGCGCCGCGGCCGGCCGCCGCGAAATGGCATCCAAAAGTGCTTCCACATCACCAACAGGGTCTGCGAGAGACATAAACACCTCAAAGACAACATCAAACTGAACGGCGTCGTCGAAATACTTACCTCCATGTCATATCCCGCGGACGATTTCGATAGTTTCGCCTCGAAAACTAAGTTGTTAGAAAACTGTGAGTATACCATGTCTCCGCCGTCGTCGTGCCAAAGCCCCGCGTACGAGGAGGTAGTTGTTAATGGATCGAATAGTAGCGGTTAATATAGTTACCTCGTGGCAATAACGGATACGCGTTCAGACGTCTGTTTTTGTAGTACTTATTTTGTCTGTTCAGGGAAAGCGTCTGTACAACCAACAGGAGAGAAAATTGATAAGGTAAAAGAGTTTAAGAACCTTCAAACCGGGAAGGGTAGATATGTATCTTTTATACAAACGCGCTCCAACCTGGACCACGGCTTTCCATCAGACGAGATTCTTCAAACGCATCTTTTATTGAAAAAAGTTACATGGACAAAATCTATATCAATCGTTATTTTCTGGTCACAAGCACTGGTAAAATACGATCGAAGTAACACAAAACGCGTTCGAGACATTTAAAATGAGACCAAAAGGTTTTTATCATAATCATAATAATATTATGTGTAAACATTTTACACATAATATAAATCTGTATGTAAAAAAAATCTTAATCTGTGTCACTAACTATTAGATACCATCTCAATAAAATATGGCCGGATATGGTGGGCTCAAAATAGCTGTTCTCTTTGGCGCCCATTTTAAGCGCAAATGAAGTAGGAACGTTAATTCTGTCCGTAAAATAGTGAGTTACTGTCAAAAAAATATCATTGCCAGATCTATGCCTATGGTATAAAATTCCTGATACTCTCAAGCAATAATCTCAGGTCGCGCCTAAAGAAGGTTTACTTCAAAAAAACATCAATGCCAGATCTTTAATATGTCTATAGTATAAAATTCCTGATTTATGGCCTGTTTATAGTTTTGTTGTACAGACGGCAAACCTGAGCGGACATATTCACTTTTTTAAAAGGACCCACTGTTTTTACAGGAAATTAGGGCCCACTGTCTCATATTCATAGGGTTCTTTAGAGGAATAGGTCTTTTTGTATTGGTACAATTTGTATTAATTTTCGGATATGAAATTCTTTCATATTACTATATTATACGTTACGTAATGTAAAAAAAGTTTAATTAGAGAAATTATTACTTATTTACAAAATTATTAAAAAAATATATATGAAAGGCATCGTCAATATTGGTACTGATTCTGATGGCAACTAAATTTTAGAGTATTTGCGTCTTCTTATCAATATAAAAAGAAAAGACACAAACTTAATTTTAAATTAAAACTGTCAAACCTCGTGACTTCAGGTGCCTGTTTTTGAGACCTTTCTCAAATTTTACGGATTATAATAGTGTTCAAATTTGTATGGTAGCACTAAAATTTAGTCTTTAATTTAAAATTCATTTTCCGTCTTTCTTTAGCAATATTAAAAAGAAAAAGATGCAGACACTCTAAATTTAGAGACATCAGAATTGACGCCTTACTTGAGTTACTTGTCACAAAATGTGTGCTGCATCACAAATATGTGCGGTTTTTGAAAAAAACATAGCTTCTTACCAAAGAGGTTTGCTTGCTTTACCGTTATAATATGCATACATTCCAAGTCATAATCGTTTAGAAATAGGATTTTTATTAAGTATATCTAATGACATATCTACATTTTATATTACTATAGGTTTAATGCAATTTGAATGACAGAATTTTTCAAATGTCAGCAGTGCCTTACTGCCTGTATGAAGGCACGCATGTCTGGCATACACGTATGGACTTGTGATCTTGAAGTTGCCATGTTTTATTCTGTAGTGACGAAGGATGCCAAATAAACCTTATTGTTATAGTGAGACCGATTCTCTTGTACACAATCTCGAAACTTAACTAAATTAACAGGTTTAAATCTAGTTAAATATATCCTATTCCGCAAGCAGCATTATGAAAGGGATAGCAATAGATTAAGACGTGCCATTTAAGTTTAGTTTAGAGATTGTGTACAATGGAATTAGCCACATTGTCTGTTGTAACGTTTTTAGATTTAAAAAAAAATTATGATCTAGTTTCAATAGCAGTTAACCATAATGCGCCCGACTCAATTTTTCGTCATAACGCTTATTAGTCGATAGAAAACTTTTAGGGATGGGGATGATTTCTAACGGTCAAAATGAATTTCTCTATGTGTAACTTGTTGATAAATTACTTAACAACGTTGCTATTTTGTCAGAAGAGTATGGTATTTTTGACTTTTTGCTTCACATTTAAAAAAAAGATAGGAGTTTTTATCTTTGGTTTCAATGCAGTGGAATTCCGTGCTCTATTTTTCGCAAGATTTTTCACTGACGAAAACTTGGGTCCTACTACAGGCATTAGTTTGGCTTCTATTGATACAGACATAAGGCGTTCATTAGTCCTCATTTTAGAGGGAAATGTGCCTTGTTATACTTATCCAAAATTTGTATAGATCCGATTCGATAGTTATATTATCATACATAGTATTGCATATTTAAATTTCCTTATAGGATCAAAACACATGATTTATTTTGTTTATTTGAAATTTGAAAAATTATATATTTTTAAGAAATTGGTTTAAAATTTAAAACTGCCTTAAACCAAAAATAAATGTCCTAGCTTATCTAGTCACATCGCTTCAAATCTCCAAATCATTTGCTTCCACTGTTCGTATAATTTTTTACTAGGTGATGCCCGCGATTTCATCCGCGTGGATTCGGGTTTTCCTGTGGTAACTGATTTTTTGAGATAAAAAGTAACCTGTGTTACTCTCACAAAATCACATCGAACCGTTGCGACCTGATTGAAGGACAAACCAACAAGCAAACACACTTTCGCATAATATAATATGGGTAGTTATTTACTTAAAGCATCTATTTTTTTTTGGATAACATTGATGTAAAACCAAAAACAAAATTGTGCTACATAAAATTGGCAAAACTGATATTCTCAAAAATATTGTGTGGTAACCAAAAAACAAATCACAATAGCCACATGAAAGAGTGGTGTTAAAATGAACTTTAATGGCAACAAAAAAGAGCAATACTATACACTATTAGAGCTTCAAAGTGCCTTTACCAACATCTCTAAATGCATAACCCAAAGATTTGTAAAAGTAAACATTTTTGTTGTAAGACAAGACTAAATTCGATGTTGTAGATTTACATTCCTATAGTTTATTAATCGTTTTCCTTAATAGATTTTTAATAAATGTGTTGTATACTTTAGATTTAAATATAGATTAAGAGCTGAGTAACCAAAATTTAACTGTTGAATTGTGGATATTGTTTATGGTCGGTGGAAAATATGAGACCAAAAAAAATATCGATTATTAAACTCGACTAACAAGTTAAATATTAGCTACTTATTAGTTTAATGAGAGAGAACTTTAATCAATATGATATAAATAAAAAATACATTCATATTGTTTATTATATTTATATAATAATATATAGTAAAGTACCCTCACTTTATGTGAATATTTTTAACGATCAAACAATTTGTGGTCATGTTTCCACCAACGATAAATCATTATATTATTATTATTTTTAATTCGGATTGTTATAAGCTTATAATATAATTATATGAATTAATGAATTAGCTTAGAAAATGCAATATAGATTGGAATGATATTATAAATAATGAATATATTAAAATATAACATGGTTAATATATTATCTGATAATTGTCTATTATTCCTCTCGGAACAAAATTATAGCGCGTATGACTAAGAAATAATTAATTGAAATTTTCATTTGATAGTATTGTTGATTTGATGATTAATGAATAATTTATTTAAATGGTCATGCGCGTATTATTTCTTTATAAAGCTGTCTATAAACATTTTCACTATTTTTTTAGGGTTCCGTAGCTCAAAAGGAAAAACGGAACCCTTATAGGATCACTTTGTTGTCTGTCTGTCTGTCAAGAAACCTACAGGGTACTTCCCGTTGGCCTAGAATCATGAAATTTGACAGGTAGGTAGATCTTATAGCTGACATTTGGGGAAAAATCTGAAAACCGTGAATTTAGGGTTAGATCACACAAAAAAAATTAAATTGTGGTCATGAACTAATAATTAGTATTTTCAACTTTCAAAGTGAGTGACTATATGAAGTGGGGTATCATATGAAAGGTCTTCACCTGTACATTCTAAAACAGATTTTTATGCATCATAGTTTTTGAATTATCGTGCAAAACGTCGAAAAAATACGACTGTAGTACGGAACCCTCATTGCGCGAGCCTGACTCGCACTTGGCTGGTTTTTATAAATTGGCCTTGGAACTTTATTTTTAATGATACATATTCTATTTCAAGTATTCGTTAAATATTAGTATTGCTGTTCTATTATGTATAAGTTGTAATGTTTATATTTAATTGTAGTATGTACTGTAGGAAGGTTTTTTATAATTTTACGGTGCCTTAGAAAGTGCAATTTCATGATATTTCATATCAATGACCATGATGAGCAGAACTCGTTTGAAACATTTTTTTATTACGTTCAATTTGTTTGGGAATCTGAAATGCTTGCTGCGAACCCTTATACACTACGAATTTTTAATTTCCATAATCTACGATTAATTACCATATTCGACACTTTATTAAGTTAAAATAAAATCGAGTGTCCTAAAATATTCATAAAAATAGTTATTAAATTTAAAAAAACCGATTACACGTTTAAAACGATAAACTTTTCTTTTTAATT
Source organism: Maniola hyperantus (assembly GCF_902806685.2). Taxonomy (NCBI): domain Eukaryota; kingdom Metazoa; phylum Arthropoda; class Insecta; order Lepidoptera; family Nymphalidae; genus Maniola; species Maniola hyperantus. The sequence goes on from NC_048542.1 coordinate 3,499,806, forward strand.
GCCATACATTTTTATGGCAATTAAAAAGTAGTGTTGTGAAAGGTTGGGATTGCCAAACAAAATAATTATTATTAAACGCAGGCGCCGCCGCCTGTGTCGAATGTATTTTCGTTTAATCCTCGATACATTCAATGAATATGATACAGAATAACGTCAATTTTATTTATACCACACTATTGTTTGCTACCATTATTGAAAATATTTTTATTTGATTGTTGTCTGTCAAATAATTATTTCATTATAATTCAAAGATAATTTTATCATTATGCTGTAAAAAAATCAAGTTTCTCTGATTACGGTATTTATACAGAAAAATATGAGAGGTTAGGTTTTCGTTGAATATTGAATGTAAACGCTTAAACTGTATTTCATGTTTAAAATTAGCCTGTTAATTTAAAAAAATGCATACGCGGTTGAAACTTTGAGGTGAACAAAATTATTAATAACTTCCCTAATACTTATTTTAGGAATAAAATGGACATTATAACTATTATTAAATATTACTATAATTCGATGTGAAGAAGTATCAATAAATGCCAGTACGGAAGTGCATACAAGCCCTTTTTCTTCGTCTTCTACCAGTTGCGATAGACTGATTGGCAAGCTTAACAAGTAGCTAAAAACTTGCGACTTTCAACTTAATTGAATGTTATAGGTTATTTTAGTCAACTGTCACCCTCCCGAAACCTACACTCTTATCTCACGACACGTCTCATGAAATAGTATACAGTACGCAGCAGACAATAATGTACATCGACCTTTAGAAAGTGATGGCGGTTTTATAGAGCATTGTCACTGTCGTTGAGACCGACAAAACGTCACATTAGTATGAGTAACAGAGTCAACGCTTTACAAAGCCGAAATCACATTCTAAAGCCTCAATAGCTCAATAGGTAAAGGAGTGGACTGAAAACCGAAAGGTCGACGGTTCAAACCCCGCCCGTTGCACTATTGTCGTACCTACTCCTAGCACAAGCTTAACGCTTAGTTGGAGAGGAAAGGGGAATATTAGTCATTTAACATAGCTAATATTCTTTAAAAAAAAGGTTGATTTTCATTATTTTCTGCCGCGTACTGTACCTATAGTTGTCACTATAATCGGATATGATTCGATGTCATAAGTACCGCACGCTTACCATTATCCGAAGACGTCTTGTAAAATATGAATGCGAAATTAGAATAAAGGCCGAACAATTTTTTTATACCGAAAGTAAATTGGCTGTTGCCTTTTGGCCTACTTATACTTGCCCAATCAGTAACTTGTATCTATTAGTGGACTTATTTCTTCTCTTTCTTTTGTAAAATGCCGTGGAAATGTTTAATTATTATATTAAAATGTATTCTCTAAAAGACAATTGGGTTTTTATTTTTTTGTTTACTTTTTTGTGCTGAAGAATAGTGAATTGCACTTCCTTACGACATTCTGTGATACTTTGGAAATAAACATTTTAATGTACATAGTTTTCTTTCCCGTTATCCCGGTTGGTTAAGAAATGTTATTTTTTTAATTTTATTTTTCACTATTGTTCGGCACATTTTTCCTTGACGAAAGAACGTTAAATATTTTATTCAAGAAGACAACAGAATTTGCGATTTTAAGGTGAGAGAAATGTGCCTTACAGTAAGTGAAAAACTTTAATTTTATTTAATTTTTTGAGTAGGTATCCCTAACAACTTCAAAATAAACACACACGATCACTTTGTTATACTTATTTTACTTATCTTTAGAGGCCGGTTATTTCTTTGACACTATTAAAAAAGGACGGATGTCTAAAAAAATATATCCTCAAAAAATTTCTAATAGTGTGGAAATCGTTCTATTATATACGCTGAAAATGTTAAATTATTGCAATTTATCAGAAAACAAATTCAGCGTGTGATTGATTATTTTGAAGGTTTTTTATCGTTTTTTTTAGTTTTTTTTTATGAGACGAATGAATATAACATTGCCATTGAAATACGAATTTGAAACTTATTTTTCATGTTCAGGTCACCCGACGTGCCTGCAGTTCACAGTGAACATGATAGTGTCGGTGCGCAAGTATCGCTGGCAGTGCATAGAGTGCAAGTGCTGTTCCGTGTGCGGCACCAGCGATAACGACGTGAGTATACGTGAGTCGTGAGTTTCGATGTCTAGAGCAACGACTTCTATAGCTTTAGAAAGAGATAATCGGCATTGTCGGTTTCGTAGAGCGTTGTCTCTCTCGAGACTGACAAATCTTCCACATGAGTGACAGAGACGACGTTCTATGAAGCCGAAGTTGCCGATTATCTCTTTCTGATGGGTACCGTAATGATTGAGGTCGAGACTGAACAGCTATAGGTTTAGCTCAAAACTGAGGATGTTCCTGCGATAGTGGAGGGAAATAAAGCCGAGTAGCTTTAACATTTTGTTTGTGTTCTCAGGACCAGCTGCTGTTCTGCGACGACTGCGACCGCGGCTACCACATGTACTGCCTGGCGCCGCCGCTCGACACGCCGCCCGAGGGCTCCTGGTCCTGCGCTCTGTGCATCAAGGAGTTCCACTGAGTAACGTGAGTGCCTCGGTTATATAGCATATAAGATGTATGATGTGCCTCCTATTCGTGAGGTCGGGAGCACGAACTCGGGCACGCACTTATAACGTTTTGGAGTTATGCGTGTTTTAATCAATTAAATATCACTTGCTTTATACCGGTGAAGGAAAAAATCGTGAGGAAACTTACCTGCACAATAGTTCTCCATACTTTTTTAATTTAATAATATTCCCCTTTCCTCTCCAACTAAGCGTAAAGCTTGTGCTAGGAGTAGGTATGACAATAGTGCAACAGGTGGGGTTTGAACCGGCAACCTTTCGGATTTCAGTCCGCTTCTTTAACCGTTGAGCTATCGAGGCTATTATAAATTATGTGAGGTGTCTGAAGTCTGCCAATCCGCACTTGGCCAGCGTGGTAGGCCAAATCCTTCTCATTCTGAGAGGAGACCCGTGTCTCAACTCTTCGATTGACCAAAATAAAAAGTAGCCCTTGTCCTTTCCCAGGATGCAAGCTATCTCTGTACCAAATTTCATTAAAATCGGTTGAACGGATGGACCGTGAAAAGCTAGCAGACAGACAGACACACTTTCGCATTTATAACATTAGTATGATTAATCTGCGATAAGAATAAATAATTTAAATATTTTTTCAGATAAATATGAAAATCGTCATTGCTGTTTTACATACATATGACCTAACCCGGCGTCTGTCTTGCGTGAGTGTATAGACGATGTTGCCATAGATTATAGAGTTAATAGCTTATGTCGAATGTGGACTTATATTACTTAAAAGATTTTTTTTTACTATTTTTTGGTGAGTTTTAAATGAGATTCTTATTTTTATGTGTAATTTCTATTAGGATAAATGTCTGACTTATCATACGTAAAGACAACGTTTTTAGCGACCAGTAATATTTTTAATCATTAACTAGGTAGACGAGAAGCAGTGAAAGACAAAGCATGGAAATATTTCGTATGCTCTATCATAATGTAACCTCTACCGTGGCAGGCGGTTCGCATACGCATCTTCATTTTGAGTGTAGCTCCGTATAGTGTCCGGCAAACAACTTGGACCTGAAGCAGCGTAGTGAGAGACAGTTGGCGAATCCGGGAAGCGAAAGCCAACGTATCAGCCAATCGCGTGTACTCACGCCGACTGATCCACCAATCACATCAATGCTCATGTTGTTTGCGGGGCACTGTAACTGTCACCTTTAGTAGGCCAATCACGGCAGTGGCGCATGACATAATACGAACCAATCATGAGCCAGTTGTGATTTAAATAAGTGAGGCTCCTATTTTTATTCAAAAATGCAATACGGTATTTGACAACTAGTCAAAACAGTTACTTTTTATCAAACGTCAAAACGCGCGCTTAGTATGCGAGATTGTATGCAATACTAGAAAGTGACGTCACATCATAATAACGTACTTTATGAGTTTGATCGATAATTTAAAATGGTTATTAACACTTAAAACTAACAAAGGACGTGGATTTTCAAAGGTCCAAATACCCAATTGTTATAAACGTGCCGTCTATGCTTTGTCGTTCACTGATGATACAACTAAAAAGTAAGCATTCCTTACCAACGAAAGAGCTGCAATACTTTTCCTGTTTATTTAGATAAAAATATATACAGTCTAGCTTGCAACTCGCTAACTGGCTTGCAAGAATACAAAGTCTGCTTGAAAAATCTCAAATCTGTGACTCAGCGGTTTTAGTTGTGTGTTGTCAGTGTCATGTCAGTCAGTCAGTTTCTTCTTTCACAAATGTAGATATAGATAACTATAAGTCCACATTCGACGCATTATAATAATTATAATTATTGTATTAAAAATTTCGCATACTCAAAATGTATGAAAAATTATGAACACTTCTATCTATGTATAGTAATTTCTACCTCTACCGGTGCTTGCTTTAGCTGTCTTTTTGTTTTCAAAATTGGCGAAAACTGTAGGCTTAGTACGTGTTTCAGCAACTAGATTTCGATTGACGAAACATTATAAAGTCACGTATAAGTCCCGCAAATTGCTATTGCGCTGGAACCATGTCTCATTAACATCGAAATGACTTTATTTGACGTATATTTAAGAAAAATATACCATTAGCTCGAAACTTCAGTCTAGTGCTGACGTCACTAAAATGGCGGCCACGCGCGTTAGCAATTTGCGGGACTTATAACATCTAACATAACTAATGAATGTGTTAATTAGACCTAACGTTAATTTACTGTATCTTTATTATTCTGTACAAAAAATCATATTTGAACAAAACTAAGTAAGTACACCGAATTGTTTTAATATTTTGACCAAGTAACATAACAATGTTAGAAATCGTTCATGAAAATAATAATCAATTTTTTTAATTTTACTTTATTTTCATTTAAAATCTGAAAAATCGTCTTATACTTTTTTTTTACTCAAAATTACTATTATGCATTCCAGATTTAAGTACTAATATGAGAATTAAAATAATAATTTTAACGATTTAAAGCACCAACAGTTAAAGAATCTTAAGCAAAACTGCGCATCCCGAATCATGAAAGGTTGATTTGACACTTACGCCGTCGCGCCTCACTTCGTACCAGCAAAATCGAAAAATCATCCACTGCGCAAGTATACAGTTCCCATGCACATAATTACTGTAAACTGTCTGGCTTTGGCCGTGGCTAGTTACCACCCTACCGGCAAAACCGTGCCGCCAGGAACTGCCATACCCCTTCCAAGTTAGCCCGAATCCATCGCATGCATCATTACTTACCACCAGGTGAGATCGCAGTCATCGGCTAACTTGTATCGGAATAAAAATAAATAATTGACATTTTCCTTTCTTCACGACATAGGGATGCTCTTTAAATGATTTTATTGGATTTTAATAAGTTGTTTAGAAAATAATGCTTCTACTATACTAGGATCAAAACATTGTGGCTAATTCCATTGTACACAATCCCTAAACTAAACTAAAATGGCACGTCTAAATCTATTGCTATCCCTTTCATAATGTTGCTTGCGGAAAAGGATAGCATTAGATTTAGACCTGTTAATTTAGTTTAGTTTACAGATTGTGTACTAGAGAATCGGCCCCATTACCTAATGTTTCTATACTAAGGCCCCTATCCCACTGGCGCTATGCCAGCGTTGGCGTTTCTCCAACGTCTGCGCAGCGTTGTCATTAGAGACTCTCAACGTTGACGTCGCGTCAACGCGACGTTGTCGCTGCGCAGACATTGAAGAAACGCTAACGCTCGCATAACGCCAATGGGATAGGGGCCTAATTGTGAATATTGTAAAATAAGTACTCTATTTACATCTATTAAGATGCATCGTCATGGAATTTCATACTTCTTTTCTTCCTCGAATGGATAATTAAAAAAAAGAAATTATAATTTCATAAATATGCGAGAAAGTTTCTGTCAATTCATTATGCTCCAAAAGTTCCTCTCCATACGACGACATTTTTACGTACAGTTGATGAGTGCTTTAAATCTAAAACTAAGCCAGATATAGATTCATATCTCTATTATCTATGCCCGAAAACGATTATTTATTTATTTTGAAAGACCCTTGACCCTTGAGGCTTCTCAATTTTCAAAAATCCTTTCTTAGTGGATGTCTACGTTATAATTGCTATCTGCATGCCAAACAGCCTGATGCGTCCAGTAGTTTGAGCTGTGCGTTGATAGACCAGTCAGGGACTCAGTCACCTTTTTTTTACATATTTAGATTTCGATGCCCGCCCGTAAATGTTAATTGTGATAGCATGATCTCACTATGGAGAGCACTCTTAAGAGTGTAAACGTAAAACTGAACGCTTTGACAGATTTCTGAGCCAAACTCCTTGCTTATTTTACTGCACTCGACGAAGCAAATAAGTATAGAACTCTGATGATGCTAAGCTTCTGCAAAAACATAGATTTTACAATGACGTAAAAGGCACAGCTTAGCGAGCATACAGTTCAGAAACGAAGTTACGACTTGCAAAGCACAGCGCGAAAGTATACTATAGAAATTCGGACTCACAAAGTTCGGTCATCTATCATCACAACTGGCTACAGTTGTGATGATAGATACGAGACGCACATCTAAAAAAACCGTGAGTTTCTGTATTTTCGAAGCAAAATAGATTTTTAGCTCCTTGTTTTAAAATCGTAAAGTCTGTACGACTGATTTTATAATGTAATATATGTTGTATCTATGTATAATAATAGATAGTTACAGCAATGGTTTTGCATGCGTTTTAAAAGTTTGCATAATTGGCTCATAACTTGTTGTTTTAAGTTTCTAGTATGACAAATTTTTTTTGTTAGTTGGCTTCTTAGTTTACTTTTACAATATTCATGCAAGAGAACGCTTGCTCGCACGAATATGTTGTAGTTCAAAGATCTTCATTTCTCAATAGATTGCACGATTTTAAGGGTTTTGTTACAAAATGATTAATTTGTATGGAACTGGAGAGCCGCAGCTTTACATCGAAAGAGCCGCAGGTTGCCGACCGCTGAACTAGAGCCTTAATAGGGTAACTAGAAACTTTGGTCAACGATATTTTCTCACATACTCTTTTTTGTTTCCGAACTGTATGGTCGCTAAACTGTGACAATAGCGCATGGCCGTGTACATAAAATATGCTTAAGCATAATTTCGCTTGGTGTAACTTTTAGCAGATACTTATTTTGTAAACTACTAACATTAATGTACACTCTCGATTTTAAAGCCCCTTTGGGAACATTGTTGTAATTAGGATAAGGTAACTATTGACTTATTATTGAATACAAAAGAGAGGGATAAAACTGTAGGTTTAGAAATATTAAAGAATCCCGCTTTACTCGCGTATTTAGTCGACGTTTAGCCCGACTAGTTTCGAACCCATCCGGGGTCGACGTCGACTAAATACGCGAGTAAAGCCGGATTCTTCTATATTTATAATGTAAATCACTCATGATTGTTTAAACGCTAAAATAATTCCATAGGCTTGTTTTGTGTGGCTTCGGCCGCGGTTAGTTTACCAACCTGCCAAGTGATTTAGCATTCCAATATGATGACCCATAGAAGTCTATGAATAAGTATAGGTAGTTCTGAGCTGCCGATTATTATCAATTACAGTTTAGTTCCTCTCTGCTGTAAAGACCTCTTCACATTATAATACCTCAATACAGAGAAATACTGGTCTATATCCGGGTTCGCGCATGTCACACGAAATAATGTGAAGGAGCCATAAAGCTCATTTCACACTACGAGATATAATAATATAATATAAATCCCATAGTGGGAAATGAGCTTAAGAATGTCAGCTTGCGTGCGTATTCTTAAGTTTCCATGTTACAGTAGTGTTGTTGTAACTTTATTTTTGTATAATTTTTTCTATATGCTTGATAAAATATAATTGTCAATTTTACAAATTCACAAATGCTCGTAAGTTTTATAAAATACTAGCTCATACCCGCGACTTCGTCCGCGTGTATTTAGGTTTTAAAGATCCCGTGGAAACTCTTTGATTTTCCGGGTTAAAAAGTGTTGTAATATGTGTATGTAATATGTCATGTTTACTTTGATTGTGAATGCAGTTATTGGACATCATTCATTTTCAAATTTTATTAAGTACAAAAGAAAGTAGAAAGTCTTAAAAGAAGAAGAAAAAGTACTTTAAAAATATACCTTTTGTAAGTACAGTTTCACCTTACGCGCATTTGAGATTTACAAAGATTAGTATGTTCTGTGGAAAGCACATTATTTAGTACGACTAATTCAGATTTTCAAAAAATATATTGCATTCTCGATTGCGATTTTCCTAATTTCGGTTGGCTATGTTGCAGATAAAAGAGCCTTGATAGCATAGTGGTTAAGCCGTCCGCATCCAGATTTGGAAGGTCGGGGGTTCGACCTCTTAACTTTTTGGGGCTATGTGCGTTTGAGCGATAAAATATCACTTCTGAAGACGAAGGAAAACGTCGTGAGGAAGCCTGCATGCCTGTTTTTTTCATAATAATATTCTCAGAGGTGTTGTTGTCTGCCAATCCACACTTGGCCAGCGTGGCGGACTATGGCCTAAACACCATTCTGAGAGGAGACCCATACTCAGTAGGTGATGGGTTGATGATGATGATGATGATGATTCGCCTTCTGCGTTTTTGCTTGTATGAGCTGCTTCATACGCATCACCGAACCCCTTTCTTTAAAGAAATTGTAGTTTATGTTAGATATCGCAAATCAGAACAAATAATAGGCTACTTGACAATTTTTTTAAGTTGGTCTTAAATGGTTAATATTTGTCCTATTATATCAAAAAAATTAACACTATATTTTTTTGCGCCCTAAAAACCGTAAAACTTTAATTTAAAAAAATATTTTTCTTAGACAGGTGAAAACACTGTCGGCCATGTTTGGCCGATAGATTATCTGTGCTCTGACGTCATGCATTTGTAAACAACAGTATAACCCTGTGGTTATTTAAAAAAATATTTTTCTTAGACAGGTGAAAACACTGTCGGCCATGTTTGGCCGATAGATTATCTGTGCTCTAAGAAAAATTTTTTTTTAAATTAAAGTTTTACGGTTTTTAGGGCGCAAAAAAATATAGTGTTAATTTTTTTGATATAATAGGACAAATATTAACCATTTAAGACCAACTTAAAAAAATTGTCAAGTAGCCTATTGGGTACATAGTACATACATTGTAATTTGCTTCGCATAGAACTGAGGGTAGTTGTAAAAAAATCTAGTAAGTAAAGCTGTGATCAGACTAGGAGGTTGTGATGGATTTAGCGTGGGTTTACACTTTTTAATCTTTTTTTTTAATTCTAAGTTATTTGTAGTATAGCGATAATCCGAATTTTGCTTTAAAGGTTTCGAACAAATTACCTAATTATATTCCTGCCAGTCTCGAAAGCATCTGTATTACTTTAAGTATCATTTTGTAATTATTATCATAGCAGTTTGGCAGTACGTTACACCGAAATGTAATTAAAAATTCAATAATTTTTCTCTTTTTAAGGGTTCAGTACCCAAAGGGTAAAACGGGATCATATTACTAAAACTTCCCTGTCCGTCCCTCTGTCTCCAAGCTGTCTGTATCTGTTGCCGCTATAACAACGAATACTTATTTAAATATACATTACAACGAATAAATATTTAAGGGGGCTCCCATACAACAAATGTGATTTTTTTGCGCATTTTTATAGATAATGATTCGTAACCCTTCGTGCGCGAGTCCGACTCGCACTTAGCAGGACTTTTGTAATTTAATTTTTGTACAAGATAATTTGTACAATTCCCGTTTGAAGCCTACAACTACCGGCAGAAAATATTGCGCATCGAACTTTAGAACGAGCTAAAAGTGTGATGTGCCTACTTTACAATACTTGATTCAATGCGTGGTATAATTTCCGATTACCGATAGATTTTGTACGAGTATGTATAACGATTTGCATTGTTACCTTGCGGTGTGACGTACGGCCATGGTCTTGTTCGCTCGTGCTCGTTACGCCCACTCTTTCCAGTACTTTAATCGAAGTTGTTAGTTTTAAATTGTAAATTAAGGTTTCCAACCCGTATTGTATCATAACTATAAGTGTGGTGACTTAACAAATAAATGTTAAAATTATTCATTCTTTCTTTTTGTGTTTACCTTAATCATGCAGATCTATCCATATAGTACGTGACAGGTACTATATATCGAGATGGCAATCGGGGCACGAGGCAGGGGTCGCCCCGTACACCCGTACGTCACCCGCGCCGCGCTCGCCCGCACCAGGTTAGCGCGGGGCTGTGCGGATATGCGGGGCGTCCCCACCACGATTGCCAGCTCGACCTGTCGCTTACTATTAGTATTACAACAAATGCAAGTTTAGTGTGTCTGGCTGTTAGCTATTCACGGTTAATCTGTTAAACCGATTTTGACGAAATTTGGTACAGAGATGGACTGCATCACGGGTACGGACATTTGCTACTGTTTGTCCCGGAAAACCACAGTACCGACGGGATTTAAAAAAATAACATGGAGGAATTCGCGAGCATACATCCATGATCTACTTATTTGATGAAGCGATAAATTGTATCCCAGAAATTTACATAGGTAGGTTACTTTTTATGTCGCAAAATCAAAGAGTTCCCACAGGATTTTTAAAAACCTGAAGCCACTTGGACGAAGTCGCGAGCATCACCTTATAATACTAAAAGTAAGACCAGAATCTCATGAAAAATACGGAAATGAAATTCCAAAGTTAGCATCACTGAAAATCCTATGTATTATTAATCATGTACTAATGGTGAATATTGTTACTCTGTGTCTAAGTGAATTTTTTTTAAAAAAACATTTTCGTGATTATGCCGAGAATTTGCCTATGCTCGTTTACCATGAGATTCTGGTCTTACTAATACTATACCATATAGCCATGAGCCATCTTTCAGACGTAATTCAAAGACATTACCTGAAAGAGCGGAGGAAGGGAGGAGCTATTTAGTCTGTGGGCTATCTGACAATATCCGCAACGGAGAATGGACATGCCCGAAACAGGTGTCCATTTAAGATTTTCCTACTCCCAAAGGAAGGAAGGAGTCAGACTCGCGCACCGAAGGCTCCATACTACAATCCAATTTTATACGATGAATCAAAAACTATTATACCTACTACATAAAATAAATAAAAATCAGTTTTAGAATAAACAAGTAAAAACCTCTCATATGATACCCCACTTGGTTTATAATTTTTTGTGATGTAACCACAAATTCATGTTTTTCGGATTTTTCTCCTTAAGTCCTGGCCTTTAACCTCTTTGACCTTTAAAATAAGGACTTAAATCGTTCTTTTGACACAAAAAGTTAAAATGGCGCGTGAGGAGTTTAAACGCGTTATAGTGTTATCTACTTATTGGTTGGACGCACAAATTTAAAACTTTCACGCACAATTACACGACGTTACACACTAAAAATCTATCCAACTCAAATCCAGAAATTCAACATTATTATGCTGGGATTACGCACATTGTCTAGTCGCATACGTTCGCAATGGAATAAATAAATAAATAAATGAACCAGACCAATAGAAATTATAAATGCAAAAGTGCGTTTGTCTGTTACTTTTCCACGGCTCAACAGTCAACCGTTCAACTGATTTTGAAGAAAATAGACATAGCTTGCATCCCTGAAAATCAAAGTTTCTATAGGATTTTTATAAGACCTTAAATTAATCTATTCTTATTACAGAGGATTGGTAAAGGGTAAATTAAAGAAAAAGATTATTTTTAATTAATTTATTGGAACAATTCACTACTTTTGTATGATAATAAACCAAATTTGTTTTGGCATTAAACATCAAAATAACTATTCTAAACATTGCACGTTCTATATCAACTACGTTAAGCATTAGGTCTAATCCACACTAAGCTACCAAGTTTCCGTGGTAGGTAGCTCAAGCCAGCAACTACATAGAACTCGTGCCCATATAAAGAAACGAATCAAAAATGGCCGCGCTAATCATTCCCTCTCACTTACACTCTATACCTGCGTATAATATGTGAGTGAGAAAAGATAATAAGCGCCACTTCCTTTCAATATTTTTGTTTCTTTGTTGGCGCGAGTTATAAAAGGAATTATAGAGATATTAATTTTTACAATTTATTTTCTGGCGTTGCTGGCTGGCACTCTCACATTCAAATACCAGGGTGGTTCTGTCGTATTTTTTTTCTAGATGAATAATTTTCTATTAATGGGCGAGTGCCTGTTCCAGTATCAAAGACAAACATACCATTTCTAGGTAGCAAAATAAGTGGAATAACATTATTAAACTAAAAAATAAAATTTTCGTCAATTCGATATAAAATAATATACATCCGTAGGTAACAATTTGACATAACATGTATTTTAGATTTTTTCTAATGAAATCACATATTTACTATTAAATAGGCCTACCTACTAAGTATTTAATGTACATTTCTACACAGTTCTAACTTCTAATACTAAAAGTTGTGCTATCCGTTTTACGAAGAACATTTCTTTTAAACCAATTAAATTTTTGGTCAAATTGGTTTATTTTAGAGATTTGTGTAGGTACAAGTTACAAACAAATTATCAACAATGTGGCTAACTCCGTTGTACACTATCTCTAAACTAAACTAAAATGCCACGTCTATAATGTTAATTTAGTTAAGTTTAGAGATTGTGTACAAGAGAATCGGCCCCAGTGTCACTGGTTTTTTTTAGTGTGATTTCATTAGAAAGTAACATAAATAAACCAAAAATATATTAATTTACAATTTTATAGTAGGTAAGTAAATAAATATTAAATACATTAAATCAGATTCATTTCCTGATTGATATATTAATAAAAATTAACAAAAAATTTATAGTAAGGATAATAAAATTAACTAGGTATAAGAACATTTTTTTTAATATTATAAAATGTAACAAAAACTAACGATTTTTTTTTTTCATAACAAAATACTACTTACAACTACATTTAAGGTAGTCATGATTGTTTTTAGGTCATGGACAAAACTCACTAGGTAAAAAATATTTTTACATTTTCCTTTTTGGCATATTTCACTAGGATACCTTGGCGACGATACCAGCTTCTCGGCGACTAGAATTTGACTTGATATAATACGTGACTAAAGGAAGCTAGCTAGTCTAGAATAACCTGAATATGTACTCGTATTGCAATCGCAGAAGTGCAGAAGCGGAGGGTATACAGTAAATCCGCTTCCAGAAAAAAAAATTTAGCGTCTAAGCGTCGCCACTCAAACAGGCCACCTGGCAATACTTCCAAATTGGCGGAACTATCAGGTTCTTCAAGTTAGATAACATATACGTTTTAATATCGCGTTTGGCATCGCTTCAGGTAATATCGCCATGGCATCCTAGTGAAATACTGCCTTATTAAACTGGACAACAATGTACTCATGTACTCGAAATTAAAGAAATTAAAGGGTGGTTTTCGTCTTACGCTGATTGTCGGCGCCGACAGGTCAATAAAACTATGAAGTGTTCGCTACGCGCTAGTCGCCAGCGACGACGATTAGCGTTAGAAGAAGCCAGCCATACCCCCCGTCTTGTCGCTTGATGTTCATTTTGACACAAAATCGGTTTCCGCCAAGTGTGAATAGCGTGATATGAAATGTTCTGCCACTGGAACATACGATTTAAATTCGGGCTGGACAAACGACAACTGACAAGTGGGAACGGGAAGTTAAATTGCATTCTCACTAGGCGGTTTGCAACTATTGAGCTGTAAATCAGAGGGTACTATGTGTTATTGAGGATAACAAAAAATCATCCATTAACAAGTCGGCAAGTAATTTGCCACCAACTGCGTGAAGGATGCATTTCGTGAACTGTCCACTATTTAAAATAGTAATTGGACGCTAAATCAGGCTAACATCTACTTATAATTATACGCCTAGTGAGAATGCACCCTAATCATTGCTTATGAACTAAATAAAGGCAATAATTATTCTAAAACTGACCATAGTGTATAATTAAAAGGCACTTAAATTATTGCTTATTTATTTTTTAGTAACTGGATTTAAAAAAAAGTACCTAAGTATAGAAATCCACAAAATATCATTTTTATTTTATAAATGCTTAACTAAGTAATAAATAAGGTTTCATTCCAAAAATATAATTTTACTGTTTTAAGCAATTTTTTTTTTAATTTATAGTCATTTCAAATAAAGATGTAATAATATATTCTACAACAGTTCAATAGGTTTTTGATTTAACTGTTAATAATCATTAAATTCTTTGTCTATTGACATAAGATGATAATTTATATATTTAATGTTAACGATAGTAAATACATAATACAACACTAAAACTTATCACAAATAACATAGAAAATTTACATTAACGGAAGACATTTAGATTTTGTTGTTTATTTTTAATTTATTAATAATTTATATTTAATCATTATTTATCATAAGAACTAAAGATTTTAATATTATGCCAGTGAAATAATCATTATTCAATTATATCTTATCATTTATCCTGTAACAGCTATAGGGCAAAATTTATATGCTACACTATTTCATTTATATTTAATGAGATTGATGAATTAAATTATATGAAATTATGACGTATTTAATTAAATGTTTTTCTTTAAAATACTTAATTCACTATAAGCTACTTGACTAAGGATATATTCAACCTGTATTCGATTGTATGAATCTGGATTATCAACATATTAAACAAAATAAACCTTTTTTAGAGACAAAACGGAACCCCTATAGGTTTACGTCGTTGGCTGCCTATTTTATAATACGTTAACTCTATCTCTCTCCAAAAATAAAATAAATATACTAAGTCGCTGGCAATTAAAATAATTTGCTTATTTAAATCGCTTTCAAATTGTTTATATTCAGTTTCTGTGCATAGTAGTATTCATTAACTGAAATATTATTAAGTTACTGTAATCTGTTACTAGGCTAAATAAGTTACTTGGAATTTAACAAGAAAACACAATTTTTGACAAATAACAACGTTGCTACGTAACTTATCGACAGATCACAGATAGAATGCTTATTAATTTCGGCCATTAGAGGACATGACTGTTAGACAGACCATACATAAAATTAGCGCTGTAATAATAGGCAATACAATTTTTACTAAGGTTTTAGTGGCTCAATACATGTATATTAAAGTTATGTTACATATTGGTTGACTCAACATATTATAACAAAAAATATACAAACATTCAAATTATGTAAGTCATGACCATGACTAACACAAAAGTTATTTATTTGTGCTCCTTTTATTTCATGAATCCTTTTATTATACGTTTATTGGTTGAAAATGCAGTGAAATTAGAATTATGGCAAAATGTATTTCTGTTTTGCTTATTCTAATATTAACTATTCTAATTGAGCGTATTCTTACTCTAAAATGATTAAAATCAACAATATAAATCATTTATTTGGTTTTTGCTAAAAACTGAATAAATCAGCACCTTTATTATAACTGATTTGGAAAGTACTTAGGTAGGTAGGTACTTATTTTTAAAATGCTGAATAAATAAAGACTGAAATCAAATAATCTGTTATTTGATTTTTTGAAAATACTTGATTAGAGAAGGAACTTTTTAATAAATTGAGCTTTTCATTGCTTATATTAAATTTATATGTCCTAAGAAGAAGAAGAAGAAATTAGAAAAGTTTAAAATATAGGATTTCCTTGCTAATTGTCAGCCATATTAAAATTGTTTAATTATTCGTTATTAAAATCGTACTCATCATCGTACTTTTTGTACAAAATTAGTAACATCATTCATAATTCATTGAATACCACAATGGAAAATTTTACTAATAAATAAAATATCTATAAAATTAGATTCTTAGTAGAAAAAATCTAACAAGCACCGGAGCATCAGCATCATATTACCTATATCAAATTTTTGATATCGTCTTATAATTTGATAACATCCCTATATCAAAATTTTCTAATATAAAATAGCCTATAAATAGGAAATTTAATATAATATATTCATTAACTATGAATATATTATAAATTATAAGTATTGAAGTTCAACGTGATATAAAATATATTTTAAAGTAAGAACAATGTTCAAATAATTCCGTACAATCTGACAACACAACACTAACAGATGGAGTCAATTGATATAATATAATTGTTAAAAAATATTTTTTGATTTACATTAAATAATAAATTATAGTATATACATAAGGACTAATAGTTTTAATCCATATTATGTAAGTAGGTATTTCGTCAAATAGTTAAACTATTATAAATTTTCTTTTAGCTATGAAAATAATATTTTAAGTTAATTTAATTTGATATAGTTATATTATTCTTTGCATATGAATTGTAAATCAGGGCATTTGATTTAGTTTATTTAATTATCAATTTAACTTATATTTAACAATATCTTAGATACATCATAATATCACGTTATTTGAGCCATTCCATTCGATACAATCAACTATTGATTATATTGGCAAGTGATGTTACAAGATTTTTGATTTGTACCATTAGTTGTTAATAGTAGGACACTAACGCTTATTATCCAAATTATATTAAAATAATTAATTTTATTCAATAATTATTATATTTTATTTTATTTAATAATACATTTTATAAATTTATTATTTAATTATTGTAGCCGTATGGTAGGTATTTGGATGATTTTTTAAGCATGTTTAAAAGCTATATTATTTGTAGATACTTAACTTATTTTTAATAAGCTATTCTCCACAATTATTATACCCCACACTGTAAACATTTCTTGTAATTGTAAGAAATATTTGCAGACGGTATTTATTATTATTTACTTTGGCTTACAAAGGCAAACTATGGTTTCTATGAGTTTATTTAATGTGATCATAATTGAAAATTTTAGGAAAATATATTTCATGTATAAGAACTAGAACTAGAACTAAACATAATATGTACTATTAGACTAAATTGAGCGATATTTTCGTCAAATATTTAAATATAAAATATACCTGGTCTATGGTAAATTTATAACTTATAATTAAAGGATTAAAAAGGCATGCGTAAGCCTGCTTACATTTAAAATTATCATTATAAATTCTATATTTGCCGATTTTCACCATACTATTAAATCGGTCCTCGCATCTTAGCACATACCTACTTGGTGAAAATTCACCCGACAAAGGTCAGACGGCCAATAAATATCGCGATATTCGTGATCCCGTTAGTAAATATTGATGTGTAAACGCGATAAATACGTTATTAACGCTATGATAAATATTGAGAACGGTATCATGATATTTAGTGACCGTCCGAACCTTGCCTAAGGCCTTATTTAAATTAAAATTTAATTTAGTTAACCATAAAAATAGGCCATTCAGGACAAGCAGCTGGTGGTGGAATCGGTAAAGGAGATCCTCCTCCCACTGAAACTACTTCTGGCATCTGGAATATGGAGAAAAAGAGATTTTATATAGAAATTACATTAAAATACGTATTGAATTCCATCACCAAATATATTATGCAAATCTACTAGAGGTTCGGGACTTTTGTTTCGCTATTTTTTGTGTCAAACAAATTAAACCCCAAGAAAGACAAAAGTTGTGATACAAGTAAAACATTATTTCTCACTTGAAGCTTTGTATAATTTGCCATTTATTTTATTCAATTGTTAGAGAGAGAGAGAGAGTTGTTCAGAATTACTGAGAAGAGGAAAGTCAGTTTATTACAAAATTACTATAATTATAATAATTGCATTTTTTATCTTTTTTTAGTCGATTTTATATTTTGATCCAAAAATATATATATCTTTAACAAGGGCAAGGATAGGGACGCACAATAAATATCGCAATATTCGTGATTCCGTCAATAAATATTTACTGATGTTTAAACGAGATAACAGCATCAATATACATACATTAATTGAGATCGGTATCTCAATATTGTATCACAATATTTATTGACTGTCTGAATTTTTAAATTGGATTCCTTTATTCTAGTCTTATAACTTTTGTAGCTTCGTCCCTGTCGCTAATATATTAGTGACACTTTTAATATCATTCAAATGTCTTTGCTTCGGAACTACGGCTGTGTTTCTATTATGTAGCCATATCCTTACCTAGAAGTTGTTAATCCTGTTAATTGTGATACTTACCTTAATTTAAAAAATGCAATAAAAACAGGGAAACGAAAAAATATTACGAACTACGCAATCTGCTATTTATTACACTTGACATGAATCTTTAAACTAAATATTCGTCGGGCCTAAACGTAGTGGACATTATACTTTTTTGCAAGGAACATTTTGAAAAGGGTACCTACTATTTGTAGAGAGCTCAATTTAGTAATTAAGCTTAGCGATTTGTACCTATACAGAAAAAATAGCGCCAAAGAAAATACTAAGTTAAGAAAAGTTAAATCCGTCTTTCTATTATGCTAACCACCAGTTTGGAAAGCAGATTCTACCGAGAAGACCTGGCAAAAGATATCTAATAATAATAACTACTTTTGAGACCATGTCGACAGAATAGTAGTGGAGTACTATTTAATAAAACTGTATAGTTTTATTGATCCCTAGAGTTCTATTTAACCAAATTTTATTGTTGGTATAATATGAAGTATCCTTACCATAGTTTGGGGATGGTGTGGCGGATGGTAGTAGTGCGCAGGCGAGACAGGCGGAGTCGGATAGCCCCAGTAAACGAGCGGCGGCGGCGGCAATGTAGGCCCCATAGCTGGGTAGTAATACGTTACTGGACCTATATGAAATATACATATGATAAAACTCTCGTTTTGTATACAAAAATATTCAAGTTATATACAATATCTATAATAGTACATAACTTAGATTACAAACTATAACTCAAGTGTGTAACGATAACGCCATTATATACGTTTATACCTAAATAAAATAGTTATAAAAATACTGTAGACGTCTACACAACATTTTTATCACCATTTTTAATAATACCTACAGGTATATACAAATATATTTAATATAAATTATATCTACTCTTCGTAATGACAACCGATTATATCATTTAAAATTGTTTTTTGTACCCCGTGGTACCTATAGCCTATTTTAAATAATAAAATATAGGTATTTGATGAAAAAAATCCAACTAAATTTAAATGATTCATAAATTTTCTTCGATCGATTTTATTGTACATGCAAAGTGTTAGTCACAAAATAATTATTGTAGGTACCTATTGCAATAGCACAACCCGTCAAGAACATAGTACATTTTATTCGGATATCCAAATATTATAGTATATTAATAGTTTTTACTTTAATACAACTTGTTAAATACCTATTTTTATATATATATATATGCATTGCAGATTGAAATGATTTGTATCACCAAGAATATACCTACATATTATATATAATTATGTTGTTTCCCAATAAAATATATAATTAGATTTCGTGTTTTGATTTATATATATAACCCAAATAAACAAGAACAAGATATTGTGTGTTGGAATGAAATGTTCTGCTGAGTTTAATATATTTTTAAAGCAATTGGCGTTTGCCAACATATTTCAACTTTTGGACAATCAGCAGTTATTATATTATACTAGGTATATGTAGTAAACATGGTTATTATATTAATGTCCAAATTTGTTTTTAATTAGGTAGGTATCTAGGTAATTTGCGTTACCAGATAGACGTATTTTAAATATTTTTTTGTGAATTCTTGATCATATCACGTAATTTTAATTTACCTAGCGATAGTAATTTTTACTAGCATATAATCAATAAAGTTGTCGTTCAGTTTTAAACTATCAAACAACGTGATATACTTATATAATACAAATATAATAAATGTTAGTTTTCCTCTTTCTACAAGGAGCTGATAATATATATTTTAGTTATAAGTATTTGTGCAATGTAAATTTAATTAAACATAATCAGCAAAACACTTGTATTGAACGAGTACAGACAGACATACACAATGTAAGTAGTTAAGTATATGTAATTAAAATGATGATCACTCACCAGGGTCTCAGAACGCATTAACAGTCCACCAAAGCAGTGCGCAACTTACACCAATACTCTGTTACACACGTCGCCGATGCCGCCAACCACCAAGCTAGTCTGCGGACTTTACCAAACTTAGGCTCGCCTAGTACCCTAATATGTACTTAGCACCACTTTGTGCGACCTCAACTACGTAAAAAATATACGTATTTTATGAAATAACCATACCTACAGGGTTGAAAGTTTCAATATACCTACGAAATAGTTCTTCATCGCATAATACTTAAATCACTTCCATAGATTTCTAATATTTATATCTAATATATTATATATTATATTATAATATAATTTCGACACAAAAATATTAGATAGATGAAATTTGCTCTTGTGTCTGTCTACTAATTATTAGGATATTTATTAGATAAATTAAATCCCCATATATTTATATTTTTGCTTGCATTTTCTAACCAACCAATTTTCAATTTATGGGCAAAATTAATAGTAATCAATCTATCTGTAATCTGTCGATAAGTTACTCAGCAATATTGTTATTTGTCAAAAAGACCATACAATTTGTGACGAATAACAATGTTGCGAAAATGCTAAGTAACATATCGACAGCTTACAGTACAGATAGAATTGATTCTATTAATTTCGTTCGTAAAAGCTTTGTTATACAGCTAACTTTCAATCCAGTATGTAATCAGTTACTTTTCAAATTATTTTAAAATTTATCGAACCAAGCAGTTGAGATCGCATGTTGTATAAATGCGATACTGAAGAATAGGAAAGGAGCATTTTATGTGAATCCCAGAACAATGATAACCGTTACTTACGCCATCTGTTACTATGATGAAAACCTTGTGTAACATACAGCTAATACACAGACATTATGAAAAAGACAGACAGGAAACGGGCTATCACAAAATGAAACACGTTCGGAGTAACATAGGAGTTGTACTACGAAGTAGTACTTAGAAATTCTTTGGTAGATTACGAATTACAACACTACTTGCGCAGAAATGTAATGATGATACATGACGTGATGCGCTAAGATCTGATTATATTTATGTCATAAAATCGCAATCATGCATGAAATGCATTTTGTCATCTCTCATTTCAAGAACGAACAAATTTGACAACAATTCATACAAGAACTGTCAAATTTGACATCTCATCATAAAAAATGAGGACGTACTTTTTTTTTACAAGAACTGTCAACAAATAAGTTACGAGTGAGATACGATTTGTATGTGTGAAAAAATAAGGACCCAAACAAAGTGTTATGAATTTGTTTTTCCGTGCTTCTTGTCTAGCTTTTTCTATCAAGTCTGTGATACAATATAATAGGGCATCACCTTAAACCCATGATTTTTCCTATTAATCCTCACTAAGGAAGCACAAAAACTGGTTTTTCTACACACACTGAAGCTCCGAGTTGTCCCATTTTACAAGGTTTTGTAGATTTATTTCTGTCACCGGAGTATCCATGCAATTTAGGAAGCATAATATGTTTGACTATTTTGGAACCGAAGCAAAGCTCACGACATAGGTATTTGAATGAACTGAATTTTCATTGGAGAATGGGATTATAGTATTTTTTTTACTAACAAAGAACACTTTAACCTTACTAGAAAAACCTTACCTTACCTTATTTAGAAAACATTATGCACAGGTAAACTTGTAAATTTTTTGCATTACAAAAAAAAACAATAATGTCCCATTTTTCGTCGACTATTAAAATTACAGTAATAAAATGTAAAGTTACGCCGATTTACTGTCTTAAACTTTAAATTAAAAAAAAATATCTATGTCGAAAGTTCCACTTAACGTTTAATATTTTTCAAAGCTAGGTGCTTTACCACTACAACAAAATAATTTAAATATTAGTTGTAGTGTTACCCGTAATAGATTTGTACCCTATATGCTCCATGGTTTTAAATATTTCAGGATTATCTAGAAATACAGAACTAAAGCTATGTTAGGCGGTGGGTGGAGGGGGACAGATGATTGTGCTATTTGTGTTGTTATCTTGTGAAGAAAAGTTATGTTTTGTTCGTGTAAAAGTGTAGAATATAGTAACGCACTATTTACCAACCTCATATATAATATGAATTACCTAATTGAGTAAGAGTTTATCATTCATAAAAATATGAAATATTTATTAGCTATGCTTAAAAACCTAAAAAATACCATATTTATCCTGTCCTTATGTAATAATAGACTTCATTCATTCATTTTAAATAGAAATGTTCAGCTATATTAAAAAAATCTAAAAAGCAATTTCAAATATTTTTTGCGCGTGAAAAACAGGCTATTTTAGGCCCTAATAAAATATAGTGCAAAAAAACAAAAAAAAAAACAAAGTGTAATAATATTATGCATTCCATAATGTAGATACCGAAAAACGTGACAAAGTTAGTAAAACAAAAAATCGACTAAACCACAGACAAGGGCCCTTGTTCACCATTAAAATCTTAACTTACACGAAACAGATATTTTTAAGGTCGATATTGACAGTTTTTGTTTGAAAAAATGTCAAATCAGACGTTAAAAATATAATATTTTATGCACAGTACGATTTGAATGTTACTACCCCCACCAAATGCAAATAGGATTATCTTTTTTTTTTTTTTTTTTTATTATCTTGGCAGTTCCTGCAACTTCACTCGCAACTTCGTAATATTGCTTTGACTTTATAATAATAGTGAATGAAGTTAGCGGGAACGTTCAGGCAAGTTCATCTATTAACATTCGGAAGAAGTAATATAGAAAATTAAGGCAAAGTGTTAGTGTATTATTACACCCCTCCCTTCACAAGTGGATACATTTTGCTACAAAACAGGCAATAGAGATATAATTAAAATAGCACAATCACCCACATAGCAGAGAAACTCGCAATAATCAAGATTCTAACACGAAAAATTATCGATTTATTAAAAAATACGCAATAAACTAAAATTAGCCAACTAATATAATGTTAACTCATAAAGAGCCCCGATTTTGTATGACATAGAAACCGTAACTATAACGCGTAAAATTTAACTCCTCACGCGCCATTTTAACTTTATGTCAAAAGTATGATTTTAGTCCTTATTTTAAAGACAAACCGTACTTTTGATATGACAGTTGACCCATAGTGTTAAAATGGCGCGTCATGACTGATGAGTCATCTTGTACGGACTATACGCACTATATGTATTTTGTGAAGCCGAATGCAAGATTTGCCTTTGACATCTCCTTATACACGATTTGCCAAATTTTCCATCTCTTTAAACACGATATGTCAAATTTGACAGTTTTTATATAAACTGTCAAATGGTTATAAGACTTACGATTTTAATGTCATAGCGAAGATAAGAGGCCTTGAACTAACAAATTGATTTACCATCAAAGAAACGTCTCGGAATCAATATAACTTATATCTATTTTATGTTATCTTATTTATAAAGTTTACTTCACTTTTATTTCATTAAATGACCCATGTTTGAAATTACTGATCAATAACGCTAACGCAGCAAAGCTTATGAAGAAAGAATTAAGTAGATTATACATACAGATATTGTTGAACGATTTAAAAATCGTAACTCACTTGAACTACAATTTGTGGCGATCAAGAATGTTACAAACTTACGGTCGAAATTAAATAACGTACAATCTCGCTTTAAATATATCGATAACTAGCTGATGCCCGCGACTAAGGCGAAAAAGTAGCCTATGTGTTAATCCAGGGTATAATCTATCTTCATGCCAAATTTCAACCAAATCCGTCCAGTAGTTTTTGCGTGAAGGAGTAACAAACATACACACACACACACACAAAAACTTTCGCCTTTATAATATTATATATAGTCGGGATACTTTTGGTAACGTTGTTATTTGTTAAAAAAAGACCATACATTTTGTGACAAGTAATAATGTTGATAAATAACCACAACTTATCGACAGCAAAAATGTATGGTAATTTTTGCCAAATAACAATGTTGCCAAGTTATTTATCGACAAATTATAAATAGATTGATTATTAATTTCTGCCGTAATCAGCGTTAAGATTTTCTTTAAATTCTCTAAATTGCGATAGAATAAGCAAAAAATAGAAAAGAGTTAGCGTTATTGGTGCAGCGTAAGGTGATTTAAATATTTATAACACCATTTAACCTGAATGTGCCAACATAAAGATCAAAGTTGGAAAGTCGACAAATATGTTAAAATAAGCTTCACTATTACAAAATGATTTTATTTCCTCACACCACCTCCTCCAGTCACTACACAAAGATATTTCAATCGTTTTAAGTAAATTTTTGAATAAATTAAAATGAAATCAATCCGATCCATATTAGGTATATAATTAACTAGCTGATGCTCGGCATGCATTGCAACTTTCACGTTCGTTGATATTACTATACATGCCAGAACCTGTCAGACAATTGTCTACAACAACTTTACAAAGTTTCAATTCAATCAGATGAACGATGCGCGGACGCATAGGTATCGAACCAACCAATATAATTTTTTATAATATGTATGGATTTAATATCTGTGACAAAAATATTTATTTTTTCGAAATTCATTATTTGGTCATGTATTTATTATTATACTAAGTGTAGTGCTAATTCGGTTCTAAACAAAATATTATATATAGTAGTGCCATCCTTTTCCCCATGAAATATTGTGAAAAGGATGGCAAAGCTTTTAGACCTTGCGTAAGACAAAGTAAGATAAACAAGCAAACGATTGAAATATCGCAGACCAATAAGATCACATAGAAACGTGAAGCGAGAGAAGGCTTGATAGAGAGAAAAGAAAGCTGTGTATGTGTTAGTGACTGGAGGACCTTAACACCACATTATATATTATGTGTATTAAGTACTATATTAAATACGGTAAACCCAAGACCCGCGTAAGAGATGTAGCAGACTATTCGACATTCCGACAATAATTTTAGAATGTTCGAAAATCAAAAGAAACTTTGAACATTCAAACACGTCGAATCAAATTTGATCGTTCGAAATATCGTATTAATAATATTTGACTGACTTCGTAGTAATGAGATATTTTAATGTTTCAATTTCTCACTTAAACCATTAAAATATACCTAGGTCAATCAAACATCGCCGATATTGAAAAAATGTAATGCGCGCCGAGCCTCATCGAGTAACATCGATGCATTAAGCGTGATACAAAATAGTAAAAGGTTACGTCCGATAGTTTGCACAGTTCATTGTACTATGAATTTTACAGATACCTATAATTTGCAGCTGTCAGCCGCGTCCGATAATTTGTTTCCGCCTTTATATTTTTATTTTAGTAGGTACCTACCTATGCTACAAAAACTCTTTCGCGAATTTCGGGTTCAAACAGAACGCGTGTAAATAAATGGAAGACATTAAGCTTTATTCAATAAATTTAAAGCGGGGCGCGGGTAAATCGTACCTATTATACTCAAAAGTGATCTTTTTCCATTGTTGTATAAAGACATTATTGTAATAAAAAGTATAAAATATAATTAAAATACAAACCTGAAAACAATTATGTAAATCAATAATATTTTAGTAATATTTTTTATTGGTGAGAATGTATAGAATTAATTCATTTACGGGTATGTCAACAAAACTAATGTAAAACTTTGATTACCATTCTACCAAAATGAAGCAATTCATCGTTTACATTTTCTACTCAACACTAAACTAAATAAGGACTGAATACTGAAACGCCATTTAATATTCGAGCACTCCTCAAATTGACATTTGTCACTAAAGAAAACTTATAGTTAAACATGATCGTAAATATATTATAAGGGGTGCTTAAATGTTACTTAGCGTATTCGGGCGTAAATATTCGCTCGCGCTGTGCTCTGGAAAACGTCGAATGATCGCTAAAGACAAGAAAATTAAAATTACATATAAAATATGATAAACCTTCCGATAAACATGCAACCTTTTTCCTGAAATAACCAGCTATCCATGCTAACCCGATTTGGCAACACGTATAGTTATTATTCATAAAGTGCGACACTTACCGATTTTCCCAAAATCCATGCGCCATTTTCCATTACACAACCCGTTCGAATATACCGCCATTGCAACACAGAGCCATTGACACATCGGTAGCTCAAAAATGATTATTGAAAAAGAAAGAATGATCGAAACATGGTAAAAAAATAAATCATGTGCGTAGCTTAATTTAAAAGGGATGGATAATAATTTTATGCAGTAAAAATTAAAAATGCCATATTAAAAAAACTAGCTAGCTAAAAATTAGCTACCGTAAAACTAATAACTTGTGCGTCTAGCTTTATAGCAGCATTTAGTTAAATTCATTAATTAAGAAATAACGCAGACACGAGCAGTATTTATTTATTTTTTTGGAAAAACTATCATTTTAAAGCAAGCTACCGAATATATCAATGAAAAAAATAAGTGACTGCTAAAATAAAATTATTAACACAACATGTTTTTACTATAATTAAAATCTAACTTCAGCATTTTTATTCATAATATTATTAGATATTTCATAACTAGTTAGCTGCCAAAAATATTCCGATGATTAAAAAATGACAACATACTGTATTAAGTACTCATTACACCACATATTATTGTGACTTAAGCCCCCATAAACCTAGATGTGTTTTGAGACAATGGCAACACCATAGACAATGAAAACAAATGGAGACGACGTTAAAAAAGGAATAGATAAGTACCCAATAAAAATACAAGATGTATGTAGTACATTTTCAAACGTAACAATAATTACTTATGATTAATAATAGGTACCAATAAGTAATGCTTATTAACGTTCAAAATATTTTCTTTAAACTTTATATAAATTAATATTTTCTTTTAATTAATAAATTTAGAAAAGGAATGTGATCTCAACATGATTTTTATTAATTTAATTAGATTAATAGGTATGCCACAATGTTCTGCAAAAACTTTTGAAAATGGATATTTTATTTATTTACTTATTTGTAGTGGACCTACAAAAAGTAATTACTTATTGTTATTAGAAAATGTACTACCTACTATGTATATTTAGTATAAAATATCACAAATATACCAATATGACTAAATTATGTGGTGTGAGGTAAACAATGATATATTTTCTAAGGTGTAAGTGTATATTTCAACAATTAGGCGGTTAAGGAATGAATTTGGAGAGTACTGGAGTGTTTGGAGTGTACTTAAACGCAACTTAATATTTGAGCACGCCTAAAGGTGGACTTTCGATTCGAGCGTCGAGTCCGTGGCGTCAGTGACGCCATGACAGACCGTCAGAATAATGGTATACCTCTATGGACTCATGTAGTTTGAAAATATAGGAAATGTCATTCGAATTTTGAGCACAGTGACACTAGACGCCGCGTCAGTCTCGCTGCGCTCGAATGATGTTCATTACAAATATTGCATAGTGCAATAGTACATTAATCTGCCGGTCTGTTGCGGCGTCACTGACGCGATAGACGATCTTCTCGACAGCCCATCTAAAGATGGGCACTTAAATTTTAAGAAGCCTTTAAGCGTTCGGGGGTGAAAGGAAGATCGCGAATATCTCAAAAACATTGAACTTGAGATACCATGAACAAAACTGCCAACCAAAAAATGTATATAAGTACAATAATTAATTAAAGTCCGCAAAAAGGCAATTAACACTAAAATATAAATTCATAACACCAAAACAGTGCATCAACAAACGAGTTGCCATAATCACTTACCTAACAATAAATGTAGACAAAAACAAAAGTGTAAACTATTCACAAAGACATTGACAAAAAAAAACTCAAAATCAAACGCGTTAAGTACCTAACTATCCATTCCAAAGTAATATAATGTATCTAAACATATTTTTCTCAGACTTTAAATCAGCCTTGAAAAAGATTGGCAAAAATAACTTTGCAAATGGAATGTCTAAATTAAAAAATCACAACTTCATCAATCACTCGAAATAGCAAAATACACATAAAAAACAAAGTTAAGCAAAAATCCTAAACTTCCTAATCCTAAACTTCACATCACATGTTAATTATTAACAACCTCAGATTCGCTTACGGCCGAAATTAATATTTATGAAATTTTATCTGTAATCTGTTGATAAGTTAGCAACATTGCTATTTGTCAAAAAGACATTTTTTGACAAATAACAACGTTGCTAAGTAATTTGTCGACAGCTTACAGATAGGGTTGGTTATTAATTTCGGTCTTTAAAATACAAAACATCTACCTAATCAAAATTCAACAATTTTTAAAGTCAGTATAAATTCAACAAAAAAAAACTGATTTTATGGTAAAATTAGCCTTAAAAGTTACAAATAACCTGTATAATAACTGCCGTAATTCATTTATCAAATTGATTAAGAACTTATAAAATTATCTATTACTTAAATTGTTTAAAATTAAATATTATTTTGTAAACAAATATGTGTTTAGTTCTATTTATTTTTATACTTACTACTTTAAACGCATTGATTTCATTAATTTGAGCTTATTGTCATTTTGTTACCCTGTTATTTCGATCGCCCAAATCAATATCGATTTTCATTTATTTTCTACTGAATTTGTTTTGGATAATCCTTATATTTAAGTAATTAATCTGTAGTTATGACGATTTTTACCTAGGTATCAAATTAAAACAAAAATATCAGTTACTACTTATAGTTTAAGTTTATGTTCATGTTGTAGACCAGGCGATCTAGGCTTGCATTTTTATTTAATTCGTAGATGTAAACTAGTCTAAACATATGACAGGGTCATCATGACCCCTGGTCCTTACAAAATATTGAAGCCGAGACTTACGCCGGCTGATCTCTCTAAAAGTAGGTATATAAAAATAATTGTTTTATATCCAGAATAGAGTCAGAAATTAGGGAAGATGATTATACCGGTGGATAATGTATGAATCATAATACGTTCTCACGTAAAATCTTTATGTATCTGATATATCTACCTATGTAACATTTACGAATATCTACAACTTAGTACGTTTATTTTTATCCCAGGTTGATAAGGTAAGGTATTTGCAAATAAGAGTAGGATGATGTGAAGGTAGATAGAGAAATACGTACTTATGAACTATTTAAGTAGGTATCCTTTAATCACCTCGAAAATTACCTTTTGAGTATGATCATGGTTATTATTTAATGAACAAACGTGGTCTCAAAAGCGTAAATCTACTGCAAAGTAGAATCGGTTCAAGCGAATGCGTAGTTGCTTGCTTGTACCCCAACACATGTTTATACCCCATGATAATACGGGTAAGTGGGGAACATAGACATAGCTAGCGATCCGGGGAATGGCGAGGTTATAGACGGGGGCAAAGCGGCAGAGAGCGCCGTGCCGTAACCTGCGGGTAGCGTCGCAGACAGAGACGGGGGTAACGTACTATAAGTCGACAGCATGGGGCTGTTGTTTGCGTATGAGAATATAGGGGCAGACGTGCCGTATGAAAAAACGGGTAGAGATAGAGCGGGGGACATTTGCTGGGGCACGTAAGGGCGTTTCGCGGGCGGCGCTTCGGTCTGGGGGAACGCGCGGTCGTACGATCGTTTGGTTGGCAGTATCTGCGTTTGCGGGAGCATCTGGACGGGGTAGGCAGGGGAGGGCGCGCGCAAGTAGTGCGGCAGGGAGGGCAGGAGCAGCGGCTGGCGCAGGGAGAGGAGCAGGTTCTCGTGTTGGCGCGCGAGCAGGTTTTGGTGCGCGATGTGCTGCGCGAGAAGGCGGGGCGCGGGCGGCGGGGGGGACATCAACGTACCGGGGGAGAGCACCTTGGGGGACGTCGCGGGGGTGACGCCGCCAGTCAGCACCAGGTTCATGTCGTCGCCTGAGCACTGGAACACCTGGAAGAACGGCACAATCCTTCTATATCTATATATTTTAAAGCCTCACAAGAAGCAAGGTACAGTAGCCGGCTACTGTATTATTTTAGCGATATCCACTATAAAATATATAAAACGTCTGACGGCTGAACTCACGTGTCCTTGGCGCCGCGAGGCCCATTGCAAAATGACCCCGGACCGAAACTAGTTATAGTTAACCTATTATAGTTAAGTACAAATGGGTACAAGTATCTTTTGGCATATTATTATAATGAACATTTTTATAGTATCATACCTGCTCATTAAATATACGAGTATAGAATAATATACAGAATTAGAGATAGATAGATAGATAGATAGAAATACTTTATTGCACACAAAAAATAGAGATTAGGTGTCCGACCCTAAGGTATAAACCTGTGTTACAGGCGACAGTACTCTCCTTAAATAGATGGCTCATTTTATACAAAACGAAGGAAATCTGCGAGATGTTTGAGATTTGAACTAAGAAAATCATCTTTACCTCTATATATCGCTGCTTCTTGCCGAAGGTCATGTACCGATGGTGTTTCTGCTGCGCGCACAGGAACGCACTTGTTTCGCTGTTCATCTGGATAAACGCTTCTCCGCTAGGATGACCCTGTAGAAAAACAGATCAAATTGTCCAAACCCCTAAACTTTTAAAATTATTTCAAAAAAGGCGGTTGAATGATACTAATGTATATAATATACCGTCTATATACTAAAATATTATATAAAAATGGTAAGCATTAATAAAATCATGTTCACAATAAGTCGTAATTAAAAATTTCACATTTTGAAAATGGCGCCATACAACCAACTGCCTATTGAAACATTTTCAAAAAAATTATAGCCAGTATCACTCGGGATAATGTAAGGATTCTAATGATACCCCATACATCCAAATCTGAAAAGGAATTTAGAAGTTATGGTTGAACAAACAAACTAGCATACATGAACGCTGAAAACATTCTTTTTTTGGCAGTTGTGTAAAAAGCGAGCTGTGCGACTGTATATTTATCTCTCTGACCAATAAGACATGAGTTACCACGAGTAGTCTCTACATAGTATAAAACAAAGTCGCTTCCCACGTCTGTATGTATGTATGTATGAACGCGTAGATCTTTTAAACTACGCAACGGATTTTAATGCGGTTTTCACCAATAGATAGAGTGATTCAAGAGGAAGGTTTATAGCTATAGTTTAATTCTCAAAAAATTAGAGGTCCCTAGGGAAATTGAAATAATGTGAATTAGGTCGGAAAAAAATCCTCTCATTTGAGAGTTTCCTAGGCAATGACACCTCAATGACACCACATTAGTATCTACGTTGCACCCATGCGAAGCCGGGGCGGGTCGCTAGTATAGTTATATAGGTAGTTATATTCGTCATAAAGGGCGTACCTGAGAATTATACACCATGTGAACTCCTTGCATGACGATGTTTTGTGCAAATTCGTCCAGGAAAGTCAAGATGTGCTCCACCTACAAATTACATATTTGGTATATTAGGACTGCCTTCAAATAGCCAGGTCAACGTAAAATCAAAAATTGAGAACAAAAGGAGTACCAAAGACACGACGTCCGCACCGCACGAGAGACAGATGAGACTGACATTTTGAACGTGCCCTATGTCCGTTATCTGCGACCAAATGACGTGCGGTTCCATACTTCACTATTAGCGCGACTCCGTGACAAAGGTAGTATAGGGTAGCAATTGGGCTTTCTCCAAACAAAGGCCTCCTCAAGGCATACTCGCGTAGGTGTAAAGGGCTTGAAAATTAATGAAGTGTACCTAAATGGAGACGGTCAAGCGGCTTGACGTCAAGCACGTAGATTTGTTTTGCTTGATCAAGCAGCTTGAGCCAGCAAACGGCACTTTTCCCATTTCTCGAACACCGTCCGAACGTCGCGTCAAGCATCAATCAAACTTTGTAAACGGCCAAAATGAATTAACTCAAGCAAAAATCTACGTGCTTGCTTGACGTCAAGGAAGCCCTAAGAGCATTTCAATTTTGTCACCTGCGCCTCGTACGGCAGTCCCCGGAGTCGCACGCAGTCCTTGGCGGTGCCGGAAGTGATTACGTGTTGCGGCACCAACGCCACCGGCAGCAGGCTCTCTGCAGGCGCGCTGGCCGTCGACGGCGTGCTAGCTTGACTCGTGCGCGTCTCTAATGACCGGTTCAGCACCTACGAATACGAATGAAAATGTAAATAGTCACAACTTCCTGAAACGTTTTGGTGCACTTCGACCGCCCGTTGTGCCAGATCTTTTTTCCACGCACATGCAAACTGTGAAACCAACTCCCTTCGGCAGCGTTCATTCGATTTTATCATGGGGTTATTCAAGGAGCTGATCATTAAATTCCAGAAAGGCTGGCAACGCATTGGTGAAAATGTATGCACCTAAATATCGCAATATGTCATACTTAATCTATCATAGCATTATCATTAGCAAAGTACTCAACACCTGTTAATGTCAAGTTTGTAAGGGTAGATGTAGATGTAGAGGTAGATGGTAGAGGTATCTATCAAAACCAATCATTAGAATCGTTAAAAAATCTACTAGAAATCTAAAAATACCTAAAATGAAAATATGAAAAATACATATATGACCTCAAAACTTGAATATGTCATTAATGTTTTACAATAAAATCAACGATTTACATAAGTAATAACGCAATCTTAACAAATGGTTCACAGTAAAATGCTTGCAGTGAGTAATTCTGACATATTTGAACAATAAATAACAATTTAAACTGTTTATGTTGTACCTACTCTTGAATTGTGAAATATGATAATCTACGCAAGCATTTATGTTAGCTTAGATTGTTGTTATAGGTACTATGGTGTATGCACAATTGCACTACTATTGCCAATATAAATTAAAATTATTTTAAATTTATATTTGATTTGAAGGTCCCCTTAAATTAAAGCCCCTTGCCAAGTTTAGTATAAAGGGTCACTATGTTCACTCAAGTAAAAGTTACAGATTTTCTTTAATTTTATAGAAACGATGCAGGATGCTTATACCTACTCTCAGTCATTCGTAATTTTCTAAATCATTTGTAATTTTTTGAGGACCACCAATTTCAATTAAGTATAGTACGCGACAAGTTGCAATGGCAATCGGGCAGGGAACGCCTCACACCCCATGTGCCATCTCAATATATTGCTCTTGCTTATTTAACATAGGTACATTTAACAAAGAAAGTGGCAGAAAAAACCGCCAACGTTTATAAAAAAACCAGCCGTAGGTATTAAGATATATCTAAATATAGCCGGAGTAGGTATAATATATGTATACTTAGGTAGATTTGATTTGAGTAGAGATATCTTACCGTGACCTCCAAGGGCAGGCTGCACATAAAACGTAAGCAAATTACCGTAAATGCCTCCAGTTGCATTGTTAGGATAACTCTCATCATTTGTGCGCGGATAAGAATAAGTAGGTAAGCATTTTGTATGCTTATAAATTACTAGCTGATGCCCGCGACTTCGTCTGCGTCGAATTAGGTTTTTAAAAATCTCGTAGGAAATCTTTGATTTTCCGGGATAAAAAGTAGCCTATGTCACTCTCCTGGTCTTTATTTATACCCATGCAAAAAATCACGTTAATCCGTTGCACCGCTGCGACGTGATTGAAGGACAAACCAACAAACAAACACACTTTTGCATTTATAATAAGGGTACTGATTGAGGCTCGAATTGAATATTATAGACATGGAATATATTGTGCCTATCCTATTTTTACACGTTTATTTCCAAAGGAAAGAAAAATTTAAATGTTAATTTTATATTACAGTACGCGCCCAAACGTGATGAACATCGACCTTCAGAAAGAGCCATCTCAACCTGTCGCTGACTATACATACTTACCAACTTATTTTCCTTTATCTTTTGCAAAGTAATCATGACTTGATATCTACACATTAATTAAATTCTGATTTGAATCAAGGTAAGTAATTTTATGCGCGCTAAATATTATATTTTAATCTGAATGATCGTATTCGTGATTTCACATTTTCATATCATTTTTTTGTCGTTGCAAGGTCTTTCCAGCATATCATGACCTTCATGTCTCTAACTTTAAAACATAGGACTTTCATATAACCTTCCTACCCCCATGTTACCCTTTTAGGGGTCGTAAAATCTTTTCATAGTTGACACCTACGCCCTAGAAAGAACCTACTTTCCAAATCTCAAGTTAACAATAACAATAATTCAAACCTTCCTATACAAACTTTCATCCCCTATTTTACCACCCTTAATAAGGGGGATTTTCAAAAATAACTTATACAGGTTTTTATTATTTAAAGCTACTAACCTAAATGCCGATTTACATACATATAACAGCTAACTTCAAAAACAGGACTTTCGTATAATCTTCCTTCATATAGCCTATAGGTCTGGCACACGCTGACTCTTAGTCCATAAATATAAACTACGTTTCCCTAATCTTAATCTTTGTTCTGAAGGTTTAAAAGGGGAAAGATTATTACGAGTTTAACAAGATACGTATAAGATGGTAGGTAATTTGATAAGAAGGTAAGGACATGTAATTAGCAATGCCAACCTTTACTTATCTTAAATATGCAAAAACTTACAAAATTAAGGAGTTCATTAATATGAGAAGGTACTTCCATCTTAATCAACATTAATGCTAATATTGCTGTCGGGAATGCTTATTATGAGGGTTAATAAGCTAAAACTTTTTATTTAAAAAGGTCTTAGACTGTCTAAGGTAATAAAACGATGTGATTTTAACTAGAATTCATTGTTAAAGAGAATAATTTAAAAAAAATCATGATATAGGGTTACGTACCTCAAAAGGAAAAACGGAACCCTTATAGGATCACTTTGTTGTCTGTCTGTCTGTCTGTCTGTCTGTCCGTCTGCCTGTCAAGAAACCTACAGGGTACTTCCCGTTGACCTAGAATCATGAAATTTGGCAGGTAGGTAGATCTTATAACTGACATTTGGGGAAAAATCTGAAAACCGTGAATTTAGGGTTAGATCACACAAAAAAAATTAAATTGTGGTCATGAACTAATAATTATGTAGTAGTTTCAACTTTCGAAGTGAGTGACTATATCAAGTGGGGTATCATATGAAAGGTCTTCACCTGTACATTCTAAAACAGATTTTTATTTATTTTTATGCATCATAGTTTTTGAATTATCGTGCAAAATGTCGAAAAAATACGACTGTAGTACGGAACCCTCATTGCGCGAGCCTGACTCGCACTTGGCCGGTTTTTCTGTATTGTTACAAAAGGAAATAAATCCTCACTATACTCGGTACATCTCGGTAATTTAACTAATTAATATAAGGGAATGGCCGTTGGAGCCGGAAAGTCCTTGAGTGGAGACCGCGTTTAAGCAAGCGTAGTGTGGGACGCCCTCCAGCACGATGGACCGACGATATAAACAGGCTGGCGGGAAGTGGCTGGATGAGGAAGGCTGAGGACCGGGTGTGGTGGCGCTCTTTAAGGAAGGCCTATGTCCAACAGTGGACGTCCACAGGCTGATGATGATGATGATGAATATAAGGAAAAGAAGGAATATGATTGGCATTGAAAAAAATTTGAAACGGAAGTCACGTGATCTGTTGCGGGAAAGCAATCTTGAGTAGATTGTATAAATGCGGGTGGTCTATGGTTTTTAACTATTAAATGCTTTTTGTGTTTAGGTCACCATTTTGATTGAGTGGTTGCAATAGCAATTATTGTGCCCTAATCAAGTTAATGTTGCAGTTAGGTTATTATAAAAGGTAAAACTCACGATAAGCCTCTGCGCGTTGTGATTAATATTTAATTTCACTTCTGGTATGTTTATGTAATTATTGGGGCCGATTCTCTTATACACAATCTCTAAACTAAACTAAAATGACGCGTCTAAATCTATTGCTATCCCTGTCATAATGTTGCTTGCGGAAAGGGATAGCACTAGATTTAGACCTGTTAATTTAGTTTGGTTTAGAGATTGTGTACAAGAGAATCAGCCCCACTGTTACCTTTTCTCGATGCTAATCCTTACCAACCGCAACAAAAATGAAGCTTAGAGACGGATAAAAAAACTGACCTGTTGTACTTCAGCAGTAGTAGATCTGAACAGCTCGATATATCTAGATCCGATGAGCTTGCGATGTCGAGACAGCGCCTTGGGCGAGTCGTCCTCTTTGGCGAACAGCACGAAGGCGTCGCCGGTGGCCCGCCCGTCTGCGCGCCGCACGAACAGCACCCCGTCTGCACCGTCCAGCACGTTCACTGGGTCGTCGCCCGTTGAGAAGAATTCCAACTGGAAATGGAATGATGTATTAGAACCACAGCATCAATCATCAATGATGATGATGATGATGATCAACATCATCATCATCATCATCATCACATTTTGATTTTTTTAAACTAGTCAAGTGCGAGGCGGACTCGCACGAGAAGGGTTCCGTACCCGAAAGGTGCCAACGGGATCCCATTACTGAGACTCCGCTATCCGTCTGTCTGTCTGTCAGCGGGCTATATCTCATGAACCATAATAGGTAAAAAGCTGAAAATTTCACAGAATGTGATTTCTGTTGCCGCTATAACAACAAACAATAAAAGTTTCAAAATGGCCGCCATGAAAATTTACAAAAAATGTCTTGTACGATGGTACGGAACCTTCCGTGTGCGAGTCGGACTCGCACTTGACCAATTATTCAATTTTTAATTTACTTGGCGGCCATTTTTAATTTTTTATTATTTGTTGTTATATAACGTTTTCACCTGTCCTATTACGGTTCATGAGATACAAGCCCGCAGACAGACAGACATGACGGCAATTCCACTAGGTACTTACCACTTGTTGAGGCGTAGCGTCATAGGGCAGGCCTCGCATCCGCACTATGACCTGGGCTCCACGGGAGAGGAAAGCTGCCGCTTCGCACGTGGCTCCACCTGCCACCTGCAGGAAGTCATCGCCCGTCGCCCGGTACACCTATGTTATAAATAGGTAACTCCAGATTATTTTAGGAAA
This sequence comes from Maniola hyperantus, assembly GCF_902806685.2. Taxonomy (NCBI): domain Eukaryota; kingdom Metazoa; phylum Arthropoda; class Insecta; order Lepidoptera; family Nymphalidae; genus Maniola; species Maniola hyperantus. The sequence goes on from NC_048542.1 coordinate 3,536,578, forward strand.
TCTTAGTTTTTACTTGAAAAAGCAATATTGACTGTTGAAGGACATCTTAATATTATGCCAAAAAGTCATGGTATTTGAGAATAGTACTTGTAGAATACTTGAGAATTCAACCTTGGAGAGAGAAGGTAGTCAACCTTGTGCTGGATAACGAATTATGCCAAAAAATTCAAGCTAATCCCAAGAAGGATATCATAATTTTGCTATCTACGGTTTAATCAAACGATGTTATTTATTTGGCATACATGTAAGGAGCTGTCGATGACAAAGGCTTGATTTGAAGACCCCCTGGCGCAGTGGTCGATTCCTGGCAGGGATTGTAAATTTCTGGTCTGGTCTGGTGGGAGGCTTTGGCTGTGGCTAGTTACCACCCTACCGGCAAAGCCGTGCCTCCAAGCGATTTAGTGTTCCGGTACAATGCCATGTAGAAACCAAAGGGTTGGGTTTGTTAAAAACTGCCCTACCCCTTCCAGGTTAGCTCGCTTCCATCTTAGTCTCTTACCACCAGGTGAGATTGCAGTCAAGGTCTAACTTGTATCTGAATAAAATAAAAAATTAGAATAATAAAAATATTTGTTAAAGAAGATAAGGTGGGTAATCTAAGGGTAGGTAAGTAATACTGACCTCGATGTACCGCGGGCCGATGTGGTGTTTGTGTCGTTTCAGCGCCATGTCCCTGTGTTCTTGTGAGATGAAGCGCACCAGCGCCTCGCCGTTGCGTCTGCCCTGGGGTGAGAGGCACAGAGCTACTCCGCCCCTGGAACATACATACTCGAGTTATAAACGTTGTACAACTTTAATATATAGAGCAAAGTGTCGGTTCTGCCAGGAGCCAGTCGAGACTCCGATGCACTCCGATGCATATTATCTGTTACTTCTACGCTCTGACATATAAGCGTCCATCTAGGGAAATATACAGGATGCAATCAAAACGCTAACAAAAACTTAGCGCTATTAATATACCTACTACCTAAACACAATCCTATACTAATAACCATTTGCCTTACAATAGTGATTTAGTACTCTTCAAACCAGCAATATATAGCGTGCAAAACTCGGGGTGGCACCTAACTACGCAACGTTCCTTGAACTCTAGCGTCAGTAAGATGTCTTATAGGCTAGTTTTCCTCCCTATTATCAGCCTTTCTCGATGCCTCCCGCCACCCTATTTATATCATCAGACTATAGGTATGGCAGTTTTATTGTCGTTAATTTTCAGCTGTTCGATCGTATAACGCTGGCTAGCGGTTTTTATAGAAACTTACTTTGCAACATTGAGTCCTCGGAAAAACTTGGCAATGTCCTGGTCCGATGATTGCCAAGGTAGGCCTCGCGCTCGCACTATACAGTTGCCGTCTATTTCATCGTCTTTTGAGCTGCAACAAGAAGAACATGTTTTCAAAATCAAATATGTCTCATCATCATTAACCCAGCCAGTTCACTATTCGGGTCTCAGAATGAGAAGGATCTTCGTTCAAACTGGCCAAGTGCGGAATGGCAGACTTTATACACCTTTGAAAGCATTACGGAGAACTTTCAGGTTTCCTCACGATGATTTCGGGCACCGTTGAAGCAAGTGATATTTAATTTGCTAATATTCGTAATATTTATTAATGTAATTCCAAAGATATTTAGTGTTTACCCAAGAACTGGCGCTTATTTGGATCAAAAGCTAAGCCCAGCCAAGCAATAGCACTAGTGGATTGGGCTGACTTATGTGAGACAGTGGTATTTTTTGTAAATACTTATCAATTTTAGTGGTTTTTTAGCTTTTTTGTATATGAAAATATTTTATTTTTCTATGTATTGTTGTGTAGATATCCTGAGATCTTTGCTGGATATGTTTTTATATCTCCCTTAACGGTTAATTAAACTCTTACGAGTAATTTAGGTAGGTATTCAACGTAATTTGAGGTGACCCAAGCATAACAATGTACGTACTTTGAACACCCCGGACCTAAAAACTTGTTTTATAAGAATTTTAAATTAATCTTATACTGATTAATGAGGAATTTGCATAGGACGCCTTACTTTACCATGTTATTGTACTTTAAACTGCTTATTAGCTTAAAGTTAAGTTAAGTTAGGTACTTTAATATGTAAAGATCTTACTTAAGCTTAACCAAGCCGAACTTTAAAAAGTTCTTCATACATTTACGGTCGATAAGAAAAGATAAAAACCTGATTACCTACTTCTTGTTATCTTAAATTGTTTATGTTTGTAGTTTGCCTGTTTTGAAATATGTAATAAGTAGGTACGTAGAATAATAAAATCGTGCAAGTGCAAATCGGACTCGCACCCAAAAAATTCCGAACCATCGTAAAACACTATGTACCTACTTTTTAATTTTTTTTAGTTTGCATGGCCGCCATTTTGAAATTTACATTATCGAAATGAAATGAAATGAAATAATTTATTTGTGTGAATATGGGAAGACAAGGTGTTTACAATAGAGAGTTGCCAACATATCCAGTATTTACTGTTAAAGCGGCAATAGAAATACACACTGTGAAAATTTTAACTATCTATCTAATTTATACGGTTCATGAAATACAGCCCGCTGATAGACAGACGGACGGACAGCGAAGGCTTAGTGATAGGGGTCCATTGGCACATTTCGGGTACGGAACCCTAAAAATGTAACGCACTTGACTAATTCTTATCAACAGGTGGACAATCATTGAGCAACTATTTATTTATTTAGCATTTATCAAATCATGCACCCACTTTACAGTCGCTGATTTAAATTTATCGAAACGAAACATCCGATTAGGCAACTTTTATCATTTTAATCGGTTAGCGACGGCGCAGAAAATTGTTTTTTTATCCTTGTGTGTTATCAAAGTTATCAATTACATATTTATCAACGGTATACGCTTTCGTTTTTTATGTATACTGAATCAAATTGGGTAATACGGTAGCTGAATGTTGCTAAGACGTCTTTCGAGTAGACTTTATGACAAATACCTAACGAAATTCCGCGGGGTAAACGGTTATAGAATTGCTTTGGAATCTTATCCGCTCAGATTATGGCTATCGCAAACGCTGGCTATACACGATCAAGTTTACCGGTCAAATTTGTTGCGGACTTGAAGCGGCGTCCAGTAACCTTAACGTATGTATGAAGTCAGGCGAGCATAATAAAACCGGCCAAGTGCGAGTCAGGCTCGCGCAATGAGGGTTCCTTACTACAGTCGTATTTTTTCGACATTTTGCACGATAATTCAAAAACTATGATGCATAAAAATAAATAAAAATCTGTGTTAGAATGTACAGGTGAAGACCTTTCATATGATACCCCACTTGATATAGTCACTCAATTCAAAAGTTGAAAATACTAATTATTAGTTCATGACCACAATTTCATTATTTTTGTGTGATCTAACCCTAAATTCACGGTTTTCAGATTTTTCCCCAAATGTCAGCTATAAGATCTACCTACCTGCCAAATTTCATGATTCTAGGTCAACGGGTAGTACCCTGTAGGTTTCTTGACAGACAGACAGACAGACAGACAGACAACAAAGTGATCCTATAAGGGTTCCGTTTTTCCTTTTGAGGTACGGAACCCTAAAAAGAAACTAGAAATCAAAGCGTAAAGCTCGCCGACTTCAACATACATACACGTGTAGATAATCAATAGTTATTTTTAACTTTGTAGTGGTTTTGTAAGTCGGTTTTTTTGTAAATTTTGGCCTGAAAGTTCGGTCGGTCATTAGTCGTAGTCGTAGCTATGAAAATTTATCAGAGGTCCGCGAAGGCCGGCGTGCGGGTGAGCGCGGAAGTGCGGGGCGTGCCCCCCCCAGCCTCATACTCCGATTGCTATTTCGACCTGTCGCAGACTATAGAACTGTTATTTGCAGTAGGTTTTATTTACAACTAGCTGATGCCCGCGACTTCGTCCGCGTGGATTTACGTTTTTCAAAATTCCGCGGGAACTTTTTGATATTCCGGAATAAAAAGTAGCCTTTGTGTTAATCCAGGGTATAATCTATCTCCATTCCAAATTTCATCCAAATCCGTTCAGCCGCTTTTGCGTGATTGAGTAACAAACATCCAAACATCCACACTTTCACATCCATACTAATATTATAAATGCGAAAGTGTGTCTGTCTGTCTGTCTGTCTGCTAGCTTTTCACGGCTCAACTGTTCAACCGATTTTGACGAAATTTGGTATAGAGATAGCTTGCATCCCGGGGAAGGACATAGGCTATTTTATCCCGGAAAATTGAAGAGTTCCCACAGGATTTAAAAAAAACCTAAATCTAAGCGGACGAAGTCGCAGGCATCATCTAGTTTATAATATTACTAGCTGCCCCGCCGAACTTCGTACCTCCTTACAGTAGATTCTTCTTCAGGAAATTTTTAAAATTTTTCTCTCCGTAAGAACCATCCCCGTACTTCAAGGAATATGATGAAAAATCGGTGCTCGAGATTTGCGATCAGCAACACATTCAGCGATTCATTTTTAGGGTTCCGTACCTCAAAAGGAACAACGGAACTCTTATAGGATCACTTTGTTGTCTGTCTGTCTGTCTGTCAAGGAACCTACAGGGTACTTCCCGTTGACCTAGAATCATGAAATTTGGCAGGTAGGTAGATCTTATAGCTGACATTTGGGGAAAAATCAGAAAACCGTGAATTTAGGGCTAGATCACACAAAAAAAATTAAATTGTGGTCATGAACTAATAATTAGTATTTTCAACTTTCGAAGTGAGTTACTATATCAAGTGGGGTATCATATGAAAGGTCTTCACCTGTACATTCTAAAACAGATTTTATTTATTTTTATGCATCATAGTTTTTGAATTATCGTGCAAAATGTCGAAAAAATACGACTGTAGTACGGAACCCTCATTGCGCGAGCCTGACTCGCACTTGGCCGGTTTTTATATTTAGAGAAGATTGAAATGTTTTAAGTTTTCAACAATTTGAAACAAGCCGCTTTTATCAGATCAGCGCCACGAAGGCCCTCTCTGCCGCACGGTCACGCTCTGGGTCCACTTGAATGTGTCGTAAAACGTAATGCCAATACGCCACGTACCTACTTACCTTACGTACTTTCGATTGTTCAACGAGTAAAGAATGTTTCATGCTAGACCGTGCCGGTCCCGAGTCTGACCACGGCCGAGACACACAAATGGAAATTTGTATGAGGCTCAGAATACAGAATTTGTTCTGTATTCTGAGGTATGAGGTCACATCAGACATCGTGTCCGAGTCTTCCGAGCCTCGTCTGTGTTACGTTTCTAAATATATAAAAGGTAAAGGTGACTGGTAGGTAAAAAAAGCCGTGGTAGCCTAGTGGTTAGGACGTCCACCTTCCAATCGGAGGTCAGGGGTTCGATCCCGGGCACGCATCTCTAACTTTTCGGAGTTATGTGCGTTTTTAAGTACCTACCTAATTAAAATATCACTTGCTTTAACGGTGAAGGAAAACATCGTGAGGAAACCTGCATGCCTGAGAGTTCTCCATAATGTTCTCAAAGGTGTGTGAAGTCTGCCAATCCGCACTTGGCCAGCGTGGTAGACTATGGCCAAAACCCTTCTCACTCTGAGAGGAGACCCGTGCTCTGTAGTGAGCCGGCGATGGGTTGATCATGATGAAAGGTGACTGACTGACTGACTGATTTATCAACGGAAAGCTCAAACTACTGGACGGATCGAGCTGAAATTTGGCATGCAGATAGCTATTATAACGTAGGCATCCGCTAAGAAAGGATTTTTGGAAATTCAACCCATAATGGAGTGAAATACGGGTTTGAAATTTGTGTAGTCCACGCGGACGAAGTCAGGAGCATAAGCTAGTGCTCATATAAAATTGCAATCCGTGTATCGTCAGCACATCGGACGTGCCTCGAACGTAACACGACTCGGGCCCGGTACGGTCTAGCATAAATCGTCCTTAATCTCGTTTGTTTCAAAACGATTTTACCTAGAACTGTTGTTATGTGCAGTAGGTTTTATTTACAGTTGAGATGTTTTAAAAAAGCGGTCAAGTGTGAGTCGGACTCACACACAAAGGGTATCGTATCATCGTACAAGAAATAACACTTAAATTTTTACTTTTATTTCCATGGCAGGCATTTTGAAATTTTGAATATTATTTGTTGTTAAAGCGACAATAGAAATACAGTGTAAAAATTTCAAGTCTACCTATTACGGTTCATGAGATCCAGCCCGCTAACAGACAGACGGACGGACAGATGGACGGACAGCGGAGGCTTAGTAATGGGTCCCGTTGGCGCCCGAAATTAGATTAGATTTTTTTAATTTAGATAATAAGTTTGAAATAGCTATAAAACATTGTATACGTGACAGATCGAGATGGCAATCTGGGTGGGGACGCCCCTCACACCCGGTGCGGGATAGCGCATGGTGACGTGCGGGTCTGCGAGGCGTCCCCTGCCTCATACCCCAATTGCCATGTCGACCTGTCGCGTACTATACTTACTGATATATCAGTACCCTTATTACAAATGCGAAAGTGTGTTTGTTGGTTTATCCTTCAATCACGTCGCAACGGTGCAACGGATTGACGTGATTTTTGTATGGGTATAGATAAACATAGTGACATAGGCTACTTTTCATCCCGGAAGAAAGAGTTCCCACGGGATTTTTAAAAACCTAATTCAAAATAATATAATATATTCAAAATAAGCTGCAGATCAATAAATTTAGCGGCAATCGCGTTTGTTTTGTGCGGACAAAGGTCGGGTCAGTAGGTAGTTGCGATACTGAACGATACGATATCGATTTGACATTGGCAGTATCATCTCTAGGAAGGAAAATATTATATTCCATACATTGATCAAGAGCACAATAATTAATCTGAGTTCTAAATTAAAAGCCTTTATGGTTTAGTTTTCGAAAGCAATTCACTCAGGAATCGGGATGATGAAAAAAAAAAACTAGATGTAAGTAGGTAGGTACTGTTTTAAAATTCAGATAAAATCTTTAAAAGGTAGAGTAGATTTAGATTTTAGAGAATTTATTTATTTCATGTAGGACTACAGCTAGTGTCTCTTACAATACGTCTGTGACTCTATCTCATGTTCGGAATACTGATCCTACTGAGAAGAGCTGGCAAGAAACTCAGCACCTGCTTTTTCAAATCGTAAAAAGTTATAGTAACAATGCTCAGCCTTACTTCCACGCCACTTTGTCACTAATCATTGAGGAATGTATCAATTGTATTGCCTTAATACTTGTATTATTTTTAGATATTGGTTTTGAGCCTCCGGTCATGTCAAATAACCGACCCATTAGACTATGAAAATGAGAAAACTGAGTGCAGTGTGTTTACGCACACACTTGTCTACTATAATCTCCTACGCAGTTGGCTAGTCTATAGGCCGAAATTCGGTCAAGAGGAACTTTCATTCATAATTTCATTTTTTCATTTCATTTCATTCATTGAATGTAATTTGTACCGCGATATTTATTGACTGAACCTGAATATAATATCATCTTCGTCACTCATGACCAGAGGTAGATTATCCCTAAGGCCAACTAGGCACGCGCCCTGGGGGCGCGAGGTTACGAAGGGGCGCGCGCGATCATGTCGAGTTCCATTACCTAGCCTACCTAATTATCCCTATCTAAGTAATATTATCTTGGGAGTGACCGAAACTACCTCTTCTTTAATATAGCAAAGTGTCATGATGTGATATTCTTCCCTTGTTCACATAAATAGTATAATCACCAACAACCAGCTATGCAATGAGACGATTCCTCGTTCTTTTGAAATTAGTTAAAAAAAATATGGCGGCTAGAGGGGCGCCTATGAGGTGCTTGCCTAGGGCGCTCTCGATATTTAATCCGCCTTTGCTCATGACTGTACCTACCGTACCTACTGCATAAAAACAGCTTTGTCCAACGAACTCACTATTATATAAACCTTTGAATGTTTCTGTCCGGTGTTTGAACTTCGATTAGACAATGTCGACTGGATGACGGATACCAAAATCAAAACATCGAATTCGAACAATGGGCACGCACACTTACGAAGTAGGTATAGTTATTAGCATTGACTTATATATTACTTCGTATGGACAGGGCTATTGAACAAAATAGCACCGACACAGTGGTGCTTTAGCACCAATGCAACCTCAGTGACGTCTGCATTTCAAACGGGTCGTTCATTAGTATCTAAGAGGTGGCGCTGATTGACTTGGTTCCAAAACCATGAAAAATTTTGTTCGCTTGACCATATCTTGTAATTTGTATCGAAGGCTATTAGTTATATTATACAGGTACAAAAACGCATGTGCGGTTGTTTGGTTAGTAAGGGAAATAGTCAAAACTATATCAGTACCCTTATTATAATTGCGAAAGTGTGTTTGTTTGTTGGTTCGTTGGCTTGTTGGTTTGCAACGGTGCAACGGATTGAGGTGATTTTTTCATGGGTATAGTTAAAGACCTGGAGAGTGACATAAGCTACTTTTTACAGGATTTTAAAACCAAAATCCACGCGGACGAAGTCGCGGGCATCAGCTAGTCTTTTTTTAAAACCTAAACACATGCGGATAACTAAACTAACCTAAACTTCTGGTTTGCGATAGGTACACCAAAATGTGTGTTCTGCAGAAGTGGGGACCGCGTACAGAGAACTGAGAAGCGCAGCGAGGGACGACGACTAAGCTAAAGTGTAACGACGATTACGCATTGCACTTCCGTCATCCGAGTTCTATCCGTCGTCCGTGAGAATACCAGCGATTTCTACGACATATGTCATAAGCTCCCATACAAAACAAAACCGACCAAGTGCGAGTCAGGCTCGCCCAACGAGGGTTCCGTATTACAGTTGTATTTTTTGTACCTTTTGCACGATAATTCAAAAACTATGATGCATAAAAATAAATAAAAATCTGTTTTAGAATGTACAGGCGAAGCCCTTTCATATGATACCCCACTTGATATAGTTATCTTACTTCGAAAATGGAAAATACTAATTATTAGTTTATGATCACAATTTAATTTTTTTTGTGTGATGTAACCACAAATTCACGGTTTTCAGATTTTTCCCCAAATGTCTGTTACAAGACCTACCTACCTGCCAAATTTCATGATTCTAGGTCAACGGGAAGTACCCTGTAGGTTTCTTGACAGACAGACAATGACAGATTTTTGCGACATTTTGAACGATAAGTCAAAAACTATTATGCATAAAACTAAATAAAAATCTGTTTTAGAATGTACAGGTAAAGCCCTTTCATATGATACATTGAAAAAATTAAATATTTGTTCATGAACACATTTTAATTTTTTTTTGATGAACATAACTAACTACAAATTCACGGTTTTCGGATTTACGTGCTCTCAGACCTTTCTTCTACCAAATTACATAATTCTAAGTCAACGGGAAGTATCTGTCAAAAAAAACCTATAGGGATAGGTTTTTTGACAGATACGACGGACAGACGGACAGACAGACAGACAACAAAGTGATCCTATAAGGGCTCCTTTTTCCTTTTAGGTACGGAACCCTAAAAATAATTCGAATGAAACGTGACGATGTTAATACCCTATACTACCTAAAGTCTAAATCCATAGTCTATAGTTACTCATTAGGAATTTCGTCTTCATTTGTCACCGTGTTACTCAATAGCGATAATGCCTTTAGCACGTTTTGCTTACGTTTCCGATTCGGCGAAAAAACTATACACACAGCGTTGCTTCACGTTTAGTGTAAGAGACCACCGAGATATTATGTCCTAAACGTAACATAATACATGACTTTAGTTTTTTTGGCTTTAGTTAAAGTTTTCGAGATATCAAACCTAATATTAGTAGTGAGCGTAAGTAAGTGACACATGGCAAGAATATACCTAATATTAACGTAGGGAAAGGATATTTATAAAACTACACTCGCGAGCAACCTCAACACAAATACATGGATTTTTCGAAAAATGTTCTACTTTTTTATAAAAACATATATCATTTAAAAGCTTGATATCTAGGCTTTAAATTGATACCAAAATTGTAATTATTTATTCAGTACATTTTAAATTAAAGCTATCTGGATGAGAAGGGAGGGTCACTTACATGTATTTATTATTGTACTACTTAAATACATATTATTTTCTAAATATCAATACCCAAATCATAAATACGAAAGTGTGTTTGTTTGTTGGTTTATTGGTTTGTCCTTTAATCACGTCGCAACGGAGCAACGAATCGACGTGACTTTTTGTATGGGTAAAGTTAAAGACTTTTGAAAGGATGATGATCTGACCAATTAAGTATTAAGAAAATTACCTTTTACATTTTTCCATATTTTTTCATTTTTACATATTATGTACCCGACCACCAACATATTATTATTATAGTATAGAGACTAGAGTGATCTCTTAGTCTTTTTGTTTACAGTAGATTGTAGAAGCGTCGCATTTAAGGTTCGTACGCACCTGAGCGGCGCGGCGCGGCGCTTCAGTCCGACTGCAGAACGCGTCACCTCAGGCCGCTCGACGGTGCCTACCGCACTACAACTTCAGTACGCGGCACCTCGCGTCACTTGCGCGTCACTTTTATACCCGTTCGCGTACGAGCGCGAAGCGCCGCGCCGCGCCGCTGGGTATGTCGCACTAGCGTCACTGCACTGCGCGTCGCTTCGCTGCGCTTCAAAATATTCTCTCCTGCCGTGCCGCGCGGCAACGCGCGGTGAAGCGCTGTGCAGCGCCGCTCTAGTGCGATATGCGCCATACAAAATGATAGAAATGATATTTTGAAGCTCTGTGCCGCGACGTGCAGCTCGCTGAAGCGCCGCGCCGCGCCGCTCAGGTGCGTACGAACCTTTATACCCATCGATCAAATAAATAGCTTGACGTTATAATTTTTTTTTTTCAAAGAATATATAAATAATTGACATCATTTTGACCTGTACGGAGCGGAGCAGAGTTGATAGACCAATCAAATTATTGATATATGACGTGATCTTTTTTTACATCTATCAATAATCTCCTCTCCCTGAAATCTCCGCCCATTTTCACTTTGGTCGATACCGAGCCTAGTTGTCCATGATTTTTATTTACCATCGGTAATTCGGTATACCTTATACTTTTTATCCCCGGTAATCAAAGCGTACCCACGGGATAAAACCCTAAATCCGTGCGTACCAAGTCGCCAGTAAGACGAGTCGCTCTATAAAATTATAAGTTGTGTTTAAATGTAATGTGATTTTTACGACAAGCGTGATGTCAACACCTATATAGTGTAATCACAATAACACATTACAGATAGCATCGTTTTGGATATGAATCGTCTGATCGCTTAGCAGTGGATACCTAGATACCACCCATTCTCTGTGCTAGATATTATTTAAAAATTATATTAAAAAACTGCCAAGGCACTAAATGAACTACATAGTTAAAACATTTTTTTTCACATTTGAAAATGGCGCCATATAATATATTATATTTTATTAATTTGTAGCCAGTGTCACTCGGGATGATGCATCTAAGGATTCTAACGATACCCCATACGTCCAAGTTTTGTCAGGCATTTAGAAGTTTTGATGATATAAATAAACTCACATACATTCCTTTTTTGGGCAGCTGAGTCGTGTAAAAATAATGAATAGTGAGAACAATAATTGTTTCCATTTATGGAACTGTACTCAGGCCTAGTGGTATGGTACTACACTGTTGGCTCCTAGTTTTAGGACTTCAAGATGGTACCAACTACCAACGTGGCTAGCATTTGACCGACAGCGATCGATGTTGTCGATCGGCGCACGTGGATCGATTGACGTGGAAGCTTTGTCCAATTGATAAAATAATGGTGGGTCGACCTGCGAATTATAATCGAATGCATAGAAAATCGCCATGCAAGGACTCGAGAGCCAAAGGCCAATCTACCATCGATAATGAATATTTCAATATCGAGTAATAGAGCTAATCGATTTGATGTGAGTACCTTCATATAAGTGTCGATCGGGTCAGTTTTTAATCAGTGGGAGAAGTCTTTCAATCGTATTTAATCTATGATCAGTGATAAGTGATCACTGATCGATGATTATTGATTATACATGATACTGTATGTTTACTTTTAATTATTAATATTTAGGTGTACTAATAGATATTATAAAGAAGTATTTGTTAGTATGTAGGGGATATTTGTTCTTTCACTGATAACTACATTATCCCCGAATATATTATGTACTATATCTACTATAATTATTAATATTATAAATGTGAAAGTGTGTCTGTCTGTCTGCAGGCTTTTCACGAACCAGCCACTTAATCAATTTTGACGAAATTTTGCATAGAGATAGATTCCATTCCGGGGATGGGCATACGCTACTTTTGGTCCCGAAAACTCGAAGTATGTATTTTAAAAAACCTGAATCTACTAAAATTATTTCACGCTGACGAACGAAGTTGTGAGTAAAAGCTAATTTAATTTAAGCTTATCTAAATATATAAAAGGAAAAGGTGACTGACTGACTGATCTATCTACGCACAGCTCAAACTACTGGACGGATCGGGCTGAAATTTGGCATGCTAGCGTTTGCTATCTATCTGATCTATCTATCTATCTATTGCTAGCTATCTGAGCTGTTATGAAGTAGGCGTCCGCTAAGAAAGGATTTTTAAAAATTCAAGCCCTAAAGGCGTGAAATAGGGGTTTGAAATTTGTGTAGTCTACGCGGACGAAGTCGCGAGCATAAGCTAGTTAAATAATATTTCAGAAACCTAAACCTATGTCGGATAGTATAAACGTCCTTTCCGTAACCGACGCGGTCGCTCGTTCGTTTCGTTTGACGAGGCAAAAACGTGGTATTGTAATAAGAGTTTAGGAGTTGTTCAAGGCTCGGGTTACAAGCTCCCTCGCCCGGCGACGCTTCTCAAGCGTTCTAACTTTTTCATTTTTATATTTTGACTAGCTGATCCCCGCGGCTTCGCCCGCGTAGATTTAGGTTTTTAAAGATCCCGTATAGCCTATGTCACTCAGGAATAATGTAGCTTTCTACTGGTGAAAGAATTTTTAAAATCGGTTCAGTAGTTCTAAAGATTACCCCCTACAAACAAACTTAACGACATTACCTCTTTATATAATATTACGGAACCCTATTTTTTTCCAAAATAAAATATAGCCTATGTTACTCGTGGATAATGTAGCTTTCGAATGGTGAAAGAATTTTTAAAATCGGTCCAGTAGTTTTTGAGCCTATTCAGTACAAACAAACAAACAAACAAACAAACAAACAAACAAACAAACAAACAAAGTTTTCCTCTTTATAATATTAGTGTAAACTAGCTTGACTAGCCCGCGACTTCGTCCGCGTGGATTACACAAATTTCAACCCCCTATTTTACCCCCTTAGGGGTTGAATTTTCAAAAATACTTTCTTAACGGATGTGTACGTCATTATAGCTATCTGCATGCCAAATTTCAGCCCGATCCATCCAGTAGTTTGAGCTGTCCGTTGATAGATCGATCAGTCAGTCAGTCAGTCAGTCACCTTTTAATTTTATTTTACGAGATGATACAGTGAACGGCTGGAGCCCTCACCCCAGGACTCCTCCCTATATAACTATCTACCTAACTAAACCTGATGCGTGGACCTGCATTATATACCTTCCTACTCATGTGCCTGTAGATCGATTCCGGAAAACCTGCATCAATCATTATTACCTACGATCGCAATTGTTGTGATTGGCTTAATTTATGGTAGGTATTCTTGTTGCAACAATGCATTAATACCTATAATATTTAATATTTTTAATATTCCCCTTTCCCCTCCAACTAAGCATAAAGCTTGTGCTAGGAGCAGGTACGACAATGGTGCAACGGGTGGGATTTGAACCGACGACCTTCCGGAATTCAGTCCGCTCTTCAACCGTTGAGCTATTGAGACTCTAATGATCATTGTAGCCAATAGTGAGCGCATGTCAGCCAATCAGAGGTGATTGCGATCATCACACTGTAGCAATCATTTTACACGAAATCGAGCCCCTGGCTTCGAATCCTGTCAACTCCAATGAGTAGGTATAGTTCGCGACAGGTCGAGATGACAATCGGGGTACGAGGTGGGCGCACGCCCCGTACACCCGCACGTCACCCGCTCTCGCCCACACCGGGTTATGCGGGGCGTTCCCTCCCTGATTGCCATCTCGACCTGTCGCGTTAACAGCAGATTTCCTAGTTCCTCTATCATAGAAACACTTACCAGTATTCTTCTTCAACTGATTGTTATATTGACGTAGATCAGATCTTAAGCCTTTATCGGTTTGAAGGTGTAGTCACACTTGAGCTGAGAGTTTGGACCACAACTGGATCAAGATTCAACCAGATATCAAACCCAGTACTTCATGCCTGCAGACAAGCGCGAAGTGTATAAAACAAGAACCCAAGTAGGTAGGTACCTACTAAATTAGAAGAGTTATCAACTTTGAACCAAGGCACACATTTAGCTGGTACAAATTATAGTACGCGACAGGTCGAGATGGCAATCGAGGAGGAAACGCCCCCCACTCCCGCACAGCCCCCGCGCTAACGGAAGCGGGCGAGCACGGGTGACAAGTGGGTGTGCGGGGTGTCCCCCCGCCTCATACCCCGATTGGCATCTCAACCTGTCGCGGAGTATAGAAAAAGCTCCTCCATCTGGACCATCTTTAACTTCATTGAGCCACAGAGCTTTTCAGGTATCTTTACATGGTACCTGCATGAGCTTAAGATGAGTGGGAATCGCGTTGCCCGGGGCTTTCTATAAAAACGTAGTTTAGTCCCATCCAGTCCCCTCATTTGGATATTAACTAATCAAACTCAATGAAATTTTGTAACATTCTAGAGACCATCTAGAAACAAATATCTCTGTCTGTCATCATCATCATGATCAACGCATTACCGGCCCACAATTGAGCACGAATGTCCTCTCAGAATGAAAAGAGTTTAGGCCAGAGTCCACCACGCTGGCCAAGTGCGTATTGGCAGACTTCACACACCTTTGAGAGCATTATGGGAACTCTTAGGCATGATGGTTTCCTCACGATGTTTTCCTTCACCGTTAAAACTAGTGTAGTATAGGTAGGTACTTATTTAATTGAAAGACTTACAACGCACATAGCTCAGAAAAGTTAGAAGTCCTAATACAAGGCGGACATCTTAACCATTAAGCTATCCTGGACCTAAGAGTACCAGCTCAAAAACCATGAGATCTGCTGGATCTGCTTCTGTCATAATTCCTATAAATGAGATCGTAAGGAAACAACCCACTTATAAATAATGTAACCCATCAAAAATTGATATATTTTATGTGTGCCCCTTGGAACAATATGTTTTCTATATACTACTTATACTTAAAATCATTAGGCATTTCAAATTCCTATATCAGTGTACAGGCGTAGTAATTATCTAAAGCTATCAACACTCACCTCATTATCTCAAGTAGCCGACAGCCGATAAAAAGCTACGCCAAGAAGTTCCCAAAGAGAATATCACAGAACAAACACTTGCGTACGTCAACTTAGAAACACATTAGGACGAATTTTTTAGTACACGTGTCGTGGGAACAATTTTTTGAATCAAAAATCTTTTAGTTTACTTTAAAGACGTCCGCACTGCGCGACTGTTGGGCGTAGAATGCGATTTATGACGCTTGCGGTAGCCTAGCGCTGCGCAGGAGTTGATATGGCTCGTACAAAGCAAGTTGGTTAATTTCTTTGCTGATAACGCAGAAGTACATAAATATAAGTGTTTGCTTGCACTAAAACTTTATTTATAGTTACGTAAAATCGATTCGAAGTCGTTTTATCGGCTAGGTTTATGTGAGATATTGGATATTGTTAGAGAATAGAACTTTATTTTAAAAAAATTATAATTTTTTAGTGTTTACCTACACTTCAAGGAAATTACTAAATAATTTTAAATACATATCAAAAATTGCGTGACCGGCAGGAATCGAACCTGCATCTTCTGGGTTCGCGCCCGATGCCTTGACCATTTTTGATATGTATTTAAAATTATTTAGTTTATTTTAAATTGTTTAAAAATAAGATCTGATATCCAGATGAAATTTACCAGAACATTATGGAGAACTCTCAGGCATGCAGGTTTCCTCACGATGTTTTCCTTCACCGTTAAAGCAAGTGATATTTATTAATATTTTAAAACGCACATAACTCCGAAAAGTGAGAGGCGAGATCGAACCCTTGACCTCCGATTAGAAGGCGGTCGTTCTAACCACTAGGCTATTGCATTTTATTTACATTTACTCTATAGTTAGCAGATACATGATAATCTACTGTGATTTATTTACAGTTACCTACTTGCTAAAACTTAGAAAACAATTATAGAGCTTGTTATATTATCACTTATTTTGTCACCGCAATGACTAAATGCTCCAGAACACAATGGTACAGTACGCGCCCGAAAGTGATGAACATCGGCTTTTAGAATGACATTACATCTTTGTAGAGCGCTGTCTCTGTCACTCATACATATGACGCTTTGTCGGATTCAATGACCGAGACTTGGTTGGACTTGGTCTACAATCCTTTGATGTTTGTATAAAAACACTGTATCTGCAGCTCTGCTAGTTTAGTAGTTTAACTAGTATAGTAGAAAATATAAGCCGAATGGCCCTGTAGGCTGTATGGTCTTCGCAAATTCGCACGTCGTACAGTTATGGCCATTTAAGTACAAAGTCGAATCAGAGTGGAATCATTCCACTCTGATTCGGGAATCGGCGTGGAGTTTGGGTAATGTGCGAAGACACGTTTGCTTCGTCAAGCGCATTGGCCGAGTGCATTAGGCCCTAATGTACTTGAACACATTGCCCTAATGATTAGGGCAATGTGTTCAAGGCATTTTAGACGATGAGATAGATCGTGCAAGGGTGAATATGAATAACTTTAGTAAGTGAAGTGGCTATTTTTATAATGTATACCTAGTAACCGATACGAGCATAGTTATTTTTTTTCATAGTTTAGTTCATAGTGGCTTCGGTAACATAACGATATTTTGTCAACAAAAAATTTCGACATGCTAACTGCCACTTGCTAGCAATAATTTTAGCGATATTTCACTTTTTTGTAAGACATTTGAAACCAAACCCTCGTTGTTGCATTGTTTTGTTTTTTGATGACGTCTGAAAACCTTGCACGTTTCCATAACTTTGCTCCGTACACCATTTTTTTTACAAGTAAATTTATTTGACCTAAGTACGCAGTGTTTTTGTGCTTAATCAGTAATCATATTATAAATGCAAAAGTGCGTTTTTTTGTTGGTTTGTCCTTCAATCACGTCGTAACGAAGCAACGGATTTTTTGCATGGGTATAGTTAAATATCTGGAGATTGACATAGGCTACTTTTTATCCCGGGAAATTAAAGAGTTCCCACGGGATTTTTAAAAACCTAAATCCACGCGTACGAAGTCGCGGGCATCAGCTAGTACTTTCCTAAATTAAATTCTAAAATTATGTCCACACCTACAGCAAAGCTGTTACAAGAAAGTAATGTACATCGACATTTAGAAGGAGATAGCAAATTTGTAGAGCACAGTCTCTGTCGTTGAGACCGACAAAACGTCATATAAGTATGAGTGACAGAGACAACGCTCTAAAAAGCCGAAATATCATTACATCACTTTCGGCCGTGTACTGTACGTACGTATTGGGCCGCCATAAGCTTATTATCTAGACTATCATGCGTTGCTATTACGTGTAACAGATACTGCATAAGTGCAGAGATCAATACGGCGATCCCCATTCATTAGTCGTTATCACGTTATCAATCGTCCCCGCGTCCTCTACTCTACTGCCAGTCACCTCTGTCACGTGACCTACTGTGGAACTGATGGCTAACAGTAATGAGAAGGTTTCCAGGCAACGTTCGAGAAAATTTTCATAGATGGCGCTGAATATATTACCACCACTAAAGACGAAAAATAATACCTAATATCATAAATGCTTTAAAGTTTAAAATTTAAATCGGATGCGAAATTAATTAATTACTTCTATAATTCTATATTCACACATTTTGTGGGGAAGAAACGTAAGGAAAATTGCAGTGCACGCTCGCTAGCTCTTACTCTTCATCTATGTCATTGATTGACACGACCTAAACATTAAAGCATAGATCATAAAGATATAGGTATTATTTTTCCTCTTTCGTGGCGACCTATGCGAAATATTCAAGAGACATCTATGAAAATTTTATTGAAGCTGTCCCTGATACTTCCTCATTGTCATGCCGGCTCCACACAGTCGTCCAACAATCCAACACACCAACACTCCAACAACCAACACACGTCGATAGTGTGGAGGCGATCAACACAGACTCTTCACACATACGTTCCAACCTCATTCACTATAGGGACGTTGAAGTAATAGGTGCTTTTGCACTATTTCTTATGAACATTGACTTATAATTACTTCGTATGGACAGGGCCATTGAACAAACAGAATAGCACCGAATCAGTGGTGTTTTAACACCAATGCAACCTCAGTGACGTCTGGATTTCAAACGGGTCGTTCATTAGTATCTAAGAGGTGGCGCTGATTTTTTTGGTTCCAAAACCGTGAAAGATTTTGTTCGCTTGGTCATATCTTGTCATTTGAGCCTCAATAGCTCAACCGGTATAGGAGTGGACTGAAAACCGAAAGGTCGACGGTTCAAATCCCGCCCGTTGCACTATTGTCGTACCTACTCCTAGCACAAGCCTGACGCTTAATTGGAGAGGAAAGAGGAATATTAGTCATTTAATATGGCTAATATTCTTTTATAAAAAAAAAAAATTAAATATCGATGTTGTAGGTACACTTTATAATTGGTTGTTGTTTGTTGGTTTTGTCACCTATTTGCCTATGTGGATGTACTCATCACTCGTTACCTACGATTGTAAGTGATTAAGTAAACAGTATGTTAAATCCAGCGAACGTCGCGTAGTTGTAATAATTGCGTTCTTAACCGACTTCAAAAAAGGTTCTCAATTTGTCGGAATCTTTCATTTTTTATGTATGCTCCCCGACGATTACTCGAAGACGCCTGAACCGATTTGGATTTTTTTTTTGTTTGAAGATAATACAGCCTCTCGTATCCATCGAGGATAGTCTCTGCTCGTTTCGTAGGTCCAAGTTTGTAAATAAAACACTTTTTAGTTTTTTACACGACAGCCTAAAAAGGATTCATTTATTATAATTTATACCTATGTATGAACGTAAGTTTCTTTATACCAGCACAACTTCTAAATACATTTGATGTATGGGGCATCCAATGACTTCTATCTAGTATACATTATAAGCCATTGGGGGGGTGGCGGCATAATAATGCCGTCTCTTGTCGCTGTGGTCGGTAGAGCGGTTGTGCTCTGGGGTACCCAGCGAAAAGGGACTCTATGTCACGGCCTGTCAAGATGCAATAATAATAAGGAAGATCACTTATGTTACGATCTACAGTAATTACTTATAATAAGACAAAACTGTGTGTGTGCAATAAAAATACAAGTCTACCGGTCATTGTTTCTTTGTGTACGACCCTCGCCTCACCCAACCGAAAGAGCGTACAGGGGCATCTAATAATTTTAAGCTTATTTCGTGGTTTAACGACATATTTCCATCCAACTCCCATCGGCGGTGTTCCCACTAGATTATAACATGGGGTTATTCAAGGGGCGGACCAACAAATTCCTAAAAGGCCGGCAACGCATCGGCGCGGCGGTTCCTCTGGTGCTGCAAATGTTCATGGGCGGCGGTAATCACTTAACATCAGGTGACCCGCCTGCTCATTTGCTCGCTATATCTATTACTAGCTGATCCCCGCGGCTTCGCCCGCGTAGATTTAGGTTTTTAAAGATCCCGTATAGCCTATGTCACTCAGGAATAATGTAGCTTTCTACTGGTGAAAGAATTTTTAAAATCGGTTCAGTAGTTCTAAAGATTACCCCCTACAAACAAACTTAACGACATTACCTCTTTATATAATACAACGGGCCGTGCAGCAGAAATAGTAATATTTTAATTTCGCCATAACTTCAAAACCAAACGTCCAATTTTAATCATTCAAAGACCAAATATTATCTCCATAAACTGTTCTTAGTGATGAAATCATTTATTTTGATAAGGATTAATAGCATGAGTAAAATAAACGCGTTTAAATGTAGTCCAAAAAAAATTCAAGATTTTTAAATAAAAAAAATGGTTGCTGTGCCTCACTCGACATAGATGGGTATAGTGTGTCGCGGACTTTTTTGTAGATATTTATAAGATCTACAATTAATTAGAACATTTTATGGTTCTATCTTTTATAGTTTAGGCAGCGTACGCAAAATAAGTAACTTTTCTGGTTGATTTTTTACACCTTGTGTCCGAAAAACCCAAATATCTTACGGAACCCTATTTTTTTCCAAAATAAAATATAGCCTATGTTACTCGTGGATAATGTAGCTTTCGAATGGTGAAAGAATTTTTAAAATCGGTCCAGTAGTTTTTGAGCCTATTCAGTACAAACAAACAAACAAACAAACAAACAAACAAAGTTTTCCTCTTTATAATATTATTATATATTATATAGTGTAGACAAAAAAAAAATGTAGATAACGGGTACATACCGGGTACGGATACGGATTACAATGTAAAGTATGGGGTATCGTTAGAATCCTTATATTATCATCCCGAGTGACACTAACACTGACTATAATTTTTTAGTGCAAAAAAATATATTTAATTATTTCAATTAATGTACACCAGGCCTGAGTGCTAACCGCAGTCGGGTTTTCGAAACTTTTTGGATTACGTACTTGTTTTGTTTGTCAATGTTCCGGTTACAGCAATTGCTAACTTATAAGGTCAGGCGCTTATGAGCAATTAATGATCAGACTGTTCCTCCTGTAAAATATTTGGTGCAATTACGAAGTTTTCTTAATTTTGTATAACTCACCAAATTCCAGTTTCTAACACGAGATCGATCGTTTCCGGTAGTTCTAATCTAAAACCTGAAAACAAAAAAAAGTTAGAATGGCATAATTATTATGAACAATTTTATTTGACCTCAATTCATTATCCACGGTTTATGGGGATGTAATCTGTAAAAACTATTTTCTGATATTTTTTTGTGTATGCTACAATACACAAAATACACATGCTATAAAAATTTCAACTCTCTAACTATTACGGTTCATGAGATACAGCCCGTAGACAGACAGACTGACGGATAGCGGAGGCTTAGTAATAGGACACCGTATGGGTACGGAATCCTAACAATGGAGTCACGACCCTCTGCAACGAGGAATAAGATGCACAAATTCAACATAGCGCAACAAGATTTATTTTTTAAATTCATTTTAGGCAAACGCTTGACCACAATCACACCTGATGTAAAGTGATGATGTGGCCTTAGATGGGACGCATTTACCTAGAATATGCCTATTCACTCTTGTTTTAAAGATACCCGGGTTGTAATTGGTAGGAAACACATATCATGGAAGAGTTAAAAAAACCAAGAGTAATTAATGACACCAATTAAGGAGAGTTTTAAGAATCCATTAAGCTCAGGCCAGGTGTGGCGGAAACGGCACACGGATGCCCACTTGCTCAGTCAATACCTTTTGAAGACAGTACTTAGGCCACTCTCGAGTGTTTGCTTTACATAAGTAAACCTACGCCGTGTACCTACGTGTGTAACTGTATGAGAGTATGTCGTAAACACATCTCTTAAACAACGACCTATCTTTGACGACCTCTCGGCTAAGTACATTCGAAACGAAAGTCGACATCGAATTATGTAACAGCTGTAGGCAAAACTTCGTAAATACGGAAAAAAATTCACGTGGATTTAGTTTTCTAAAAATTCTCAGGGAATTCTTTGATTTTCCGGGATAAAAAGTCTTTAACAATAACCATGCAAAAAATCAAGTCGATCCGTTTCGTTGGATCAAGTAGGTATCCAAAATCTAAGATGTTTTATGTAAAAAAAGTCGTAGGTCAAATATGGAGTATTGCTCTCACCTTTGGGCCTGAGCACCCCAGAAAGAACTCCTCCCATTCAATCGGATTTAAAAGCGGGATGTGTGGACATGGACAATATCAAACTAACCAGCTCGTTGCGTGTTCTGCCGCCTTTATAACGGGAAGAGTTCTAAAGAGTTTGAACCTCCCTCCTTATTCCACCCTCGTTTTTCTACAACCGCACCGCACGCCACCGTAAGCAATTTCACCCTCACCACCTGGGTGTCTGGTGCACTACGACCACCCTTCGTTGCCTTTTTCATGTTATACATGCAAGCTGTACAACCAATTAATTACCTCTTTAGGTTAGGACTTGGGATCAATGACAATGGTAAGTGCTAACCCTAGTCACATACTACGATACGACCTTATTCACCTGGGTTTCTGGTCGACTAGATAAAATAATTCATGTAAGTAAATCAATAAAAAATCTCAAGGAACTTACCATCTGCAATTATCCTTTGTATTATGCTCGCCATGTCTTTGACTTCTGCTGCATAGAAATTCTCTCCGGCATACGGAGTTATACCTAAATCTGTACACGATAAGGTTCATTATTGTTTACAAAGATGAAGCAATGTCGCATCTTATTCAACTTTATTAAGCAGCTTAAAAGCTTTATTTAACCTCTGATTATCCATGCATGAGAGTTCTTCGCAAAAAGAGTTGATAGCCTAGTGGTAAAAACTAAGACATCCGCCTCCTATTAGGGAGGTCAGGGGTTCGATCCCGGGCACGCATCTCTAACTTTTCGGAGTTATGTGCGTTTTTAAGTACCTACCTAATTAAAATATCACTTGCTTTAACGGTGAAGGAAAACATCGTGAGGAAACCTGCATGCCTGAGAGTTCTCCATAATGTTCTCAAAGGTGTGTGAAGTCTGCCAATCCGCACTTGGCCTGCGTGGTAGACTATGGCCAAAACCGTTCTCATTCGGAGAGAATCGCCCGTGCCCGATGCTACTTTTCGATTGACTATCAATGTGCTATTATGATGTCATCATGGCGTTGATGGGATTGTTTATTATTATCGGTTCCGGTTTCTTTAGAAGGCAGTTTTTACGCAGAAACTACGTCTTATTTTTCTGATCTCAGTGTATATCAGATAAAATGACAATCAACGTATCAGATTATAGGGAAATCCCTATGATGTTGGAATATCTCTATAATATTTGATCCAATATCAAAATTCGGATACTGGTATCGTTTTGGTATCCGCTACGCAAGGCTATTGGTTTAAGTTTTAAGTTACACCATTGAGAGATGGAGATAAAAAAACCTTTGTTTTATGCCGCTTCTCATATTTCAGACTGCTGGTCGATTGTGAAAAAGCTAAATTAATCATTACTACAATCTCAATTGTTATGATTGACTGAATTAATTATAGCATATTAACAGCATTTAAGTCCAGCCGTCAATGGGGCCGATTCTCTTGTACACAATCTCTAAACTAAACTAAATTAACAGGTCTAAATCTAGTGCTATCCTTTTCCGCTAGCAACATTATGAAAGGGATAGCAATAGATTTAGACGTGCCATTTTAGTTTAGTTTAGAGATTGTGTACAAAGGAATTAGCCCCAATAAGAGGTTATTGCGATCGTCGCACTTATACCTTGTCCATTTTAAGAACTAGCTGTCAAGCAATGGCGGCAGGCCCCCGGACGCATTAAAAACACAACTCGTCAAAAATATCTGCACGCACGTCATATTATGTATCACATCTGACGTCACAGCGTGAGTGACGCTTCTGTCAGCGGAAAAATTGTATATTAAATCGAAATACATATATTATGTCCTAAATGTTTAAAAAAAAATGTCGTACAAAAGGATCATCGGTACCTCTTTTATGACGTTGCAAATTATTCTATCGGAACTCTCGGAAACCACCCAAGTTTTCGAGAGTTCTAAATTCTAATATTTCATAATAAGTAGGTACAACATTGTAGGAGTAAAATGGATCTAAAACTCTTGTATAGTTAAATTTGAAATACTAAATTACCTAATTATTATTTTATCAAGCTTTCACAACAGGCGCAAATGTTTAGCGAAACGTTACACTGATTTTCGTTTCAGGAAACTGTGAAAACCCGTAATAACGGCACATCTTGACAACGTTAGAATTCAAGTAAGAATGGTCGCAAAGTTAAAAATGGACTTTTAGAGAGGGTTGGGACTTGTAAATGCTGCTGCGTGTAAAATTATGAAAGGATACAGTTAAGCATGTCTAGTAAACACGTAGGATGGTCGGGTGGGGGCGGCGGCGGCGCGGACGTGGCGCGCGGCGTCACGGCGCGCAACGTGTACGCGCGCACGTACTCCTTGCGCAAGTCGTGGAAGCGCGCGTAGTATGTGGGCAGGCTCAGGTCTTTGCTGCACGCTTCTGGGTGGAGGCATTGTCTGGAAGAAGACGAAAATAAGTTAAAAGTTAAAACTTAACAATTAGAAAGTATCTAATTTAAAGAGTTTAAAAAAACGCCGACTGTGATTTGCCCTGTATCTTTTTCAGCCCGCACTTTTTATGTACCCAATGACATTCGCTCTATCAAGACGAATTTATAAAATGACGTATTATCTAAATACTTATATAAAAGGAAAAGGTGACTGACTGACTGGACGGATCGGGCAGAAATTTGGCGTGCAGAGAGCTATTATGACGTAGGCATCTGCTAAGAAAGGATTTTTGAATATTCAACCCCTAAGGGAGTGAAATAGGGGTTTGAAATTTGTGTAGTCCATGCGGACGAAGTCGCGAGCATAAGCTAGTTTATCAATAAAATAGCCCGGAAAATAATGGAAGCAGGCTAAACGTTAGATTAAAAATATGAAAAAGGTAAATAATGAAATATTAATAGTCGAAATAAATTGTAAAGTAGAGGCACAGGTAGAGGGCACAGACTTATAGAAAAACCGACCAAGTGCGAGTTGGACTCGCACACAAAAGGCTCCGTACAAGAAATAACACTTTTTGATCCCTCCTCACCTAACCCATTTTTTTAAAAAAATTATTTGTGATCAAATTGGAGACCATTAATCGTGGATATTTTGTTAGTTATATTTTGTTTAGTAGGTATATCTATATTTTTCTTTAAATTTAAATTCCTTTACATATTTAACTATTTTATTTTTACCTACTGTTAATCTGTCAAGTTACTCTGTACGTTATTAAGTCTGTCTGTTATTAAGTTAATCTATACTTTAATCTGTTAGTCTGTAAGTTAGTGCATGTTAGTTTATAAGCAAAGTTTCACCTGTAATTGACGACCATACTGTTTATTGTATGTATTTAAATGTGCGGTCTTTTATGTATGGAAGTTGTCGGTGATAAATAAATTAAAAAAAAAAAAAAAACCCATCGCGCACGCGTCTGTCCATCCGAATTCCGATCCACCTATTTCCTAGTACGTGTGGTATTATAGTAAGCATATTTGTTCGTGAACACATTTTTTTTTAATGATGTAACCACAAATTCACAGTTTTCGTATTTTTTTCCCTTGCCTTAATAAGACATTGCTAGCTGCCACATGATTCTAGGTCGGTAGTACCCTACCTATAGGTTTTGATTCCCTTTTCTTGACTGACACTACAGACAAGACAACAAAGTGATCATATAAGGGTTGCCTTTTTCCTTTTGAGGTACGGAACCCTAAAAATAATACTTGACTATTGATGTCTTGACTTGATGTGGTCATTTCAATACTTATTTTAAGATCACATAGGTACCTATGTTGGGTTCCTATGCTGTGCTAGCCTAGTGGTTAGGACGTCCGCCTTCCAATCGGAGGTCGGGGGTTCGATCCTGGGCACGTACCTCTAACATTTCGAGTTATGTGCGTTTTTAAGTAATTAAAATATCGCTTGCTTTAACGGTGAAGGAAAACATCGTGAGGAAACCTGCATGCCTGAGAGTTCTCCATGATGTTCTCAAAGTTGTGTGAAGTCTGCCAATTCGCACTTGGCCAGGGTAGTAGACTATGGCCAAAACCCTTCTCACTCCGAGACGAGACCCGTGCTCTGTAGTGAGCCGGCGATGGGTTGATCATAATGATGATGGTTGGGTTTTAAGCTTAACAAATCACGACTATCTCTTAATTTCCATAAAAATTGTCCCCACGCGACAGGGTGATAGTTCAAGATGTTTTAAAAACACCCAAATTATAATAATTAATTCACTGTCAGTATTTCAGACTGGTTTTGGTACCTATCTATCAACCAAAAACTGGTTCTTTGCTGTACAGTTCAGTGAACTTGGTGAATTTTAAGGATTCAAGTAAGATAAGAACTTTCTGGAAATGTTCTTTGTACTAAGTACCTATACTAGGTACCTGTAGAGTGCTATATCTGTCAAAAGTAAGGGTTTAAGAGTCTAGAACCAAGCATAAAAAGTGAGAAGAATAACCTAGATTTATTCACAGCAGCGTTCCGGGAAAGAGATGTCAATAAAACAATGTTAACCACCCCAGAATCAAAAACCGGCCAAGTGCGAGTCTTACTCATAACTGAGGGTACCGTACTCGGGTATTTTTTACGACATTTTGCACGATAAATGAAAAACTATCTATAATATAAAAATGAATCACTAAATGTGTTGCTGATCGCAAATCTCGAGAACAGCTGAACCGATTTCATTTCGCTAATTCTTTTTTTATAATATTCCTTGAAGTTGGTACGAGGATGGTTGTTACGGAGAGAAAAATTTTAAAAATTTGAATCGCCTGTTAGGCGGAACGAAGTTCGCCAGGGCAGCCAGTTATGTATAAAAATCTATTTTGGAATTTTCAGGTGAAGCCCTTTCATATAATACCCCACCTGGTATAGTTGTCTTAGTTTGAGAATATTATACTAATTATAGAAAAATATTACAAACTAGCAACTTTAACTAATACTTAACTTTTTTTTAAACGCATAATACTCTAGTTCTTGAATTTACTTTTTTTTTAATTAAAAAAAATCGCACTCGCTTCGTTCGCGCTTTTGTATTGTACGAGTGGATGCCTGCGACTTCATCCGCATAGATGTAGGTTTTTAAAAATATCGTGGGAACTCTTTGGGATAAAAAGCTAATGTCGTCGTCGTCTCCCCCACCCAACCCTCCAATCAATTCCTGGCTATGGCATGGGTGCTCAAAAAAGGGTGGCTGGTAGGTACATGACCTGGGGCCTTGGGCGGCCAAGACTGCAAATTCGCCACTGATCCCGAAGAAGGACATAGGCTACTTATTATCCCGGAAAAATGAAGAAAGAGTGCCCACAGGATTTTAAAAAACCTCAATTAACGCAGACGACGTCATTTAGTAAAATTTAACTTAACCAAAGTAAGACTAATCAGTACCGTTATTCTAAATGCGAAAGTGTTTTGGTTTGTTGGTTTGCCTTCTATCACGTCGCAACGATGCAACGGGTTGACGTGATTTTTTGCATGGGTATAGATAAAGACCTGGAAAGTGACACAGGTTACTTTTTATCCCGAAAAATCAAAGAGTTCCCACGGGATTTTAAAAAAACCTAATTTCACGCGGACGAAGTCGCGGGCATCAGCTAGTACGTCTATAAGCTAAACGATACACGTAATTATTCTATGTAATATAATATTCATATTACAAAAGCGAGAAATAGGCCCAAATAAAGCCACTTGAGAGGAAACTTTTGCAATATTGAGGTTGATCATAACCTAACTGTTATTGCGCAGAATACGTTTTTCGAATACATCATGGACCGCAAAGAAATATTACCTAACTCGTAATGTCTTAAAATGGTGGCAATTTGAGGTTGGTTCACGCGTTCAAACTGTAATCATAGGTACCTACTAGGTAGGTAATAATATTATTATTTTTGTTATATTTTTGACAACTATAACTTATTCTTTGATCTTCAATATTTTGTATTTTTAACATTTTGTCCTTGTTCACCGTTGTAAAATTATAAAAGAACTAGCTTATGCTCACGACTACACAAATTTTAAACCCCTATTTCACCCCTTTAGGGGTTGAATTTCCAAAAATCCTTTCTTAGCGAATGCCTACGTCATAATAGCTATCTGCATGCCAAATTTCAGCCCGATCCGTTCAGTACTTTGAGCTGTGTGTTGATAGATCAGTCAGTCAGTCATCTTTTCCTTTTATATATTTAGATTTATGAAAATAGAAACTAAGAACAAGAGACTAGGACTAGAAAAAGAGTGGCAGGTTTTTCTCAACAGAAACTGCTTTGTTACCAACTTAGGAACTGTCAAACCAATAAGTGGTTGAGTTGTCTTTTTTTAAATAATAACAAAAAATAATACTTTTTTGCGCGAGAAACAACGCAAATTGAACAGAAATAAGATCTATATTAATGGTCTGAATGAACAAAAAATATCTCGATGATTATCATCGAAAGTTAAAAATAGACATACTTACTCGTAGCAGTCATAACCATTGACGTCACAACAAAACAAAAACTACATAATTGTATAAACATTAGAATACAAATACCTAACGATCTGTTCACCGTCAAAACACCATACAATCTGCGCCCCATTATCTATCTATTATTGGTTGAGGAAGGCCAATGTTTTCGACGCACAAAAGGATTTATGCTGTTCAGTCAGAGTCAATGATATGGATCTGCCCTAGCATCCGGTATCGGTGATTAGTATGAAAATGCACCGTATCGGCGTAATCAGTCAAGAGCACGTGATGTTCCACTTCCACGCGACTCACAAAGTATTCTAAATATATTTTAAAAAACTGACTTCCAAAACCACTACAAAGTAAAAAAAATATTTTTGTTGCTACATGTGTATGTATGTATGAACTCGGGCGAGCTTCACGCTTTGATTTCTAGTTTCTTTTATTTTGCTCGTCCGACTTCTACATACACGTCGTGTAGAAACAATTTTTTTTACTTTGTAGTGGTTTTGGAAGTCTGCTTTTTTTCTTGTTGCGGAGTTGGGACTTGGAATCCAAGCACGAAGTCGTTGCTAATTGTTACCTACGATATTAATTCACTATGAACGCTTCCTGAATCTTGATAACTTAGGCGGGCAGTAAACCCTTGCAACATCAGGATTAAGGAGTTGGCTCCAGAAATTTGGGACCACAATGGACTGTTGATTTAAAAAAATTGCAAATCGAGCCAGAAACCTCGAAATAATCGATGTAGGTACCTACGTATAAAAAACGGACCGAATTGAGAACCACCTCCTTTTTGGAAGTCTGTTGAAAAAGTGACTGAGCGACTAACTGATCTATCAATGCAAAGCTCAAACTGCTGGATGGATCGAGCTGAAAGGCATGCAGATAGCTATTATGACGTAGACATCCGCTAAGAAATATTTTTTTGGAAAATCAACCCCAAAGGAGGTAAAAAATTACCTACTTACGTTATGTCTACTGATAGCTTGTTCACGCAACAGAAGACCAGTTAAAGGTTTAGGTAGAAGTTGGAAGATATAAATTGTTACCTGAGCGGTGGCTGTCCGTCCGTGACGAGCCTGAAGAGGGGGGAGTGGGGGTCCACCTGCAGGGACCGCACGAACTCGTCGAACTGCAACGAATACACACCAGTTATTTTTGTGATTACTTACAACACTAGGGTCCTAAAGTCCTAAACCTAGTCAAGTAAAAGTTTAGGTTTTGACGACCTCCCTGGCGCAGTGGTAAGCGCTGTTGTCTTATTAGAGGGAGGGCCCGGGTTCGGTTCCCGGCAGGGATTTGGAATTTTATAATTTCTGAATTTCTGCCCTGGTCTGATGGGAGGCTTCGGCCGTGGCTAGCTACCACCCTACGGTGGTTCCGGTACGATGGCGTGTAGAAACCAAAGGGGTGTGGGTTTAATAAAAACTGCCATACCCCTTCCAGGTTAGCCCGCTTTCATCACTTACCACCAGGTCAAATTGCAGTCAAGGGCTAACTTGTATCTAAATAAAAAAATAAAAAAATCGCAACTCGTCGTAATGATGGATTGATATTTCACTATTCAGTGGTCGCGACTCAAATAATTTAAGAGTGTTTTCGTAGCGCGCTCCAAACAAATTTAGTTTCAAATGGAAACCAAACTGTTTGTATGGAAAGCGCTGGGGCTCGGAGCGCGCTACTCAAACTTTTTTTTTGGTCAATAGTTTTCTCAAATTAACATTATTTTATGTAGACGCAACCGCGCATTAGTTAGTTAACCCTAACTAGCCTCGAGGTAAGAACAGGACGAGTTGCGAATATAAATAGTGAATTTGACTAGTTGCGAATGGGATGAGATGCGAACGGGACGAGCTGCGAATGGGACAAAATGCAAATGGGACTAGCTGCGAATTGGACGAGTTGCGAATGGGACGACTTGCTAAGGTACCCTCTTCAAATTGAGCGCCTCGTTTCTAAATTTTTCATACGTCTTTCTCATTATGTGAGAGCAGCTTAGCAGTGGGCGTTCGATTGTGTTGATGATGATGCATTTTGTAATAAGTTCAGTACTTAGATCAAGCAGGTACCTACCTACTTGAATATAGGTAATCGAAGGTTCCTTAGGTCGACCAAAATAAAATAAAAACAAATCATTCAACACACACGTATGAAAGTAAACATATTTTTAGGGTCCGTACCTCAAAAGGAAAAACGGAACCCTTATAGGATCAATTTATTGTCTGTCTGTCGGTCTGTCAAGAAACCTACAGGGTACTTCCCGTTGACCTAGAATATGAAAGGTAGGTAGGTGGGTCTTATAGCTGGTATTAGGGGAAAAATCTGAAAACCGTGAATTTGTGGTTATATCACACAAAAAAAAATTTAATTGTGGTCATAAACTAATAATTAGTATTTTCAATTTTCGTAGTAAGATAACTATATCAAGTGGGGTATCCTATGAAATGGCTTCACCTGTGCATTCTAAAACTAAATCTAAATTTATTTATTTTTATGCATCATAGTGTTTGAATCATCGTGCAAAATGTCGAAAAGATAAGACTGCAGTACGGAACCCTCATTGCGCGAGCCTGACTCGCACTTGGCCGGTTTTTTTGTAAACTAAGTACATCTTTTTCACAAATGAGCTACGGGTGCCCATGTAACGAATTAATCTTTGTAATAATTATTTATTTATAGTCACAAAAATGTCATACCAAAAACATACAATTTATTACACGTTTAAGATTTATTACCTTAATCATAAATTACCTACATCTTAAATTACTCGCTTTCGAATTTATATCTAGTTGTAAATCATAATCATTGGCATTTTGTGACGAAAACACATCATATTTTAGTTATATATGTTTTTATTTAAATGAAACCTTACAAAAAAAAACCGATTTCAACAAGTATGATTTATTCGAGTCGGTTCTTAAGTTTGTTGTATATAAATATTTATTTACAAAGAGTAACTAAAATCTGTATTTTTTTGCACCTACTACTATGCAGTTAGCTACGTATTAAACTTCAGTCGAATAATATAATGAATTTTTTTTACTAAGTATACTCAAAAATGTCTACCAACAAATGACTACCGGTATCTATTAAGATTTTTTTCTACTTATCGCATTGGTCTAAAGATTAGCGTTCAAATTAGTATCAAAATGGCCTTCAGACATATCTATTTTCTCAATATACCTACCTAGTATTTATATAATTTAGGCACCTTGAAACCTCAGCTTAGGACGAATCCGGATAATCACAGCTACTTAAATCTTAATGCAATCATTTTTTGTAATCACACGGATATTATGGATTTCAATGCCAAGAAATATACGAAAAAGTTGATAATATTATAACTAAGCCCATATTATTAAGCTCCAAGTACAACCAGCGGGGTGGGGCTGTTATTCATAACATTATTTTTATTTTATTTGAAAACCAACGCTTTTTGTACTACTTAGGTAATTGAAGCTTAGAATTAGATAACTTCTATTTTAAAACTGGTTTTCACAAAATTAGACATATAAACGAAAGTGTGTCTTTATAATTTCTATGATAGTGTTTTTTTACCTACACTTCAAGTCTGTGTCAAGTTGTGTCTGTCTGTCCGCTAGCTTTTCATCTGTTTAACCATTTTACTACTTTTTGTCCCGGAACATCAAACATTTCCCATGGGATTTAAAAAACGTCTAAATCCTCATCGCCGAAGTCGCGAGCAACATCTATTTGGTACAGAGACAGTTTGCAACGGCATTGATGGACCAATTTATCTCAGAATTCAAAGAGTTCCCATTTTTGTATTTGAGGAATTTTGAAAAACCTAAATCTGAGGAAAATATATGGAAATCTGCATGCCTGAGAGTTCTACATAACAAAGGCGTGTGAAGTGTGCCAATCTACACTTGGCCAGCATGGTAGACTAATGGCCAAACCATTTTCATACTGAGAAGAGACCCGTGCTCTGTAGTGAGCCGGCGATGGGTTGATCATGATCAATATTGGCGATATACAATATATTGTCATATAATATGACCGAATGTCTCGATATCAAAGAGAGCGACATCTCTACCGGGCATCGAACCTGCAACGGTTACGCAAGTGTCCGGCGCATAACTGGTTCCAACTTCCCCGGGATGCGAGCGATTGACTGACAACTTGCACCTGTGTGAGACCACTGGAATTATGTGGATATATAAGGCCTTCCGATGAGGCAGCTCAGTTCGGTGCTTTCTCCATACAAACGTAGGAGGGAAAATACAACAACATTCGATATTGTACGAACAAAACTAAGAATTATATCGATTTATCTCGTCATTATCTAGGTTTATTGATATATAAAATATTGAAAAAAATATTGATTTAAAAGTTACGAGGCTCAAAAGATTCCTATTTTAACACTAAATTAATGACAACTTTGGGCGTAAATAAATAAGATTAGGGATATGAAAATTCTAAAACAATTTATCATTAGACGTTGTTTATTTATTCATTACTTGAAATAACTTTACTTTGCAAACATAAATTCAGCAGTTTTTTCTCAAAAATACTTTTCCTAAACCCTTTTCACGCGCTTGATTTCAGTGAAAATTATCGTGCCTCTCAACTTTCTCATACAATGTCAAGTGAAAAGCAAACATGTTACCCACGTGCGCTGCCAATTTCGGCTGTACTTTCGAGTTCCAAGATTTAATAAGCCTCAACAAGTCAATCGGTTAAAGGAGCGGACTGAAATCTGAAAGAATCAAACCCCATCCGATGCACTATTGTCGTACTTACTCCTAACACAAGTTTTACGCTTAGTTGGAGAGGAAAGGGGAATATTAGTCATGATTAACATAGCTAATATTCATTTTTATAAAAATCCATACTTCCATACTTAATATTATAATTGCGAAAGTGTGTCTGTCTGCTAGCCTTTCACGGCCCATCCGTTCAATCGATTTTGACGAAATTTGGTATAGATATAGCTTGCATCCCGAGGAAGGACATAGGCTACTTTTTATTCCCAAAAATCAAAGAGTTCCCACGGGATTTTTAAAAACCTAAATCCACGCGGACAAAGTCGCGGGCATCCTCTAGTCCCAAATAAAAATTAGACTCTTGGCCGGTTTTTTTATCTATATAGATCTTAATTTAAACGATTGGTAGGTATTTCAAACCCGTCCGCTGTGCCAGATCCTTCTTTCCACGCACATACAAACTGTGGAACCAACTCCCATCGGCGGTGTTCCCACTAGATTACAACATGGGGTTATTCAAGGGGCAGAGCAACAAATTCCCCGGCAACGCATCGGCGGTTCCTCTGGTGCTGCAAATGTTCATGGGCGGCGGTAATCACTTGACATCAGGTGACCCGCCTGCTCGTTTGCTCGCTATCTCGTTACCATCTTACCATACCTTATTTCGTTACCATCCGTTAAAACAGTCAAATCTGTATGAGTAGGTAGAGGTAGTCAATTCTGTATGGGAAGTCCCGCTTTCGATTTCCGGCAGGGGTTTGGAATTTCATAATTACCAAATTTCTAGTCTGGTCTGATGGGAGGCTTCGGCCGTGGCTAGTTACCACCTTACCCGCGAAGCCGTGCCGCCAAGCGATTTAGCGTTCCGGTACGACGGCGCCGCCAGAGCAAGTTTTTATATTACCTACTGGTCTGGTCAGGCTTTAGCTAGGTACCTACTATTCCTACCTCTATGGCTTGTAGCTCCAACGTTTCTTTTAAACCGACTTCAAAAAAAGGAGGAGGTTCTCAATTCGTCAGAATCTTTTTTTTAAATGTTTTATGTATGTTATTAATTATACAATTAGGTACAGTATAGTTATTCTTAAATGCATGTTGTTCTGAGTAGTTAACTAGGTATCCGCGTTTTCCGGTACCCTGGTCTCTAGGTACCTACACTTCAAATTAATTATTAGTAATTACAGCATATTATAAATTAAAATTATTGTGGAAGCTAATTATTATATTAAGCCAAGGTGGAACGAAGCGAGGTTTGTTCGGAAGAATACATTAATAATTCTTATATTTTTATGCAAATTTCGCCAATGTTTACATAGCTGGCTAAGATAAGCGTAATAATCTAAATATATAAAAGGAAAAGGTGACTGACTGACTGACTGACTGATCTATCAACGCACAGCTCAAACTACTGGACGGATCGGGCTGAAATTTGGCATGCAGATAGCTATAATGACGTAGGCATAATCCGCTAAGAAAGGATTTTTAAAAATTCAACCCCTAAGGGGGTGAAATAGGGGTTTGAAATTTTGTAGTCCACGCGGACGAAGTCGCGAACATAAGCTAGTTTTGAAAATATGAGCCTTATCATTCTTGTCGTCAATTGATAAACGTCCACTGCTGGGCATGGATGATGGGTCTCTTGTAGGAACTTCCACAAGCCACGGTCTGGCGTCGTCACGTTGTATTAATATCACAAGTCACAACAGAAGGGCTGGCTCATTTTTTGCGCAACGGATTGGCCTGGCTGTCCAGCGCGGAAATGCAGCCAGTATTCTTGGCACCATTCCACGCGGGCATGATTTGTATAGTAATTAAATAAGGCTAGCTTTAAGTTTTATTATAATATATTTATTTATTTCATCGATTTAAAAAAAAGTCACAACACAATTCGGATTTTTGCCTCCCTTGGTAAATCTCGAGTTTCACTGCAAAATCTTAGGATTTACCATACTTTCGATTTTTGCAGGGACATCATCATCATTATAAAATAAAAATAAAATAAAATAAAAATCTTTTTTATTCGAATAAACTTTTACAAGTACTTACGAATAGTCGGATGCATCTACCACTGGTTCGGCCATTATCATCATCATCATCATCAATCCATCGCCGGCTTACTACTGAGCAAAGGTCTTCTCTCAGAGAGAAGGGTTTGGCGATAGTCCAGGCGTGTTTTCTTACGTTGTTTCCTTCACCGTTAAAGCAAGTGATATTTTTGCTTGTAACGCACATAAAGTCTAAAAGTTAGAGGGTGCGTGCCCGGGATAGGACTTCCGACCCCCGAATAGGAGACAGACGTCTTAACCACTAGACTATCACCGCTCCAACCACAAGGCAATAGCATCTACGGTAAAAAAGCTTTCTCATTTTTAAAGTTTCACCAGCAATTGGGAGTTCATTCTGATTATATCTGGTACAACGTTTTTATAACAAGCATGTATGTGTAATGCAAAAGTGATCTCGGTTGTTATCGAGAGCAAGATCGCAGGAACCTTCGCCGAATCTGACATAATTAGTGCTTGTTTAAGAAATATCAGAGGCTTTCGCGGGCAACGGTCGCGTGTAAGTTGTGGGCATACTGAGACTTACTAACTTTAAACTTCACAAATTACGAATTCTCTAGTAATTCGAATATTTACGTACCCCTTTTTTATACACAGGAAATGCCTGACGCATAACCCTCCGTCAGGGGAAGCGGAGGGGTTATGTGGGGCTTGCACCCACTAAAACCACTAAAACCCTCGACAGACTAGCGGTTGCGCGAGTATCACTTTAGTAGTATTACTACCGCGCTCCCGCCAGATTTGACCCGCCACGAACTGGCAGGCGGGTTCCATCGCTAGTTGTACTACCAACCCATCTCGGAAGCGCTCCAGGAACATGGAGCGCTATCTTCTGACCTGCTTATATTTCGGTTGACGAACGATATTTACGTACCCCTGACTGCGATCTTACCTGTTAGTTAGTGATGATGCAGTCTAAGATGGAAGCGGAATAACTAATTGGAATGAGTATGGCAATAGCCTTAACCTTTATCGGTTTCTACACGGCATCGTGCCGGAACGCTACATCGCTTGGCAGCGCAGCTTTACCGGTAGGGTGTCATCATAAGGGCAGAAATCTCCCATAATAAAGAAATTATAAATTCCCCAATTGCTCCTTCGGGAATCAATCCCCGTGATCTCCCACTTAGGTATAAGACAACAGCTACACACAGGGACAGATATTACTTATTAAGAAGACAACAGCTCTCACCACTCGTCGTCGTCGAGCTTGTTTAATCGAGATGGTCCTAGGTTCTTAGCTATTTTTGATAAAATATCTGTAAGAACGGTTTCGAGGATTATCAGCTGTCTTCTTACCCGACGATGTAAGGATCTCAGTCGTGATACTGATATTTTATACTTATCACTTGCATATTTTGTCTTACGGACTCGATTCAGACTACAATGCAATATGAATTATGATAACCTTGACCTGTCGTGTCATGGTTAAGACGTCCGCCTCCTAATCGGAAGGTCAGGAGTTCGATACCAGGCACGCACCTCTAACGTTTTGGAGCAACATGTGCGTGTTAAACAATAAATACCTATCCTTGCTTTAACGGTGAAGGAAAACCTCGTGAGGAAACCTGCATGCCTGAGAGTTAATGTTCTCAAAGGTGTGTGAAATCTGCTAATCCACACTTGGCCAGGCAGCGTGGTAAAAAAAATCTCATTCTGAAACGAGACCCGTGCTCTGTAGTGAGCCGGCGCGGTGAAGGGATGATGCGGTGATATGTTGGGGGTGATTTGATTTCGAGTTGTGCCACACATGAAACATTTTATCCAGATGTTTCTTCCATTCGAGGTCTTTTCTAATTGCTCAAGTGTAGAAAGGCCGGATTCCAAAAATCTTTCTATTTCTAATGAAATATCACACGCAAAAGTTTCACGGTTACGTAAGTGTTATGGAAATGGATTTAGTCAGGCCAGTAAAATTAGACTTTATAATTTCTAAACTGCTGATGGATATGGAAGGAATTGGAAAGCGGTAGGTATATTTGAACTGTTTATTTGACGTCGAAATATATCGATTTTTTTTTCATGTACCAAAATTGTAGTTACAAAGTAATAATAAATTAAGTTACATTGGAAATGCTTATCTCTAAACAGAGATTTCTTCCAGCTTCCCATTCAACATTTAGTGTTGCTTTCAAATTAGATCGATCGCTAACACACCGAAGGTATAATCCAATACATCCATCCATACTAATATTATAAATGCGAAAGTGTGTCTGTCATTTTAACCGATTTTGATGCAGACTTAGCTTACATCCCAGCGACGGACATAGGCTACTTTTATACGGCTTATCCCGGAAAATCGAATAGTTCTCCCGGGATAATCATAGACCCATCCGTTTAACCCACATTTTCTACTTCGTGGCTTAACCGATTTACATATATATGAAATTTGGAACAGAGGTAGCTTGCGTCCCAGACATCGACATCTAGGCAACTTTTTATCCTGGAAAAGCAGAGTTCCCACGGGATTTTAAAAAACCTAAATCAACGCAGACGAATTCGCGAAATATTTAAAAGGTAAAGGTGACTGACTGAACTATCATCGCACAGCTCTAACTACTGGACGGATCGGGCTGAAATTTGGCATACCTACAGATAGCTATTATGACGTAGGCATCTGCTAAGAAAGTATTTTTGAAAATTCAACCCCTAGTGGGGTGATATAGGGGTTTAAAATTTGTATAGTCCACGCGGACGAAGTCGCGAGCATAAGCTAGTACCTAAGTGATAATTTAAAAAAACACGACTGCCTTGCCTGAGTTTTTTCAAAGGTTATGTACTGTTAAGCCTGAGTGTCAATTACTATAACCTTCCGAATTGGCAGACTTCACACACCTATGAGAACATTACGGGCACTCGCTTTACCTACAGAGAAGTAGGTATATTCCTTATTATGGAGAACTCTGAAGCGTGCAGGTTTCATCACGATGTTGTCCTTCACCGTCGATATTATGCGGTTTATGCCATACTACCTTATGCTCGCGACCGCGTGGACTACACAAATTTCAAACCCCTATTTAACCCCCTTAGGGGTTGAATTTTCAAAAGTCCTTTCTTAGCGGATGCCTACGTCATAATAGCTATCTGCATGCCAAATTATAGCCCGATCCGTTCAGTAGTTTGAGCTGTGCGTTGATAGATGAGCCTCAATAGCTCAACGGTTGAGGAGCGGACTGAATTTCGAAAGGTCGGCGGTTCAAACCCCACCCGTTGCACTATTGTCGTACCTACTCCTAGCACAAGCTTTACGCTTAGTTGGAGAGGAAAGGGGAATATTAGTCCTGATAAGCATGGCTAATATTCTTTAAAAAAAAAAAAAACTGACTATCACCTTTTCCAAGATATATTATTCTCAGTGTGCCCGCACCTTACGTTTCACGAACAAGTGCTCTACTTTTTATTTTGTTTCGGCTTCATTATGTGGAAACAGGAGAAGCAGGTTCCTAACTGTTAATGCCGGCGAGGGGGCGATGGCGGAAATGCGAGCCACGCCATTTTGGTTCACACGTTGTCTCGGTGCAGTTTCTCAACTTATTTTTTAACTTTTTAGGGCTCCGGGGCTTCAGGCTTCAGGCTTTTTGCCAACGGAGCCCTATTAATAGGCCTCCACTGTCGGGCCTTATGTCTGTCAGCGGGATGCATCTCATGAACTGTATAATACCTACTAAAGAGATTTGAAATTTTTAGTGTGTGTGAAGAAAGTGTGTTTGTTTGTTTATTGGTTTGTTGGTTTGTCCTTCAATCACGCCGCAACGGTGCAACAGATTGCCGTGATTTTTTGCATGGGTATAGATAAAGACCTGGAGAGTGACGCAGGCTACTTTCTATCCCGGAAAATCAAAGAGTTCCCACGGGATTCTTAAAAACCTAATTCCACGCGGACGAAGTCGCGGGCATCAGCTAGTACTTAATAAAAACCAAGATGGCGAATTCCAAAATACAAATTTAAAAAAATTACGCCGACGCGAGCAACAACACGAACAACGTGTTCTCCAATAAATCTTGCAATTATAGCGTCCACACTACATGCGTTCAGAGGTAGTCAGTACATCGATGCTGCAACGAGTCTGTATCGATGCTGCATCGCGATATCGCTGCAAAAAGACCTCCACATTTTGCATTACATCAGGCCTAGTTACCTGCTGTTACTTGCTAGTAGGTATAATTATTTAATTTATTAAATAAATAAATTAAACTATTTCTAAATTAATCGGGTTTTTTTTTTCAACACAGCCTAGCTAGTTCCTTTATTTGTGACCTTAACCACTTCAAGGGTTTCCTCAAAGCCCCTGATCGTGTTGTAACGCTGTATTAATTAGCGATGTAATTAGTTTATACAGGGTATAACCAAAACGCTGTTATAGCTGAGCGTTATTGTTATACTACCTAAACACTTTTGTAGTTTTAGTGATTTAGTATTTTTCAAACCCGCAATGTTAAGCGTACACTCGTGTCAATACGACGCGGCGGATATATGTATATGTATATACCTGTTACGAAAAAAAATCGTGTCTTTTTTTTTGTGGTATCATATCAGTAATCATCAGTAGATACTATCACCTGTCTTCATTTTTGCCAACGTTCTGGTTACATCCTGTATAATGAGTTATCTTCACGCCTTTTTGATGCAACAAACAACAAAGTGCAGTATCCAGAGTCGAAATGCGGCCAGCCTGCTTTTCCTGCAAGTTTAGCGATGGGAGGGCAGGCGGAGCTTATCGCAAATATATCGTATAGACTTAACTGATATGGCGGATTAAAGCGAATTAATTTGTTGTTCCTTATCTGCAACTTTTTACAGAAAATCATCATCATCATGATCAACCCATCGCCGGCTCACTACAGAGCAAGGGTCTCCTCTCAGAGTGAGAAGGGTTTGGCCATAGTCTACCACGCTGGCCATGTGCGGATTGGTAGACTTTACACACCTTTGAGAACATTATGGAAAACTCTCAGGTATGCAGGTTTCCTCACGATGTTTTCCTTCACCGTTCAAACAAGTGACATTTAATTACTTAAAACGCACATAACTCCGAAAAGTTAGAGGTGCGTGCCGGGGCTGGAACCTCCGATTTGTAAATCACTGCGCTGCATACACGTGCCAAACCAACATAAACCCCTTCACTAAACTGAGCTACAAGTTACAGTGCAGTGCAATAAATCAGTTTTAGAGCCGTTCGCTAGCTGGTGCAGCTCCGCCTGACCCTTGGCACGTGATTAAACAAGCTTTGATTACGGCCATAAAACAATTTTCACCCGGATCATGACTTGCAATACTTTGTTGTTTATTTTACGACTTATTAACTGTCGACTACTTCCATGTTCGCGACTCTCCCCCTATGTTAAAAACTTATTCCTACTTATGTTCTTCTAAACATTTTCGGTCACCGCAGCCCTCATGTGAGAGGCAGTACTCAGCAGGTCTGTACTTGCCACAGAGCAAAGATGCTGGGTCTGTACTCTGTAGCTATACAACGCAATACGCCCGCCCTACACGGGCGTTTCCTCACGGGCCTATTCGTCACGGGGCGGGCTTTTATTGTACTTCGCAAACAAGAATTTTAGAGTATTCTAAAAGTTTGGCGTCAACTTACAGTCTATTTCCTCATTCTTATAGAATGAATGAATGAATGAATGAATGAATGAATGAAACTACTTAGCATAGTGTGACGAGACGGCAATCCGACACGACAGGAAAAAGGCAAAGGATAAACAGTTTTACGTACTCTCCGAGACTCCGAGACACGAGAATATTAAACCTGTGTCAACTTCCCAATCTACTTAAAATTTCTTGATGAACTCAATAAGTCCCTCCCATTTTT
This sequence comes from Maniola hyperantus, assembly GCF_902806685.2. NCBI lineage: Eukaryota > Metazoa > Arthropoda > Insecta > Lepidoptera > Nymphalidae > Maniola > Maniola hyperantus. The sequence continues at coordinate 3,577,529 of NC_048542.1, forward strand.
GACGACTCTCCTGACGCAGTAGTGAGCGCTGTTGTCTTGTAATGGAAGGTCCCGAGTTTGATTCCTGGCTGGGGAATTTTGGTAATTTATAATTTCTAAATTGTCTCTGGTCTGGTCTGTCAAGAGGTTTCTGCCGGACTTAATTAGCACCATACCGGCAAAGCCCAACCGCCAAGCGATTTAGCGTTCCGATAGAAACCGATAGGGGTATGGGTTTAGTAAAACTGCCATACTTCTTCCAAATTAGCCCGCTTCCATCTTAAAGTACATCGTCACTTACCTACCACCAGGTGAGATTGCAGTCAAGGGCTAACTTGTAATGGAAAAAAAATCTTTTTTGGCCTGTCTAGGACCTATGGGTTGATGAGGTCTATGAATAGGTTGCTCACCTGTTGTACCACCACTTCTAGTGGCTGTCCCGTCTGCAATTCTTCTGAAGGCCTTCTTGTGGGTCGCACTGCATATTCTCTTTCGCCTATCACCTGTAACAAATGATTGTGATATTAAAACTCTTGCAATATGGAAGAAGATAGTAATCTTACTTTGAAAGTTGAAAATACTAATTATTTGTTCATGAACACATTTTAATTTGTTTTTGTGATGTACCTAACCACAAATTCACGGTTTAGATTTATTCCTTTACTTGTGCTATAAGACCTACATACCTACCAAATTCCATGATTCTAGGTGGTCAACGGGAAGTACCCTATAGGTTTTCTTGACAGACACGACGACGGGCTGACAGACAGGCAGACAGACAGGCGGGCAGACAGACAGACAGACAGACAACGAAGTGATCCTATAAGCATTCCTTTTTTCCTTTTCAGGCACGGAACCCTAAAAACTGACTGGACCCGGTTACCGGCATAATGTGAACCGGCCGTAACGCAACTAATCTACACAAACATACAACAATACCTACAAACGTTCAATTCGCCCAACATTGTCAACGCCCGTAGAAACTAATTTCTCCATAGGTTCATCGTAAAACGGAATCTGAGCTATACGTTTCTAATTTCAGCGTGGTTCAGCGAATGAGAAGAACGCCACCGCGCTTGCGCGTGACCAGCCAATCAGGGCTGGTGATATTTATAAACAACATAGCGCGTGTGGTGTACCGTTTGACTCCAATTACAAGCGACAAATTCCAAGAATTTATAGCTCTACTAGCTGATGCCCGCGACTTTAGGTTTTTTTTAATCCTGTGGGAACTCTTCAATTTTCCGGGATAAAAAGTAGCCTATGTCCTTCCCCGGGATGCAAGCTATCTCTGTACCTACCAAATTTCGTCAAAATCGGTTTAACGGTTGAGCCGTGAAAAGCTGAAAGACAGACAGACAGACAGACACACTTTCGCGTTTATAATATTAGTATGGATGGATGCACGTCATCTAGCAATAACCTGATTGGTCTACTGAACACGTCTAAATGAACAATTCATTAAAACCGAGCTCCTGTAATACACACATTCAGAGCGTGATCAAAAGACAAAAAAAAATCGTCGTTTTTTCCCCCATTGTATGTAAAGCGGGGCCGCGCAACGGGTCGTGGCAGGCATTGCGCATGCGCGCCGGTCAAATGTCAGCGCGACAATGGAGTGGCGGGGAACCAGCCGCGTTACCAACCAATCCATTTTCATGAATGATTAATAATTTGGAACAAGAAGTTCCTATCTATCATTCCTTTTTTTTAGGGTTCCGTAGCCGAATGGCAAAAAACGGAACCCTTATAGATTCGTCATGTCTGTCTGTCCGTCCGTATGTCACAGTCACTTTTTGCCGAAACTATGAGAGTTATATACTGTTAAAACTTGGCAAGTAGATGTATTCTGTGAACCGCATTAAGATTTTTACACAAAAATAGAAAAAAGACAATAAACTTTGGGGTTCCCCATACTTAGGACTGAAACTCAAAAAAATTCATCAAACCCATACGTGTGGGGGTATCCATGGATAGGTTTTCAAAAATGATATTGAGGCTTCTAATATAATTTTTTTCTTAACTGAATAGTTTGCGTGAGAGACACTTCCAAAGTGGTAAAAAGTGTCCCCCCCGTCCCTCCGCCCCTGTAACTTCTAAAATAACATAATGATAAAACTTAAAAAAAATATGATGTACCTTACCAAGCAAACTTCCAATGAAAATTGGTTTTAACGAGCTCTAGTAAGTAGTTTTTGATTTATCGTGCAAAATGTCGATAAAATACGATTGTACTACGGAACCCTAGGGCAGTGCGCGAGTCTGATTCGCACTTGGCCGGTTTTTTTCGATTTTCTACAGGAACTATTCGCTGTCACAGAATGTCGCGTGGGCCAGGCTGCGGGCCTGTTGATTTCTTTTATAAGGTTCCGTACCGTATTATTCAAATAGAGTTCATTTGGTTAATGCACGTGTTTTAACTAAACGGTCTATCTGAGTATTATAATATTACCTTGGCTCGTAATTGCTGTTCTAAGTCGGGGGTCATTGTCATATTATTGTTTCACTAGCTTTTGCACACGACTTCGTCGATTAAGGCCAGTTGCATATCAGGTGATTAAAGTAAGGTTAAAGTTTTTAACGACCAAACAAAAACCAAAGCTTGACCGATTTTACCATGTAGCCTGTAAGTAGGTACGAAGTACGAACGTTGGTCTCTAACGGCAACCTTATTTCAGTTATTCAGTTATTAATTAATGAAAAGTGTTTAAAAATCCGAACTTTCTTCACTTGCTGGAGTTATCTCCCGGGTTTTCTTTTTGCTTTGCGTTTTCATTTTACTTATAGTATACCTACAACTAATTGCAGTAAAATAAAGCCCTTAGATCATTAGTTTAGACTTTAGTAATTTCAAAGCCATATGAGGTAACAAGGTAGGTATGCATGTAGCATATAATTAAGTAAGTAACTATTGCTTAATTTATGTTCGTCTTTGTACTAAGTACTTATTAATTATTACGAATAGGTACTTTTATTCTTATTTCTTACGAAGCACACGACGCAAGCATATTTTATAAATCCTGATTACGTCATAGATACCTACTCATTTGAAAAGATTTCGTGATTAGCTAATTAGCAATCAAAATTAAATAGTAATTAAATAAAGTAATGTTAATAAGCTTACGAACCGTAGTTAATTTGCGCCGAATCTGAGACCCTAATGCAACTTGTCATTGTTGGAGTTTAGCTGACCTAACGTGATATTATAACAATTTATGAGCCCCGATAAAATACTGAGGAAAAACATAAATGTTAAAAACAGTCGCAATTTTTATAAAAATATTTGCTTAAAACATTTTTATTGGTTCTTGGTAAAAAATGTAATTTTTTCCAACACTGTAAATAGGTCAATTCGTTCATAATAAAAATAATCAATTATTTTACTCTTATGAGAGTAAAGGAATAGAGTGCATCGGGGCTTTAGCCGGATAGGATGGCAATTCGATACAACCGGATAGAGATAATAGGCATATAGAAGCCGTGCTGCTGATGCCTGCTCTTCAATAGCATGCTATCGTCGCATAAAAGCCCGTGAACGGTCGCGAAAACTGTGGATGGGCGTTTGTTGGCGATTACAGCTGTTCCACGGTCTTTCACACGCGAGTGAAGAGCTAACAACACCATTCATACAGTTCCTTGTTTCACAAAACGTTCAGGTAGGCGTACGCGCGTGTTCTAGTATTTCATCGCGCTTAATACACTGCGGCCGATTCTCTTGTACACAATCTCTAAACTAAACTAATTTAACAGGTCTAAATGTAGGGCTATCCTTTTCCGCAAGCAGCATTGTAATAGGGATAGCAAGATTTAGACGTGTCATTTTAGTTTAGTTTAGAGATCGTATATAAGTGAAACGGCGCGGCCCCACTGGTTCACGCGGTTTTGACCACGATTCGCGCGCGAGTGAAGACCGGGCATTACATGTTTACCTAGTCCATTGCTTTACAAAACGAACACGCCCACGCGCGCATTTCAGTGTGACGTCCTGTTAAATGCCCATCGCGCTTTATTCATTCATCTCTATATTATTCTATAATAGGTACTAGCTGATGCCCGCGACTTCGATTGCGTGGATTTAAGTTTTTGAAATCCTGTCGGAACTCTTTTATTTTCCGGGATTTAACTACATATATCAAAAAGCAAAAAGTCACGCCAATCCGTCATCCGGTTTCGCTGAAGGACAAACCAATAAACTAACAAACAAACACACTTTCGCATATATAATATAGGTGATCGTTTGTTATGTATTTGTTATTTGGCAAATATTATTTGTTGCTGAAAGCTTTGTTTGTATTGTAGATAATAAATCTAAATATATAAAAGGAAAAGGTGACTGACTGACTGACTGACTGACTGACTGACTGACTGACTGACTGACTGATCTATCAACGCACAGCTCAAACTACTGGACGGATCGGGCTGAAATTTGGCATGCAGATAGTTATTATGATGTAGGCATCCGCTAAGAAAGGATTTTTAAAAATTTAACCCCTAAGAGGGTGAAACAGGGGTTTGAAATTTGAGTAGTCCACGCGGACGAAGTCGCGAGCATAAGCTAGTTACAGATAAAAATATTGCATAATTCTCCCCAGTGACGATTTTTTTAATAATAATAACTATTGTAATCTAATCACATGTGCATTTTGTTTATATGATTACGACATAATAATATTATAGATATCTACTAAAGTAATTATGAGTAAGTGTTACTATAGGTAGATACCTATAGTTTCCGATAATGATGTTACCTTAACCTGACCCACCTCAATGATTTGTAAAATTCTTGTTTTTTAGAGTTCCATTCCTCGTCATAAAAGAAAAATGAAATCTTTATAGAATCAGTAGGTAGATTTCGTAAAACCTGCATCAATCATTATTACAATCTCAATTGTTGTGATTGGCTGAATTTGTGCGATTCTTATTTTTAGCAATGCATTAGCAATTAGTGATATTTACGAAAAATTTGTGTGCACTGTGCGTGCCCGGGTTCTAGCCACTTAGGCAAGGGATCTAGTCACTTAATCAAGGGATCCGTATATCCCTCGATTAAGTCCAATGTCTTAACAACTAGGCAATTACGGCTTTTATTCTTATAAAGCTTAGCCTCACACTGATCTAAATAATTAAATAAAGTTTATAGCTTTATGCAATAAAATGACCTCGGAGTAAATAATATTATACATAGTTAGACCTACCTATTTGGGTAATTCCCATTGACCTAGTAATCTTGATTAATATTATGCACGTTCCATAGACGAACGTACATATTATATTATGTATGATATATAAGTTGTATAGGAATAGGCGGCTAGGTACCTACAAATCAGTGGTCGCGTGTATTGGCCAGTCATTTCCGCCAGTGCACTAGTATTAATTGCAACACGATATTGCTATGTTCTGATGATTTCATACTTTTGCAAAGGTACATTATACACATATTTATATTACCTACTTTAACTCTAGCTAGGTATATTTTAAAAGTTCGGCTTCTTATTCGGCGGAAACGCACCTCTAACTTTTCGGCGTTGTGCGCGTTTAATTAATAACACGGATTATAGCAAATTAAGCAAAAGCTTAATCTGCTATAATCCGCTGAAACATATCAAATCTGTATAGTGCAACATGTAGCCTGCAACATGCACCGCCCGCCCTCCCACTGCTAAACATGCAGGAAAAACCAGCAATACACACCACCACCACGCAGCACCACACAAATCCCAAAACACACTCGACGCCCGTTTCGCCCCGACACCAGAGCATCCTCAGGAGATGTAGACCTTACAATCCACAATTGCAACGTTATATACAACATTTACTTGCATTACAGTGCGACCAGACTCTCTTGGCACTTGAATGACATTGACAGGGGGGCGCTGTTGGAGAACAAAGGCTTAGAATATTCAAACAAGAACAAAGGGGACACTTGACGGCAACGTTAGTTCCGATTATCGCCACGCGCCAAGATAGCCTTGTCGCACTGTAACGGCGAAGGAAAACATCGCGAGGAAAACTTGCACGACTGAGTATTCTCCATAATGTTTTCAAAGAATTAACAGACGGTACCTACCGACGTGAAAGTTGCCAATTCGCATTCGCCAGCGTGATGGACTAAGTATATCCTAAATTCCTAAACCTTTCTCATTCTGAGAGGAGACCCGTGCTCACTGCTCAGTGGTGAGCCGTTGATACGGTTGAGTAGAGTAGAATAGAATAGAAACCCGGCTAAGTTTGTTGTGGGCTCTTCTCAGACCTGGGCGCGTTTGGAACCCTCGTAGCTTTAGTTTTAAGTTTGTGTAATAATTATCACCACTATATCTTACAAATCCAACATCTGACCATCAAAAAGAGTAATTTATAGATCTGTACGCACCTGAGCTGCGCTGCGCGTCGCTTCAGTCCGACTGCAGGGCGCGTCACTTCAGGCCGCTCACGGTACCTACCGCACTACAACTGCAGTACGCGGCAGCTCGCGTCACTTGCGCGTCACTTCTATGCCCGATCGCGTACGAACAACAACGTCGCAAGATGAGCGACATTGAAGAGGGAAAGGGTGGAAGCCGACATCCTAGGGGGTGGGAATTTTGAGGATAAACTTTTAAGAGCCCGTTATGTGCCAAAAATTAAAACTACGATATTTATTTTGAGGTCTATCACGCCCGTACGTTAAATACTTAATTCGATGCGCGTGTATCTTATCCGAGCGCCGTACGCATTCTGAAGCGATACGACGCGTCGCTGGGTATGTCGCACTGGCGTCGCTGCACCGCGCGTCGCTTCGCTACGCTTCACAATATTCTCCCAGCCGCGACGCGCGGCAACGCGCGGTGAAGCGCTGTGCAGCGCCGCTCTAGTGCGATATGCGCCATACAAAATGATAGAAATAATATTTTGACGCTCTGTGCCGCGACGTGCAGTGACGCGCAGCGCAGCTTAGGTGCGTACAGACCTTTATACCTATTTTGAATAAATCATTTGACTTTGACTTTGAAACATTTTTTATTCAAATATTGAATCGTCAAAGGAATTTTAAATGTCAGTCCTACCGAGAAGATCCAGCAAGAAAATCGGCGGTTGCTCTGTTCAAGTTGAAGATGAAGGGATGGCACATTATCATTATTAATGCTCACTTGCTTCGAAGTGCGTGCCTGTTACTGAGGGTCCCTGACTCGTGACCCCTTCCATTAATTTAAATGTATAATTGTAGGTGATTTCTTGGAATAATAATGCGGTGGGCACCCGGATCTTTACGCATACTTACATAATCAATGTTTTTGTTTTGAAGTATTCTAGACTCTAGAGTATTCATTTATATATTTTAGAATAGAATAGAATAGAATATGTTTTATTCAAGTAAAATTTTTACAAGTGCTTTTGAATATCAGAGCCTCAATAGCCCAACTGGTAAAGGAGTGGACTGAAAACCGAAAGGTCGACGGTTCAAACCCCGCCCGTTGCACTATTGTCGTACCTACTCCTAGCACAACCTTCACGCTTAGTTGGAGAGGAAAAAGGGGAATATTAGTCATTTAACATGGCTAATGTTCTTTAAAAAAAAAAAAAAGTCGGGTAGTTTTAAATTACCACTGGTTCGGAATGCCGTTCCTACAGAGAAGAACCAGCAAGAAACTAGGCGGTTGCTCTTTTTAATTATTCAATTTAAAATGTTAGGTATTATACCATACTATACAAGCCACTGCAGCCCCGTGCATTGCTGGAGCGAGTCAAATTCAAGCTTTTTTATCCAAGCTTATTTAGAACTAGCTAAATGCTCGTGACTTCGTCCGCGTGGGCTATACAAATTTCAAAACCTTATTTCACCCCCTTAGGGGTTGAATTTTCAAAAATGCTTTCTTAGCGGATGCTTACCTCATAATAGCTGCATGCCAAATTTCAGCCTGATCCGTCCAGTAGTTTGAGCTGTGCGTTGATAGACCAGTCAGTCAGTCAGTCAGTCAGTCACATTTTCCTTTTATATATTTAGACTGGGTACTTTACACACCGGTTTGTGATCATCACCTATATATTACAAATCGAAATACCAGGGTAACATAAAGAACGAGGATAATGATAACAAACCAGTCGCGCACACGGTTGAACAACCTGCCTTAACAATATAGTACGAGAGCCAGCGACGTTGATTTCTAATGAAAACCGGCCAAGTGCGAGTCAGGCTTGCGCAACGAGGGTTCCATAATACACTCACTCATCCTATGTGACGTTTTTTTCGGTTTTAACGACAGAGACAACGCTCTACGAAACCCAAATCACTTTCTAAAGATCGATCGTATCTTTTCGAGATTCGTGAAATTGAACTCGAAAGAGGAATCGAACCAGAACCCTCGTAGTTCCTAGTCCAGTAGTCGCACGGCCCCATGAGAGATCGTCATAAAGAATTGTCAAGTCACGGTAATGAATATTACCAACTTACATCTAGGTTATGTTGCTAATTCACACGTATATAAACCTAAACTACCTAACTAACCTAAACATAAAGCTTGCTGTCCATTTCAAAGAACATTACGAACATTTTGTCTAATTCATTTACACTACATAATTGTTATTAAACTAAACTAAATTCACAGGTCTAACTAAATCTAGTGCTAAACTTTTTTGGAGGAAGAATTATGAAAGGGATAGCAATACATTTAGACCTATAATTTTAGTCAGAGTTCACGGTATAGTTAGGGAAAATCTAACAAAACGCTTATTATCATTAACGGCTTAGAGTTAAACGTCAAAATGTTAGTACATTTGACTCAGGTAGCCCTAAGTTTTTTTGATTTCACGTCACCATAACATAATATTTGACATATTTTCAATTCAGGATCAAACCGAAAATTCCTTCAATCTAGTTTACTCTGTTTACATTTAGAGATCGAGACATTTCACCGCGATTGACAGTCTCATCTGGTGACAGAAGGGCTGGCTCATTTCTTGCGCAACGGATCAGCCTGACTGTCCAGCGCGGAAATGCAGCCAGTATTCTTGGCACAATTCCATGCGGGAATGATTTGTATAGTAATTAGTTAAGACTAGGTTTACCTAACAGAATTAGCCACATAGGTAGACTAGTCCCGGTGTCTACCCAAGTTGAGATGTGTTTAGCAGACCAATAAAAAATATCGCACCATCTATCAATAAATAATTTGAGTGCATACCGGGTCGATATGAAATCTAACGGTGATCTCTGGGACTATGCCTTATGTTATAATAAGTATTTGTCATTATTAATTAAATAGGGTTTAATTTACATTGAGGCAAGTATGCAACAATCCATTCATTCTTCTACTTGTTCCCTAACCTATGTAATAGAACACAATCGCAGCGGCAGCGATTACGTAAGTAGTTACCTAGGTATATGCATATTAAGGCCGAAGCTCTCCTCTTAGAGAACTCCTATTAGATCTTGGAGCCTCCCAATACGCGGTGAGGGTGGCCACCGAGACAAAAAAATGTTTCTTTTTATGTCTATAATATTATATTTTAGATTAACCACCGTTAATTTATTATATTCGTAAGGATCTCAATTTTTTTTAAATAAAATAAATAACCTTGTATATGTATAATATTATTATGTGACTCGGGAATAATGTAGCTTTCTACTCGTGAAACAATTTTCACACAGTTCCAGGGATTACTTCCTGCAAACAAACTTACAAACTTTACCTCTTTATAATATTAAGTATACGTATTAGTATAGATAAAAACATTTAAATACTAAATAAGTTTTATTTATTGTTAAATAAAGATAATTTATTTAACTGGGTAAAAACTTAAACAATGCGGTAAAAAATTAATGAGTCAAAGCTTAAAATAACAATATCCTGCTCAAAATGATTCTAGCTGCCTAGAGAAAACGACGTTTCTAACTAAACCACATTGCTAAATAAACAGGCTATGTAGGAACACTGTAAGTACAGATTTCGTAGGAATTTCCTGATTTCACCCATACCTACTTAATATTATAAATACGAAAGTGTGTCTAAACGAAGAATAATGCAATGTATCTCGCCAGCTTTTTACGTCCCATCCATAATTGAATTTTAGAAAAGAGCAATCGCTGAGTTTCTTCCTGGTTTGGCATTCGGGACCAGTGACTTGACGATTGGCAGAAAAAGTTTGCTTGAATAAAAACTTTTTATCCAAAACACACAACTAACCAAAAGCGACACGAAAAGCTTCAAAGGGGACTAAATTACAAAAATTTGATTTGATTTTTAATCAAAAAAACTTTTACAAGTACTTTTCAATCGTCAAAATAATTTACCACTGGTTTGGAATGCCATTCCTACCGAGAATAACCAGCAAGAAACTCTGCGGTCGCTCTTTTGAAATGTTCAATTTACAATAATGTAATGCCATTGTGAACGAGCAAATACAGCCCCGCGCATTGCTGGAGCGAGTCAAATCCACACTTTTTATGGAACTAACTTAAGTTGTCCCAATCTAGTATTTCTCAATAATGGTGAACCTAGCCATACAAATACAAGGTGTCAGATGACAGGTCACAGTAAATAGAGGCAAATAATATGCACTGACGTGAAACACTTAGCAATAACAAACCACGGTAATGGACTTTTGATGAATGACCTCTACTGATCGCACATTTTAAGTGCCAAACTTAGACACACTTTTACCCCAAGTCCCAGGCGAAGGTATTTTTCTAGGTACATAATACAATTCACAGTACATTAATTTTAAATTTTATTTATTTGGGTAACTAAAACAGATTACAATACGTTATAATTCTAACCTAATTCCACAATCACTACATTTTGTTCTTATTGAAAGCCTAGAGGGAAATCTCAGATAAACATTAATACTAGATAATATAAGCCGCATATCTAAAATAACTTTAAACTCAGCAATTTTTTATTTATTTTTTAAAGAATATTAGCCATGTTAATTATGACCAATATTCCCCTTTCCCCTCCAACTAAGCGTAAAGATTGTGCTAGGAGTAGGTAGGTACGACAATAGTGCAAGGGTGTCGCAGTACGCTAATCGTAACGCCTATGCTATCTCCCAAATAAAATTAATATGTATTGAAATATAAATAAATTCCTATAAAAATGACGTAGGTCAGTGACGCAAAGCCTTAATAGCAACTTGTTTTTGCACTAATGATTCTATTTGTCCAACATGTTAATAGGTTACCTATCTATTCTGTTATGGGCTCTACAATCTACATCATATTTAAATCTGAATGGTATTTCTATAACGTCATCACAAATGGCCCATATTTTTTTAAAACCACAAAGCCTTTAGTATCTCGGAATGAATCTCTCGGAAAATCTAGAAAAGCTGCATGGGATTTTTCCCAGTTATTCCCAATTGGGCCCATTCTATACCTAAGCTAGATATTTATTCTTTAAAATGTCATCATATCGACCAAAAATGTTTTGATAAAATTTGCGTTGCCCACATAGTTAAAGAAAATGCCCCTTCTTGTAAACTTCACCCGGGTGGAATTTTTGAAAATCATATCTTTATAGAGGAACTCTGGATGCAAAATTTTGCTTCTAACCCATCTCGTTTAATCAGTTTGTGGATAATAACAGATATTAATATGCTAATTAGTTTATCCCTATGTATAGATTTCGGCTCTTTAATATCTTGAATTGTTTCTGAATAAAATATCAGTGACAGACAGACGCCGAGGTGATTCCTAGTGTGCCGTTTTAAGTACTTTCGAGTGACTACCGTTGGCGTCATATTAAACTCTGGAGACAAGGGGATCTGTCTGCACGTGGCATAGTACTTTGCTATACTCTTTCGTGTGGAGCGAAAGGTTAACTGAAAAACTAACCGCGCGGCGGGATGGATACCACTGCAATCGGGCCTCACTTCAAACCAACAAATAAACCACCTACTGCGCAAGTTTAAGGTAATTTTTTCCTAAACCTATATAAACTGTACGGAAAAGCTGAAACACGTGTATCTGAGAGGACCCATATAAAATGAAGTCGATGCCATTAAAACCAAGTCACAGAGCCTTGACACCACGGGCAGCCTAACTACCGACAGTTGAGAAAAACACGCTTAATTAACCACCTACTGCGCAAGTTTAAGGTAATTTTTTACTAAACCTATATAAACTGTACGGAAAAGCTGAAACACGTGTATCTGAGAGGACCCATATAAAATGAAGTCGATGCCATTAAAACCAAGTCACAGAGCCTTGACACCACGGGCAGCCTAACTACCGACAGTTGAGAAAAACACGCTTAATTACTAATTAAAAACAACTTTCCGGCTCAGGGGTAAGGGTTAAGGTAGACTTTGTAATTGTATATATTATTCTACGTAATGCCATGCCTTGCTGGTAGTAAAAAGGTAATTTTGTTGCGGAAAATATAAGTTCTCTATACTTTGTTTACTATTCTTTGTTGCTGCTGATAGCCTAGTGGTCAAGACGCCAAAGTCCAGGTTTCGATTCCATGCACGGTCTATTTAACTATTTTAGTTATGTGCCTTTTAAGCAATTAAATACCACTTGCTTTAAAGTGAAGGAAACCATTATCTGCTCAAAGATTAAAATAAATCTTTGAGCCCGTGTAACTATAAAACTATAGTCCGTAAAAAATGACTCCTCACGCGCCATTTTAACGCTATGTTGAGTCTCTTGACAACTGTCATGTCTAAAGTACGGTTCACCATCTCTATGGGTTCACCTATAAAATAAGGACTTAAATCATACTTTTGACATGAAATTTGACACAAAAAGTTAATGGCGCGAGAGGGGTAATTTATTTACGCATTTTCTGGCAAATCTGGAAAACCACAAACACAGATATTAATTTTTAAAACGTGTCTACTTTCATTGAGTTTGAAATGTGAAACTATAGTACGCGACAGGTCAAGATGGCAATTGCGGTGGGGACGCCCCGCACATCTGCACAGCCCCTGCGCTCAACGCGGTGCGCAGGATGGCCCGAGTATGAAGGACGTGCCCCGCCTCATACCCCGATTGCCATCTAGACCTGTCGTGTACCTACTAAACGTTTGTTTGGAGCGGGTAAGGCTGAGACCACAACACTGCGATGCGACGTCGCGTCGGGTCGTAAAATTGTACGACGTCGCACAATGCACTGTACTTTCAGATGCGGTGCCGCACCGTAAAAACTTGCAATGCGACGACGTATTCCCGTTCAGTCGCTCTCCACACCTCTCTGTGTGCCATTCTAATTCACAAGTAGAAGTAGGATACGTGTAGTGCGGTCCATGGCTCACTAGAAATTGATGGTCTGAGTTTTCTCGTACGATGCCGTAAGCGATGAAATTTTTGCGATGCGGTATCATTTTTGCGATGCGACGTGTGTGGCAGTGTTGTGGCCTCGCCCTAAGAATAAACTCCTCCTATGAGTAAATTCTTTCGCGAAAATTGATATAGGTAGAGCACGGTGCAGTGGTTCCAATGAATAAAATCGATCGTAATCATTACAGAGTAGGTACAGACCACAAAACCACTTGTAACGCAATTAAATTAAATTCACACGTAGATACATTGCACAGAATTAATGTCTTAAAAACTATTTTAAATTATTAGGTTATGACTAATAAACAGGTTAGTGTTCTGACGTTTGATTTTATTAGGTACCTACTATCTATACTTTAAAACAGTTTATATGATGACCGCAACTTCGTTCGCGTGGATTTAGGCTTTTAAAAATCCCTTTGGGACTCTTTGATTTTGCGGGATAAAAAGTTGTCTATGTTATTTTCCGGGACGTAAGCTAGCTCTGTACCAAATTTCATGTAAATCGGTTAAACGCAAGTGCCTATAAAAATCCCGTGGGAACTCTTTGATTTTGCGGGATAAAAAGTAGCCTATGTCCGTCCGCGGGATGTAAGCTAACTTTGTGCCCAATTTCATCGAAATCGGTTAATCTAATGGACCGTGAAAGGCTAGCAGACAGACAGACACACTTTCGCATTAATAAAATATTAGTATGGATCAGTTTCAGTAAGATAATCAGCTTATTTCGTTTATCCACCCTAAAACAGCCACACTAGGGTGTATACTCGGGTCTCGGAAACGTGTATGTGTTTATCATCCACCCTGGACGCCGAATTTGTAGGTTGGTAGGTATAAATAATTTTTATTTCGGGGTAGATAGGCCGACAAACGTTTACGAATATACATTCTATGCTGGACGTTTCAGGGTGGATAAACAGAATAAGCGTTAGTCACTAGTCAGTAGTAGTATTTGTATGCGTGTTTGTAACTTTGTATGTACCAGTATGGCAAAAGTCTTGAGTGTATCCTACACCCAAAAGGTAGGTAGGTAATTCAATCATTTGAAAACACACTTCCCTTTATGTATTGAATTTCAAAAGAGTAGGTATGTATTTTAAACTTCTATTCAGAGATTCTAAAATTATTGATACACAATTATTTATTTATAAACTTTATTAAAAAGGATGCAAAAAGTGATGTTGCCGTATTCTTTATTCCTTAATCTGTTTGGAACTCAGGGCCGAGTCGTTTACAAAAAGTGTGTAATTTTCCAAAGACGCGCAACGATATCACAGTTTAGCCACCACACAATAGGGTATTTTACCCTTTTTTTGGTTCCGTACCTCAAAAGGAAAAACGGAACCCTTATAGGATCACTTTGTCGTCTGTCTGTCTGTCGGTCTGTCAAGAAACCTACAGGGTACTTCCCGTTGACCTGGAATCATGAAATTTCGCAGGTAGGTAGGTCTTATAGCTGACATTAGGGGAAAAATCTGAAAACCGCGAATTTGTGGTTACATCACAAGAAAAAAATTAAAACGTGTTCATGAACAAATATTACTATTTTCAACTTTTAAAGTAAAATTACCATACCAAGCGGGGTATCATATTTACTTTACTGTACATTCTAAAAAAGATTTTAAATTTTTATTTATTTTAGGCATAATAGTTTTTGATTTATCGAGCAAAATGTCAATAAAATACTAAACTCTAAAGTGATAATAAACTACCAAAAAAATTTCAAAGATTTTGTTTGATCGATAAGTAGGTACAATAAAATGCATTAAAATTTTGCATATCAAAATTCGTCACGAAAACGCTGCCCGCCACCACTTACGTTAATGAGCTGTCAACAGTGTTTTCTTAGTGAAATACATTACAATTTCAATCGATGTGACGTCACAGTCACATACACGGATATAGTGAGGTAACTAAAATAAAACAGCATAAGCATAGCGTCAACCAATCCTTAATCTGAGTTTTGTTTACTGTTATGAGTATAAGTAGGTATTTAAGTTTATAAGTTAGAATACAAGTTAGAATATCATTTAATACGTACATACTAATTATTTTTAAGGAGCGCCAGCTCGCCAACAAACTGGTTCACCAGTTTGGCGAGAGACAAACAATGTACTTATCTGGTATACGCTTGATCGGGGTCTAAAAACACAAGGCAGCGCCAAATCGTCCATTCGTCGTTTTTGCTCTCGATCAAAAGCCTTTTCTAACTGTACGATTGTTAAACTACGACAACAATATACTCGTTCACGAAAACGAAGTTGTATGGCCAAATTCAATCCTCAATAATGACGCCGACTATCCGGTTTCTTGTAAGAACCGTCTGATTGCCTATTTTATCACCTAAAATAGGCTTAAAGTGGTCGTTGTGGCTTGTTTTTAGAGACTATTGGATATAGCCTTAGAGTAAAAGCAGACGAACGTTTTTTAGGGTTCCGTACCTCAAAAGGAAAAAGGAACTCTTATAGGATCACTTTGTTGTCTGTCTGTCTGTCAGTCTGTCAAGAAACCTACAGGGTACTTCCCGTTGCCCTAGAATGAAGTTTGGTAGGTCTTATAGCTGACATTTGGGGAAAAATCTGAAAACCGTAAATTTAGAGTTGCATCACACAAAAAAAAACTGTTAGTATTTTTAATTTTCTAAGTAAGATAACTATTTCAAGTGGGGTATCATATGAAAGGTCTTCACCTGTGCATTCTAAAACAGTTTTTGTTTATTTTTATGTATCATAGTGTTTGAATTATCCTGCAAAATGTCGGGATCGAACCCCCAACCTCCGGTTAGAAGGCGGACGTCCTAACCACTAGGCTTTCACAGCTTTGATAAACTTTATCCGGTCTATATTTTATCAAACCACGGGAAAGGAAGATAGCTAATGACACAAGCTATACACAATTTTCTTAAGAATTACGTGGAATAATCATTAATAAAGTTAAAGTGTGTTTAAAGCAAGGAAACACATATTTAAACTTGAAGATACCAGTGTAAGCAAACATCACTGCAAGTCGTTGGTTGTATTTTGTATTGAGAATTACAATCCGTCAATACAAGCTATGATGTAATTACTATTTCTGAAAGGATTAACATAGGTGTCCACATAAATCTGTCTCGTTTTGATAAGTCTGAGCAAAGTCAGAGTGTGCTCTATAGATCTCAGCCTCAGAATAAATGCCGGTGCAAATAGAATAACAAAGTAAGTAACAAACACTGAAATCAGAAAGATTTATTAATGTACTGAATTTATAGCGATAAGAAGATCAGAGCGAAGGGAACGCAACATGTAAAAGTAAACCGACAAGCATGTGTGGCCTCTGTATTTCCTTTAGACGGACTGTCCAATTTCTGTTAAGTATAATTTAGGAAAAATTAATAAAAACCGGCCAAGTGCGAGTCAGGCTCGCGCAATGAGGGCTCCGTACTACAGTCGTATTTTTTCGACATTTTGCTCGATAATTCAAAAACTATGATGCATAAAAATAAATAAAAATCTGTTTTAGAATGCACAGGTGCATACCTTTCATATGAACTATGTTTCAACGTCAGCCGAAATAAAAATATACCATCAGCTCGAAACTTCAGTCTAGTGCTGACGTCACTAAAATGGCGGCCACGCGCATTAGCAATTTGCTGGACTTATATAAGTTCATTTCGTTTCCCATTGCTCATTTTGCTGGTGAGATAAATTAACTCGGGTATCGAAATTTGATCGTGATTCGTGCTGACTATGCAAAAATTTCGATAATTCGCGGATATGAACTTTCCATCTACATTAATGAGTGAAAGAATATTGCGTAAGACGAAATAAGATAATGTAAAAACTAAAGAGACAAAACAACATTTATGTGGTCCACATTTCTCCATTTGGTTGCAGATATTTCTTAGCATATAATTTTGCACACTATTGCCACAGTTTTACGAAAAACTGTGCTATTACTGTTAGGCCGGCCAGACACGGACTGCTCGAGTGGTTAGCCAGTGATCAACATACACGGACCGCTCTTGCAGTCAGAGTCGGCAGCTTCAAGCTTCAAGCAATTTCAATGCGCCGGAAGCGTGCGCGACGTGGAATGAGGAGCGCGGGCGGAGGTAACTGCGCGAGAGCGGTCGACAGCTCGAGCAGTCAGTGTATGCCTGTCAGTGTTTCCATGTACACGGTAATTACCGTAGATGCACCGTAATTCAGCCCTAATCTACCGTCAAGGTAATATGCCCATTACCTTGACCGTGTCACCGTAATACAAAATCACGTTAAAAATTCATAATAAACTGCGTAATAGTAGTATTTCGTCCTTATTCAAGCAATTAGGAAGGAGTAAAATGTAAAACTAATGAGATTTAACAAAATATTAATATGAATAAATCCGTATATGAAAAAGATATTGCTATGCTAGGAGAGTCAGATTCAGAATAATATTAATAGCTGATTAAAAAGCTAATTCGTGACGTTTTTTCTTTTAAAAATGACACGGTAATTTACACGGTATTCTTTTAGTTAATCCACCGTAATTTAATCTAGAAACACCGTAATTTTAACCCTTGAACACGGTAATTCTCAATTTACATATGGAAACACTGATGCCTGTTGACTGCTTGACCGCCCAACCGCCCGAAGCAGTTGCAACTGCTTGAGCGGTTTGTGTATGTACGTACTTAGAAGTCTGTAGTTCAATACGCAGTCCATCTTGACTGCTTCAAACTGTCCGTGTATGGCTGGTCTTATGCTACGGAAGAGTTGAATTAAGCATATATGAATAAATATTTGTTCAAATGTTTTAACTTGAGTAATGAGTTAATATTTGTTCTAGATTACCTTGATAACAGTAACCAGCGTCTTAATTTTACTAGCAACTAGCTTTTGACAGCACTTATAAGTCTGCGTGGATACGCAGGTCGCCAGGTCGGCGGTATGAATTTAGAATTTCTAGGGACCATTATCGCTGATCCATCAAGGGTAGATGGTAGAGTGGTGGGAGGGGATTGGATGAGGAAGGTTGAGGACCGGCGGGGTGATTACGTATCTCGCGACGGGCTTCGTAAATCTCGCGATCATTGCTGTCAAACGTCCGGCAAGAGAGACACAGCAATAGCCACAAAGCAAAATAAGAAGAAGAGAGACAGCAAATGAACTGTCGTATTGCTACTGCTGTCGCTACTGCAACGTTTGACGTAATCACCCCGCGGGTTTGGTGGCGCTCATTAGGGGAGGCCTATGTCCAAAAGTGGACATACACACCTTCTATGCGTTATTGTTAGCAGCTAAAAGTGTGCAATAAAGTTTTATGATTTATAATTGGTAGAAAGGCGCCTCTTTAGAAAGTCGAAAAGGTCATTGATATACCAATGACCATAATTTTTAATCAACAATGGGTGTTGAAGATAACTGTTAAAGGTGGATAGAATTGCGAAGTCAGAGACTCTGTAATATAGAGACCAAAGACACATTACACCATTCATTCTATTCACAGAATGTGTATTTCTATTGCTGCTATAACAACAAATAATAAAAAATTCCAAATGGCCGCCATGAAATTTTAAAAATATTAAGTATTTCTTGTACGATGGTACGGAACCAGTGTGCGAGTCCGACACGCAATCGATAATTTTTAGGGCTCCGTACCTCAAAAGGAAAAACGGAACCCTTATAGGATCACTTTGTTGTCTGTCTGTCAGTCTGTCCGTCTGTCTGTCAAGAAACCTACAGGGTACTTCCCGTTGACCTAGAATCATGCAATTTGGCAGGTAGGTAGATCTTAGAGCTGACATTTGGGGAAAAATCTGAAAAACGTGAATTTAGGGTTGCATCACACAAGAAAAATTAAATTGTGGTCATAAACTAATAATATTAATTAGTATTTTCAATATTCTAAGTAAGATAACTATATCAAGTGGGGTATCATATGAAAGGTCTTCACCTGTGCATTCTAAAACAGATTTTTATTTATTTTAATGTATCATATAGAAGCTGTGGTAGCCTCGTGGTTAGGACGTCCGCCTTCCAATCGGAGGTCGGGGGTTCGATCCCGGGCACGCACCTCTAACTTTTCGGAGTTATATGCGTTTTTAAGTAATTAAAATATCACTTGGTTTAACGGTGAAGGAAAACATCATGAGGAAACCTGCATGCTTGAGAGTTCTCCATAATGTTCTCAAAGATGTGTGAAGTCTGCCAATCCGCACTTGGCCAGCGTGGTAGACCAAAACCCTTCTCACTCTGAGAGGAGACCTGTGCTCTGTAGTGAGCCGGTGATGGGTTGATCATGATGAATGTATCATAGTTTTTGAATTATCCTGCGAAATTTCGAAAAAATACGACTGTAGTACGGAACCCTCATTGCGCGAACCTGACTCGCACTTGGCCGATTTTTTTAATCTACTTCTTTTTCACATAATATGTATTATGTAATATCATTGAAAGAGACTATATTATGCTTATTAGGATATCTGTGTCTATGATCTGTAGGTAAATAGGTACGAGTTTTATATAGATTTTACATGGAGTCATGAAACATGTGTCACAAGGCACGTGATATAAATATAAGGAGCTATGACAAAATGGCTATTTCTGTATTCTAAAAAGAGCGTTGACCTCAAAAATATTGTTGAATTCACGAAATCATATTAAATTGATTAACAATATACCGGTTTTTCGAAATAATTCTAACGAAATGGTCCACATAACGGTGTATAGGCGGGTAACACAAGTGCAATATGATCCTACCTATGGAAAATAAAAATATGTTTAGTCATTGTTTAGAAAAGAACTACGAACAACATATTTGTAAATATTTGTAAATATATACCTAATACTTTACCGGTTGAGCCTCAATAGCTCAACCGGTAAAGGAGTGGACTGAAAACCGAAAGGTCGACGACGACGGTTCAAACCCCGCCCGTTGCACTATTGTCGTACCTACTCCTAGCACAAGCCTGACGCTTAGTTGGAGAGGAAAGGGGAATATTAGTCATTTAACATGGCTAATATCCTTTAAAAAAAATGTATATAGGTATGTATATTTATACATATTTGTGTATTATTAGAATGTACTGTGTATGTAGTCTAATTTATAATAATATAAATATACCTAGGGCCATTTTCGGCTGCCGCACCAACCCGTGCTTTCGTGATTCCTTTCGTCAAAGCTTGCCTGGAAGAGTCAAGAGATCGCTTTAGCGATAAGGCCGCCTTTGCATGCTACAGCTATTAGATTAAGATCCTGTATTGTGTTTTTCCAATGTTTACTTTGTGTTGTGTGCAATGAAGTGTAAAATAAATAAATATTTAAATCATATGGGTAGATAGGTAGGTATAGTAGACGACAGGTTGAGATGAAAATCGGAGTATATGAGGCGGGGCGACACGACGCGCCGCACACGCGCACGTCACCCGCGCTATGTCGCACCGCTATGCACCGGCTTAGCGCGGGGCCTGTGCGGGTGTGCGGAGCGTTCTCACCCCCATCTCGACCTGTCGCGTACTTTACGTAAGTAATTTTTAGTACCTACATTATGTTCATAATATGCACATACCTACCTAGAATACTAGACTGCAGAGCTCAGACAAGCCGCCAAGCGCTTACGAGCACGAAGAAACCAATATTGCGTTTTTTTTTTGTGGAAATAAATAAATTAAAATTAAATTAAATTAAGTACTTTGAGTTAATAAGAGCAGAATAAAACAGATAAGTTAGTGCCTGTATCTTCATTTTTTCCCGTCATTATTCCGGCTAGTGATTAATTCAAAGCGATCTAGCTTGTCTATGGTAAATGAGTTGAGACAGAATACGCTCAATTCATGTTAAACAGCCATAAAGAACACAAAACATCGTTTAATGGCTCTTTTTGCGGAAATAAAGATCAAAGCAATCAACTGACTGTTGCGTAAAACTGACTCTCGACTCTCGAGTCTGCACGCTTCTTCACTAGCGTGCGCAAGGCTTACAGTATGAACACCCGAAGCTGTGATAGCCTAGTGGTTAGGACGTCCGCCTTCTAATCGGAGGTCGGGGGATCGATCCCGGACACGCACCTCTAACTTTTCGGAGTTATGTGCGTTTCAAGTAATTAAAAACCGGCCAAGTGCGAGTCAGGCTCGCGCAACGAGGATTCCGTAATACAGTCGTATTTTTCGACATTTTGCACGATAATTCAATCACTATGATGCATAAAAATAAACAAAAATCTGTTTTAGAATGTACAGGTGAAGACCTTTCATATGATACCCCACTTGATATAGTTATCTTACTTCGAAAATTGAAAATACTAATTATTAGTTTATGACCACAATTTAATTTTTTTTGTGTGATGTAACCACAAATTCACGGTTTTCAGATTTTTCCCCGAATGTCAGCTATAAGACCTACCTACCTGCCAAATTTCATGATTCTAGGTCAACGGTAAGTACCCTGTAGGTTTCTTGACAGACCGACAGACAGACAGACAACAAAGTGATCCTATAAGGGTTCCGTTTTTCCTTTTGAGGTACGGAACCCTAAAAATCACTTGCTTTAACGGTGATGGAAAACATCGTGAGGAAACCTGCATGTGTGAGAGTTCTCCATAATGTTCTCGAAAGTGTGTGAAGTCTACCAATCCGCACATGGCCAGCGTAATAGACTATGGGCAACACCCTTCTCACTCTGAGAGGAGACCCGTGATCTGTAGTGAGCCGGCGATGGGTTGATGATGATGATGATGAACACATGTAAACGGCGCGAAACAACCATCCACACCAGAGTTTAAAAAACTGTTTTTTAAAGAACAAAACATTTTGTTTAACAAGACATTAAAAACATGTTTTAAACATATAAATGTCCACGACTTCTTTCGCGTGGACTACACTTTAAAGAAAGTTCAAACCCCTATTTTATTCCCTTAGAGGGATTGAATTTTAATAAAAACCTTTCTTAGTGGATGTCAACATTATAATAGCTTTCAACATGCCAAATTTCAGCTCGATCAGCTCCTAATATTATAAAGCCGAAAAATTGTGTGTTTGTTACTCTTTAACGCAAAAACTATTGAACGGACTTGGCTATTTGGAATATATTTATTATTTATTTATTTATTTATTTAGTATTTAATTAGAACGGCCATAAAGCCAATTACACTAATTAAACTACGAGTACAAACTAACATAAACATACTTACAAAAATTGTTTAAATTATAAATTTTAAAAAGCAAAATTATAAATTTTCACAAAAGTGCAAGATCTGACCCATGAGGTCAGCCCATTAATATATACCCCGGATTAACACATTTCACATTTTTTTATCTCGGAAAATCAAAGAGCTCGGGTATACAGGTACCTATAGTAAATGGACTAACTTAAATGGATGAGGAAATTCTATAAAATTTCATTTTTCCTTATCTATTTCGGTTACTTAAGTTAATTGATAAAAACATCGCATACCTAAATAATTTTTAATGCGGTCAAGACAAGAAACCACAAGAAACTTAATAACTAGTAAAGTCATGGTCAAATATTTAACCTGTTTTTATTTGTTTATAACTACAAGTTTGTATAATTAGGTACCTACACTTAATTTATAATCAATCACCGAATTCTTCAAGGAGGGTCAATGGTCAATGAATCCATAATACGTATAGAACTGTCAAACGGTACGGAAGCCTTGTCGCCGCGCAATACGGCCACCAAATGAGAAAAATTCTAAAAAGTTATAAACAAGATAGTATTAGCAATAAGCAATCGAAAAAAGTTAATTTCAGTTTATAAAATTATATAATGAATTTTACAATTCATTTTAAAAATTTCACTTTTTTATCTGTTCTACAAACATACAAACGCATGATACCATAGCCGCCATGTTAATTCCGACGGTGACATCAGATGGATTGAAATTGTTATGTATTTCACTAAGAAAACACCCTTGCTTACCAATCCGTGTGACGGCATGACAGCTCATGAACCTAAAAAGATGGCGGGTATCTAACGTTTTCGCAGCAAAATTTAAATGCATTTCTATTGCACTTTTCATTAGAACAAAATTTTTGGGTAGTTTATTAGGTATTACTTTAGGTTCAAATTAAGACACTGTTAAGAAAAGAGTAAAATACCCTATTGTGCGGTGAAACATCAAGACGCTTTAGGCTGGGCGTAAACGAGCCACTGACCACAACCACCGGTGGCTGCCGCGCGAAGTCGCCACTTAAGCAGCAGCGCGGCAAAAGTGCCACCCGTCACAGTTGCAACCGGGTGCAGTTTTACGTCAGCCACCGGTGTTCGGATGCCACAGCATCGACAAGGTCTGCATTCGTACGTAGTTGAAATTCCACGGACATGCTTCCTCATTTCTTATCCGAACCGCTAGGATATGGAACGCCCTTCTGGCATCAGTTTTCCCCCCCACTTTTAATATAGATAGGTACCTTTAAGTACAGAGTGATAGGTATGTTCTAGGCAAGCGCATTCCATCTTAGGCTGCATCATCACTCGTCAGCTGCAGGTCTGATTGCAGCCAAGCGCTAGTCTATAAGTATAAAAAAAACATTTTCAAGCATCGGCATCTTGTGTGAGCCCGCAGGGGTCTTCAAGAGGCGAGTCGCGGACACTGCTAAAGCGCGTGGTTACCACAGACCACACAATATGTCGGTGCGGCGAGTCCCTAAAAAATGTATGAAAAAACGTGTAAACTAAGTATTTGTCGCTGGCCACCGGTGACCGGTGGCTGTGGTCGACAGCTCGTTTGCACCACGCTAAATACGGACGTATTTGCATAGCGATAACATTAAGCTAAGCGCGGTGACCGGCCGCCTCTAGTTATCTTACAAAATTGTACGTTAAAAGTTCCGCTTGCACATGCACTCAATGCCGTACTACCAATTACAATATTCGTAATTGCCGTATGATGAATCAAGGCGCCTATCTATAAAGCGCACTTTGACTTTGACACAGCAATTCGCGCTGATGCCGGTGAAAAGCGGATATAGGAATTAGGATACTGTTATTATACTACTTAATAGGCATGTGCTTAAAATTATTCCTGTATGTGTCAGTAACTGCCGTAAGTGTAGATGTGTGTGACTCCCGGTATTAAAGATCACTGGTACCATTTCTATTGACTTATTTAGAATTCTATGTGATTCACGAAGGTGCCTAGTTACTACGCATACAAATAACATATTTAACCCAATTACGAGATGAGATGCTGTGTCGCTAAAAGGCTAATGGATTAGTTTATCATAGATGGAATTAAATTAGTATACCTATTACCTACCTAATGTATCAATTTCATAGTCTCAATAGCTCAACGGGTAAAGGTGCGGACTGAAATTCGAAAGGTCGCCGGTTCAAACCCCACCCGTTGCACTATTGTCGTAGCATCGTGCAAAATGTCGAACAATAACGACTGCAGTACGGAACCCTCGTTGCGCGAGCGTGACTCGCACTTGGCCGGTTTTTTTTAATTATTCCTTGTCAGTTTGTGTGAACTGTGAAGGAGCCCGGTCCATAAATGTCCGGTTTGACCGGATATTGCCGCTTTTGTCTTCACCTATAAAGTATAAATTGTGGTATGTAATTATTAAGAAAATGTAACCGGTCGGTCTATTGTTTAACAACATTAAAAAGAACTTGTATAATGCTAATAGGTACTTACTTAATTTAAGTTTTTAGGGTTCCGTAAAGGTGCCAACAGACACCCCCGTTCTGGTGGTTCGACCACCTGTTGTGCCAGATTCTTTTTTCCACGCACATGCAAACTGTGGAATCAACCCCCTTGCGCGGTGTTCCCATTAGATTATTACAATATGGGGTTATTCAAGGGGCGGACCAACAAACTCCTGAAAGGCCGGCAACGCATTGGTGGTTCCTCTGGTACTGCAAATGTTCCTGGGCGGCGGTAATCACTTAACATCAGGTGACCCGCCTGCTCATTTGCTCGCCATTTTTATCACAAAATAAGTAAAAAATAGGAATGAATGAAAGAAAATAGAGGTGGCCAAGACTCACATAGTTGAATCACCGAGTGTATTAGGTATAGAAATAAGGACTATAGATAAAGCAAGTTTAAATAAAATAAATAAATAAATAAAAGTTTATTCAGCTCACAAAACAAGAAAAAACGAAAAAAAAACCAAATGTTACAAATAAAAAAAACAAAAAACTAGGTAAACTTTCCTGACATAAGATCTAACTATCCATGGACCTCTTGGTAAACTATCATTACACATCGCAGCGATATTAGGACGTTGCTGTCTAGTTCCTACAATTAGTACGTTTACACGTCCATGTGCTAATTACTAGTACGCAGCTACCTTGCGCTGTTATGTGAAAATATATTATTAAGCCAAATTAACGCCTCCTATGTTTGATGAAGTTTTATACCGACTAGTAGATACAAATAGTTACAACGTAACATCGACTATAAAATTGCTTCATCGCTTTATTGCTTTTGGGTTGAACATCGTTTGAAATGCACATCATAAAATTTTAAATTACGAGGTCTATCTCTGCTTAGAATACCTACAATACCTACATTTACAGAAGTCTAGTAGTCTTATTTCATTTTTGCCCACAAAATTAATTTCGCATCCGATTTAAATTTAAAGCATAGGATCATATACATAGATATAGGTATTATTTTTCATCTTTAGTGGTGGAAGTATTCAGCGCCATCTATGAAAATTATCTCAAACGTTGCCTGGAAACCTCCTCATTCTTGTGCCTATTACACATGAAGTTGGCAACCCTATACCAATTATGTCAAATAATATTTAGGTTGGCAAAGATCTCTTATTTCAATGATATATATTGTATGGCGATATAACTGTGTTGTCAGTTATGTACCCATAGCCCAAGTGACTACCCACCACCTTCCATGGCTCCCACCAACCTCGCGGTTATATGGCCGAAACGCGGGAGGGCGCACGTTCGGTACTTGCTCGGTGGCTCTTTCCCGGGGCGCCTTCTTAACTCCCTACAAATTCTTTTTCCTTTCCTTGTCCCTAATTAGTCTTTCTCCCCTTTCTGGGGCTTCGCGCACAAAAACGCAGATCCCCGCGTGCGCCGCGGTCCGGATCCTTCCTCAAACACCCACTGGTCCACGACCACGGTCCGAGCTGTTCCGCCTCTTGCCAAGTGACTAGTCAGTACTGGGTACTAGGAATAGTAGACTGAGTACTATACGTACCTATGCCTAAGTTTGCAATAGACGGTGTTAATTTTGCAGCCATCTTGCACTGTTGTGTGAATTTATTTGTCAAACAAACTTAACAAGTTCCTGGGCTAGGTGTGACCTTAAACAATGCCACACAATCCACAAACTGTAATCATCGCAAATCTTAACCCATCACCTGGCCCACTACTGAGAACGGCGGGGTGATTACGTAAAACGTTGCAGTAGCGACAGCAGTAGCAATGCGACAGTTCATTTGCTGTCTCTCTTCTTCTTCTTATTTTGCTTTGTGGCTATTGCTGTCTCTCTCTAGCCGGACGTTTGACAGCAATGATCGCGAGATGTACGCCTGTCGCAAGCCTGTCGTGAGATACGTAATCACCGCGCGGCCGGGTCTCCTCTCAGAATAACAATAGTTTAGGCTTATAGTTCACTCCATCACGATTCAAGGTGATCAGATGCGGTTTGGCAGACTTCCTACACCTTTGAGCACATATGGAGAAGTCTCTGGCATCCAGGTTTCCTCACGTTGTTTACCTTCACTGTAGCAAATGATATCTAACAGCTTAGCTTGCTAGGGCGAATTTGGAACCCCCGTAGCTTTAGTTTTAAGTTTTCGTAATTAATTTATGATCAACATTACAATTATCAATTATTATCTTACAAGAGCAACCGCCGAGTTTCTGGCCGGTTCTACTATCGGCAGGAAAGGAATTCCGAACCAGGTGGTACATTTCACAACCTATGTAGTATGTAGGTAGTACTTGCAAAAGTTTGTTTGAATCCGGACCCTTATTATAAATGCGAAAGTGTGTTTGTTTGTTGGTTTGTCCTTCAATCACGTCGCAATCTGGAGAGTGACATAGGATACTTTTTATCCCGGAAAATCAAAGAGATTTTTAAAAACCTAATTCCACGCGAACGAAGTCGCGAGCATCAGCTAGTAAAAAATATTTTTATTAAATTCTACGAATGGGTATATTTAAATACGTTCTTTAAGTTTTGTAATACATATAAAAGTAAATAGTTATGATAGGTAATAATATATACATATAATAAGATTTTTTTCTGGGTAAGTATTAGGTAAGTAGGACTTTTATAATAAGTAGTTATAAATAAAAAGAACGATTGTTATATTAAATACACGCACTGATGATTAGTTATTACAATAATTAACAATACAAGTAAATCTATTGTTTTCGATGTAAAGTTAGAAAAAAAACAAATATAAATAATTTATATACCTCTTGAAGAAGTGTCGATGGCAAACGAGTTCTTACTGTCATGGATTCCATGAAAAAGGCTTAAATTATAGGAAAAAGAAACGTTTTTTGGAAAGAGTGATTTGGCAATGACATGCGTGGTTGTCGCAGCTCAAACTACTGGACGCTTATCAGTCTGGGCATAGACGTAGGCATCCGCTAAGAAAGGATTTTAGATAATTTAACCCCTAAGGGGCGTAAAATGAGGGTGTAAAGTCTGTGTCACGCGGACGAAGTCGCGGGTATAAGCGAGTAATAATAATAATAATAATTTCAGCCTGCTTTACAATGTTAAAGTTATTTCGGAAAATGTCACAATAAAAAGTGAAGCAGCAATTAACACTTCAAATACACAAGATAAGCAACACACGACTTGGGTGACCATGGCCAAAGAAACAAAACTAGGACAAAATTAACTTGACATACATTTCTTCTCTCTATAGTCCACTTTATGAAACTTTTATTATTTAATAATAATAATAACAACAAACAACATTATTGTTAACAAAATTACAGACAGTAAGAATACAGGATATACTTTAAAAAAACAAAGAGCTACATTCTCACTAAAGTGATCTCTTCCAGGTAACCCATATATGTATATACCTAGGTATACGTTTAAACATATAATTTTTATTTTAGTATTCCGTATTCAAATTAAAAACGGTAGTCAGTCTCTATCCATAACAGACGTTTAATTCTGAAACTGTAGTTTTAAAAATTACCTACAAAACGTATTGTTAACATAATAATACCGCTAATTAGGCCAGTTTTCAAATTAAGACAAACAATTTTTTCAACCTACATTTAAGTAGGTACCGAGCGCTATCGACCAAAAAAAACGACAAAAAAATGCATAGATATTATACTTAAATAGGTACCATTCGTGGGTTAAATTGATAATTTTAAAATTTAAATAAATAATAAATAAATAATCTTTATTTTTCACACAATAATTTCACAAACAATAACAGCTGGGAACGATGGTCCTGCAGAAGTTTACACTGTGTTGCAGTGATCATCGCCCTCCTCATACAATATGACAATATGAGTGCGCGTTTGTTTGTGTGTGTGTGTGTGTGTGTGTGTGTGTAAATGTTATATTATGTGAATTAGATTTAATTACAATGCCAAGACTTTATAAGTTGTTCTGATTGATCGTAAGAAAGAGTTAAAAGCCATTTAGTACATATCTTTTTAACTCTCGCCGCAGTTAGGGGATATATGTGTAGGATTTTATTGATATGGTTATACAATGAACAACTAAAGTGATAATAATGGCGACTCGCAATAGCGGTTTGACGAGGTCTATAAGTGCACACCTTGTAAGATCTCCGTTGTAAGTTACCCACAATAGGGTTGTAAGAAAGTTCAGAGTGTTTGCGTAGAATTGTTTGTAATATAAATAATTGGCGGACTGTGAGCAACTGACAGCTCGAGTACAATTCAACAGTAGGGAACAAAATAGGTTTTTTGAGCATTACTTTTAGAACTGCCCTTTGGGCTCTTTCAGGCCTTAGCATAAGCGTTTTAGGAGATCCACCCCAAACGGTTATGCAATAAGATCAGACTGACTCAGCAAGAGCATGATAAACGGACGTCAGGCATTGGGGGTCAGCCACATTCCTTAAGTTTTTAAAAACAAACATTAACTTTCTAGTACGTTATGACTTATTCGGTTATGTTTCTAAAATAGTTGTGAAGCGAAGCTTCTTTAGAGTTGTTGCAGGCTCGGCCGCTTGGAAATAAACCGAGAAAAACGTCACCGTGACCGTACTTTCCCGTCCCTTATCACACGGCTACACTACTGTGTCAAGCACACATTCGAACAGCTCTGCGCGCACTCCTTCGCGCGCCTGCTTAGGTAATTTACTTTGTAACTTTTTCAATAACATAAGCACTTTAAATATTAAAAAAAACTTATACTTAGTGTAAAATTATAATATTATACATTACACCGAAAATTACTTTAACCAAAAAATATGTAGAAATTTCGCTTCTGTCAGGCGTCACCTCTCGCCACCCGTTTTTACAAACATCTTTTATATTTAGTTCATTGAATAACAAACACAGACGTATATACATGACAAATTATAACGTTTCTTTGTTTTACTCCAGAACCCTAAAAATAAATAAAACAGAAAATTCCTTAGTAACTCGAAAACATAGTTATCTCCATCACAACTAAGCATTTAATTGTGAAGGCAAACAGTGCTATCGTCGCGCGTCGTCGACAAACGTGATCTATCTAATTTTGCTCGCTGCAACATCGCTAATATTTGTCTTGTTACAAAACAGATCGACATATTTTCTTATATTTATATACATATTTACGTACATTTTTACGAAAAACTAAAAAAATGTGTTATTTGATTTATAGGTACAGTTGTCAGTTGTCAAACAAATAGTTACAATGGCCGAAAAAGTGGATCCCTTTTCAAGAAACGAGTGACATAATTTTTAGTCATTTTAGTCCTAACTCCTAACTGTCTACTAGCCTCTAGTTAGTCGCTTAGATCGGTAAAAAGATAATAAAAAAAAAATCTAAAGTTTCGGCCTGGAAGTCGCATAGGTATAGTATAGACGTAGACGTAGGACCTAATGGGAAAATACAAAGATTCATTGGAAACGTGTGCCATATTTCATACACTGTTTCAACTATGCCTAAATTTTCTAGTCAAAAAACGTGCAATGGGGATGGGATGGAAACTAATCCAATCAGCAATTATTTATTACGCGTCAAAATACGCGCTCAGTATGGCAGCTTGTATCAAATAATGAAATGTGACGTCATAAACATTTGACATGCTTTTTAAACAAGTAGGTAACGTAACGTAAAGAGAACGTGGATTTTACTATTTTTGAAGACCGTGTATTTTTATCACTAGGAAATAACATATTTTTACATAGTTAGTTAACATCCTTATTCTGAGTGTGTATAATTTGAGTTTCTTACGCACTATAATTAAAAAAAATTAAAAAGCAACCTTGCGGAAGTTTGTACGGAAGGCTAACTACTTTTTATTACTGAACAACAGGACTTATGCAACACTTCACTATATTATGCTTATGTCAATATTATACCAGTCCATGTAACATGCATGGTATCAAATCTATATATATCACCAGTTCAGCTGCTGGGTACAAAAAAATACTACCGAACGTAAAGGTTTGTATGCCCGACACAAGTCGTTTAAGTCCTGTATTTCAATGGGGCAAAGAGCGTTTACAGTAGGTATTGCACAAACCCCGAAACCCGGGTGGTTTTGAGCTACACCTTATAGGCCTTATGCTATGCCAGCTAAAATTTTACATCTCTGTCTTATGAGAGAATATAGGTACAGCTGTCACATAACGCCACCGAACCGGTTGCGAACCTCTTTCCCCACCATCTCTTTACTCGCGTCCTCCACCAGAACCGTATGCCGCTGTTTGTTTAGGCCGTCGATGCTACTTCATTGCCTGAGAGTTCCAGCTGAGACCTTGTCTCGTTATGTTAGGAAATATGGCCAATCCCACCCTATTCACCCCGAGCTCTGGGAGTATCAGATTGGAGTATTTATGAGAGTAAGGAAAGACAGAGTCAACATATATTCTGTGTGCAGTGTACACTATTATCTAATCTACCTATACCGTGCAGATGGCAAATCTCTGTGACCGTATGAATAAAACGTCTGACCCCGGACACGTGTGAAACTTTTTTTTAATGAATGGCGAGCAAACAAGTAGACGGTTAAACTGATATTAAGTGATTACCGCCAACCATGAACATTTGCAGCACCAGAGGAACCGCCAATGCATTGAAGCCTATTCAGGAATTTGTTGCTTTAGTTTTAAGTTCGCGTAAAAATTATCACCACTATAATATCATCATCTTACAAATGCAAACCGACTATCAAAAAGCGTAATTTTTTTACCTACTTTGAATAAACGTTTTGACTTTTGACTTTTGTTGATCCACACTTTGAATAATCCCATGTTGAAATCCAGTGATACTTGCACTGATACTAAATCTATAACCTATTTCCCGTATTGTCCAGTTAATATATTTTCCATGTTACAATCGATTAACTAAGAATGTAATTAGTTTAGACTTAAGAAAACCATTAAATCTAAAATTAGATTATTAACTTACCAAGCAATTATTTCCTTAGTTTTAGGAAAACCTGAAAGTGACGTTCAATGTCGTTACGAACTAAAATTATATAGGTAGACTTATAGAATTTTATTTCGATTCAAAGGTAGGAAAAACAGAACGGAATTTATTATTTGATGAAAACTTTCACTATCGTGCAGATTACTGTTGGAGAAAAAAGTGACTGCGTAATGCGGAGCGCTGAGGACGCTTTCGTTCCAACACGAGCTACGCCAGCCTCGCCAGCCATCTTGTCGGTGATATCTAACTGTGATTTTGACACATTTTCGGCTGAATGAATATACTTCAAGACAAGCGACAAACTAACAAACTACTCCGCCTGGACAGAGGTAAACTAGAAAGGTGGTGGGACTCATAACAAGGCATAGCCCACTAAACAAACACCGTTTCGTTATAGGTGTCGACAGTCCTCTGTGCAGGGCCTGCATAAAGATCGATGAAACACCGACGCGCGTCCGACCGACGTGCTCCTAGAGTGCACGGGCGTGGTAAAACAACGCGAGCGCCATCTGGGTTCCCCAACCTCACTCCATGAAGCCTTTGACATTTTGACAACCTAGGCGGTCTACTCGGCTTCTGGAGCGAGCTTTGATGGCTGGAGTGAAGACTTCAGCCGGGAAGGGGCAATGCACGCACAACAGACGGAAACGTTTAAGTGCGGAAACCAGCCCAGAGCGAAGAAGAAGATACAAAGCCCAAAAATAGGAGTAATGTTTTCGGGGCTCATGTATTGTATGTATGTGAATTTATGTATGCCACCATAACCTCTAATTGCCAGAACAGATTTGGATTTTTGGAATCTCGTTCTACATCATCCCGAGTTACACTAAGCCATAAATTTTTTGAAAAAAAATCATTATAGCGGCATTTTCAAATGTGAAAAAAAAGATTATTTAAGTACTTATTTTTCACTTACTTGATAAACACCAGACCTGATGCAGTGTAGACTGCAAACCATAGGGCTTTAAAAAAGTACTTGTTAGAGATTTATTTTCGAGCAAAATGTCAAAATCAGACTCTCATCATCGACATTAATGCACGTTTTCGACCATTTGAGAATTTGTTTGTGAAAGTTTGAAAACAGCCTTTGAAACCAGTTTTTTTTAAAGCAAAATAGTGCGAGGTAGATAGGCTTGCGCTTGAGGACAATCATGTCTGGTGTGCAATTATGAGGCCCAGGTTGGAGCGTGCTTGCGTCTAAGGTACCTATTTACTCTTAGGTACATTGAAGTACATAACTTTACTTATGTACTGAAAAACAACAATCCTTCTAAAGCTATAAATATAGCAACTGACTTGTCATCTTACTAAGTAGGTAATATAATAAACAGATGATGCCCCCGACCTCGTCCACGTGGATTTAGGTTTTTTAAAAATCCCGTGGGAACTCTTTGATTTTCCGAAATAAGAAGTTGCCTATGTCTTTTCCCGGGATGTAAGCTAGCACTGTACCAAATTTCATCAAAATTGGTTAAACTGTTGGGCCGTGAAAAGCTAGCAGACAGACAGACTTTCGCATTTATAATTTTGGTATGGATAACAAACATCCAAACTTTCAGATGTTTGTTAGTCCTTCACGCCACAAAGACTGAACCGATTTGGCTGTTTGGAATGGAGATAATAGCTTATATAAATTAGCACATAGCTTCTTTATATCTAAGAGTTTGTGAGTTCTCAAAATGAAGGTATGCAATATAACTTATCTTCCGCTTCCTGACATATGAGGTCAGCCCTTGGAATGGGTCAGCCTAATATGTCTTCTTCTTCCACGCTTCTGTCATCCGTCAACGCATTATCCACCCCTTTAACTCGCATATTATATCCTCTTTCACGCAATCTCGTTTGTCCTCCCACATTCATATTAGGTACATACAATAAAACAAACTTTTTAAAAAGACCTTCTAGTTATTTACGAATTCATAAAATCATGATTGTGATTTGATAAAGTATAAAAAACGAGCTTTATATTCAAATCAAAATTACAGACTGTAAAGATAACGCGGATCAGATACTTACGTATATCTGGATAAAACTCGAATAATAATACCCAACGTATTTATTTTTGTTAGAACTTTTTGTTGATTATACTCACCACATTATGTTGCAAAGTTAAGAAACAGGTTTGACTTTGAAGTAAGCAAAGATCATCACTTTATTTAATGGCGTCTTAACAAGCTGAAACGTACAAATCTTGTCGCTATCCAGTCTTCATTTATTGGATGACCTTCATTACTTTGGATGTAAAGCCCGAAGCATACAAAATTCTCGACTGCGGGCGTACCTTTTCAACACAGCAATACAAAGAATAAAATCGACTTACTAAACACCGTCATAACCTAGTTGCAGTTGATTAAAAACAATTTCGCAAATCGCGAATTAAAAAAACGAGCCGAGTTGAGAACTACATCCTTTTTGGCAGTCTGTTAAAAAGTTGCGTGGAACAAATCAGTTACTAACCTAACCTAACCTACCCACAATAAATTATATTCATAATTCTTTATGGTAGTGTTTTATTCTACACTTTTTAGGGTTCCGTACCTCAAAAGGAAAAAAGGAACCCTTATAGGATCACTCCGTTGTCTGTATGTCTGTCCGTCTGTCGTGTCTGTCAAGAAAACCTATAGGGTACTTCCCGTTGACCTAGAATTGTTTGGCAGGTAGGGTAGGTCTTAAAGTAAAGGGAAAAATCCGAAAACAGCGAATTAGTGGTTAGTTCACAAAAAAAAATTAAAATGTGTTCATGAACAAATAAAACTATTGAAAATAGTTTTATTCTTCTTTTATTTCTACGAGGTAACGCTGCCAGCGTTCTGGGCACCCTGCCTCGTTGCGGTGGTTTAGATGATATTTTCGATCTGTAATTTTTACGTTTAATTATTTAAATTCATATTAAAATTAATAAATTTAAAAACTGAAAAAAAAAGTGGGGTATCATATGAAAGAGTTTTACCTGTACATTCTAAAACAGATTTTTATTTATTTTTATGCATAATAATAGTTTTTAATTTATCGTGCAAAATATCGAAAAAATACGACTGTAGTACGGAACCCTCAGTGCGCGGGTCTGACTCACACTTGGCCAGTTTTTTTGATAGAAAATCTCTTTTTTAAATCGGTCACAAAGCGGTTAAACATTACTTTTTTTTAGAAATTTGACATCATTTTTGTGAACATTTTATACCTATCACAAGCAGTTAAATTTTGCAAATCATTTTTAGTTTCGCAACTATTCACTCCGCACGTACTATCGCATGTCTACTTCCCTTTTACTGTTTACAGACGTCCCAACTTTGTTGGCGCCGACATGGTCGTTACCCGGACAAACTTGATTTGACAGAACTACGATAGGTAACCACAGATAACGCAACTTTCAGCTTTTATAAATCATCTAGTCAGAATTTTAGTTTGATAGCATAGCTCTACAGTAATCGCAATCTCTGATTGACTGACACTCTGTCACTATTGGATACAACGCACAATGCAGCAAGAATAGCATAAATTCAGTCAATCACACAACTGTGCGATTGTAGCAAAGTGAGAACCACAACTTTCGTGGTAAAAGGGCTGGATGTCGGTGATAGACACTGATGGGACGATGTACTGTACAACACCAACACCAAGACAACATATTAAAAAAATTGAATAGATGGGTCATGGAGATAGGAGGGATGGGTCATGGGGCTCACGGTGGGCATGCAGTATCTTGGTAGTCTAGTGCCGCCACTAACTGTACTTATTCCGTAACGAGTTTGTTGGACTGTTTGCGTTAAGTAAAACTCAATGGAGGATTTGGCGAACAAAACGGTAAAATAATAAGACTTCTGCTCTAAGCCCTTTTTTCTAATCCGGACGTTTTGATCACTGAATGCAAACTTGAACTCATTCCAAGCAAAACGACCTAAAACTATGCTGAAACCGAGTACAAAGATCGTGATTCCGATCAAAACGGTACAATCACAATACAAGGTACCTACTTACCTACTTAAACACTAAAGTTTCAAGAATTTCCATTCAGTTTTTTACTCCTGTAAAATTTCTTGCAATTACTTACATCATTTGGTCGCCAGCGTTTCAAATAAATTATAGTTACTATGGCCACTGAGATACAGTCGGATGGTTTGTAGCTGGCTAAAGTATACCTAACTTTTTGGCTGTTGTTATTTGTTAAGCAGCATAATATAATATTTAATTAATATTGTTATTAATTACTTACTAATAAGGTATTTTTACAAGTACATACATACTCGGTAATGGTGCATATGTACACAATACATAATATTATTGCTTACACAAGTAGACCAGGCCCACTACCTGCCGTGGTTTGACAGGACAGCTACAGTGTGAAATGGCAATAGGATACCTATTTGACAACTAGTCAAATCAGTAACTTTTTATCGAACGTCAAAACGCGCGCTTAGTAGGTACCTATGCGAGCTACTATAAAAATACTGAAATGTGACGTCACAATCATTTGACGTGCTTTTTTTTAGTTTACTCGATAATTTAAAATGGTTATTAAACTTAAAACTAACAAAGGGCGTGGATTTAACATATTTTGGAAGACCTTCTAATCAATAATCACTGAGAAATAACTTATTTTTGTCATTTTTTATTATTTTTGCCCCATGCGCAGGAAACCAGCATGGTCGTTTAAAATAGTTCATGTTTGTGAATAGATACCTAGCCGTGTACACGCAACATATTGGTTTCAGAGACCTCTTGGTAATAAAATAGTTTAGTAGGTACCTACCTAGTACAAACGTTTTACAAGTGCTTATGAATAATGTGAAATAGTGAATAATGATTCGTATAAAATTCCAGTAAAGTAGAAATTAAAAAATCAACTCCTAAAATACTTAATTGTCAGAAGTTGTCCCGATTTTATTTCCAAAATTATGGTTACACTGGCTACATCATCCGTCAAAAAAAATCGAATAAAAATTCGTGTCAAATATTTACCTACTAGTTACTTAAGGGAGTTTGTGCACTCATCCGTGAAATCACGAATTCCGTAAAAATACGAATCGAATGAGTAGCGACGTACCTATTTGTATGACGGATACGGATGAGTGCACAAACGCCCTTCTGTATCTGTTTGAGCGAGGTAATCTCTGCCAAACGGCTGAACCGAGTTTGAAAGAACTTTTACAGGCATACAGCTATCTATTTTTGTCAAGGATTTTCAGACTGCTGCTAGTGCCTATTTAGTAATATAGGTAGGTAGGTAGGTACTTACTATTACCCATTGTCACCATTGTTTACAAAATATTGTTTGTTAAATTATTGTTTTGCGATCTGCCATTCTCCCACGAAAGTGATGAATGGAAGAGGTCCATGATTTGCGACCTTCGGTAGGTAATGAGGATAAGTTACCTGGTTGGTGAGCGCGTCTATGACGACATAAGCGAGGTACACAGTTTCTTCCTCGTCAGAACCCAACGCGGCGCCTCCCAGCCCCGCCGTGCGGACATGTAAAGCGCACACCCAGCCTCCGGTAATCATCGCGCCATACACTGTCACACACCACACTAGCCGAGTTCACCAAATTAACAGTCCACTCGCATACTAATGTCTAACGGGATACCTCAGTCTCACAGTCCAAGTCCAAAACTACTCGTACCAAGTTAAACACAAACCTGACTGTTACTTAACACTCGCACGGGCACTTACGGTTCAAGTTAGTCTGCAAGTACCGCTATATGACAACGTATACGTAAGCGTTAAACGGCTTTCCGCTAGTGAAAATCTGGAATTAAAAGCTAATTCCATTCGGCGCTACACGAATTCGTGTGCCCGAAACTCCAAAACTCGATAGGTGTCAATGTATACGAAATTCTAGTCCCGGATACGCTCGAATGATTCCGTTCAGTCACTGATTTCACTTTGTGCTCACTGCTTAGAAATTGTTTCGTTTATGGCTGTTTTTGGTGAATATTTATATAATAGATATGTTTTAATTATTTAAATGTTAAGTTAGACACACGTTCGTGTCTTTCGGTACGGTAAATCGACTGGCAGTCGCTTGCCCCCCGTTGACACTGCGCAGGTAAACGCCAGGTGAGGCGAAGCGACGTTGCCAAACCGGTACTTATCATTGATGAGATAGCCGACTGCCGCGTCACTGACTTTACGCCTCGCAGCCTATAAACGCTTGCTTAACACCATTTTCTACGAATTAAGTTGGTAAAAAAACGTCAATGTATCCTAAATTTTTCCCACTTGCCAATGTTGTTACGCTGTCGTAGATAATTTTGTTTGTGAAGGTTTTTATCTAGATGGGTGATTTTGTTCAGTACGTGCTTATACATTGCGTCTATCGTTAGGCGCCTTGCTAAGCCTGTGTACGAAAAGTAGTATTTGATTCGGGTGTCGTTTTGTACTCGACCGTGAGATAATATCAATGAAAATAGCGACTGCATTTTCCAGATACCTCCAATCAGTGTTTCCATGTACACGGTAATTACCGTAGATGCACCGTAATTCAGTCCTAATCTACGGTCAAGGTAATATAGCCATTACCTTGACCGTGTCACCGTTATACAAAAATCACGTTAAAAATTCATAATATACTGCGTAATACGAGTACGAATCTCAGTCACCTTAGCATATTTCGTAATAACAACATTTCTCTTGCTCTCGGTTTAAGCATCAAATCTCAGCAATCTATTTTCGTCCTTATTCAAGCAATTAGGAAGGAGTGAAATGTTATATTGTCATTGTGTGTCATATTAATGAGATTTAACAAAATATTAATATGAATAAATCCGTTTATGAAAAAGATATTGCTATGTTAGGAGAGTCGGATTCAGAATAATATTAATAATTGATTAAAAAGCAAATTCGTGACTTTTTTCTTTTAAAAATGACACGGTAATTTACACGGTACCATTCTTTTAGCTAATCCACCGTAATTTAATCTAGAAACACCGTAATTTTAACCCTTCAACGCGGTAATTCTCGATTTACATATGGAAACACTGCCTCCAATATTACCGTGCCTCCTGTGCTCCATAAGTCCATACACAGTTCGCTGGTTTGCGAGAATAGTGACGTAACTCAAAATTATTGATTTTAGAGAATACCTTTTGAAGTTTTTTCTAAATATTTTATTACATACCGCAATATGAAAATGATTTATTGAGTGTTTGATTTAACTGATTAAAGGTGTACTGTCGAAACACTTAAAAATATTTACTTAACTTAACTTTATTGAAATAATAAAAAAAAATTGTCCTCTAAAGGGAGTTTTAGACAAATCGTTATTCTCGAGATCACATATTATAAAAAATCTACTTATTTTTGGTGAAAATAGACTCAAGTAAGAAAAGTCAGTATAAAATAAGATATATACCTAAGCAATTGCCCAGATCTATTCAAGAATCAAGTAAGTAAAAATAAGACTATAAAAACATACTTGCCTTTATCAGAAACAACGACTGATCTCTAAATTATGTCACTATTCTTGAAAACTGTATGACACTATGACAACTATTGAAATCGACAGTGCATGTCATCGAATCAACTAAGATGAGTCTGTATTTGTGTTTTCTCTCAAATGAATAAGGACGCTTCTTCTTTTTAACGAACGTTGACGCGAAATCGGCGTTGCGTTTCTGTTCACAATAAAATATCAAAGATTTCAAGTAGGTATATAATCAGTCAGTGAAGATTTCTGATCGTTTTTATACTTAACCCAATTTGACAGAATTTTGAGTTACGCTACTATTTTCGCAAGTCAGCGAGTTTTTCTTATTTATATTTAAAACAACGTTATAAAAGCAAGTTTAGTAGGTATTCTTTGTTTAGTCATGGTCATGTGACATTCTTCAAAATGTAAAATGAATAAGTAAAAGACCCTGAAGGCTGAAATATAAGGGAACCTATAAAGATCTGATAGAGAGCACAGGTTTTAAGCTAAACCATGTCAAGAACCAAGTACTTACCTATCATAGATTCATAGCAAAATTAAGCCAAGTATTTAGCATTGTGCCATCTGTTTCCGTCGTAATCTATGATGACTGATGAGATAAAAAGAGATGACATAAAAATATAATATCCTTTTTTATCTTTGCAGATAGCATAAAGCACGTTTGAATATTTTTTGCGAAGGTAAAATACCTATTCCATAAATAAAGTAGGTATTTAGTAGGTAGGTGCCTACATACTTTTGACTTAGTTTTAAATTTTAATTGTAGAACCAACTCACTTCAGCGGTGTTCCCACTACATTTCAACTAATGGGGTTATTCAAAGGGCGCATCAACGAATTCCGGAAAAGCCGGCGCATTGGCGGCACATGAGTAGGTACCTATTAACTGTTACTAACTAATAGGTACATAATTAACTACGTCAGTATATAAATGTATCAGTTTTTTTTGAGTTTTAAGACACATGTTACATTACATATCTTGCATTACAATTTACATACATTGTGATCATCTCAATGCATCGTCGGACCCATAAGTATCTACTGAGCAGGGGTCTTCTCTCAGAATGAGAAAGGTGTAGGCCATAGTCTATCACTCTAGTCAAGTGCGGATTGGCTGACTTTACCTATTTTGAACTCTCAGAGATTCTGATTTCCTCAAGATGGTTATTTTTTATTAAGTAGGTACCTACTTAAAAGTTAAAACGCACATAGGTACCTACCTACATATTATAACTCTGAAAAGTTAAAGGTAAGTAGACCCCGAGATTGAACCCAGGCCGCACACAATAACCGCTGACGCTACACTACAATACATCAACTGGGTTGGGTCATTGGGTGGCAGCGCCTTGAAAATTAACGAGGTACGTTTACTTCAAAATTACGAAAACATACAACGAAATCGTATTTTTTTTCCTCGTAACTACTAATTATGGTTTACCTGCACATTGAGTAACAATAATTAAGTTGGTAAGTTGGTAGGTACCTAATTACTGTACTTATCAGTTTTTGTATGTTTTAAGTAGGTAGGTACCTAGGTACCTAATTTACGTAAGCCGTAAATGGTTGGTAGGTACTCTAATGAGTCCACCCTGGTCGGCTGCATAGGGAGAGACTTGTCACCACCGGCTGTTATAGCGGCAATGCTGGACGACAATGAAGCATGGCGGGCAGTGGTCTCCTTCTGTGAAACAGTAATGTTCAAGAAGGAGGCCGCCGAGCAGGTTTGCGAGCGAGCTGATCCTGCTCGAAGGCGGAGATATCAGGGCGGCGTTGATCAACGTCCTGATCAGTCTAACCAATAGTCCCTGGCGCTAGGACTTCGAGGATGTGTCCAACGGGCGTCGTACTTCTACATAATATCTTCTGTGCTTCTACCCAATGCGGGCGGGCGCAGGTGACATGCAGGGGGGCGGGGCGCCCCCCCGCCTCATACCCCGACTGCCATCTCAACCTGTCGCGTACCTATACTATACCTAATACGGATATATATACGGAAACCTATACCTAACTTACCGTGTGTTCTGAGTCAGATCACACGGTAAGGCAGGGTTCCGTATCTATCTTCTGACACGCACTTGACAGTTTTTTTCGTTCATTGTTTTTGACGATCTGTGGTGAAATTTAAAAGTTCGCTGATGACCTTACAATCAAGAAGATCTTGGATTCTCAGT
Organism: Maniola hyperantus; assembly: GCF_902806685.2. Taxonomy (NCBI): domain Eukaryota; kingdom Metazoa; phylum Arthropoda; class Insecta; order Lepidoptera; family Nymphalidae; genus Maniola; species Maniola hyperantus. The sequence goes on from NC_048542.1 coordinate 3,618,918, forward strand.
TAGGATTTAAAAAAAAATAAGCGTTGATTTGGTCGGATGATTCCACATGCTCTCTGGGGCTCACCTCCAAATTTCGGTCACCCATCCAGTTACCGACTGCAGTCAAAGCTTGCCCAAAATAAATTGATTGTATTTGATAGCCTATATTAGATAAGCTAGATGTAAGTTACAAGATGTAACTTTTAGAAAGAAGCTATAGTTAAACTAGTAAACGGTCCTAAATTGACTACTGGCAATGACGTCAATCAAATTTAAGCCTTATTGAATATGCAAATTGAGTCTAAAATTGATTAATGATGCCAGCAGAAATGGGTCACACTCTAGATTGTTTATTGTTCAGTAATGTGAGGTGTGGGCGTCCATCTTGGATTTACGGAAACGGGCCAATCAGAGGCGAGGGAGGTCGGGGCGGCGCGTGCGCATGTATTAGGACGTTTTAGGACGAAGTTTAGCTAATCATTAATTAGTTTTCGTCTAATACTATTATGCAAGAAGTTCTAATTAACAATGTAGGTACCTACCTACTTATTCCAATCTAAGTTCCAACAGAGATCTCTTTTAACGTACCATCAGCAACAAAAAAATTCGCCTAAGTAGGATTCAAAATTCATCTAGTAGGTAGGTATGTAGATGTAGGTAGCTGTTAGATACACAGATTAGAGAAGTAAAGGTAAAGGAAGTAGGTACTTACCTACATCTCTAATCTGTGTGTAGATGCCTATAACCTGAGTAAGTACCTATATAATATACTTAGGTATAGGTATCTATTACCTAGCTAGATTTTAATTTTTTATTTATAATAAGCGAGTAAAGCAGGTGGGTCATCTGATGTTGAGTTGAGTGAATACCGCCGCCCAAACATTTGCAGCACCAGAGGAACCGCCAATGCGTTGGGTTGTCGGCTTTTCAGGAATTTTTGATTCGCCCCTTTATTCAAAACGTTGAATAGTAAACAAAAACATCGTGAGGAAACCTGCATGCCTAAGTGTTCCCCATAACGTTTTCAAAGGTGTGTGAAATAAATCTTACAGCATCTGCATTTGGCCAGCGTGATGGACTGAGGCCTAAACCCTTCTCATTCTGAAAGGAGACCGTGCTCAATTCACTTACTCAGCAGTGGGCCAGCGATGGATCAAAATGATGATTTTTTAACCTTTTTTCATGTTCATGGAAGTAAAGCAAACAATGATAAAATTAATAAGGATACAATGAAACCCTGAAAACAATTCTTCAGTATTTTAATTTAAAGACACAAGAAAATATGTAAAGCGCCTTGAACACATTGGGCCAATTCACTTCGCGAATGCAAAAGGCGATTTTGTCAGTTCGGGCAGCTTCGGCTTCGTAGAGCGTGGTCTCAGTCATTCATATGTGACGTAGACGACCAAGACTAACGCCCTACGAAGCCGAAACTATCGATTAATACAATACTTAGTAGGTAACGGGGCGCTGTTACAGCCGCCAATCTGGCGAGGCATGGAAAATCGTGTAAATACCTTTCATCTCTCCGCTTTGTTACGAACACATTCCAATAATAATTGGTGTACGTTCTCAGGACTATCGCAATCAGGACATTTAGGTGATAAGGCTTTTTTCATTAGGAAACCAAAATTGAGTGGATTGTGTCCGGAAATCCTTTCTAATTAGCGCAACTTGGACTAGATTAAACAGCGCAAAACGCTGGCAAGGTTTAAGTACCAGTAAGGTTTCGGCCAGCATTGCCGAAAGTAATAGGTCATTGTATACTGGAGCTTTAAAATGTAACAAAAGGTTCACATAGGTACATTGTTTAACTTTATAATCATTGTGTTAACAGTTTAAAACAATCACATTTATTATAATAGGTTCCCATCAAAAACATTTTACCTATCTATCTTAAATAAGGACCTATCTATCTTAAATAAGGTAAGGTATAGACAATAGACATAGAGCGGACTTTATGGAATTACTTAATTAAATTCATTTGTGTCTACAATATTCTTATTATGACTAGCTGATGCCAGCGACTTCTTTCGCTTGGATATACTTAGGTTTGTTAAAAGCCCGTAGGAACTCTTTGATTTTCCGGGATAAAAGTAGCCTGTGTCACTCTCCAGTCTTGCAAAAAATCACGTCGATCCGTTGCACCCTCGCCGCCTTCCTAATTCCTATCCACCTTCTCGACTGGCGGAACAGTAGAATATAGAATAGAATTTTCGAAGAAGCGCGTGGGATTTTCTTGAACGGAGTTCAATCATGTAGTCGTGGTTTGGAACTTTGGTAGAATGGTAAATGGTACAATATTAATTTTATTCACCATCAACAGTTGCCAAAAACGCATAGCTTAGGAGTGCAGTAAAATACCTACCTTGCAGCATCAGTATTAAGGAGTAGGACCTTGGAGTTAAATAATGGTGTCTATGTTTGGCATCTACAATATTATTTTACAAACAACAGTCCCTGAATACCTAACACTTAGAAGTGCAGTAGCCTGCATCATCAGGGTTGAAGAGTTGTGACATGGAGTTCAATCATGAAGTCGTTGCTTGGTACCTAAGCATACCTTTAATATCAATTCACCATCGACAGTTAGGTACTAAATCAGCAGGTCCAAATCCAAAAGTGCAGCAGTTACCATCTATGGTTAAGAAGTTGGGACTTGGAGTTTCATGTAGATACCTGCCTGCCTGCTTTGCTTGGTACTGTACCTACATACAACATTAATTTTTATTTTGAAGACTCCCTGGCTCAGTGGAGAGCGCTTTATCAGTGGAAGGTCCCAGGTTTAATTCCCGGCAGGGGCAATTACAAATTTTATTATTTCTAAATTTCCTCTGGTCTGGTTTGGTCTGGCTTTGGCTGTGAATAGTTATCATATCACCCTACCGGCAAAACCGTGCCGCCAAGCGATTTAGCGTTCCGGTACGATCAACGAGGCCATGATCATAGATCGTATTCGTAGGTCTATTCATCAATGCCTAGTTTAATAGTTAACTATATGTACCTACGATAAATTGCACACGCCAGCTTAAGCTCAGCCGAAATAAAAATATAGATACCATCAGCTCGAAACTTCAGTCTAGTGTCTAGTGCTGACGTCACTAAAATGGCGGCCACGCACATTAGCAATTTGCGGGCCTTATATTATAGATACTATGAATTCGGTATACCTATGGTTAGTTAGGTAGGTACTTAATAAGGATTATACAAGTGGTAAGTTGGTATAGTTCTCGGAGGATCAAAAAGTTCCCATATGAAAAAACTTAAATCCAGACAAACAAAGTCGCGTGCATCATCTGTTTTAAAATAAGACATCAAATACGAGTAGGTAGTTACTTAATTACTAGATGGATTAGCAACGTTACTATTTTTGTGAGTAGTATCACAGACCAATAACATAATAATAGGATATAGTATTTCGATTCGAACCTTGGATGAATGATCAAATTTTGAATTGTAGCGCCAAATGGCGTTAACCTTGCCATTAAAAAAATACTTAATTAAATTATTTAAACTTGATTTTAGTTATCACTTATCCTTATAAAAGAAATTCAGAAGATTACCTTTTGTTAATTCAATAATAAACACAAAAATAACTTCTCTATTAACAATATTTAATTTGGAGTATTATTTACCTCATTCATTCTTTCAAGGTAGCAACATCGTCACCAAACGTGACAGATGTTTACGCGCCAAACAATATGCCATAATGGTTGCTGGCTAAACGTTTGCGAAAAGTTTTGATTACTCGAGTTTTTGATTGTTTTACGTTTTACCCTTCATATTTGATGTGTGTCTGAATAAAAATTAATGTGGGCATATTTCTAAAAAATTAACTCCAAGATTATGTAGTATGTTTACATAAAAAGTGGGGTAAATGGCCTTATGTCTAGGCGGGAAAGGCAGGTGCTAAAAACTGGACGCGTGTGTTTTATCCTTGTGACTTAAAAAATACTGTTTTTATGAAGTGAATCGTGGTAAAACAATGGCTGCGACTACTCCGCGGCGTTCCTTGCGTATTCCTCATACGCATACTCCAAAAATGACTGAGAGGAAAAAGACCTTGTTTGTTGAGAATGAGGCAGGGAGGGAGTCCCTGACAAAGCACCGGCATCTTCCCGTGGTGGAAAGTGAAAGTGACAGCGATGATTGTGATCTAGGAATCATCAGCACCCTGGATTCCAGCTCTAGTGATGAAACAGACCAGAATGTTCCTAAAACACCAGAAAGGAGTGTTTGGCGTTAGTATACTGTATATAAATAGGTATTTTAAAATAATGATTAAGTAATGACTAGCGACACTTCAATGTGAAATCAAGTAGTTACAAAGCTCATAAATAAAGCCTTGATAGTATAAATGGTGGTGTAGTATCAGAATGGTTAAGGTTTGAAGTTTTGACTTACATATTATCACATTCCTTATGTTTTAAGTAGCTTTATATAAAAGCTTTACAATTAATTTGTGTATTCTAGCTATGTGAACAAAACCTTGTTGCTAACAGACTCTTATTTAGGCACTAATAAATTCTACCACTTTCTGAAGAACTTTGAGCTAATTTGGATTGAAGCTGATATAGATTACTATAAGCCTTTGAAAGTATGGTGTTTTATAAATATTGCCATAGCCAATCTTTAAAGTCATTGTTTTGTTTTCTTGTAAGTTAAACTTACACTTTAACAAATTTTAGAGTTTCAGTCAGCTCTGATGTTATTCTACTATTACTTACAATCATCACATCACAATGAAATCAATCAATCACAATGAAAACATCCCGAAACCGCTAAGTCTAATCAATGCTTGTTTCAACAGATGATACAAGAAGCCACAAGTCCATGAACAGTTTGAAGAACTTCATGAAATCACCCTTCACATTAAATAAATATCAAACCAGGCACTCATGTCCAGAGGCGCAATGTGGTTCCTTATCAACACCGGCTACACCGCACATACAACACCATCCAGGCACTCCATCCTCAACCCATTCATGTGCCAGTGCTCATACTGTGTCCTCCACTTCGAGCAAAGCCAGGAAAAGCTTAGCCAGCCTTATCGCAGACACAGAAAGCTGCAGCAGCTCTTTGAAAGACCTTAATTTCGACACAGATTCCGGCACAGATTCAAAAGAAAACACACCTACTAAAACTTTACGTCGATCGGCAAGACGACGCAAAATGACGCCGAAATTCCAAAGCTTTAAAGGCATACTAGTCGAGCAAAAGAAAAATGTTACACCAATAAAAAATGCTGTTGTGTGCTTAACTAAAATGGATTTAAGTAGCTACATCTCTCCTACGCAGATGTTGAAAACACCACATAATAGTTCAGAGAATAATTCTCCACCGAAACGTCATCGTAGATCTGTAATAGAAATTGCAGAGAGTCCCGAGTCCTGTGGGAGCGAAAAGAGCTATAAGAGGCTTCATTATGAAGGAATGACTGATATAGGTCCGATACCTAAACAACCTCGTCTAGACCCATCCGTAGCACCTAAAGCTCGCCTATCTCTCTTCAATAGCGACAGACTTAAAGAAATTCTCTCTACCAAGTCATTTTATGGCAAATCCAACCCTGATTTGAACACTACTATCACTACGAAGTTATCAAATGCTATAGAAACTGTAAATACTCAACGCAGGCGTCCATTTTCCCATTCTCATTCCCACAGACGTAAAAGGAAGCCTGGTCAGATTAATATGGGCGTTAGACATAGGATCCGGAAGCCAAAAATACATAAGTCGAAGATAGTTAGTGGACAGTTAAATAATTCAGCTTCTAACACTTTTATAGCGAATGCCAGTATTGAATACTCTGCAGCTAATAAGTCTGTGAACAAAGATGTTTCAATTTTAAGCCAGTCATCTGTGGATGGTAAGTTTTATATTTTTATATATTACTAGACGATACCCGCGACTTTGTCCGCGTGGATTTAGGTTTTTGAAAATCCTGTGGGAACTCTTCAATTTTCCGGGATAAAAAGTAGCCTATGTGTTAATCCAGGGTATAATCTATCTCCATTCCAAATTTCATCCAAATCCGTTCAGCCGTTTTTGCGTGATTGAGTAACAAACATCCGAACATCCACACTTTCACATTTATAATATTATTAGGATTAAAATAAAATAAAAATAAATAAATAAAATAAAAATCTTTTTTATTCAAATAAAACTTTTAAAAGTACTTTCGAATAGTTGGATGCATCTACCACTGGTTCGGAATGCCTTTCCTACCGAGAAGAACCAGCAAGAAACTCGGCGGTTGCTCTTTTCAAATATTTGATATAGGTACAAGATTATGCCATTAGGGTTATAAATATTTAATTACAAACTGCATTATTAAAACGAAAATTAGAAATTAAAACCCTTGTACATTCAAGTGTGTGATTGGATATTATTAGTATCCAATGTTATTCTTAAGCAACATCAGCATAAGAGGAATTCAAACCTTACAGTCCTGGGACTGATATTAAATTCAACAGAACAAAGAACTAACCCTATTAAATATTTTCTAGAAAAAGCTGACCCATTCGACAAAGAAAAACAAACTATAGAAGCACTTCTCAGCCAGTGGACAGAGGAAGAGGTTCCAGAGTCAGAACTGATCTACACAAAACCACAGGAGTTACCATGTTTCAACAGCACAGTTATAGAAGCAACCAACCAAATCTTCCAACCGGTTACAGCTGTTCCGGTTACTGATGGATCCAAACCATTGGATTCTGAAACAGTTATAGTGGAATTGGGTACTCGAATTGCCAGCCAGGCTACAAATTTACCACAAAATCTGGCTAATATGCCAGAAAATGTTCTTAATATGCCAGGAAGTATGGTTAACACATCAGGGATTACAATGCAACATCTTGATAATATGCCAGAAAATATGGCCGGTATGCCAGAAAATGTGGTGCCACAAGATGCCATAGATTTGCCCTGTGAATCAGGGCAAGATGTAATGATGCTGGATCAGGAAGGGCACACTGCTGCTCATGGGGAGATAAGTAAAGATGGACAGTACTTACCTGTTGAAGGTGGATATATATTTGTGGATGGAACTATTGCACATGGTAAGTAAATTTATTTATTTTTAAAAAAAGAATATTAGCCATGTTAAATGACTAATATTCCCCTTTCCTCCCCAACTAAGCGTCAGGCTTGTGCTAGGAGTAGGTACGATAGTATTGCAACGGGCGGGGTTTGAACCGTCGACCTTTCGGTTTTCAGTCCACTCCTTTACCGGTTGAGCTATTGAGGCTCTGGTAAGTAAAAAAAAAGTATGGTTGACCTAGAATCATGAAATTTGGTAGATAGGTAGGTCTTATAGCACAAGTTAAGGAATAAATCCGAAAACCGTGAATGTGTGTGAATGTGTATGTTCATGAACAAAGAACTAGTATTTCAATTTCAAAGTAAGATAACTATACCAAGTGGGGTATCACATGAAAGGGCTTTACCTGTACATACATTCTAAAACAGATTTTTATTTATTTTATGCATAATAGTTTTTGATTTATCTTGCCAAACGTCGAAAAAATACGACTGTATTATACGGAGCTCTAGTTGCGCGAGTCTGACTCGCACTTGGCCGGTTTTTCATAATGTTTTAATTATTTCTAGGTCAAAAAGAAATACCAGATCTGGATGAAATAGAACGTGAAATGCAAATGCTCGACGAGCAGATACTTCAAATGGCGCAATCCAACAACATTAATGCGGAAGCTATTCTGGCTTCCACGGAGACAGAGCCTGTTGTTGCTGGTGAGTTCTAACTTTCCGAACCAGTGGTAGATGCATTTGACGATACAAAAGTCACTTTTTGTTTGTTTTGGTTTGATTTTAGTCGGTACGGTTAAGAAACTGTTTTCTGCGTAAACGAATTTCGCCGATGCCCGAAAGTGGTAGTACTGTATTTAGTTACTTTTTTCACAGATGTAAATGTCGTCAATTCTACAGAGGAAAACAAGGAAAAGTCACAAAGGCTTTTCGCAATTTTCAGCGAACCCAATCCTGGTATTAGTACACCAAGATCTAAACGTAAGTTGTATTACGGTATTTTACACCAAGCGAGAAAAAGATCTAAAAATGTATAAACAAGATAGTTTTAGAAATAATCAATCGAAAAATATTAATTTCAGCTTATAAAACTATATAATTCATTTTAAAGATTTCACTTTTTTATCTGTTCTACAAATATCCAAAACGCATGACACCGTAGCCGCCATGTTAATTCCGACGTCACACGGATTGAAATTGTTTCACTAAGAAAACGCCGTTGCTTGCCAATCCGTGTGACGTCATGACAGCTCACGAACCTAAAAAGATGGCAAGCAGCGCTTACGCGGCGATGTTAAAATGCATGTTTATTGCATTTATCGAGCGAATAAAATTTTTATATTTTTTTTGGTAGTTTATTATCACTTTAGGATCAAATTAAGACACTTTGCAAAAAAAGGGTATTTAATTTTATATCATTGTGGTAGGCACTGAGGAAAGAAGCAAGAAACTACTAAAGAGTGGAAATAACCAGTACATCATCGATGCTGGACAAAAGAAAATTGGCGCCACACAGTGTACGGCGTGCGGTGTTATTTACCAGGTTTGTCTTTTTATTCCATATCCCCTGGAAATGAAAAATCATGTCAAAGATACGGCTTGCGGGCCGCGTCCGGCACTTAATTTTATTAACTTTTTTTAATATTTTTTTTAAATGTTATTTTATATTTCAATAAAAAATTTGAAAACGTGTTTCCGGTTCAAATATTAGCCACCTGATTTGACCATGGCCCGCTATCACCCCCTAAATCCCTTACCAAATAAAGTCCTCATACAAATACATTTATTAAAGGTAACCCAATAAAGTAATAAAAAATTGGGAGTCAAATTCCCAATTAAGAAAACGTATTTTCAAATTGTGCAGATTGGTGATCCTCAAGACGAGCACGACCATCTGGTACATCACGACGCTATCGATGTGCTTAGGTTCAATGTGAGTATTGTATATTAATTTTTATGGTTCCGTACCCAACAGGACCCTCTTACAGACCTCCGCTGTCGAACCGACTGTCTGTTCGCCGGCTGTATCTCGTGAACCGTAATAGATAGAGAACTATGTTTTCAGAGTGTGTATTTCTATTGTAGCTATTACAACGAATAATAATAACTTAAAATGGCCGCCATGCAAATTTTTTTTTAAAGTACATTATATCTTGTACGATGGTACAGAACCCTTTTCGTTTGCGAGTCCCACACCACTTTTTTTTGTCTCTTTACTTATCTCTATAACTCTGAAAGTGCGAATATAGGTGTGACTGATCTATCAACCAGGTGCCAGAACAACGAGGACCAACTAAAAATGGACATACTGGCTTCACATCAGGCAGATAAAAACTTTGCTAAATTCTGGAAAGCAACAAAGCGTCTTGACTATAAGTCAAACTTACCTGCGAGCGTAGATGGTGAGCATGAACCAAAGTTGATTGCCGAGTTGTTCTCGCACCACTTCAAGGTTGATCCCTTGCCAGCTAAAAATGTACAGCAGCATGGTTCTATGCCCAGTGACTTTAAAAGTATCGAAGGATCTACTCTACTGTACACACCCGATTGTATAGCCAACGTGGTTAGAAAAATGAAGAGAGGTAAAGCTCCAGGTTTTGACGGGCTGAGCATAGAACACATCTTATTTGCAGGTTTCGATATTTTTCGTATTTTGGCGGAATTATTTACTTTTTGTGTAAATACTGGATATTTGCCGAAAAATCTTATGAGAACGTTGGTGGTTCCAATCCCTAAAAATAAAACTGGTGACCTTTCCAGCCTTAAAAACTATCGGCCGATTTCTTTAGGGACCGTTATAGGTAAAATTCTGGAAAGGCTACTACATCCAAGTATAAAAGGTAACGTAAAGGTTGACGACACGCAGTTTGGTTTTCGTTCTGGACTCTCAACAGATTCTGCAGTTTTCAGTCTTAAATCAACAGTTAACTACTACACTAACAGAGGTACGTCGGTTTATGCTTGCTTCTTAGACCTAAGCCGCGCCTTCGACCTAGTTAACTACCAGCGACTTTGGCAAAAACTAACAACATCGAATGTACCCAGTAAGACTGTAGACCTGTTGAGATACTGGTACGAAAATCAGACAAACTTTGTTAAATGGGGCGACGCCATCTCTAATGACTATATATTAGAGTGTGGCGTACGTCAAGGTGGGCTGACCTCTCCGGACCTCTTTAGCTTATACGTAAACGATCTGATTAAGGAACTTAGAAGTACAAGGATTGGTTGTCATATAGGTACAACTTGCCTGAATAATTTAAGCTACGCTGACGACATGGTACTTCTAAGTCCCTCAATCAGGGGACTTAGAAGATTATTGGCCATCTGCGAGCATTATGCAAGGGATCACGGCCTGAAGTATAATGTTAAAAAGACGCAGATGATGTTATTCCGCTCAGGTAGAGGTCCGGAGAGGATTCCGAAGGTTTTTTTAGATGGTGTACCTATTGAAAGGGTGGATCAGTTCAGGTACTTGGGGCATATCCTAACTGAGGACTTGCGTGATAACCGCGATATAGAACGCGAAAGGAGGGCTCTGGCTGTTCGGTGTAATATGCTCGCACGTCGGTTTGCACGGTGCAGTCCTGAGGCGAAGCTGACGCTGTTTAGAGCATATTGTCAATGCTTCTACACGTGTCAGCTTTGGTTCAACGCCACGAAAAGTGCACGTAGCAGCATCAGAGTGCAGTATAATAACGCATACCGCATTCTGATGAAACTGCCTAAATACTGCAGTGCGTCGGGCATGTTTGCTGACGCCAGAGTGCCCGATTATTTCGCGGTTGTTAGATCTCGTGTTGCGGCATTTTGGTCCCGCATCCGCGATTCTCAAAACGAGGTCCTCAGGGTATGCTCTGAGTGCCCTGAGAATCCCATACTGAAGTACTGGCTTGCCGTACATCGTGACAATAACCGTAAATAAAGTACGAACCTCCTATTTGGGGGCAATCTTTAATTTTAATTTAATTTAAATTTTATTATTGTATACTTTATTATTTTCATTTTATTATTATTATTTTTAACAATTGTACATTTGTATTTGTATTTACTTTTATGTATGTCCAAATGGGTTCAAGTTGCCTAAATAAATGACTATTTTTTTTTTTTTTTTATTTTATTTTATATTTTTTTATTTTATCAACGCACAGCTCAAACTATTGCACTGATCGGGCTGAAATAGCTATTTATGACGTAGACATCCGCTAAGAAAGGATTTTTTTGTTAAAAATTCAACCCCTAAGAGGGTTTAGGGTCCACGCGGACGACGTCGCGATATAACCTAGTGTCCTATAAATTTTGGCGTTTTAATTCCAGGGCTGGAAGGAAGAGTGTATAGTGGACAAGACGGAAACCGGGCGCTGTATTAAGATTCGCGGAGGCGAGTCGGGCTGGAAGCGAGTGGAGAGTGTACTCGCGCGAGTCGTGCACCCGCAGCTGGGGTACGCGCCCGACTTGCCCAGGAAACAACACACGTATACTGTGAGTTTATTACGACGACCTAAAGCTAATCTTATCTAACCTATAAATAAAAAATTTAAAAAAAAAATTAAAAAAAAAACGCGACAGGTCGAATCTCATACCCCGATGAGGCGAGGGGACGCCTCGCACACCCGCGGTCGCCCGCACCGGGTTAGGGCGGGGGCTGTGCGGGTGTGCTGTGTGGTCCCTTCCCGATTGCCATCTCGACCTGTCGCATCCTATAACTAAGAAAATGCGTCGAGGTGTGACGTCAGAATGCACCTCTCCACATCTCATAAGCGGTTCCTCTGGTGCTGCAAATATTCATGGGCGACAGTAATCACTTAACATCAGGTGACCCGACCCGCCTGCTCGTTTACTCACTATTTTTTATAAAAAAATTACATGTATAGATTCTGGTAGGTGTCAATAAACAACAGAGCAGCAGAATTAATAAAACGTTTTTTTCTTTCCAGGCGTACTTATTCATAGAAAAGAGGCAAATAGTGGGGTGTTTGATAATGGAGCCCAAGTCCCGGGCCTACAAACTGTTACCCGGCGAACCTGATTGCTGCAGTGTTAAAGATTACCCTGTCAAGTAAGTCATCATCATGATCAACCCATCACCGGCTCACTACAAAGCACGGGTCTCCTCTCAGAGTGAGAAGGGGTTTGACCATAGACTACGACGCTGGCCATGTGTGGATTGGTAGACTTCACACACCTTTGAGAACATTATGGAGAACTCTCAGGTATGTAGGTTTCCTCACGATGTTTTCCTTCACCGTTAAAGCAAGTGATGTTTAATTAATTAAAACGCACATAACTTCGAAAAGTTAGAGGTGCGTGCCTGGGATCAAACCCCATAGTCTATTACGCTGGCCAAGTGTGGATTGGCAGACTTCACACACCTTTGAGAACATTATGGAGAACTCTCAGGCACGCAGCAGGTTTCCTCACGATGTTTTCCTTCACCCTTAAAGCAAGTGATATTTAATTAAAACGCACATAACTCCGAAAAGATAGAGGTGCGTGCCCGGGATCGAACCCCCGACCTCCCGATTAGAAGGCGGACCTCCTAACCACTAGGCTATCACAGGTTTGTTTATACTTAATCTTCATTACAGATGCGGTGTGTCCCGCATTTGGACGCACAAGTCGTTCCGTCGACGCGGCATTGCTGTGCGACTGCTGGAGTGTGCGCGCGCCTCGCTGCTGCACGGCATGGCGGTGCTGCGCTCCGAGGTCGCCTTCAGTGCGCCCACGCCCGCGGGCAAAGCCCTAGCCACGAGTTACTGTGGAACACCCAACTTTTATGTGTATTTGGACTGATCTTGAGACACAAATAAGTGGCACACACAATGTGTATTTGGGCTGATCTTGAGACACAAATGAGTGGCACACACAACTTTTATGTGTATTTGGACTTATTTGTGAAGTGTTTAGTATGTTTCATCAAGACTGTGGCACACAGAACTTTTACATGTATTTGGACTGATCTTGAGCAAGTGCCATACACAACTTTTGCTTGTATTTAGAGTTTAGACTGATTTGTGAAGTGTTTAGTGTGTTTCATTGTTAGACTGTTTTATGCGGCGATACACATTACTGGGCGAAAGGGTAGATCAGACCTACCCTCGAATATCTCTGTACCTGTTCATCGTTTTCATTCATATTCTAATTACAGTACGCGGCCGAAAGTAATGTATATCGGCCCTTAGAATGACATTTCGGCTTTGTAGAGCGTTGTCTCTGTTACTCATACCTATATCACGTTTTGTCGGTCTCAACGACAGGAACAGCGTTCTACAAATCTGCTGTCTTCCTTCTAAAGGTCGATGTACATTACTTTCGGGCGCGTACTGTGTTACAGCCTACTGATTAAAGGTCCAAACGCACTTACGCTGCGCTGCGCGACGCCACGCGCCGCGGCAATGCCTTGCTCCATACAAACTCATAAACTATATGTGACATGCCGCGTCGCGTTGCGCAGCGCACCGTAAGTGCGTTTGGACATCAACACACAGTCAGTAATTACTGACATCAGCATTGAGGCTGAGAACCTATATTCCTTGCTAATAAGCAGTCAAGAATTATTGTACTGACTAGATGCCAATTTATACTATGTCAGAGTGATGTTGATTTTTTTGTGTATTTTTAACTTTTTTGTGTATTTGTATTTTGGAACGATTTTTAAGTTACTGTGGAACACTTATGTGTATTTGCGCTGATTTTATGAAGTTTTAGTGTTAGTTCAAATGGATTTGTTTTAATGAGTATGACCTTTGTTAATATTTCTGTCATTTGAAAATGAATAAATATTTGAGAAAATACATATTTTCCCAAAAAAACTTTCTAAGCTCAGGTAATATTCGGTAAGTGAAGTAAGAATGCTGAAAATTTTAATGATTGGGACCAAGACATTTTAAACAATGTATAGAGGGATGTGATTTTAATGTTCAACTCTAGAAAATACTCATAATATACATATAATTATTTGGTAGGATAATTTTTGTATTGCAATTTTATTGAAAATTGTTTTAAAATTTGATTTGCCAAATTGGTGAACATATTTTATATAATGATGTGAAGAAGAATACGTAATAACATTTAATTTATGGTAGAAATGAAATTCTTAAATAGCTACTTGTGTGATTTTAAACCTTTTTGTTATGAATTTTGTTTTTTGATTATTCATGAATTCATTTTGATTTTAGATGTGTTTTAATTTTTGACCCTTAAGGGTTATTTCTAAACAATGTTGAGTACTCCAATATTCTTTAGTAGTTTGCTAGTATTTAATAGACATGCTTTAAATATTCGTAAAATAGTTTTCAATTCGAGTTTAGACTAAAGATAAAACTCGTTAATTCATCTAATAGAAGAAAAATTAGTCATTAGCCATTTTTTTATTTAAAATAAATTTAGTTTAATTAAAACATAAAACATGTTTACCTCAAGTCACACGCTTACTAAATGCTCTCTGTTAAACATATTTTTCTTCTATTCTACAATATTGATATTATTCAGGTGTAAACAATTCACTAAACGGAATTGAAAGGTCTAAAATCCTATAGTTCCTTTTCTCTAAGAAGCACTGTATTATATTTGGAGCCTGATGTACTAGTGAATAACACCTATCATTAAGAGGGGTTGATTGGCAGTGCGGTCCACACAAACGTAGTTCTCACAGTTTAATACTAACCTTATTGGTTAGTATTGAAATGAGAGCTCAATGAAATATTGTAGAATTTTATTTTATTTTAGCCTATCTATATTAGCTTCTCGATGTTAATTTATTAAAAATTTCCTTTGTATTTCATGGAGTTTGTGCCTGTGTTTAATTATTTATCAGTCTATACTCTTACAATATAACTTACCAATAAAGAACCGAATCGAAAGTTGGGACGTTAGCCCATAGTACTTGGAAGGTCGGGATTGTTCTTGCGTGTTTTTACACGAGTCAAATTCGTACGAAAACTCATCTACTTATCTATATAAAAGGAAAAGCTGACTGACTGATCTACCAACGCACTAACATGCTGATAGCTATTATGACGTAGACATCCACTAAGTAAGGATTTTTGAATCATCACCCCCCACGGGGGTAAAATAGGGGTTTGAAATTTGAGTAATCCACGCGGTTGAAGTCGCGGGCATAAGCTGCTATAATAATTCCTAATAATTGCTATAATAATTCCTAATATAAAGACTATTGTTCGAGAATATAGACTGGGATAAAATTAAAAACTTGCTAACTTATTTTAGATATGATTTTTTTTATATTTTAGAGGCGACTCCAAAGATGTTCGTACCTTTACATTGCCATAGAATTGTAAATAATATTTATTGAATAATTTTGTTGTTTTAATTGCAAACAAAGATTTTGTACGAACTCGCACGTTACATGTATTATGCTAACATGTTCTTTTATGTTTGGATTGTAATTATTTTTTGAGACATTGCGCTTATGTCATTTTGGTTTTAATAAAAGATATTTTTGATTACTTTTGATTATTATTAATAATACATCCATTCCTACTACCCATTATACGTTACTAGCTCAGAACCTGTAGAAGTAGCCCTATTGTGACTCTGTGACTCTTACTGTTATAGCGAGATAGCTAAATGCATTTAAGCCACGCATCTATACTAAAGTATAAATCCGCGATTTAAGCTCTTCACGCTACGTCAAGTTCTAAGTCTGGCTAACGAAAGAAGACTGAAGAGACTGGAAAAGCGAGGCAAATTTAAAATATTATTAGTATGGCCGCTCTGAAATAAGTAATAATAAAAACAGAATTGGAATTATAAAGAAATAATTGATTTGTTTTGAAAATTAAGTACAATTTTTATTTTTGAAGTTATTGTGCAATAGTGGGTTGCAGTATACTAGGCTACAATAGCCGATGCGAACGTAAAATAGAAGGAATAACATTTCACAAGTACCTCTGCTTGAGCGAGAGGGACTATAGGGGCCACGCTAGTTGCATATCTATTAGATCTGCGGTCACTAGGGTCGAGACCTATAGAGTTGACTTTGTCCCACAAACCACTAAGGCTTAGTGTTCTGTGTGATTTTAAAATCCCTTTTTAAAGCACTATTATACCATCTCTAGGTACTTATTTTATTTTAGTAATTATTTACTAGTTTTTTTTAAATTGTGTAGGTACAACAGAATTAGCCTCAGCAATGTGGGGTTAAAAAGGGAAGGTAAATAAAAAATCACAATTTTAAAACAACATTTATTTTTACATACATTAAGTCGGATTCAAAATGCCTGAAACATACTGATTTGTGTACACATCAGTTATAGATTAATTTCATGGACAGTAAACAATATATTTCTCTTTGCGATTCTCTGGAAACAATAAAATTATAAGCGTTTGTTATTTTATAATCACCTCGCAGTACACTACTATACACGTAAATATTAAAAATTTCATTTTTAATCTTTAGGAATTTCATTAATTAGGTAGGTATATTTTAAAAATTAAATTTGTTAAAAATATAGATTTTTCAGTATATATTTAAGGTATTAAGAGTAAATACACCATAACTCGCAGTCCGTCGGTAACGAATACAAAATGTAAAGTGCTCATTTGGAAATTTCGAATACCGTAACAAAATTTTTGAGCTATGCTATACCAATTTTTTTCTATATTTTTTACAATAAAATAAAACTACCGAAAATTGAGAAAAAACACGTTTGTGCTACAATGGAAAAAAATCTATGAGCACTAATTTAAATGCCATCATTATAATATCTACAGCGAGTCAGGCTAGCGCCACCGTTACTCGACGGGGACTCCGCCTGCGCAGGTAAAACATTACCAAAAATATTTGCGGCGAAGGCTGCACTTTGAGAGACCGAACAAAAGTTACCTAAACCGTCCTCACATTCAGATTGTGCGCAAGTACATACACTTATCTACTATGAAAGATAAAAAAAGGAGGAATTGTTCAATACTATTTGGTTATTGGCAACGGACGTTACATCACCTACTTGTCAAGGAGCTGACCACGCGAACTAAAGTTACATTAGTCATTACGCTACGCTAAAAGTTCCCGCCTCGAATAGACTGAGTGAACGATCCCGTACACGGAAACCGAGAGAATCTAGTACACGTTACGTTCAGTTAGAGACATCGACACTGGCAGTATATCATCTACGTATCGAAAATTATAGAAAATATTATGCTAAACTACTTTATACATGACTCACTCGTTATTGCGCTTTCTTAATTGTACGAGGGGCAGCGGATGTCGGCTTCAATATACAAAATTAGCGATGGGCGTTTCATTAGAATAACAATCGAATTATAACAATTGAACAATCGATTGTTCAATTGTTACTTAGCGCGCGGGTCCGGGACGAATGAATCGAAAATCAAATATCATTTTGCAATTAATTTAGATTTTCGATTTATTCGTTCCCGACGGTGCGCTTCGCATTCGTAGGCAATTGAACAGTCGACTGTCGATTTTTATGAAGACGAATAAAAATCTACAATAGATTGTTCAATTGTTCGATTATTATTTTTTTGTAACAATCGCCCATCGCTATACAAAACCACGTCCGATCTGCTCGGGTAAAAAATTCCATACATACGTACTTAATTTACAAAAGGCAGCTGAAAAATTTTGGGGTCGAAATTCTAAAATATTTTACATTATTGCTTTTTAGTGAATTTACTGGTGGAAAGTGAGTTATTTTTATGTCTATTGTGCGATTTGAATTTCCCTCTATTAGCAATTAGTTATCACGTCTCTTTTTATAATACGCAAGTTTTTGTAAACTTTTTCAAATGGCTTTAAGCTCTGGGTTCTAACTTTTAACCCTTTAGAAATGTTGGCTTATATCAAGACTTGACACGAACAAAAAAAAAACACGTTTTCACTGAACAGCATCCTCATTGCGTGAGATTCGCGAGTTTCCAAAGTTACGGAATTTATTTTAGTACAACTATCAGAGTTACATAGTGTAAATGAAACGTTTTTTTATATTTTTCCGCGTCTCGTTTATACAGTATGTTCCTTTCAAAACTATCCTTAAATTTTTAATTTACCAAAATTCGAAAAATAATAAAGCTACAGGGTTTATTAACAACTCTACCAATATAAGGCCTATCGCGAACGATCGACTTTTTGCCATTTTTCCAAGAGCGCGTAAACGTGATTAAGTATCAGATTTTTTGTAAAAAACTTTGATGTGGTTCGAGTGAAAAAATCAAGTGAGGTATTATTTCTATTGACTCTGTAACTGTTTCAATGTATTGGTAAATTAAAAACAAAGAAGAAAATAATATTTGTATCCGACTAAAAAGCATCAGTAGACCTGCGTGGGAAACAAACTAACCAGCAGTCTACGCTATTAATAGTAAATATATAATATATAATAACATATATTTTTTGTTACTTTGCATTCACTTCAATATCGCGATTATCTAAAACTTAATTAAATAGCTACCAAATATTTTTTAAGTTACATATACAATAGGTATGTAAGACGCCATGTTATTTATTTCACAATGATATTTAAAATGATTGGTTCTGGGAGTCGCTCTTTATTGCACATATTTATAAAAATAATTTATATATTACTTCATAAAATTTCCTAAAAAATATTTAAATGGCATAACATTCATTGAAATAAAATGAATTAAGTAAATAGTATGTAGCGATTAAATTAAAAAAGAGTGACAAGCAGTAGAGGAAATGGTCTATTTTGTAGTTTATTATTATCTATTATGCAAGTCTCATGTTGGTGTGGATTCGGTCTTAATTTTTTCCATGTGTAGGAAGAGAGGATAAATTAGTAATTAGTTTTATTTTAAGCTTTAATTCTCTTCATATGCTTCTTCTGTGATTTTTTGAACTTGTCAAATTTTTTAAATTCTTAGACTAAAAATGAATTTTATGCCAAAAATTACAGTTAGACTAAAAAAGTTTGAACGACTCCCATTCACCGCGAAATGTATGAATTAAACATCGGTACCTCAATATTAAACATACATTACAATTCCCTACTTACAATCAAAGTTTTTTTTAAACACAAGAGAAAAATAAAGATATAATATTTTTTATATAATAATAATTAATAGGTATACTTAAAAAAATAACGACTTTACGTTATATTTAATTAATTAGAAAGCAAAATAGCGTTACGTTAATTTACAAGTTACTAGGAAGGACGATCGGCTTATGACATAATATTTGTAATAATGTTTATGAAATCGGTCGCCTGACGTTGGGGTTTTGTCGGTGTACCGCCGACAAGTTTCAACTCGAACAAGGTCCTTAACTCCTTAGTTATGAGTCGACGCGACGCGACGCGATCTATGATAATAGACGCTAACTGAATCTAAATTTATCGGATATACACCGACAAAAATCCGACGTGAGCCAACTGATCTCTTATTGATAAATTATTATGAGTGCCACTCACGACAGTTTAAATTCTAAAATAAAGACATATGCTGATTTTTTACAATGGTAACATTAGGTTAATGTGCTTCCGCTAGCAACACTTTTATGGCACCGAGCACTAACAAACTTCTACAATGTTATATTAAGGACCATGAATACAGATTATATAAATCTTATTTATGTTAATTATTTTATATATATGTTTTTTCATGTCCACTAAGCATTTTAGGAGATTGTCACTTTTATTGTAAAAAGACTTTCTTATGCGATTTGTTTCTAATAAAACCACAGACCACATTTTAATGTGTAAAAAAATACATAAAAATGCTAAAGCGACCATTACACGATCAATCAGGTACCTATTGCATTAATCTGTCTTCTTATTTTGCACTTTTTGTCAATAACATCACTACATACGGTTAAGAATAAGATACGATTGGAAAGTCATAGTAAACAATACTGCAGACTTGAACAAATGCGCAGTAACGATTTATCGGTGTCTTTGGCGGACTGAAGGAGGCGTGAGGGAATTTTTTACCGTGCGAGCGCACCGATTGGTTGATAATAATCGATACAGTCACAAAATCGCCGATCGCTGATGCCAAAAGCTTCGTGTCAGCTATGACCCTTAAGCATAAAGAAACGTTTATGTATCTGGCCGAGACACGAGAGAATTGACCGTTGTAAACTAAATTGACAGGCCTAAATCTAGTGCTATCCTTTTCCGCAGGGAGCATTCTGAAAGGGATAGCAAAACATTTAGATTTCCGGCACCAATCTCGTCAATCGAAGTTCGCGGATTGAACTACACTAGGATTGTCGTTTAATGGAAGCCTATCGGCCACAATTAATAATAATCAATCTATCAGTAATCTTTCGACAAGTAATATAAGACCAAACAGTTTTGACAAATAAAAACGTTGCCAAGTAACTTATCGGCAGATTACAGATAGGATTGGTTTTATCAGTTTCGGCCGAGCATACAACAGAAACGATAAGTAGAACTTTTTACAATAATAATGACGTGCAAAAACAAACAATAAAATTAAACCTAACTTTTACTTACTTAAAAGAATTAACGAAAAATAGATCTTTTTAATGCATTTTCACTAACAAACACATTGTAAGTACATTAACCAATTATTTATATAAATAAAAATAGTCATAATTTTATTAATATAATATATTTCATAATCGTAATAATAATAATAATTTGTTAGGGCTTATCGGGTTAGTAACATTTTGTACTTAGGGCTAATTTAACCTTCTTAAAATAAATGGGAAATATATTAATTAATTTAATTTAATCAGAAATAATTGAACAAATTAATTCAAATACTGCTAACAATTGATATTCTTAAAGACACCGCATCGAATGCGGGGAGCGAATTCTTTGGACCTTAAATAAAAAGAATCATATACAGAGTGTTCAGTATCCTATGAATAAAACAAAGAGAAATCACCAAGCTGTCATAACAACTTATAGACATGAAACAGGTCAAATATGTTAAACAAGACCAATATTTCACTCAGAAAACAGTAAAACTTGTGCTAGTAGAATATACGACGATAATATATCGATTCCGAAAGATTATTCGTAGTCGACCAACAACCATTCGGATTTTAGACCGCCACCTAAACCGTTGAGCTATCACAACTAAAATCATTTAAAAATTACCTAAAATGTAATTTTTGTATTGGATTTCTTTACTATATTCATAATTTACGGAACACCCTGTACCTAACAATATAAATTAGGTAATAAGTAAGTTAAAAATAGCAAAGCTGTTGCTTTTTGTTGTTTAGTCAAATGTGCGCTTAATAGAAGTCATACGATAACACATAAAAATAAAAGTTAATAAAAAAAACTACGTAATGGAAGACGTCATAAGAACCAA
The DNA here is from genome assembly GCF_902806685.2 of Maniola hyperantus. NCBI lineage: Eukaryota > Metazoa > Arthropoda > Insecta > Lepidoptera > Nymphalidae > Maniola > Maniola hyperantus. The sequence continues at coordinate 3,640,233 of NC_048542.1, forward strand.
ACGTTTAAATGTAACCTAAAGAGTGCCTCCACACTTGTTCAGGCCGGCATATATTGGTATACGATCCAACCAATGCGATGCTTTCGTCCTTGTGTTCGGTATAGAGATAATAAGCGTAATGCAAAATGCTGCAGTTTTTTAGATTAAAGTTAATGCCAAATGCCAATATATATGTTGTGATAGTATGTCAAATCACAACATCATCCATGCAATGTAATTGACAGATTGAAGTCAATTTTAGTGATCAGTAGGTTTATTCATAATCTTATATTCTCAGACCTTGTCTCGCTAAGACAGAATTACTTTAATTTAATTGATATAATTACAGGGTGAAGGAAAAAACTTGTTTCGAAGTGCAAATTTTCAAATTTTTGTTTCAAGCTAGATACCTGTCGTGAACTGTGACACTACAGAATACGAAATATTACAAAATGAAATCGTCAAAATTTGAGATAGCATAGCATATTTGGTATACAAAATGTTTGCAGCCCGAACAAGTATGTAGGCACCCCGAAAAACACATGCCAAAAACAACTATAGAAAATGTGTTCAATATAAAATATAAATCTATGCAATCAAAAATATACAGACAGCAAAAAAAAAAACAAAGTTCAATATATAACAATGCTTTTACAAAAAAAAATCTAAAGGCTATACAAGACTGTATATTTGACTACAAACCACTAATATAAAAACAGATAAGAAAGTCTTTTATCATAAATAAATTTTGGCCTATACTTGGGTACCTGAATAAAATATAACTAAAATTTGTAAATAATTTGCTTGTCTCCATTCAAATAATATGAAGTAATAAAGGCCAGAGTTAATGCATAAGTCATACGACAGTGTGTAAACTGGCCCTAATAACTAGTAAGCCGTCAATAACTACTTCAGTGCAATTAGTTGAACACAAGTTTTGTGATGTTATATTAATTTTCTTAAACTTATAAAAATTCAAGCAATAATTTTATTGAAATTATTCGACAGCTTAATTATATTATCTCTCGCCATGCTTATTGCAAAACGTCCTATGTCAAAATTATGCATAGATATATAATAATTAACAATACTATTATCGCTCGCCTTCGTTCGAGCGTTTCGTAGAGCGATGTATCTGTCGTTGAGACCGACAAAACGTCATATAGGTATGAGTGACGGAGACAACGCTCTACAAAGCCGAAATCTCATTTTAAAGGTAAAGGTAAAATATTGTACACCAGTACAAAATTTCTTGTCGGCTACTGTACGACGTTTTTTTGAGTGGGCGTACTCGGAACTAAATTTTAGTGATGAGACATCTGTCAACACAACGACCATTTGACACAAAGTGTGAATTTTAATTCCCGGTACGCTAGGTGGGGCTTCAAATCGGCACAAAAAATAACTGCCATTTTGTAATGCACACCAAATCTAGCGTACCATATAGTATTATTATACATACTATGAAATTTCGCAATGGCTTTTTGTCTATAACCAATAAAGCAACCAAAAAAAACATTTTATACTCCTAAGTCCTACATTTTTTTTGTCAACTATACAATATTCATTCAGTCTTATGTCATTCTTTACTCCATAAAGATGCTACAGACATTCCAATTATTAAACTTTTTACGAACAAAGATTGACTAAAAAAACTTTATGATATGAAACTATGCAGCAAAAAATTTTGACATACAGCATTTTGCAATCAAAACATACGATTTTTGCAGTCGCACAACCAAATATGCCAAATATAATATTCGCAAGACAAAATAAATACGTCATGGATTGACGCAACAAACAAGTTTTTTAACACAGAAAATAGTGTTAATTTTTTATGTATATTGTATGGCGAAAGCAAAATTCGTGCTCTTAACATGTATATAAATGTATGTATAGGAAATACTAATCTAGCCTCCTGTTAACGCTTTCACACCGATGATCCTTAATATAAAATGGTATTTTTGCCTAATATCAGCCTATATATAACTTCTGACCATAGACATAATTTACTTTTAGAAATCAAAGCTCCGAATGAAACTTTTTAAGTTAACATAAAATCTCAAATCAGGTTTTCCCGTTCATGCTAAAGTCCAGTTGCATAACAGGCGATTAAAGTTACGTTACGGTATAACCGACAGTTAACGCTAACAATAACTTAATCACCAGTCACATTCAACTAAACCAAAGCCCTTAACGTTAGCTGTGTGTAAAACAGTCTAGTATGGAGATGTCCACACGAGCCCGTCCATACATCAAAGATTAGTTAACATTAAGTGTGCTTTAAAACTATTCAGATGATACCTTGATGTAGTATGGAGGGCTCGTGTAGACATAAGGTGAATTATCACCTTATTTATAATAATTAGTTTAAGTATTTTACAACTTTAAAAAAGTCTATGATAGAAGTTTGGCTGATTTGTAGGACACACCGCGGAACTATACGAAATCACACACGACACTTCAGCGTTCCAAATAAACGCATTTTTAAAGTCCACACACACTGTGCCGTTTCACTGTCACAGAACCCATAGCATGCTTCAGTAGAAGTAGGTGTGGTTTACCATCACCGCGGACGAAAACAATTTGGGTGTTCTTTGCTAAGAACTATCACTGGCTTACCACAAAAATTTCAGACTCGGCTTAAACAAACGTTAATCCGTTTAGCACATACAAAAAACTTGTTGTCACTTCTCATACCTATACAACCTCGTTACAAAATTGCTCAAATTTCACTTTAGGCATGCACTTATAATAATATTATTATTTCATTTCCTTGCAATCGAAGTAAAAAGCAGAGCAAACCCATTTTATCCTCGACTTAAATATATGCCCTCGCCTTCGGCTCGGTTAGATAAACGTCTCGGATAAATGGCTTGTTTTATACCCTTCTTGCACAATCTACTATTAACATTAGTTTAAAACTTGTCTAAGTTTTTGTGGTGAGTCTATTAATGTTTTTATAAAAGTTTCACATGTGTTTGCCAATCTAAAATAGCGACAAACGCACTTTTTAACGTCAATTTTGACAGTTTTCGTATAAAAGTAGTCAAAGACGTCAGCAAAAGTTTTGTCTAACAAATCAGGCAGTTTTAATGAACGCACCCTAAGAAACGTCTGTACAAACATAGATTTGATGTGGGAGATTAAACAGTTGCGGAGATAAAAGTTACTTGTGTGCCCACACCCTATTTTTATATTTCAAAATGGCGACGCTAAAATTTCAATAATTAGTGTTCTTCTAAGCAGTTTTTCAATTGAGATCCAAATTACGCACTTTATAACCTCCAAAGTGTCCCATAAAGTCCTAACCACACGAAACAAATGCACAGATAAGAAAACAGTCACACGTCTATGTATAATATCATACGTATCTTGACTCTATTATTATACATTTTGCAGAACAAAAAAAAAATTGTGCAATAAAGTATGGAAACACGCTTGCATTTAAATGAAATTAGTAAACCAATATCAGTAGACAATAGATTTTTTTTTTATCCGAAAATATTATACATCATATAGTTCGATCTTGAAAAAACCACAAGTTTTAGAAAAATCTTTGTAAGTATTATTTATTAGTGGTGGTGTTTTCGTATAATTGGTTAAATTTCGCCTATTAAGATGCCTATTCATTAATGTAATCTTACGACTAAGTACAGATTAACGTCTCTCCTAAACAGGTGCGAAACTCCAGCCGATTTAGCCGATCGATCGATAATACCGCCGATAAATTCGCGGATGTGAAACCCATACGGTATTTTACTAAGAAAAGCAGGGTTGGAAAAAACAATTTTCGTTTAAAACAGGGGATTAAAAACATTTGAAAGCTGGTAGCTTTCCTACATGTTCAAAAGACATTGCCAACTCGGAAGAAAAGGTATCGGGAAAATTAGGAAGGAGATTTCGCACATATATACGAGAGGCAATGAAACTTCGATCTGTCGGATTCATAGAAAAGAGACAGCGATATTCTATATACCTACCCTCAGTTCACTATCTAAGAAGACATAGCTCGCACTTTTTATAATCGTTTAAGTTGGAACTTGCGCTTATGTTAAGCTGGAAATTGACTTGTAACATTTTGGTGTAATGTATCGAGTTTTTGTAACCAAAGACGGACTGTAACGTTAGTTTGTAATGTAAAAAAAAGTATCATTCGCGACGAGCGCCGCGTGCTCCACCAGACTATCGGTTTTTTCGCGAATTGCCTGTGAGTGTTACATTACAAGTCAATGCATCGCAAGCGCAAGCCGTAAAAATGAGCAATGAGCCATGAGCTCGAATAATACATTACAAACACACGTTACAAGTCAGTCTCCAGCTGTAAATGCACGCGTAAGATCACGAAAGTCCCTTTTTTGTTTTAAGAACTTTTATTCATATGACCTTCTTGCCGACAGTTATCACAACAACACGACAGAGACAGACAACTTTAAAATGGTTAAGAGCAACAAGGACAGGAGACATAAAGTTCAATTATGCTAATTCGATTGTACTCTTAACATTGTCTTAATAGTTCCTTAACGTTAACAGTCCCTTTTTGTATTGTGTCGTGTGACCTTACGCTAATAACTCCAACCAGTTAGAACGGTGCGACTTACACAGTACGAGATAGAGTTATACAAGTTACTTACTAGTACACCCGACAAATCGAAGTTGTTTGATAGTTGCCCGATTGTTGTGTGTTGTGTGTCGCCGCACGGCGAGTGGGGGTTGTGTGTGTGTCGCTGACGGGCTCCGGCCAGTGTCGGCGACCGTATTGCACTTCTCTTTTGTGTTTTCTGTAACAAAAACATCATGAGCTGGCATGGAACATTCGAAAGAAGCGGAGCATTTTTCTCTTGTACTCTGTTTCGCTTACTCGAAAGGGATTTTGTGAATATGAGTGAAACATGAGAGCGATTTTTGTAATGATTTTTTTTGCCATTTAAGTGACGAAACTTCGCTTCAGTTTAGTTTATTCGTCGATGAACACCCGCTCGATGTTCTGTGTGTTAAGGTACACACCACTCACCGGTGTGTGCGTGTGTCGCGTGTCTCGAGTCGCGTTAGAGCAGCTCGTACTGGCGAAGGTGCATGCGCTGGATGATGTCGCGACAGTCGTTGAACACCCGCTTGATGTTCTCAGTGTCGACCGCGCACGTGAAATGCGGGTAGCAATAGTGCTTGCCGTCGCCGCTCGCCGTGCTTATACGCTGAAACAAACGATACAATATAACCATCGCGAGCATAGTGAGCGACAATTTTTCGTTAATTTTACGGAGTACATAGAAAATTAAGGAGATGCTACGGGCCGTTCGGCAAACCATTGAGGAGCAACTTGGGGCCATACTAGGCTAGAGTACTACATTTAATTCGGTTTGTAGTCTCAAGTACTAAAGTACTAATGACTCTCAAAGATCTTGAAAGTACTGAGGCACTGTAAGGTCACTCTTAAGGATCTCTAAAGTACTAGGGCACTATGACTCTAAAGTGCCAGGGACGTATACTACATTCAAACTATACTCGCAATAAGTCTAAAGTACCAGGGCAGTATGACTCACAAGGAACTCGTCTCGTATGAAGTACTTGGCGCGCGCGACCTCGGGGTGGTCGCGCGCGTCGGGGCTGGCGTCGGGCGGCGTCTGGTAGCGCGCGAACTCCGCGAAGTAGTCTTCCAGCCGCGACTTGCCGGCCAGCACCTTCTCCGCCAGCAAGTCCTGCTTGTTGAGGAACAGGATCACGGATATCGTGCGGAGCCATCTGCAATTTACAAGAAACTTATTAGTTTTTGTGCCTGCTGCTTAACCTGCTGTGATTGCCTAGTGGTTAGCACGTCCGCCTTCTAATCAGAGGTTGGGGGTTCGATCCCGAGCACGCACCTCTATCTTGCGTCACTGTACCCTCACATTCTGCGGACCTGTTGTTCCATATGCTCTTAAAAAGGTCGAGGGATTCCCGGAGGCGGTTCTGCGTGGGGTCCTCCCGCAGCACCATGTTGTACGAGGAGCATGCCGTCACGAAAATGATGGCTGTGACGTCACTGGAGCACTGGATCCACTTGCGTCACTTCACATTCTGCTGACCTGTTGTTCCATATGCTCTTAAAAAGGTCGAGGGATTCCCGGAGGCGGTTCTGCGTGGGGTCCTCCCGCAGCACCATGTTGTACGAGGAGCATGCCGTCACGAAGATGATGGCTGTGACGTCATTGAAGCACTGGATCCACTTGCGCCGCTCGTCGCGCTGACCACCGACGTCGAACATGCTGTACAACAAGAATAATTTCATACATGAGCATTGAGCATATCCTACATCTAACCTAGCTCAGCGTGTGACCGGCGATGGGTTGAGGTGGTGGTGGTAACTTTTTTTTTCATTCATTATAGGCGCACGCTTGACCACGATCACACCTGATGGGAAGTGATGTATGTATGTATGTATATACTTTATTGCACCACAGAAACACAAATGACAGGTTACAAAAAGAAATCTTAATAAGTAGGTACAAAAAGGCGGTCTTATCGCTAAATAGCGATCTCTTCCAGACAACCTCCAGTGAAGCTGTGTAATTGGGTCGCCAGTTTCCTTGACGGTCGCAGCATCAAGGTCGCTGTCGACGGTTTTTGCTCGGAACTCAAACCCATCAATGCTGGCGTCCCTCAGGGCTCGGTGCTATCGCCCACACTGTTCATCCTGCATATCAATGACATGTTGCATCACAACAACATCCATTGCTATGCGGATGACAGTACGGGTGATGCCCTGTACAAAGGACATACACAGCTTTCTCGCGCAGTGCTGGAGGAGTGTAGAGCCAAACTTGTGTCTGACATAGAAACCTGCCTAGGTAAAGTGTCAGAATGGGGCGCACAAAACCTAGTGCAATTTAACCCAACTAAAACACAGGTTTGCGCGTTTTCCGCCAAGAAGTCCCCTTTTACACTGCCTCTTCTCTTTCAGAGCACTCCCCTCACACCTTCCAACAGCATTGGGATCCTTGGAGTCCACATTTCGAGCGAGGTTCAATTCCGCGATCATTTGGAAAGCAAGGCCAAATTAGCCTCCAAAATGCTTGGGGTGCTCAACAGAGCAAAGCGGTACTTCGCGCCCGAGCATAGGCTCCTACTCTATAAGGCGCAAGTCCGCCCTCACATGGAGTACTGCTCCCACCTTTGGGCTGGAGCACCCCAGTACCAACTCCTTCCATTTGATCGGATCCAAAGGCGGGCTGTTCGACTTGTGGACGATCCCAAACTAACCGCCTCGTTGGAAAGCCTGGAGCACCGCAGAGACGTTAGCTCTCTATGCGTGTTCTATCGCCTGTATAATGGGGAGTGCTCTGAAGAGCTTTTTGACCTCATTCCACCCTCTTTTTTCTACAACCGCACCGCGCGCCACCGTAAGGAATTTCACCCTCACCATCTGGGTGTCTGGTGCACTTCGACCGTCCGCTGCGCCAGAACCTTCTTTCCACGCACGTGCAAACTGTGGAATCAACTCCCATCGGCGGTGTTCCCACTAGATTATAACATGGGGTTATTCAAGGGGCGGACCAACAAATTCCTAAAAGGCCGGCAACGCATCGGCGGCTCCTCTGGTGCTGCAAATGTTCATGGGCGGCGGTAATCACTTAACATCAGGTGACCCGCCTGCTCGCTTGCTCGCTATATCTATTAAAAAAAAAAAAAAAAAAACCTTAACGCTAGGGAAAAAACGAACAAATGGACAATGGGAGGTGGTGAAAAATAAACCTAAATACCAATAGCTAAATAAACTAAACCATATAATAAGAATATAAAATACATATTGTTAATACACTAATACATACAAATAAAGTATAATAGACATACATAAGACTACATAGATATATATACACATATAGATTTAAATAATAAACTATGCCGTTAGTGATGATAGCAAAGAGATAGGTAATGATCTTTGACGTCAATTTTAAATTTGTTAAGGGATTCAGCACGATGGATTTGCGAGGGAAGCTCGTTCCATAAACAGATAGCAGTGACCGTGATGATGAGTGATGATGTGGCCTAAGATGGGACGCGTTTGCCTATAGAAGGTGCCTATTCACTCTTGTTTTAAAGATACCCGGGTTATAATTGGCAGGAAACACTGATCTAGGAAGAGTAATCCAGTCCCTAGCCATGCGTATAAGGAATGATGACGCAAAGCGTTTCGTACGCGAAGATGGAATGTTGACGACATAGGGGTGGAAACTCGCCCGGTGTCTTGCGGTACGGTGGTAGAAAGGTGAGGGAGGGACAACTTACTGGAAATTGACTTTGTCGACGACGAACTGCGTCTCAAAGATCCCGGAGGTGAGCACTCGGCAGCGCAGGATGTCCTGCTCTGTGGGGGTGTAGTCCGCGCGCTTTATGATGTGCACCTGGTCCAGGAAACTGGAAGAATACTTTCATTACACTGCGCCCGGATATAGTTCAAGATTTGCAGAGTGACATACACTGCTTTTTATCCTTGAACAACAAATAGTACCTATGATTCATCTTGTAGTTTGGAGGTATACATACTATTTGGCGCAGTCGATGAGCTGGTACTCATTGCTGCGCTCGTACGTGCGTTGAACGCCCAGGTCCTTCCAAAGCTCCTCTGTGTGCTCGTAGAACTCTGGAGGGTAATCGAAGTCTGGTTGTGATGCCACATCCTGAAATTAGCATAAAAACACAAAATGAACTATTGCAAAAGTCTCCCAAGGATTTCTACAGATATCGGGCGGATTCGAAAAACACATAGGGCTGAAATTTGGCACGCAGATAGCCATTATGACCTAGATATCCAGTAAGAATGGACTTAAAAAAATTAAATCCCTAAGGGATAAAGTAGGAGTTTGAAATTTGTCTAGTTCACGCGAAGTCACGGACATAAGCTAGTAAAATTATAAAATTTACTGTCTATTGGGATAACTGAAATTTGCTTGACATAATATTATATCTGGTTAATTCTCTGCTTCATTACTCACTAACTGATGCCCGCGTCTTCGTGCGCGTGGAATTAGGTTTTCTAAAAATCCCGTGGGAACTCTTGATTTTCTGGGATAAAAAGCCTATGTCACTCTCCAGGTCTTTATCTATACCCATGCAAAAAATCACGTCAATCCGTTGAACCGTTGCGACGTGATTGAAGGACAAACCAACAAACAAACACACTTTCGCATTAATAATAAGGGTACTGATGTCATGATTGATGGAATGAGTTATAATATTATCTAATGGACACCTTAGATTAGGACTGAAATCATTTAATTAAGTAGGAACTGAGATTCATTATCACTTTATCATTATTACATTCATCATCATCATCATCATCATCATCATCATCATGATCAACCCATCGCCAGTCCACTCCAGAGCACGGGTCTCCTCTCAGAGTGAGAAGGGTTTGGCCATAGTCTACCACGCTGGCCATGTGCGGATTGGTAGACTTCACACACCTTTGAGAACATTATGGAGAACTCTCGGGAATGCAGGTTTCCTCACGATGTTTTCCTTCACCGTTAAAGCAAGTGATATTTAATTAATTAAAACGCACATAACTCCGAAATGTTAGAGGTGCGTGCCCGGCAAAGCCGTGCCGCCAAGCGATTTAGCGTTCCGGTACAATGCCGTGTAGAAACCAAAGGGATATGGGTTTAATAAAAACTGCCATACCCCTTCCAGGTTAGCCCGCTATCATCTTAGACTGCATCATCACTTACCACCAGGTGATATTGCAGTCAAGGGCAAACTTGTATCTGAATAAATAAATAAAAATAAAAATTAATCTTTTGTAAACAAAACCTCTGTGAAGCTCAGTTAATTATAACAGCTCTTACCTGAATGTAGTCGACTCGTGCTTTATTTTCTTGCTTTTCAAGCGGAATGGGCGGACTTAAAGTGCTCATTGCGCCTGTTATTGTCTGAAATCCATCGATTATATATATTAAATTATTTGAGAAGATTCTATTTTCTCAAGTTTTCAGTAACATGCAAAACCAGTCCTTAACATTTTTTTTGTTATCTTAATTTTTATGGGACTTTTATCGGAACCGACACGCCAGCCCCATTGAAGCCCAATGTACAATCTAAATTATATAATGGAATTCCGATAATTGATTGAGATTTAATTATGCTGCAGTGTATAGGTGTACTTGACTAGAAAGGCTCATGGGATAGGGTGCTGGTTGCGGGACAGGACAGTGCAGTCTCAGTATATCCAAACTCAAACTTAGAGCCTCAATAGCTCAACGGTTAAAGTAGCAGACTGAAATCCGGAAGGTCGCGGTTCAAACCCCACCCGTTGCACTATTGTCGTACCTACTCGTAGCACAAACTAAACGCTTAGTTGGAGGGGAAAGGGGAATATTAGTCATCATTGGCTAATATTCTTTAAAAAAAAACTACAACTATTTATTCAGAATAGGTAAAATGTTACGATTACTGATGGTCAAAATTGTTAATTTGTAGGATGATATAGTGGTGAATTGGTAATACTTAATACGTACTTAAAACTAAAGCTACGAGGGTTCCAAACGCGCCCAGGTCTGAGAAGAGTCCACAACAATCTCAGCCGGGTATTCTTTTTATTATATCCACTAATGTTTGATTCTGTTTGATCATAAATTACCATATTGGTCCAAACATTAGCGGTTCTTAGTTATCAGAAACGTCGAATATAAGCGTTTCGTGCGTGTAGATGGGATATCGACTACATAAAGATGCCAACTCTCACGGTTTTTACTGTAACTAAAAATAAAATCCGAAAGGTTGGCGGTTCAAACCTCACCCGTTGCACTATTGTCGTACCTACTCCTAGCACAAGCTTTACGCTTAGTTGGAGGGGAAACGGGAATATCCGGGAATAACGGAATACGGGAATAATATAATAATGATCCCAGTCAGCCTCGCTCACCATCTGAGGCGACTGGGGTTCCGTGGCAGTTCGCTCGCAGCCAGGATGCAAAAAGCGGTCTTGCTGGACTCGGCTAGGATGGTCCGCCGATTACTCAACCTGTCGCCCTGACCCCCGGCCGTTTGGTCTCCCCTGCCGGGGTGTAATCCTCCGCCCGGTACAAATATGTTGTATGTAATGTTTATGTAGGTTTATTTATTTTTATGTATGTAAGTATATTATATTTCTTTTGGCTTTTATATGTGTAGATTTTGTACACGGGCGTGAAAGCAAATAATATTCGATAATACTAATTAATAGAAGAATTAAAAGAAATAAAAATAATACTTACAAGTATAGCGTCTCGGATATTCTTCTTGATATCCTCTATTTTCTCGCGCCGCTCCTTGTCGGAGAAGCCGTTGACGTGGAGGATGCGCATCTGCTTGACGATGGTGGACTTGCCCGACTCGCCCGCGCCCAGCAGCAGCAGGCGGTGCGTGGCGCGGTACAGCTGGAACACAGGTGCACACCAAATCAGACTAGCTGATGCGCGCAACTTCGTCCGCGCGGATTTAGGCTTTTAAAAATCCCGTGAGAACTCTGCTTTTCCGGAGTACCTAACGTTTTTGGCGCAGTGCTGAGCAATGTGGTCTTATTAGTGGGAGGTCCCGGGTTCCATTCTTGGTAGGGGTTTGGAATTTTATAATTTCGAAATTTCTGGTCTGGTCTGGTGGGAGGCTTCAGCAATGGCTAGTTAGTAGGCACCAGTCACCACCCTACCGGCAAAGCCATGCCGCCAAACGATTTAGCGTTCCGGTATGATGCCACGCAGAAACCAAAGGGGCATACCCCTTCCAGGTTCGCCCGCTCTCATCTTAGACTGCATCATCACTTACCACCAGGTCAGATTGCAGTCAAGGGCTAACTTGTATCTGAATAAATTAAAAAAAAAATAAGAAGTAGCACATATCACTTTCCAGGTCTTTCCAGGTCAAATCGTACTGACGGGGGCGTCTTGAGGTCGCAATGGATGATGTCGTTATCTCAGAGCTCCTACGATTAGGCGATAATTGTCTGCACTTATGTTGGAGTATGATGTGAATGACAAACCTGCTTGTCTTTTTGCAGCTGGCGGGTGATGGCGTCGCTGCGGCGCTTCTGCGACTTGGCGTCGTCCTCGCTGCTCTTGGCGCCCGGCGACCCGAAGCACCCCATGGCTGACCACGCCGCCCACCTTAAAAAAAGAAAAAATATATATAAGTAATTTTTTCGCGGTATGGTAGAGTCTTAACATCTATTATATGAAAGGAAAAGCTGGCTGCCTGACTGACTGACTGATCTATCAACGCAAAGCTCAAACTACTGAAAGGATCTTAGAATACAGATAGCTATTATGCCTGTAGATGTCTGTTAAGAAAGAATTTTTAAAATTCAACCCCTAAGGGGGTAAAAAAAATAGGGGTCTGAAATAACACGCAGACGAAGTCGCAGGCATAAAAAGGCGAAGATTATGTACATGATTTAAAGCACGCACATCTAACTCTCAGCAATTAAGTATCACTTGCTTTAAACTTGAAAACATCGTGTGGAAACCTGCATGCCTGAGAATTCTCATTCAATGTTCTCAAACGTGTGTGAAATCTGCCAACCCATACCTGGCCAGCGTGGTGGACAGTGGCCAAACCCTTCTCATTCAGAGAGGAGACCTGTGCTCAGTAGTGAGCCGGCGATGGGTTGCTGATAATGAATAAGACCGGTTAATAACTTTCGTTTCCACACACCCATAAATATGTCGCATCAGGCATACTAAAAAGGTTATGAAGTTCTAAGTGCGACCTCATCCGTCCGTCAAGATATTTGTAAGCTAAGAGCACGTTACATTTTCTTTGATGCAAAATTATCTTAACCTTTTTCCACGACTGCCCAAAAAACCTCAAAGTAAAAGGCATGTGCTTAAACTGCGGCACCCCCCTAGTAGAACCACTCATTTCTCCAAAAGTTTTTTCCCCACTGGGCCACTCTTGTATAATCACTTGCCCAGATATATGATTGAGACGCGAGAACTTCCTTTATGTAAGAGAAAATTGAAAAAAAAAACTACTGTTAGAAAAGACATTACTAAATGATATGACCTTTTAGAAAAGTTTTAATTTTATTTTAATTTTTGACATTTGTAATAGGTACTTATTTTTTATTTTTTTTATGACTAAGTGTTTAATGTGACTAATTTTATCAAAACTATGTACACGTTGTTAGGTACGAGTATATCATAACATATTGCATGCTAATAGGCAGAATTTGGCTGTACCTTTTTGTTTTCGTAACATCTCCTGATTTACCCTGATTAGCAATAAATAAAGAATTTGTATTTGTAATGTTTTCAGGCTTTATGTATGTATAAGAGTTTCTTTATTACACCATAACTTTTAAATGCTTAACAGTTGAATGTATGGGCTATCGTTAGAATTCTTATATCATTCCGAGTGCCACTTGCTATACTATATATTTTTTTTAAATAAAAAAATCAATAAAGTGGCAGTATGGCGCCATTTTCAAATGTGTTTTTTTTTACTTTTTAGTTTGTTTTTGTAGTTATGTTATTTTTAATAAGGCAATTGTTAATTAATACAAAAGAAGTTTCAAAAGACGATTCAGTAACATCATTGTATTACTATCAAAATAAAAACTAGGCATATATATATAGTAAAATTCGGGATACTCAATATCTCTCCTGTAGTAAACGATAACCAGCTCTCAGACTATTATAAGAATTTGGTCGACAATTGTTCACGCGCAATGCTGCAAATACTATGCTAATGAACTCATTACGAGCGACTTTTGTAGTTGCGTATGCAAAGCGTTTTTGGTAGCTAATGTCATCTTCGCATTTGGAATACTTACGGCGATCGAATATTTTTAAGCCTTACTTACTTTAAAAAATTAAAATGCTATCTTTTGTTTATGCACACTTAGAGAAAACAAACTACATAACGTATATTCTAATAATGTGTACAGGTATATAGGTAGAGCAGGCGCCCGAAGCGCGAGTCGAGTACGCTGCGTTTTGGGCGCTTACTAAAATTGTATGGATCGGATTACAAGCGTAGCCGTCGTTGATATAATTATTTTAGTAAGCACACGAAACACGCGCCTCGGGCGCCTGTTTTAACTAGTATGTTATAGTATGCGCCACTGTGTAATTAGTTTAATCAATCAATCAATCAATGCCGCAGAACCAATGGCCGATGGGGCAGACGTGTTCTGGAGTTGAGACCGCGTATCAGCAAGCGCAGTGTGGGACGACTTCCAACCCGCCGCGCTGGACTGACGACCTTAAGATAGCGGGAAGTGGGTGGATGAGGAAGGCGGAGGATCGTGGCCTATGTCCAGCAGTGGACGCAAACAGGCTGGTTGATTGATTGATTGAGGCGGTACTTTGCGAAATTCCATGATATAACCATAAAGCTTAATTTGCTATAATCCGCTGAAACAATGTTGAACAACGCTGAAACCGCGTTGTTTCAGCAAAAAAAAATATCGGGCAAAAATCGTGCTATATAAGTACTTAATCCCGGGTGAACTGTGAACGGGGTCTCACGGGGTATCTGTGAGTGTGAACGGTATGGAGCTATGTCATGTTATTTTATTTTTATTTATTGGACACACAAAACAGATTATGACAATAATTGATAAAGTAATACAAGCCATGAATAAAACTAGTCACTCTCCAAAAAAAAGTGTGTACAAATGCAGTTATTAGTAATGGACGTGTACGTAGTTAGTAACGGACTCACTATTAAACAATACCTATACTATAATAAACGAACAGAGAACTAAAAATTTGTTAAAGTCATATAATATATTTGTTAAGGTCGTCGCAAGGTAAGGAAATGAGCACTAGCTCTTGGGGTAAGTAGGGCAATTCAACCGACGATTGTTCACGCGTAACGCTGCAAATATGCTAATGGGCTCATTATGAACGGCTTTTGTGTAGCACGTATGCAAAGCGATTTTGGTAGCTAATTCGATCTTCGCGTTTTGGAGTTTGGACAGTTTCGATTCTGTGCTTTGCGTATTGCGAACGCTTTGTTTATCAATACTTACGAAATGTAAACATGTATTAGTAACTAATCGTTTATTTATAAGTACTTAATTATTTATTAAGTATGTTACAGAAAAAACACATTTTATTTTGAGGGAAGCTGGAAGAAATTTCGATTAGAGAATAGGGATATGGAGGACGAGATTCACCTTTGTACTACTTAATTTCATTATTAGTTTGTAAGAAATATTAATAGGTATGTACCTACCTATGTACAAAAATAATAATTTATAAACTTTCATGTTCAATTTTCTATTTTAAGTAGGTACTTAATTAATACTAATTAAGTTACCCAAGTATAGTACGCGACAGGTCGAGATGGCAATCCTGGTATGACTTATGTGGCGGGGGACGCCTCGCACACCCGTACGTCACCTGCGATATCCCGCACCGAGCTAGCGCGGGGGCTACTTCGCGTACTATACCTACCTACGTTATGTCCTTGTTAGTTTGGAATAAATAGAAGTTACCGTTCAAAGTTCTTCGGCTAACAATGTCAACTTTTCTATTAGGTATTTACGTGTATAATATAGTACTGTATACCTATGTTTAATTACTCAAGTATTATGAAATCGGTTGGAATACCAATTACGAATCAGCCCGTACCAAAGCTGGTTTCTCAGAGACTGAAATTTCACATTTTCCTAAAAACACAAATTTACCAGATGCACCTAACTACGGGGTATATTTTCACATGTCATCGTAAATACCAATACAATGCCATTTAGTGAAGCTCTCGAGTCACTTTGAGCATTTTACTCAACGGATGAATACGACCAAAATTTCGACAGCAACCATTCCACAGAAGTAGTAATCAGTAAGTACCCTACCCTTATTATAAAATAATGCGAAAGTGTGTTTGTTTGTTGGTTTGTCCTTCAATCACGTCGCAACAGTGGATTGACGTGATTTTTGCATGGGTATTCATAAAGAAAGACCTGGAGAGTGACATAGGCTACTTTTTCTCCCGGAAAATCAGAGTTCCCACGGGATTTTTAAAAACCTAATTCCACGCGGACGAAATCGCGGGCATCAGCTAGTGATGAAATAAAAATACAGTACTAAGTAAGACCACTTTTAAAATCAAAAATCAAATCAAATCAGAAATGAGGAGGATGCGTAGGAGGACCAGGGTAACCGACATAGCTTAGCGGTTGGCGAAGCTGAAGTGGCAATGGGCAAGGCACATAGTTCGAAAAACCGACAGACGTAGGGTCCCAACTCCCAAGGTTCTAGAATGGGGACCTCGCACCGGAAAGAGCAGCGTTGGAAGACCCGCTATTAGATGGACGGACGACATCAGGGCACGCACAACAGACGGAAACGTTTAAGTGCGGATACCAGCCCAGAGTGAAGAAGACATCAGGCGAGTCATCAGGGAGCCGCTGGATTTAGGAGATACAAGACCGTGGCGTGTGGAAGTCTCTAGGTATTTCCAGCAGTAGACTGTTGATGATGACAACTACCACTTTTATTTTGTCGCATCGGCAAAATTCATTTGCACACAAAAGTGAAACCTAACACCGTCTTAACCCACAGTGTACAAAATATGAAATACAGAGACAGACCTTATTGCTTGAAGTCGTGATTTTAAACACAAGAACAACAGAGGCTCGCGCTATCTCGATCATAATTCGCGCGTACAAAACATGACGCGTAAGCAACAACCAATAGCAAACGGACACGCGTTATGATTGGCCGAGCTATTTTCGCGCCATTCAAAAATAAGATTTCTGCGCAGGTACATCGGCGTAACTGAAAGTGGTAAGTAGTACGGTAATAAGGTGATCAGAATATCCGTTCTGAGTGCTGACTGATAAATTGATGATCTAAGAAGAAAGAAGAAAGATAGCTGTTATACATTCGGTATTACAAATTACAATCCGAAGGCAAGTATAATATTATCTCACAATCTGCGCACACAAAGGGTATTATGCAAAAACATCAATTTGATAAATATATCAGTATCAAAACACGAGCTTAGACTCATATTACAGTTATCGATGTCTATCTCAATAGTGATAAAGATACAAACTTGTAACGACCGCGACATCTCAGTAAATATATCTTATGTAGGTTAATTTGACTTTTACAACAATAACACGTAGGATTATTATTGTGTGATTCAATCACAATATCGTTGTTTGATATTCTACAACCCCATAATTGTCTCGGTATTTAGGGCCTTTGGATTTGATTGCGATTATTACAATGGTGCTTATGATTCGTAATACGGCACTAGAAACATGATAGGTTCAATCGTTTTATGATGATTAAATCGATGTATAATAACGATGTATTCTAAGGATAAAATATTCATTAAATGTTTTTAATATATTAAGAATACGTGATCCCGCAACTGGGGCAAATCGTGAAGGCTCTATTTTTAGCAAGGCCCTTTGTAGTAAGCTAAACATAAAAGCGTTTATTTTTAAAAGTCGACAGTAAAGAGGGGTATTTTAACTTTTATAACATAATAGTTTATTTTAAAAGCTTAATTTAATTAATTTGCTATAGTTAATCCAAAAACGTACGAATCTGTATGTTATACAACATGCGGGAAAAAAGCGAGGTACCTACTACCTACTCATATCAAGCAAGACGCACCACCATCCACCATCTACCACCAAGCAATTTTTTTTTTTCATTTTAAAACACATAGGCTACTTTTTATCCCGGAAAATCAAAGAGTTGCCGCAGGATTTTCACAAATGTAAATCCAGGCGGACGAAGTCGCCGGCATCAGCTAGTAGTCAATAACGCCGTCGAATTTCCCATACACAGTGATAAACAATTCCCGAAGTCTCACCACTTTCGTCACCCCATTGTACAATCGCTGCGCGTTGGAATTTCAATCACCATATACGAGTAGGTGCGTCGAAGTTTAACCTGTCCGACTGTTCATGTGTAATGCGTTTCGTATAATAGCTTCTTGTTAAATTCCTACACATGGTTTTTTACATCGCCCATACTAATATTATAATGCGAAAGTGTAGCCTACGACTATCCGTTTAACCAATTTTGGCGTTTAGTACAGTAAAAGTATAATAAAAGGAAGTATGTGTTATAATTTATTATTTACGGTTGTAACTGTGGCGTCACCCGGGTCACAGCTGAAAATCAGGGTCCTGCATCTTATGTGTGTTAACGCATATGATGCAGGACATTATGCTGAGCTGTACACCCATTTGGGGTGGTGTCACAGATGAAAATGTTACATTTGTACTTAGTTTTTATCTGTGACACCAACAACAAATAAATGCATTTTCTTTCTTTCTTTTCTTTCTGATAGCTTGCATCCCGAAGGCGGACATAGGCTACTAAGAGTATCAGTACCCTTATTATAAATGCGAAAGTGTGTTTGTTTGTTGGTTTGTCCTTCAATCACATCGCAACGGCGCAACGGAGTGACGTCATTTTTTGCATGGGTATAGATAAAGACCTGGAGAGTGACAAGTGAATCAAAGAGTTCCCACGGGATTTTTAAAAAACCTAATTCCACGCGGACGTAGGCGTAGTCCTTTCCTGGGATGTAAGCTAACTCTGTACCAAATTTCATCAAAATCGGTTAAACTGTTGGGCCGTGAAAATACACACTTTCGCATTTATAATATTAGTATCGACTAGCTTATTCTTGTGACTTCGTCCGCGTGGACTAACTTTCAAACCTCCATTTAACCCACTTAGGAGTAAAATTTTGAAAAATCCTTAATGAACATCTACTATTTACAAATAACCCTCCAAACACGTCTCTAGGACCAACGGTTTAGGCTGTGCGTTGATATAAAATCAGTCAGTCAGTCAGGACTTTGAATGGTATATTTATACAGATTATGTGAGGTCTATCGATTGATAATGATGATGATAGGGAAAAGACTTTTTAGACACTGACACTCGCGACTTCGTTTGCTTGGATTTAGGTTTTTAACAATGCCGTGGGAACTATTTTATTTTCCGGGATAAAAAGTAGCCTATGTCCTTCCCCGGGAAGCAAGCTATATCTGTCCCAAATTTCGTCAAAATCGGTAGAACGGGTGGGCCGTGAAAGGCTAGCAGACAGACAGACACACTTTCGCATTCATAATATTAGTATGGATTATGGTGGAGCAACACGTGCAAGGAAGTATATACCTAGTTGTTACGAGATCTAACTAAAGGTATGATTCCAAACCACGCTGCACGCAGCAGCGCTGCCGCAACAGTGCTGTCACATTATATATTACATATATTACATTCCGAGCTAGGCAGCAATGTTCCGCTACAGCTGCCGCGACATTGCTGCTTAGCTCGGAATGTAATGTCATATAAGCTTATAGATATTGTATGGGGACCAGTAGTGCCGCGACAGGACTGTGACAGCTGGTGACAGCACTGTTGCGGCAGCGCTGTTGCGTGCAGCGTGGTTCGGAATCATACCTTAATAGAAATGATAATGTTATAGCCTCCGCAACCTTGGCGAAACCTTACAATGTCGACTTTGTTGCACCTCGTGGTGCAAATCCCCATTAACTTATTTATTGTTGCCTTGTACTTAGTAACAGATTATGTTATGGATTACGGTCGACAAGTATAATGAGTAAGTATTTTACTTTATTACTTAGTTAAAGACAAAACTTTAAAACCTAGCCTATCGGTTCTTCGAACTATATGCCCTGGCCATTACCACTTTAACTTCGCGCCCCTTACGGCGATTTCGCACTGCGCTTCCGTCATCCGAGTTATATCCGTCATCCGTGAGAATACCAGCTATGACATAAGTCATAAGCTCCCATACAAAATAAAAACGAACGTATTTACACGGACTCGGATCGGATGAGTGCGTAACCGCCCTTACTCAGATTTTTCTACAAATATCATTTTTATAAGAGAGTAGAGGGTGGTAGAGATAGCCGAACATAGCTCTACATCGCCCGCTGAGTGACTGAGCTTTCATTTGCAACCCATAAATTAAAGGATATTTCGGATCTGCATATCTCATCTTAGCAACACGCACTGTTTGAAGACTGGTCTTTAGGCGAGGATTTTGGACGAGAAGACATCTCAAAGCTTGCCGAACGCTACACCCAAGCAGTTGAATTCGGCGATCAACTGCTCTAGCAGTTCTAGCAGCTTGAGCGGTCTTGTACGTATGACAATAAAAAAACCAGGCCAAGTGCGAGCCAAACTGGTTCCGTACTACAGTCGTATTTATTCCACATATTGTACGATAAATCAAAAACTATTTAGCATAATCTCGACTAATATTATAAAGGCGAAAGTTTGTATGTGTGTGTGTGTGTATGTTTGTTACTCCTTCACGCAAAAACTACTGGACGGGTTTGGCTGAAATTTGGAATGGAGATACATTATATCCTGGATTAAGACATCAGACAATCCCGCGGGAACTCTTTGATTTTTCGGGATAAAAAGTAGCCTATGTTCTTCCCCGGGATGCCAGCTATCCCTGTAACAAATTTCGTCAAAATCGATTGGACGGATGGGCCGTGAAAAGCTAGCAGACAGACAGACAGACACACTTTCGCATTTATAATATTAGTATTGATGTACAATAATTTTATTGTATTGTTTGTTTGTGACACTATACCATTAAATAAATGAATTTTCTTTCTCTCTTCGTGGCTGCTTCGCCCTGTAATATAAGTAACATTTGTGAATTGAGTTGGCGACACCGACAAAGCTTTTTGCGCTCAGTTGGAGCCACCGACAACCAATAAAACAAAAAAAGAAGAAAAGAAAACAAGTGTATTTGTAGTTACGACTTTCAGTTTGCGTTTGATACGATGCAAAGGTTGTAAACTCGCGTCTGTATTTATTTTTAACGCTGCTAGGATGTCGCTTCCCACGGTCTATTGTTGTAGTTTTTACACGGCTCATTCCGCAGGATAAGGCTGCCTTTGCATCATGGATGTGCGAGGATGCGTAGCGACATGGGTTAAAAACTCACCTGTTCATTTGACTTTCCTGTCGCAGTGGTGAGTGCTGATCATATAAGTGGGAGGTCTCGGGTTCACTTTCCGGCAGGGCAATTTCTAAGTTTGAGTTCTCATGCGCCATTTTAACTTTATGTGTCAAATGTAACGTCAAAAGTACAATTTTATTTTAAAGACTTTTCGTACTTTTGACATGACAGTTGACACAAAGAGTTAAAATGGCGCGTGAGAACTCATTTGATATGGACTATAGTTTCCAAATTGCCTATGTTGGGAGAGGCTTCGGCCGTGGCTAGTTGTTAACTAGCCACGGCCGAAGCCTCTCTCTCTCTACCAGCAAAGACGTTTAGCATTCCGTTACAATGCGCGTAGAAACCTATTAGAGGTTTGGGTTTAAAACAGTCTGAATACCTACTTTGGAATTAGCCCGCTTACGGGTTAAATAGCAATTCGCAGTCAAGGACTATCTTCTCATAGAATTAAAATAAAATTAACTTGGCTTGTCCAGCAGAGTTAAGATGCGCTTAGCTATGAAAATGAAGCGATACTGTTGGTGACTACATCTCTTCACATCCTAGCACGCCCCTGCAAAAGGCAGCCTTATGCATTCTAGTCTGGATTAGATATTTCCCCATTCAATCGCTTTTATACATTACTTCTCTATTGTTGTTCATGTATAAATGATCGTTTGAAGGTTCATACTTTTGCTAAACAGATTTTCGCATTTAGATCGAATTTCTTACAGTATTTGCTTTTAAGTAAGAAGTCCTTTCAAGTAAGTAGTAGTCTAAACATATAAAAGGAAAAGGTGACTGACTGACTGACTGATCTATCAACGCACAGCTCAAACTGCTGGACGGATCGGGCTGAAATTTGGCAAGCAGATAGCTATTGTGACGTAGGTAGGCATCCGCTAAGATAGGGTTTTTGAAAATTTTACCGCTAAGGGGGTGAAATAGAAGTTTGAAATTTGTGTACTCCACGCTGACAATGTCGCAAGCATTTAAGCGAGCGATTAATAAGAGGTGATAGCCTAGGATCACTTCATTGTCTGTCTATCTGTCAAGACTCAAGACACGTCAAGGGAATCAAAACCTATAGGATCCTTCCCGTTGACCTAGAATAATTTTGGCATGTAATGTCTTATGCTCCGGGTGCTTTTGCGGCGCGAACCATACGATTCAATTGGGTATTTGACTACGTAAAAAATAAATTATTTCTCAGTTATAATTAAATAAAGGGTCTTCCAAAATACGTAAAATTCACGTCCTTTGTTAGTTTAAAGTGTGATAACTTTTTTAAATTATAGGCTAGATAGGCTTATAAGCGCGTCTACGCTTGTACGAGATGCGTGTGTAACATACGGTCATACGCGTTCAGAAACGAACTTGTATGCGTAAAAATAAACGACAATCTGAAACCGTTCGTAGTTTATACGTTTAATATACATTAACAGTAAGTAGGTAGGTACTTAGAACACCTTAAGAGAAAAACCGGCCAAGTGCGAGTCGGACTCCGTACGCACGAAGGGTTCCGTATCTATAAAAACGAGCAGAAAAATCACATTTGTTGTATGGGAGCCCCCTTAAATATTTACTTTATTGTTTTTTTAGTATTTGTTTTATAGCGGCAACAGAAATTCGTCATCTGTGAAAATTTCAACTGTCCAACTATCATGGTTCATGAGATACAGCCTGGTGACAGACAGACAGACAGCGGAGTCTTAGTAATAGGGTCCCGTTTTACCCTTGGGTACGGAACCCTAAAAACTATGCCGACAAACTATTTAACGCCGGAAGAATATAATTTTAACCGTAGTGGCAAAAACTCCCTAAATGTCACAAAAAAATTGTTTGTAATGATCATCAATGAATTTGTCACGCTACCGATTTCCGAACTTTTTAGTGCCTACTCACTAAAGTAGTTATTTAAAGATCTTCCTTGAAGTGTCAAATTGATGTTGACTTACTAGCTGGTGCCCGCGACTTCGTCCGCGCGGAATTAGGTTTTTTAAAAATCCCGGGGGAACTCTTTGATTTTCCGTGACAAAATGCATATGTCACTCTCCAGGTCTTTATCTATGCCCATGCAAAAAATCAAGTCAACCCGTTGCACCGTTGCGACGTGATTGAAGGACAAACCAACAAACAAACAAACACACTTTCGCATAAGGGTTCTGATTTCTTAGGTAACAAGATAATTAATATGTAGCCTTTTCTTTATAGAGAGAGAGCCCGCGACCTTCGTTATTTTATAAAAGCTGAAAGTTTAGAATAGAATAGAATATAATAGAATAGAATGATGTTTATTCGAGGTATATAGGTGGTACATGGTGTAGGCAATATCGTCCTGTACAGCAGTACAACACCTCGAACAGGTAGGCCACTCAGCTTGTGTTGAGACGTCGCGGCGACGTCTCAACACGCGTCGGGCCCCTCAGGCACAAACCTCTATAGCAAATATCTGAGGTACCAGACGCCCCAACGCCCCCGCCTTTTATATCACCCAAACGTCAGTGGCATAGAATATGTAAAGTTGGCGAGTTATATACTTTAGTAAATGGATAAATAAAATGAAATAAAGTGTTTAGTTTCTCTGCATATTGTCCAAAATACAGGGATGAACGGTCAGCGACTATGAAATTTGGTTCATGGTGGCTTTGGGAGATAATAGGTAACAAAGGTGTAAAAGATCTTACGTCAAAATAAATCGTGGGCCGCCTGCCAGACACCCTTAAACGTTTAAGCTGTAACGGCTGGCAAGGGTGTTGCCACGACACAGTGTCTGTCAATGCATGACGTGATTTCTAATATTATTCCGAAGGAAAAAAAGGAAAAAAATTAGAATTCATAAGTACTTTGACCGTTTGACGTAAGATTTTTACACCTTAGCTTTGTTACCTGTTAACTCCCAAAGCCACCATGATCCAAACCTCATAGTCGCCGATGGTTCCTTCCAGTTTTTGGAACAATGCAAATAAAAACTTTCAGCTTTTATAGAATAAGGAAGGCCCGCTATAATGTCACTAATTTTAATTTTTTCCATGCTCCCTTGAAACTAAGCAGTGCAATCGAAATCGCTATCGCAAAAAGTCTGTACCGTGATCCAGCCTTCCGCAGTAGCACAATTAATGCACAATTATTACAAAAAATTGCATTGTTTTTACAAAGACGGAACACCATCAATGAACTGACCATCTGACAATGACCATCATAGTTTTATTTTTAAGTTAACGTTTTGCATATACTTACGTAGATACTTAAAATTCCTTTGTACCTACCCGGGTTTTATAACATAAAATAGTTTTTTTTTTAATTTTTAGGGTTCCGTACCTCAAAAGGAAAAACGGAACCCTTATAGGATCACTTTGTTGTCTGTCGGTCTGTCAAGAAACCTACAGGGTACTTATAGCAGACATTCGGGGGAAAATCTGAAAACCGTGAATTTGTGGTTGCATCACACAAAAAAAAATTATTATGGTCATGAGGTAAAAATTAGTATTTTCAACTATCAAAGTAAGATAACTATATCAAGTGGGGTATCATATGGAAGCTCTTCGCCTGTGTATTCTAAAAAAGGTTTTTATTTATTTTTATGCATCATAGTTTTTGAATTATCGTGCAAAATACGACTGTAGTACGGAACCTCGTTGCGCGAGCTTGACTCGCACTTGGCCGGTTTTTTTTCAAGACCGATTGTAGTTCTAGGTATTTGGACGAATTTAACATTTGTTTTCCGAACTTGACCCGCGATTGTATTTCTAGTCTATATATGGAACATGGAGAATCTATTTGTGTATCGCATAAATTACTGAGGAATATTCTTCCAAGCAACACGCCAAGGAGGGGACATAATATTATTGGTACTTAGAGCGGTCTCATCCGATAGTTATTGTCCATTGTCGTCCTACTTCCGCACTACCTTTCGGCTTAATTGGAAACAAAAGACCCAAGAGGATAAGTCTTATTACATGCATTAAAAAATATACAACCATTGAATTATAACGACCGACGTGTCAAATGCACTTAAAACTGGCAGAAACAGGTAAAGATTGGGAAGAATCTTATTTACTTCAAATTCAAATAATTTATTCAAAATAGGTGATAAAATTACTGTTTTTGACTGTCAGTTGTTGGATTTGTAAGATATACAGCCGTACTCAGAGTCGCTAATCGTTACTTAAGATTGAGTTAAAACGAGACTCTCATATAAATCTGTCTCGTTAAGTAACGATTAGCGACTCTGAGTACGACTGTAAGTGGTGATAATTATTACGCAAACTTAAACTAAAGCTACGAGGGTTCCAAACGCGCCCAGGTCTGAGAAGAGCCTACTTCAAACTCATCCGAGTATTATTTTTATTATCATCACTTTCCAAAATCACTTAAACTTATTAGAACTTCATTACGGAAGCTATGATCACAGATCGAATACGAATTGCTAAAGAACTGAAGTTAGTTAAATAATTATAGGATACTAATAATCCTGACTTCCTCATTTATTGACTTATCAACACTCAACCCAAATCTTTGACAGACAGATTCAGTAGACAAGAAATAAGGTCGAATTTTTTGAAATTCGCACTGTAGCGAATCCGTGAGGTGAGCTGTCACTATAGTTTATCAATAATTCGTTCATTTTCTAAACATCTATTATATATATAGATTATATCTAAATATATATGTAAAAGGAAAAGGTGACTGACTGACTGTATGACTGGCTGATCTATCAACGCACAGCTCAAACTACTGGACGGATCGGGCTGTTTGGCATGCAGATAGCTATTATGACGTAGGCATCCGTTAAGAAAGGATTTTTGAAAAATTAACCCCTAAGGGGTGTACGTCCACATTTTTTTTTTTTTTTAATTCAGATACAAGTTAGCCCTTGACTGCAATCTCACCTGGTGGTAAGTGATGATGCAGTCTAAGATGATAGCGGGCTAACCTGGAAGGGGTATGGCAGTTTTTATTAAACCCATACCCCTTTGGTTTCTACACGACATCGTACCGGAACGCTAAATCGCTTGGCGGCACGGCTTTGCCGGTAGGGTGGTAACTAGCCACGGCCGAAGCCTCCCACTAGACCAGAC
Organism: Maniola hyperantus; assembly: GCF_902806685.2. Classification (NCBI taxonomy): domain Eukaryota; kingdom Metazoa; phylum Arthropoda; class Insecta; order Lepidoptera; family Nymphalidae; genus Maniola; species Maniola hyperantus. The sequence continues at coordinate 3,666,218 of NC_048542.1, forward strand.
CAGAAATTTAGAAATTATAAAATTCCAAACGCCAGGAATCGAACCCGGGACCTCCCACTATTAAGACCACAGCGTTCACCACTGCGCCAGGGAGGTCGTCAACACCATGGACGAAGTCGCGGGAATAAGCTAGTAATAATCATAATATTTTAGAAAAGTGGGCCTTTACTTTGTCAAAGGAAAACGTTGCGTCTACCTCCCTCAATGTCGAGGGGAGAGGCCTCGATAGTATTGAAATATTTAAATCAGTTCTCGATGTGTATCAGTTATTTTTGTGTATTTGTGTTTGAGCTTATTTTTACGTATGAATAGATTATTGTCTGATTTGACAAATATTCCACTGTGCAGTTGTAAAATCGTAATTTTGGATTAGCAATTTATTTTATCCTGAATTGACTTTCTCAATTTTTTTTTCAATGACTGATTTATTTTATACACTCTGCCATTATGCTTGTTTAACTATTATTAGTTTCAGAATTTCCTGAGTCAGACGGTTATCACGTGGTGGTAATGATGCAGTTTTTTAAAGGAAACTCTTCTGATGAAATCGCTCTGTTGGTCGTTTTGTCGGCCATTCATGAAGTATCCCGAATGATGGAACCTCGCGGCCGCGACTCGCGAGCAGCTGGAATGAGGGCTTCGACCGTTCATTCTTTAATCTTTTTATTCTTCCAGCGAACCTAGGAAGTCAGCAGCTTGGCGTGGCACGAGTTGTCGAGCCTCACTGCGATCCGCATGAGTTCGGAGGATCAATTCCTTCATACAATAATTTGCTCAATAGGCGTCGTCCTTGATGCTTCGTGCATTCACTCCGATATTAAAGACAGGCAAGTCTTACGGTGCCTCATAAGTATTACATTTTCTCCTTCTGCAGATATTTATCACTGCTGATGATTATAATATTCGTGGATTTAGGATTTTAGCCTATGCCCGTTCTTCAAGACAGGATAAAAGAAATCTTTAGATCGTTTCAACCAGATAGATACACAGCAAAATAACCGATTTGAAGGTGTTGAACCTTGGGAAAAAGGTGTAAGAAAGGGTACTGTGTATGGTGGCGCGTTTATTTAGTAATCATCATCATCATCATCACCCAATAGACGTCCACTGCTGGACATAGATCTCTTGTAGGGACTTCTTCTTGTTCGGTCTTGCGCCGCCAGAATCCAGCGGCTCCCTGCGACTCGTCTGATGTCGTCCGTCCACCTAGTGGCGGGTCTTCCAACGCAGCGTCTTCCGGTGCGAGGTCGCCATTCCAGCACCTTGTTAGCACCTTGCTGTTTATTTAGTGCTTTTATCTAACTAGAGTGGTGACATAAATCTTGTTCTACAATTGCATCTTGCTGGATTGGTTACATAGGTAACTTAGTAATAAATCAATTGACAAATCTAATCATACATTGTAATGACTTAGTAACTATCATAAACCGTGTAAATGACTTTGTGAATCGAACTACGGAATTTTTACAACCTCAAGGAATAAGATTATCCGAGTAACAAAAACATTGCTATAAATATTGATATTATGTACTCGATATCTTACTCAGGAAAGGCAACGCCTGTCTGTCTGTCTGATGTAGGTCAGTCTGAGTAAAACTTTCATAGAAAATTAAAACGAGCCAAGTGCGAGTCGGACTAGCACACGAAGGGTACACGAGGGTCTTGTACCATTGTACAAGATATATTTAACACTTTTTCATTTTCTTTGTGATTTTGAACCGTGAACCACAAATTCACGGTTTACAGAATTTGCCCTTTTTAACTACCTACCTGCCAAACATGATTCTAGGTCAACGCGAAGTAACCTATAGGTTTTGATTCCCTCGACGGGTCTTGTCAGACACGACAGACAGACAGACAATGAAATGATCCTATAAGGGTTCCTTTTTTCTGTAGAGCACCGAGTAGTATAGCTGTAGAGATACCGAACCCTAAAAATAAAATTGGTGTTTTGGGTGAATATTGTCTTCATTGATGACAAGTAAGCTTCAGCCTCAAATGATTTACCGATGGTTGCAAGTCAGGTAGGCTGTGGAATCTATGGGGAGAAACCCAGGACCAATCTGTGCCAAACTGTGTTTTGAAACACTACACAAGATCTCAAAAACTTAATGATTTTCCTGACTTTTGAAAACATTTTGTATAGATTTTTAGGGTTCCGTACCTCAAAAGGAAAAACGGAACCCTAATAGGATCACTTTGTTGTCTGTCTGTCAGTCTGTCAAGAAACCTACAGGGTACTTCCCGTTGACCTAGAATCATGAAATTTGGCAGTTAGGTAGGTCTTATAAAAATCTGAAAACCGTGAATTTGTGGTTACATCACACGAAAAAAAATTAAATTGTGGTCATGAACAAATATTGCTATTTTCAACTTTCAAAGTATGATTACTATACCAAGTGGGGTATCATATGAAAGGGCTTTACTTGTAGATTCTAAAACAGATTTTTATATATTTTTAAGCATTATAGTTTTTGATTTATCGTGCAAAATGTCGATAAAATACGATTGTAGCACGGAACCCTCAGTGCGTGAGTCGGACTCGCGCTTGGCCTGTTTTTTATTTCAGTCTTCTGTACGAGCTGGTATGGATTAAAGCAATTCTATAACGAATTTCGTTTTCGAAAACTAGAGACTCATACTGGGGGTACTAGTCGTCAAAATGACCTATAGTCCACAACATGTCGAGATGGCAATCGGGGTATGAGGCGGGGGGACACCCCACACGTCACCCGCGTTTATCCACACTGGGTTAGCGCGGGGGCTGTGCGAGTGTACGGGCGTTCCCTCTCCGATTGCCATGTCGATCTGTCGTGGAATAAAGTAACTACTCGTAGTCAGTAGTTATATTGACCGTGATTCACATAGGAATTATCCTAAATGACAAGCGTTAATCCCAACATCTGTAAGACACGGCGCTTGTAAGGTTTTCTCTAGGTCTTATAGCGATAAGGCAATAAAAAATACAAGCGGTTAGTTGCACCAGTGTTAATATACTGGGTAATTTTCCTAGACAAGAAAGTGCAATGTTAGCAAATTGCACGATTCATCATCATCGTCATTAACCCATCGCCGGTTCACTACTGAGAACGAATCTTTTCTCCAAATGTTTGTTTAGCCATAGTCCATCATGCTGGCCAGGTGCGGATTGGCAAACTTCACACATTTCTAAGAACATTATGAAGAACTCTCATGCAGATTTCTTCACCATTAAAGCAAGTGTTCTTTAAATTGCTAAGAAACAGAATACACATAGCCCTGAAAATTAAGAGGTGCGTGCCAGTGTCAATCCCTGGAGCCGCCCTAAAAGAAGGCTGACTTAAGCACTAGGCTATTAAAGTTTTTTTTGTTTTACTTGCTCAATTACTAAAACCAAATTGTACACCTGTATGTATCTTTCATAAGTAATTACATTAGTCAAAAACTATAATTAAAATATAGGTTACGCTACTATACAAAATAACTTTAAAAAAAAAAGAATAAAAGCCAAATTAATTGCTGAGTAATTTCCCTTTCCCCTCCAATTAAGCTTAAAGCTTGTGCCAGGAGTAGGTACGACAATAGTGCAACGGGTGGGATTTGAACCGGCGAACTTTCGGTTTTCAGTCCACTCCTTTAACTGTTGAGCTATCGAGGCTCTAATACTTAATTAATTAAATCCATACTAATATTATAAATGTGAAAGTGTGTGTCTGTCTGTCTGGTAGCCTTTCACAGCCCCTCCGTTCAACCGATTTTAACGAAATTTGGTACAGCGATAGCTTGCATGCCGGGGAAGGACATAGGCTACATCTTATCCCAGAAAATCAAAGAATTCCCAGGGATTTTTTTAAAAACCTAAATCCACGCGGACGAAGTCGCGGGCATCATCTAGTTTACTATAATTAGAATCAGTTAAAATAAAATATGAATCATTTTTATACCTACATCAACTGCAGTTGTCATGAAGATATATTTTAAGACTATAAGTATATTTAGATAAATCAGATTAAAAATGTTTGTTACTATGTATATCTTATCTCCGACCACAGAAACCAGCGTTATTCATAAACTTGACATTGTTAAAATAATACAATTGCAATACATATAGCTACTTTACGACGGTCACTCACACATGCTCAGATTCTGAAATACCTATATGTGGGCGAGTCTATGGACCATTTTAAAATGTGGAAAGGGAATTTCAGATTTTCATAATAGACCTTAATGTGGTCATTACGGTGGATCATGAAAATCTACATACAGACACTCAATAATGACAAGTTGGCAGAGTAAATTAGGCTCTGGTGACGTGAAATCAAAGAAAAATAGGGCTACCTTATGGCTATCTAGCATCAAATCTACTAACGTAAGCCTCGACGTTTTGTTACAAGTTCCTTAACAGGTTGTGAACTGTGAAATTGGTTGGTAAAAATATGAAAATCATAATACATATAGAAGTATAATGTTCAAATATTTATAATTGTATGAATAAATTCATATGAAAATTAATTGGGTATTTTCCTACTTTTGAATTTGATAAATATTATTACTATATTATAACCTAGGATAAAAATAATGACGTACGGTGAAAAAAATATTAAAATCCAACAAAGATTTACAAAGTTACAGGCATTTTAATTTTGGAGTGGAGTGGGAGGGTCTCCTATCCCTTTCTCGCAAACCGAATATTTGTATTAAACCGCATGAAGCTACTATGGCATTAGTGAGGTGTGACGTCAAAATTCTATATCGCTATCTCTGTCTAATCAGAAATATTTAAATGCTTATAACTTTTTTGTTATTTGATCGATGTAATTAGTTTTTTCAGTTTATGTCATTATCTTTATCCTAGTTTATAATAAAGTAATAAAAAAATTGGAGTCAAATACCCAATTAAGACTGTTTATATCTGATTCCTAAACTAATATGAAAATTACTACTGCCCAATGGCAATGGTAGAGATTCTCTTGGCAATTCAAAAGCACTTGTAAATACAACTTAATAAAAATATTTCTATTTGTTGTCTTGTCTGGCTGAAATCTAGTCATGTGGCTGCTTTAGTCAAATCTGATAGAATTGGTTGATAATTGATATGCATTTTGTATGAATGGGAGCGTCTCTATTTTGAGCCAGTGGCATGTGATTGTTAAAATTGTTTAATTCATTGAAAATTTTTGATATGTTTATCAATAAGTATTATGGTTATAGTTCAAGCCAATTAAATATAACAAGAGTTGTATCATAATTTATTTATTACTAGATGATGTAGAAAAAGGTTAGGTCTGGTTTTGGGTGGTTATCTAGTTTCATAAAAATAGCTAAAGGATATAAATATAGGGTTTTGTATGCCTAAATTTTTTTTAAACATTTCCCTCAAATTTTCCCGTAGATGTGCTGCAGTTTAATAAGCACTATGTCTAGGTTAGAATAATATAATGCAGCAGACTGTCGTAACTCATAACATCGTATTAGAAAAGTGGTTGTGTTATAGTGTATTTAACTAAAAAGTGTTACAAAACTACACTGGTAGGCTAGGTCACTTAGTCTTTTCACAAAGATCTCTTTACTTTTTAGTGATAAGGCATCTCAACCTAGCGCAATAATTGTTTTTCTTCTTTTTTGTATGTCTATGTTTGTTTTGTTGCAATAAAGCTTTAAATACTACTACTACTAGGGGGCTGGCTACTGGGACACCAGTAAAAGCTGTGTCTCAGTCACAGAGAATTGAGTGAAATGGTCCATACAACAGGACTGATCACCCACCTGCTGACTGCAGTAATCCTTTCTTTGGATATATACTATTTTAAGTGTTGCTGGACTCACCAGCAGGTGGGAGTGGCGTTATCCACGGTGTCCTGGTTGGCCTGCGAAGGAGACTCGGCTCCCCGCGCGCCACCCGCCACAGACGAAGCCGTGGTGCCGTGTACCACCTCACTGCGCCCACATCATGCACCGCACTGTATTATCTCCACCGAATTGACACCACTTGCATCGCTACCTGAAAAACACCACTACACTTGGAACTGTCAACCACTGCCCACTTTACAGGTATCACTATATCGCAGTCACTACACTATCGGGAACTGGAGGCACTCGCGGCAGGCTCGCAAGACGCTCCGGGCGCCGCGTAAACGCCCAATATTACACCAAACGAAATATATCTCACGAAAATATGGCAGGCAACCTTCACATAAAATGAACCCGACTCATCACGATTCCGCCATGGTATAATGTAATATTTATAAACTTTCACGAGTTAATTATAGACCAGACGTTACTATTAACGTTTGAACATAAGTAAAAGATGAGAAAATAATATTTATAAATAGATTTGGATTATTTTGATACAAATCTATATCTGTCGAACATCACTGCATACACACCCCTGATTCGGGTGGAGTGAATCCTCTTCTTACTTCTAATAATGCTTATATTATACAAAATTTAGCACGAATTATTTAATAAGACTACAATTAAATGACCTACACCCTGATAACTACAAAGACATTTTTGTAGCAATGACAGCGATCCGTATGATCCGTATCGGCTTCACAGAACCTACAGAAAAAATCAACATGTCCGAACTCCGATGTCGTCTGCTTCAGAAAAAGGTATTTTATCATCGCGAGTTTTCTTGATAGAGATAAAGGGGTGTGGTCAACTAAGAAATTGAGATAATGTTACTAAATGATTTTGAATTTGAATTTTGATCTCATTGATCATTTTATTTAAGTGTGATCATTGATGTCTAATTTCAATCATTCTTGTTGAGGCCTAACGCCTAAGCATAATTTGATGAAACATTCACGTCTTATCATCCTCTTTCACATTCAACAAGTGCTTTGTCCACCTAATTCTACTAATATATTGTAATACGTAGGTAGGTAGATAAGTAGGTATAAGTTTTGTGTTATTTACCTATTAATTTATTTTACAATGTTCGTTTTTTAAATAAGAGTAAAATACTACATAGGTAATTATTTATCATAATCAAATTAACTGTTAACACTTGTAATAGTAGTTAGGTACCTTACATAACAATATGTATGACTTAGTAGTTCATTATAGCACGGCGTGAAACACGCAACACTATCGCTAAGGTGCACTTACATAAAGTGCGGACAATAGTGGCGAGTTGTTTTATTTTACTTGTCAGGCTTTATCATTCATCCAAGCTTTAAATTATTAATTTATGATATAACGGCAATCTAAAGCTACCCCGATTGACTGTACATATATATCAAGATTACATCAAGTACTATGTAACCATAGAGTTATTGTAACTCAGAACAAGGACTGTTAGAAGTAGCCCTATTGTGACACTTACTGTTAGAGCCAGATAGCTGAATACATTTAAGCTCTTGTTAGAACGTGACAAACTGATTATGTTTTGTCCTTATCACCGTGGCCACTTTTTTTTGTTTGTCAAAATATATTTGTACTTGAGTATTTGACAAACAAGTGTAGAAGGAATGACATTTCACAAGTAAGAAAATCTGCTTGAGCGAGAGGGACTGAGGGGGCCACGCTAGTTGCAAATAAGCACCAGTTTTCAGTGCTACCAGATTTTTACGAAAAATAAATAGCGCGGGAGCAAAAATAATCGGCAACTGAGTTGGTACAGTAGCTACGGGTAACTTTAGAAACGTATCTAGCATTGTGAGTCGATGGTTCAATGCAATTAATGGCATAAAAATTATAAAAAAACTCAATCACCTGCTGTTAACTGTTTAATAACATCTAAGAACACCTAATTAGTCAGTAAAATTTATAACTATCTACGTAGGTAAATTATATCCTAAAACCCTATTTTAAAGCACTATTATACCAATCTTACCTACCTCTAGGTACCTATATACTTATTTTAATTTAGTAATTATTTACTAGTTTTATAATGCTTGCTTTTTACTCTGCTTGTGTGAGCTCAATGTAAAATAGAAAAGCAGGAACTGGTTCATTGACTCATTCACATGACACAACTGAACCACATAGTTACATTACTAGACAATCATCTTAAATATGCGGGCCGATTGCCGTAAACTGACATGTCACATCTCAATAGAAATATCCTTAAGAATCGTAATCGTTACAGTGATATCATTATTTTACGATTTGATATTAGCTAATGTCAAACGTGTTGTTTAATTTAAAATTCATCATCTAATTCCGTGTCTTTGTTAGATGATAGAGTTAGTCGAATTTTTATTTTAACAAATTAACTAAGTAAGTACCTATAAAAAATACCTATACCTGAAGTACAGAAATGTCCAAAGTGTCCCAAAATGATCCATCCATACCTTTCATAGACAATAAGAGTAAATAAATTATCTATGATCCTACTGTGCTCACGGTGCTCACGTCAATTTTCAAACGCCATTGTCAAAACCAGTCAAAACACAATGAAACAGTGGTGCCAGATTAAGGTATTTTACTTTAGATTTAGGGCAAAACTAAACTAGCAGGGTAATATTTTTTAGTGTGTTAATTCATTAAGATGGGCAGGTCGCTTGTTTGGGATGCAACTTGTGTAGACACTTTAGCTGCATCCCACATTCAGGCGACCTCCTCTATGGCGGGTGCAGCGGCCATCAGCGCGGAACAGGCCAAAAGGCGCAAATATGAAAACCTCGATGGGAGCTTCGTATTGGTGCCTTTTGGTGTGGAGACCTTGGGGCCGTGGGGCCCGGGGGCTCGAGCTCTTTTTGAAGAAATTGCGAAAAGAGTTATCGAGTCAACCGGGGACCCGAGAGCTGGCAGCTACCTTGGCCAAAGAATTAGTTTGGCCATCCAAAGGGGTAATGCTGCCAGCATCTTGGGTACAATGCCTCGCTGCGGTGGTCTCGATGAGGTTTTAGATTTAATTTAATTTATTTTAGTTTTAATTTAATGTTGTTTTTTTTAGATTTAAGTTTATTAATAGTTTATTTGTAATATGGCCGTGTAATGGTTTTGTTTTCCTAAACAATTAATGATACAAATTTAACAAAGCTGCAAAAAAAAAAAACATATAGAATAGTGATTCACATTTTTGGGTAAATAATTTAACTACGGTATTATGAAGATTTGATGTAAAATAAAAGGATTACTTAAAAAGGTTTAAACTTAGCTACTGCCACGAATTAATAGATTACTTGAAAACACAACGAAAACATATGATTAAATTTATTAAATAAATCCAACAGTATAACTGTTGGATTTAATATAAAATTGTAACGCAAAAGTCAATAATAATAATTCACAATATTAGTTAATTATTATTTTGAAACCAAGCATGTGGTAAAGTGAAATTAAGGCTTGGTAACACTGCAATAAAAACGTCACGGTAAAGACACGAAAACGTAAAAATTGTAAACAAAACCTCGCGCGCGAAACTCATTTTTTTATTTATATTTCGCGTTTTGGGCTGTGATTTTGACTTTTGAGTTGCAATTGAAGTTAGAACCGTATGGTAAAATAAAAATACTACTATTGTATAAATGAGCCATGGCTACCCACAATAAAACTCTACAGGTAATAGCCACCAAGCTGGGACTTGGTGAAGAAAAAGTTATAAGGTAATAACACTTTCATTTGCTTATTAGTGTTTCAAATTCTAGTCATTGTGATAAGTTAAGGAAGTGTCTAGCCGACCGACCGGCTGAGGCTAGTCATCTGAGTTTTTTTTTTTACTAAGTACCTACCTACTTAATATTGATGAATATAAATTTTCTCTGCATGGTATTCCTCATTACAGAGGGTCGTGACTCTTCAGATCCCTACAATTTAAAATCAACTTGCATTTTAGAATAAGTAGGTACCTTAAGAATAACTTAAAAAAAAGACCTGTTTTATTTTTTTCGTTCTGTAGAGAGTAATAAAGGTAGATTGAAGTACTGTGTAACCGCGTATGAGATAGCGATAGCACGACGTAACGATGAATAACACGACAATTATTACCATTATTTAGTAGTCAATATTTGTATTAACCGATCAACAATATTTTTGTATTAAACGTTTTTTATGTGAAAACAAGTAAATGACTAATGAGAAATACAATGACGCCACGAATTCTCAAAGTTTGTTTTGCAACTAAAGTTGCATTCCTTGTAAATATAAAAATACAAAAAAATAGGTTAGCTGCGTCTCTGTTTATCACATTAGTAACTTTATCTATGCTCTCTTAGTGTGAATGAGAAAGCAAACGTTCCTGTTGCTACCTTTATTACTCTATCTACGTTTTGTTCATAAATTTCACCTTAATATCTGACAATACCCCAGAAAATTATTATAAGTGGGATATACCTATACACACTATTAATATGGGTAGTGATAATATTATGGCTAGTGGGTCTTTAGTGTCTCTAGAAATGCTTTGTTATAGGTAAGCTAAATATAACATTTGTTTTTTACAGTAAAGCTGCAGAATTTGAGCGTTTATTGCAAACAAAATCCGTCGCGTACAGCAATATGACAGATACCAGCAAAACTGTCATATGTTTGGACCTTGCTGCATCCATTTTTGGTGCTGATTTGGATAATGTAAGTTTCTCTACTTTATAGCTCTGATAGCCTGGGTTCAATCCTGGAAATGCACCTCTAATTTTACAAATTGCATTTTAAGCAATCAAAAAAACAAGGATCACTTGAGTACCTTTCACTTTTAGTTTTTTCCAGTCTGTCTATCTATCTGTCACAGCCATTTTAAAAATAAAAGCTGTAAAGTTAAAAATTTAGAATAGTTATAGAAATCTGTTTGTGCTGATATGTATTAAAAAAAATTTAGGGTACCTCGGTACATGAAAAGTGTGAGCCAAAAAAATTTTACTTAACTCTTCATTATTTTAAAATCATTATAAGGTTTCTTACACCGTTTTTGGAAACTATTTATGAAATAGTGTCCGTCAAAGTTTTTAGAAATTATATGAAATCTAATACTACATGCACTTGACCATTTAAATTATATATTTTTTTATACTGCAGTGAATACGATATTTTAAATAACTTTTCGATTAAAAATTATAACATTACTTCATATCTAATTCCAGAAAACTGCAATCAAGTACTCGGGCTTGAGAGGTCCCACATACATAAACTGCAGAAAGATAGTTGAGAATCTTCTAGAATTGACCAGCGATAGACTGACAGTGTCATTTCTGTGCCTCTCATTGCAATGTGCCGGAGTGCAGACTTTGGCTGAGGACATATTGGAGGAATACCAGAGGCAAAAGGGTGTATGTATATTTTTTTATCTCCACAGGGTCTTTTAAGGTCATAAGCTCATTAGAGCCACCCGGCACCCGACCAGCACCACCTCGTCGTTCGGCGTCCACTTGTTGTCAACAGGTGGTCCAAGGGTGGACGCCGTGTTGTCACCAGTGAACCTCGCGTCGTCAACGAGTGAACGTCGCGCAGCCAACGCTTGGACATCGCGTGGTCCACAAATTTTCAATTATTGTATAAGATATCCATACTAATATTATAAATGCGAAATTGTGTCTGTCTGTCTGTCTGTCCGTCTGTCTGTCTGTCTGTCTGTCTGCTAGCCTTTCACGGCCCATCCGTTCAACCGATTTTGACGAAATTTGGTACAGCGATAGATTGCATCCCGGGAAGGACATAGGCTACTTTTTATCCCGAAAAATCAAAGAGTTCCCACGGGATTTTTAAAAACCTAAATTCACGCGGATGAAGTCGCGGGCATCATCTAGTCTTCTATAAGTTTTTCTTTATTCATTTTTAATAACAAAATAATACGATCGAAAGAAAGGCTAGGAATGAAGGGAGGGAAGGAAGGGAGGGGTTTTGTCTGGTGGGAGTCTTCGGCCGTGGCTAGTTACCATCCTACCGGCAAAGCCGTGCCGCCAAGCGATTTAGCGTTCGGGTAGGATGCCGTGTAAAAACCAAAAGGGCATGGGTTTCATAAAAACTGCCATACCTCTTCCAAGTTAGCCCGCTTCCATCTTAGATTGCATCATCATTTACCACCAGGTGAGATTGCGGTCAAGGGCTGACTTGTATCTGATAGTAGAAAAGACGTCGGCCTGCCAGTTGGAAGTCAGGCTCGCACCTCTAACTTTTCGGAGTTTGTGCACTTTTTAAGCAACTAAATATCACTATAACAACGAAAACATCGTGAAGAACCTGCATGCCTGAGTTTTCCATAATGTTCTCAAAGGTGTGTTGTGTTAAGCCTGCCAATCTGCACTTGGCTAGCTTGGTAGACTATGACCTTCAGTAGTGAGCCGGCGATGGGTTGAGATGATGACGATGATAAGGGGCGCTATATGCCTTTTTCGTAGAGTGACAAAGACAAGTGTAAAAGGAAAAGCAATAAGTTCGAAATACCTTCTTTTTACATTGTTGCAGGACATTGATTTGAGTTTACCACAATATGTTTGTATGGCTGTGCATCAAGCTTGCAGGTAAGCTATTTATTTACTGAATGATGCCCGCGACTTTGTCCACAAGTTTTTATAAATCCCGTAGAAACTCTTTGATTCTCTGGGATAAAACTTAGCCTATGTCCCGTCTCTGGAATGCAAGCGTCTCTGCCGAATTTTGTAAAAAAAGGCAGGCATACATTTGATACTTAATAGTGTAGATTAAAAATCACATAAGAGCGATTCATTTTATTTAATACTGAATCGTATTTTAGGTTAAACAAAATTAAGATATCAAAAAGTAAACTGATGGAGAAGTCTAGACTAAAACCAGGACAGTGGAAAAAATTTGATGCTGATTGGACAAAACTAGTGGATGAAAAATTTGCTGCTGGTAAAAAGAGAGGTAGACCACCAAAGAATGCAGAAAAAGTTTGTGTTGAAAGTGAAAAAATGGAAGTTGATGGACCCAGTCCCACTGAAGAGAAAGAAGAACCTGCGATAGAACCTTACGAAGATTGGAAGAAACGCGTGCTTGCAGATGCTTACAAAGAACTGCGAGAGCTTGAAGAAAAACAAAAAAAAGAAGAAAACGAGAGCAAAATGAAAGAAAATCAGTTAATGGAGAAAAAGTTTACCTCGCCTAGGCGGTCGCCGAGGAAGACGCCGCGAAAGTTTTCGCCAGACAAAAGTCCGACGAAACCTGTGACTGCTGTTAGACTTCTTTTTCCAAGACAATGATCTATCTAAGATCTGTATTAAGTAATTATGTAATTTTTATGACTGGCTTTAATAGGACCCTGGGGTAAAACAAAACTGTTGTTGCATTTAAATAACAATATTTTGGGTGTTCTTTTTTGACATAAGTATTGTAATAAAACGTAGCTTTAACGAAAAAAAAGGTTTTTTATCACTAAAATATCACAACACTAAAGTTTACAGTCTATGTGGTCATGCATTATCACTCATCGACATCATGAACACAATTTTTATAATAATAATTTATACTGTCACAACAATGTTTGCTAACGAAGTTTTTTCAAAAGGATCAAACAACACAATCGATGAAGAAGTTACTTTCGAAAATCCATATCGGCCATCTTTGGTCTACCCTACATCTCTTGGATTCCTATTCATATTTACGACACTCCTCATCGGTGTTGTTATAAGAACTGTAATGTTATGGACAAGCATGTGTATTCCGTACCGGATTGTGATGTTCTGTATTGGAGGACTTGCAGGATTCTGCGCCCACACATATCCATCATTCAGACCCATTGTCCAGATATGCTATATCGACGTGGATTTGCTCCTTCTAGCGTACTTGCCAATAATGGTTTTCTATACATCATATACGGTCGATTCTCATTCATTTTGGAAAAGCTTTCCTCAAATATTACTGGTTGGAGTACCTGGAGCTTTATTAACTGCTTTAATAGTTGCTTTTATGGCGTACTACTTGATCGAATCATCGTGGAACTTTCCAACAGCTTTCTTATTTGGAGTAATTTGCTCTCCGATATATCCAATGGAAGTTGTGAAGCAGTTGAAAGAAACGTCCAAAGGGAAATATATAAGCGTTCTACTTTTGGGAGAAGGATTGATTGGAGATGCGACAGTCATGATTGAATTTACGGCTGTTTTTGGATATTTAGCACTCGCAATAACTGAAGCTTCTCAGCTATCGTTGTTACTTCTTCGATTTGCTGGAGGCGGTGCGTTATTGGGGATCGTTATGGGGAAAACGATATCCGCATTTTTATCATTGACGTATTACGATTTGCCTTGTGCCGTATCTCTAACTTTAGCTGGGGCATATCTTACGTACTATATTGGAGAGAAATATTTCTACGTTTCGGGTTTATTGGGCACTGCGATAGCTGGCGTGATGGTCAGCAAACGCAAATCAACTCTTGCTGCAGATATTGAACAATTTGTTTCATGTTTCTGGAGTATTTTAGCGCATATTGCCAATACATTGATCTTTGCAATTGTCGGTGTTGTCATATTTGAGAAAGTGAGCTATGTTATCAGCGTCCGTCAAGTGGCTTTGATATTCGTCACGTATACTACGGTGTACTTCTCAAGGTTACTGGTGTATGCGATAATGACTCCTATTTTAAGGCGCATTGGGTATGGAATGTCGTGGCAGCATTCTATGGCTTGTGTTTGGGGAGGCTTGAGAGGTCCTTTGTCACTCTGTTTGGCATTGATTGTGCTGCAAACTCCAGCCGTAGGGGACGCTGGTGAAGTAAGTGTAATAAAGAAGTTTAACATAGAAATATGAATTCTCCCCTATGGTATCCTCCTTTTAGTACCAGTTATATTTTGTCAACTTACATGTACTTGCTATCTGGCCTTTCTTCTTCTTATGAAGAAGATCTTTCTCTTCCTTGTTTTCTCTTTAGTTTGTCCATTTTTATAATTTGATCAATTTTCTAGATATTCATAATTCAGACAGCGGGCCTGGTGCTCCTGTCTTTGCTTCTCAACGCAACGACCATGTATAGATTGTTAAAAGTAATTGGGTTAGCCGAAATATCTTTGGCCAAAAAGGCAAATATGACCAACTGTGTGAAACGCATCATGTCGACGAGAGATCGCTGCATTTCGATGTTGAAGATCGACAAGTTCCTTGCGGATGCCAACTGGGATCTTGTGCAAATAGGCAAGTAAATTAATAATTTTGTTATTTCTATTATTTGTTAATTCAATGAAGTTAATTGTTTTTTTTTTAATTATCTTCCGTGAATCTTTTGTTTTACAGTTTTTGTTTAAACATGATCCTAAAGTTTTTCTGGACCAAACTTGACTATATTCTTATTCACACTTTCTCGTCCGAAATTCGGAATTCCGAAAGAGACTATTGTGTGTATCTTTGTAAACTTCATTACCTATATAATTCTAATCATACTAAAGTATTAGTAAAATTGGAAGCTTTACTTAACTCAAAAGAAAAAGTTAAACTAAACGGTAAGAACTGAAATAGAACTAAAAACTGTAATAAAAAATAAAAAAAAGGCGATTTAGCAGACACTGAAATCGATGGTGATCAAGATGCAAAATACATATAAATATCACAATTGCGAAGATGGAATAAATTGCATATTGATATACTTATCGTAGATTTTATAATTGAGACTCCATCATGTAAAAATAAGTAGGTTTTGATTGTCTAGGAACGACTATCAAACATCCATATCGAATCCAAATGTCGAGGGATGAGGATAGCGACGATGAGACTTACATGGGCTATCACTACACTACTTGTCCAGACTGTGAGAGGGAAATACCCAATGAGCCGACGAAGAAGGAGTTTGCGGAAATGATGAGGCTTGTACTTTTTACATTTTCTTGGAAAGTTTTCGAGACGGTCAAGCACGTAGTTTTTTTGCTCGAACAAGCTGCTTGACGGTCGCATCAAGCAACTTGACCGTCTCGGAACCTCTTTAGGTGTACTACTTGACTGAGTGGGCTTGTAGGATAAGACTGCAGGTTGCGGAAGGTTGACAGTAACATTGAGAACCTTCGTCATCCTATCCTCCCGCAACACGCATCCTATCTCACGAGTCGTCTCAGCCTATAGCTATAGCAAAAACAAAATCGTGGTCAAAAGTTTCAGTTTTTCATATTGATCTACACGAATGATTTGGAAAAATTCTATCAATCTTCTGTCTTTGTTGTACCGTATTCTTGTTCCGTTAAATCCCACTGGTAGGGATAATATCTTAGATCGACTAGTAGGTACCTACTTCCCTGTCAACTTATCTTTTTCTTTGAACTGTTACAAGCTTTTGGGACAAATAAAAAATGAATTAAACAAACTACTTAATTTTTAGTCACTGATTTTTCTACAAAAGCTTTTTCAGTTTTTCTTATTGCGGTGATGTACGCAATCGTTTATTGCGTAATTAAATATTTCACCAGAGAAGCAAACCAGCGTGTACTGAAAGCAATGAAGATTTCCTACTGGCGTCAATATGAACACGGCAAGATCAGCAAGGATGGGGTGAGGATATTAGTGCAAGCTGTTGAGGTGGCCGCTGATGCGGACGATGGAAGGGTCAACTTAGATCAACTGGCTACTTTGTGGAAACCTAAGGTAGATGTTTTGACCGTTGCACCTAATTTTACCGTTATTACACATAATGAAAAATAAGAAGCTTATCTAAATTCTTCATCTTGAGATGACATTTAAGATAGATCTATCTTGCAATCTTATCGGTAGAATTAAATACAATTTACAAAACAACGTATTAAATGAACCTAATAAAAGAAAAATGATATCAATACTTATAATAAAACTGTAACAGGTCAAATTCTGTACATTGAAGATATTTTGAAATTTTTTTTTCGAGGGCACTCTATAATCGATACTGAACCCAAAACTGTAATTTTTTTCATTTTTGTCTGTCTGTCTGTCTGTCTGTCTGTATCACGACCGCGCATCACGCTGAAACTACTGAATGGATTCCAATGAAACTTGGTACGATTTGAGGTCATACTATGAGGAAGAATATAGGATACTTTTTATCCCGAAATTCAGCATGGTTCCCGTAGGAGAGGGGATGAAAGTTAAAATGTATACTGAGTAGTAATTCATTAACGCGTAGTCCGATTTCATTCATTCTTTTTTTGTTAGAAAGGGGGATATTTTAAAGATTGTTCCGTAAATATTTCAAGGTCATCGGCTTTTAACCGAGTGTCAAAAAGGAGGTGGTTCTTTTTTCTACATCGATTTTTTCGAGATTTCTGGACCGATTTGCAAAATTTTTTTTTAAATCAACAAAAAAAGTTTTCGTGGTGGTCACATAAAAAATTCTGAATTCAACTCCTTAATCCTGATGCTGCAGGGTTACTGCCCGCCTGAGTTATCAAGATTCAGGAAGTGTTCATAGTGAATTCATATTGTAGGTACCAAGCAACGACTTTATTCTCAGACTTCAAGTCTCAACTCCTCAACTCTGATGATGTAGGGTACAGCACTCCTAAACTATAATGTTTCAGGAACTGCGGATGATGCAAAATTATTTTAGGTACCAAGCATAGGCTACATCATTGAACTTCGGATCCTAACTCCTCAATCCTGATGCTGCAAAGTACTGAAGTCCTAAATCGTGGGGATTTTAAAAAAAATTAAAAAATTTGAATCGACTGTTAGGCGGAACGAAGTTCGCAGGGTCAGCTAGTTTTATAATAAGGATATTTTTGCGAGAGAAAAAAATTTCTTATAAAAATGTGAAAGCTACTAACAAGTTAACTTTTCAAAAGAATCTAAGGGTTCAAGACATACTCAGAATTTACTTTAATACATATTTCGTCATTATCGTAGAAAAATGACACATTTGCATTTTGTGAAAATTTACAGTACAACCATTTTAAGTACTTTCTAAAAAAATCCTGACAATTATTATAGAAAAAATCCGTAGAAATGAAAGTTCACATACATCCAATAAAAAGGTCGTGTTTTAGGTATGCGGTAGATTGATATTTCATATAGCAATAGTAATTCATGATACGATCATGATGATCTGTTCTTTTTAAGGCCCATGCAGTCTGGCTTCGTCGTAAGTTAGTAGACATGATGATGCCAGATCCGGCAAATGCCCAAATCCCTCGCACGCCCTGGCGTCAGTGGTGCTTCAATCTAGTTTCCACTGTGTGGTTCGATGGTTTTATATACGTGATGATATTGTTGAACACCCCTGTCATACTATGTGAAGTGCTGCTGAAACCACCTGTGACGGAGACCGTTACATTAACGATCAAGTTGCTTAATTTGTAAGCCATTCCTTTCGTAATCAATCTCATAAGACTTGTTACACTTTAAATTCTCTGTTCAATCGTCAAAGTTTTATAATGAATCTATACCTAAATGTGCCGTCGATCTGCTTGTCAGTAAAAAATATATACCTAGTCGTACCAGAACGTTGCTCTAAGCAAGATTGTTTTCTGAAATTTGGCACTCCTTTAATTTTTTTTGCTTTTATTTAACAATAATCTTGGAACATTGATATAATTTTTATTGTATTAATTTTTACATTAGCCAATTCAATAAACTCACATTAACTAATTCTATCTAATTAATGACGTTAGATTTAATTTCATCTTTAACTTTTATTTTAGATTCTTCTTCGTCATCTACTTTATGGAAATGGTTATGAAATTTTTTGGTTTAACTGTTCGTGGATATTTTAAGTCACATTGGAATAAATTAGATTTCTTTATTATCGTTATGGCTACATGCGGTAAGAATTTACGGCTTTTCTAATTATTTTATTCTTCCTTTAACCGTTTTGATATTCATAAATGATATTCAGTTCCACTCAATACAGCAAATATTTTTCAAACTCTTTCAAAAAAATTGTTTAAAAAATTGGTAGTTTTCACCTTCATATTTTTCTTCTGCGTCCGAACATTTTCCGAGTCTGATTTTTGTCTAAATTTGTAACAATAATTTGTTGGTACTGTTTTAGATTTGATCTTAGACATAATCGATGCTGTAACACCATGGGACAAGTGGAATAATTTAAACTCGAGTGTGCTTACTGCCACTAAGTTGTTAAGAATGCTTCGATTCTTAAGATTATGCAAGTTGGCCAGGTTGGATAGGTTTTCTTCAATAATAGCGTATAGTCTTCTATTCCTCATGGTTTCCATTTTCTTCCAGAGTGTCTGTACCTAAAGTCATGGCTTACATCGATAGAATGATAGATTTACAATTAGCATTCGGTTATGATGTCGGAAAAGTAAGTTCGTATTTTCATTTTCGTTGTAGATGCATACTAGATATTTCTTGTAAATTCTTAATTCAAAACGAGCTGCGGATCTCATTGGGATTTTATTTTAGGGATTCGTAACTGGTGAACAAGAAGTATCTAATCTTCTTCCACAATTAGTTGATAATAAACAAATACAAGAAACACTTCATAATAAACTTGAAGTTGATAGGTGAGTTATATGCATTAGATTAAAAGTTGCCCACGATTTTGAATGCCCGGACTGTTAATTAAGAGTAGCCTTTATTACTCCTTGCAAACTCCCGTAAAAGTCCAGTTAGTTCAGCCATTTCTTAAATTATGACGCCCAGACGGAACAAAAATTGAAAAACGTATGTTTGAATTTTAGTAGCGGACAAGTATGAACTTGAGAATGGCAGTTATTTCGAAATCACAGTTAAATATCTTAATTTCATTTATTGGTATAGATTTTTCATATTAATGTGGAGTACTCCAAGGGAGTTTACTGAGACCGCTACTCCTTTTAATTTATATCACAATCAATATTGATGAAATCGATGAATTTTAATAAATCCCAAATCAATACTTATAATAATATATAATAAAGTGATATTCAAATGTAGAATATTTTAAATGATAGGTTAACGGTAACACGCCAGCTAGGATTACTACAAAGGGATCGTCCGTGGACAGCGATAACTGTTAAAACGCGACAAGCTACAACATCGACTTTGAATATAATGCTACTTGATGCCATGCAACTAAAGGAGGAAGGTATGACAGAGTAAATTCACATTACTTACTTACTTCTACATACACAAAAATGATAGATCTGAGAGTTCTCCATAATGTTCTCAAAGGTGTGTGAAAGCTGCCAACCCGCATTTTGCCAGCGCCTATAGCCTATGATCCTAGCATAAGTTTTATTTTATAAATGGCTAGCGACCCGCCCCGGCTTTGCACGGGTAGCTTATTACAATTTTCGTAGGGATCTCTAATTTTTTTAAAAATAAAATTATAGCCTATGTCACTCAGGAATAATGTAGCTTTCTACTGGTGAAATAATTCTCTAAGCCGGTTCAGTAGTTCCAGAGATTACTTCCTACAAACAAACTTTCAAACTTTACCTCTTTATAATATTAGTATAGATAAATTTATTTAGAAAATACTTATTTTAAATAATCTTGCAAAAAGTTTTCTTTCGGAGGGTTTTTAATCAGATTATATAATATTTAGGTTTCCTAGATGAAGTAGAATATCGATTATTGGTTAATGCAATACAAGAAAAGGTGCAAATGTGTCGTCATAAAGGAAGTTTGGTAGCCCCTGCTTCGCCTGAAGTAAATTAAACATATTATTATGTTCGTTTTGTTATTATTGTAAAACTTTTTATACCACCCTTAGCTTAATTTTTAATAGACGCAGTTGCGAGCAGTGTCCTGGCTACAAGGAAATGAGCGAGTTGCTGATTTCTTTATAGAAAACTCTGAAATTCACAACTATAACATTAATGATATTCTTGTATCTCGGGGCAAGTATTTTTTATTGCATTTCTGACTACTGAAATTTTGAAGTTAATCTAAGAAATAAGGCTTTGCAGACCTGTCGTGTCACTATCGTGGCGATTTGAAAATAGAATAAAAACATTCGAATAATCAAGTCAACTCCCCGTCATCTAAGGAAAATGTAGGCGTAGCTTATTGAAATCCCGCGTTTATAGCTGATTCTGTTGCGCACAATCTCTATACTGGTCTATGCTATCTTTTTTCCGCCGATAATTAAAAAAAGGGATAGCAACAAGACCTGTCATTTTAGCTTAGTTTAGAGATTGCGTACAACACAATTTGCCACATTGTATCTTTATAAAGGAGGTTTTGTGTTATTTGTAGGTGACCGTCCAAAAGGTCTTTACATTCTAGTATCAGGCCTTTGTGAAGCCACTTACATACCACCAGAAGAAGATCTAGATGAGGCTATACCTAATTACGAGTTTCTAACAGACCTCAAGTTTGCGGAACCTAGCAAGGATTATATCGTTTCCGGAAATGCTATTGGAGTTTTGGGGGTATATTTTGGGACCATTTTTTTTCCTTACTTTCGCATCATTTTTATTTCAGACAACTAAGAAACGAAATGAAACACTACTTAGTTTTTTAGTTATTTATAATTTATCAGACAGTTCTTTTACACTGTTGTCTTGGCATTGGGATAATGAGTTAGTTCTAACACAACTTCGATTTTGTCAACATGTATTTTAACATGTCCTTCCGTGTCGTTTTTGTAATCCATTAAGATCGTGTCAAAGTTTTCAGATATTTAGTTCCACAGTTATTAATAACTTATTTGAGAATTCACCTACCTCGTTATGTTACGTTTCATTGGGATCATGATTTAATTCTATCGCATCATAGATTTCACCAACATATAGTTTAATAAGTCCTTTCATATCTTTTATGCAATTAAGATTGCATCATAATTTATTCACAGGTTCTTACGAATCGACCTTATAGTTATACAGCACGATGTGATTCAGCAGTACAGGCGTATTATATAACTATGCCCATAGTTAAGGAGGCTTTTAATCTAGCGCCACATCCTATTATGGGGTTAGTTCTACATTTATATTTTGGGTTACTTTAGTTTTACCTTCGTTTACCTTGATGATTGAAAAAATGATTTTTGTATTGCTTGTTATTCCATGCACATATTTTGTATGAACTTAGTATGATTATATTAAATGTGTGAATAAATTGTTTATTAAATAGACGGATAAGTTCAACTTCCCATCTGGTATTCAATTCAATGTGTTCACTTTTTGGTATACAATTATTTACGACTACTATCAAATGTCTTTTATTACTTACTAGATGATGCCCGCGACTTCGTCCGCGTGGGTTTAGGTTGTTTAAAATTCCGTGGAAACTCTTTAATTTTCCGGGATAAAAAGTAGTCCTTCCCCGGGATATAAGCTAACTCTGTACCAATTTTCATCAAAATCGGTTGAACGGTTGGGCCGTGAAAAGCTAGCAGACAGACAGACATTTTCTAACAGACAGATTCTAAATGTTTCTATGCTATTTTCTACGTCAGTAGTGGTAGATAGATCTAATATTAAATCCAATTTAATAAAATAGATGTTCTTAGATTTGACCTTCAATTGTTTTTAGACTAGAAGCAGCAATGTGGCGGGAGATCGGTATAAAGTTGTCTATGATGATACTGCCTATGGTACCCGCGTACCACGGCTGGTCTAATGAGAAAGTCAGCATGCGATTAGAACACGGCTTTGTACCATGTCTAAAGGCTTTTAAGGTTCACTCTTTATTACTAACTAAACTGTGAGACTACTCAAAATATATTAACATTTTTTTACCTATATAAGATTTGCTTTTGCTCTTAGGGTAGATATATGCTAGTGCACTTCATGCTGTGTAAGATTCAATTATTTATCAGCGAAAAAATTTGTCCTTGATGGACGTAGTAGTTAGAAAAAACTAGCCTTAATTGCCATTCATACCAAATCTCTATTTTCTTAGGAGAAACTGCTTTGGTAATAGACCGTATCTAAAGCCTCTTGTAAAACCATCATATGAACTACTAGCTGATACCCGCGACCTTGTTCGCGTGGATATAGGTTTTTGAAAACCCATGGCAACTCTTTGATTTTTCGGGATAAAAAGTAGCCTAGGTGTTAATCCAGGGTATAATCTATCTCCATTCTAAATTTCCGCCAAATCTGTCTGTTTTTGCGTGAAAGAGTAACAAACATACACACAAACTTTCGCCTTTATAATATTAGTGTGATTTTTGGGGTTCCGTAGTAATTTCTGTTTAGGTACGATACAAAAAAATTATTAGGTAGGTACATAGATATTCTAGAGTAATTTTGTCATTAGATATTTGTGGTAAACGAGCTCATGGAAGATATCGTGCTGCTCGATGGTGTGTGTCAAGATATGGCTACGAGGGAGGTATTCCAACCGCCTTGCTATATCCCGCGGTATGTTAATGAGTTCACTTCACCAGACTTGGTATTTTATTGGTACGTGCTAGGGGTTCCGGCTTTGGATTAAAATGCCAGTGTCCAAAACAAGAAAGTTTATTCACACTGTACTAAAAGTCCACAAAAAACAATGAGGTAGGCATTTGTCTCGAAGAACCCAAACACGTAGGTACTTGAAGCTTCGAGATTTGTAGGTATTTGTAACACAATTGCGGTTATAGATAGTGTTATTGTCTAGCTGATTTTTAAACGACTTCCAAAAAAGTGGCGGTTCTCAATTCGGTCTGTTTTTTTAAATGTATGTACACTTCTGGACCGATTTGCAATTTTTTTTAATTCAACAGAGGAAATGTCTGTGGTGGCCCCATAAAAAATTCTGGATCCAATCCTGATGCTGCAGGGTTACTGCCCAGTGCCCGCCTAAGTTATCAAGATTCAGGAAGTGTTCATAATGAATTAAAATTGTAGGTACCAAGCAACGACTTCATGCTTGGACTCCAAGTCCCAACTCCACCCTGATGATGTAGGCTATACAGCACTCCTAAACTATAGTGATTCATGAACTGCGGATAATGCAGTATTATTTAAGGTACCAAGTACCAGGTTGGTTGGGGTGGAACAACAAATTTCTGAAAGGCCGGCAATGCATTGGCAGTTCCTCTGGTGCTGCAAATGTTCATTGGCGGTAGTAAAACATCAGGAGTCCCGCCTGTTTGTTTGCTCGCTATTTTTATTTAAAAAACCGGCCAAGTGCGAGTCAGCCTCGCGCAATGAGGGTTCCGTACTACAGTCGTATTTTTTCGACATTTTGCACGATAATTCAAAAACTATGATGCATAAAAATAAATAAAAATCTGTTTTAGAATGCACAGGTGAAGATCTTTCATATGATACCCCATTTGATATAGTTATCTTACTTCGAAAATTGAAAATACTAATTTTTAGTTTTTTTTTTATTTATTTATTATTAACATACAAGAAAATTTACATATAATAGGTAGTACGCATTGTAAAAAAACCACAGAGGTTTGACCCTCAATGCGTACGTCTGCGCATTACATCATGCCTACTTTGTCAAAAAACAAAATTAGAAATAAGAAAATTAGAATTACTATATTATAATATACTAACTTAATGTTAAAAACAAAGAACATATAATACATATACCTACACATATATGTATATACATACATATATGCATATACATACACATGCAGATACACATATAATTTAACAGGTGACATTATTATTTATGTATTATACGTGCGACTATTATATCGTCACGACAGGAGCCAAGGAGATATCCCCGACGCAACCCGGCATGCTCATAGGTTGCCAAGGAAGTATCCCTTCAGCTTCCGTTTAATATTCGTTCGCGTTACCTTTTCCGCCAGAGAAGAAGGCAGCTGATTTAAAAGGCGAGGTATAATAAAACCCGTAGTTCTTTCACCGTATACATTGTTTGCCCGCGCAATGTGCAACCGGTTTGCAGTTATCGCCCGTGTATGTATGGGATGTTCTATTTTGCGACGTAAGTTATCGTTATAAAATTCTTCTTTTAGGATAGTGTATTTAAAATGTTCTTTGATAGGTAGTGTTTCGCAATGTTTGAATAAGCCTAGTTCATTTTTGTCATATTTTGTTTTAACAGAATTTGAGACAATAGTTTTTAGGATTTTAAGTTGAAGTTTATAAATATTATTTAAATAAGTACTGTAGGTACGACCATAGCTACTAAGGCCATATTGAATGTAAGATTGTGCGAAGCTATAGTATAACATTAACTTTACTTTGAAGGGAACTCGACGGTTTAAAATAGTAATATTTGCTAGAAATTGCCTTAACCTATTACAAACATAGTCTATGTGTAGGCTCCAGTTAAATTTGCTGTCAATAATAAGCCCAAGGTAAGTGTACTTGTCGACTAGTTCGACAGTGGGGCAGTTACAACCGCAATGACTAATTGGTGCATGTAGGCAGCTGTGAGTGTGAGCTATTATATTTTTGAACGGTGGGTATTTTAAATATGGTGATCTGATGTGGATCATTTTTGTTTTATTAGCGTTCAATACTAAGCCTGCGTCGTGGCACCATTTGTTCAGCCTATCAAAGTCCGTCTGCAGCATTCCACAAATTTTGTTAGGATCTTGGTCTGCCAACATAATACAAGTATCGTCTGCAAACTGATAACACGTACCGTGTTCAATACAATTACTCATGTCGTTGACATATGATAAAAAGTGCAATGGACCTAGTACTGATCCCTGGGCGGTACCTTCACTGGCTACAATGACGTCACTGTTAGTATTGCAAACGTTCACAGTATATGTGCGATTTCGTAGATAGTCGGCACACCAGGCGAGCAACGGCCCACGTATTCCACATGTGTCTAGCTTATTTTTCAGCTGTACGTGATCCAAAGTGTCAAATGCTCGAGAGAAGTCTATAAATAGTGCTATAACATGTTTTTTTTCGTTTAAATAGCCATTAACTTCATCAGTAAATTTCGAAAGAAGATTTGTAGTTCCTTTACCTTTTTGAAAACCGTATTGATTATGATAAATGACCTCGTTCTTCTTGTAGAAAGCATGGACTTGCTCACAGACATACTTTTCAACTACTTTATCTATCGACGACAAGAGACTTATGGGTCGGTAGTTCGAGAAGTCATTACGTTTGCCCTTTTTAAAAATTGGCCTAACAGAACCTTTTTTCAAGTTATCAGGGTAAACGCCGCATGAGATACTACTATTAATTAAGTTTGCTATGGCCACAGAGATTTTCTGTCCAACTAATTTAATGTGACTTACTTTAATACCATCAGTTCCCGGCGCCTTGTTGGGATTAAGGTCTTTTCATGTTCAAGTTCAAGTTCTTGACCACAATTTAATTTTTTTTGTGTGATCTAACCCTAAATTCACGGTTTTCAGATTTTTCCCCAAATGTCAGCTATAAGATCTACCTACCTACCAAATTTCATGATTCTAGGTCAACGGGAAGTACCCTGTAGGTTTCTTGACAGACAGACGGACAGACAGACAACAAAGTGATCCTATAAGGGTTCCGTTTTTCCTTTCGAGGTACGGAATCCTAAAAAGATCACATCAATATGGTTATATGCAGGACTGCCCATCGTCTTATATTCCCCAAATCCTCTCAAATGGCTGTGAGCAGTTTGTGTCCAGAGACCAAGCTACTGATTGTGCCAGCCAAGGACACAGATGATCTGGACATCATGGAAGATGAGATGGACGATTTACAGTGTGAACTGGTAAATAGTCAATATCCTTGTTCCTCCTTCACCGTTCTACCACAAAAAAGCGAGAAACAGCCCCGCGATCGTATTCATCGTTATCGTTATCGATAGCAAATTCTGCCCTTTGATTGGTTGATTCGCTGTATACATTTTTTTACAGCCAATCAAGGGGCGGAATTTGCTACCGATTACGATAACGATGAATACATTTTTCTTACACAATTAGGGGACTGATCGCTGTCCTGTTCCAAGGATGATGGTGTTGTGACGGTTGTCTTAGTGTTAAAAAATCGGTCAAGTGCGAGTCGGCCTTGCACATGAAGGGTTCCGTACGATCATATAAGAAGTAACGCCTTTTTTATGTATATATTTTCATGGCGGCCATTTTTAAATCTTTATTAGTTGTTGTTACTTATAGCGGCAATAAAATTATTCTGTGAAAATTTCAATCCTCTACCTATTACGGTTCACGAGATAGGTACAGCCCACTGACAGACGGACGGACAACGGCCGAGGCTTAGTAGGTCCCGTTGGCACACTTCGACCTGCCTTGCGTGTCGCAGCCCGCGCGGCTCGCAGTCTCCTTGTCGCCGCGTTGCAACAATGTGAACAGAGGCCCATTGAAATAGGACCCCGGACGGGTAGAGCATACTCTGACATACCTATTTTACCGTTGTATTTATAGTGAATCAAATGTATGGCAAATCAATTTCTCCAGGTATCAAACGTGTCATCTCGCTGTTTGTACCACAAAGTGGCTCGGAAGCTCTCGTCTGAATCGCGCGGCAAGAGCACCATGAGGATAAGGAGCAAGCGACGTCGGGGAGCCAAACGAGTCAACTATAGGGAATCCGTTTGGGGAAATAAGATTCGTGAGTACCTACTCTACTCGTATTAATCAATAATTAATTATCGTATTATTACCAAAGAAAGAAATAAATAAATAAAGAAAAACTTTTATTCTTAAATTGTGATTTGTGCCACACACTACATGACACAATAATGTCATAGGTACCTATAGTCCGCGACAGGTTGAAATGGCAATCGGGGTATGAGGCGGGGCATTTTATTTTCAACACCCAGGTATACCCACACACCTACCGTATTATCGTTTAAACTGATAATAAGAATACAACTGATGAATAATATTATGTGTAACCAGCTGATGCCCGCGATTTCGTTCGTGTGGATTTAGGTTTTTATAAACCCGTGGTAACTCTTTGATTTTCCGGGATAAAAAGTAACCTATGTCACTCTCCAGGTCCTTAACTATACCCATGCCAAAAATCACGTGGATCCGTTGCGACGTGATTGAAGGACAAACCAACAAACAAACACACTTTCGCATTTATAATAGGGGTTCCTAGTGATTTTATTTTCTTAGACCTGCCCTTAACACATCTTCTGCCTCCGATTTCGGTTCGGAAATAAAAAACTCCGGTTCTGAATTCGGTTCCGATATAATTACTTCCGTAACTTGAAGATCGCGCGATCATGCGATGCGTTCATATTGTCTAGTATTATTCGTCGCACGACCATCGACGTACGGACGATCACCGATCAAACATACTGATCTGTACTGAATGTTCTAATGGCGCTCGCGCGGCCACCAGGGGGAGCTACCACAGTGTGCGCTCGCTGCTCGTGGTCCACGTTTTCTTTTTTTAACTTTTAGGGAAATTTGCATGACAGCTAAAATTGTGCATCTCTGTTAAGAACCATTTCGAATGTGATCGCATCGCTCCAAAATAGGACACACAATTTCTTATCGCGCGACCAGTTTCATCGCACGATGAAATGATGACAATAGGACGGCGCCTAATGATTGCCAACCTGCGATAGGAGACGGCATTTCAAGAAGAAGAAGAACTGTGCAGCTTTACAATTATTAACTTACTTATTTTCAGCGACTGCGAGTACAGCAGTGCCATCCATGTCCAGCACTCACAGCGAAAAGGAGCTTACTTCTAAATATTACAGGCCAAGTTACACTGATATAGTGAGTTGTAATTTTAGAATGGCCAATATTTAAAAAAAAATCTTACCGATATGTCGATAGTTTTTGTTCGATACCTATATCGATACTTCCGACATCCCTATTACACACCAAGGATAATGTACAGTGCGACAAGGCTATCTTGGCGCTTGGCGAAAATCGGACTACTAAATCCGAATCGAACTACTAAATCGGCAACTAACGTTGCCGCCAAGTGTCCCCTTTGTTCTTGTTTGAATATTCGTGGAATATTTTAAGCATTTGTTCTCCAACAGCGCCCCCCTGTCAATGTCATTCAAGTGCCAAGAGCGCCTTGTCGCACTGTAAAGTTACCTATATGTACCTATATGACGTTTTGTCGGTCTCAATGACAGAGACAATGCTCTACAAATCTGCTATCTCCTTCTAAAGGTTGATGTACATTGCTTTCTGCCGCGTACTGTAGACAGCTATGTGCGACTACCTGTCGAATTGATTTGGATGACGAATTAGCTATTTGTATCCACAGCTTCAGGTGAGGTGAGGCAGCCGATCTCATTGGCCAATGTTACGTCTCAGCCGACTTCTTCCGTGCCACAAGTCTCGGAAGTTGAGGTAATATTTGTTATTATCCTCATCACCGGCTCACTACAGAGCACGAGTCTCTCTCAGCATGAGAAGGGTTTTGGTCATAATCTACCACGCTGGCCAAGTGCGGGTTGGCAGACTTCGCACACCTTTGAGAACATTACGGAGAACTCTCAAGCAAGGGTTCCTTACGATATTGCCTTCATTGTTAGCGCAAGTGATTTAATTGCTTAAAATGCACGTAACTCCGAAAAGTTACGAGGTGCGTGACCGGGATCGAGCCCCGGACCACTCGAATAGGAAGCCTGTCTTAACCAGTAGGTATGTCCCGCAAATTGTTATTGCGCTGGAACCATGTCTCATTAACATCGAAATGACCTCAGCCGAAATAAAAATATACCATCAGCTCGAAACTTCAGTCATTTCACGCATTAGCAATTTTGCGGGACTTATATCACAAGCGTTTCAGAAGTTTCCCATAAATCAACCATTAAAAGTAATATTTATAAATATTTCAATCCGCAGATCTACAATACGATGCTTTCCAAGAATAAACGAAAGTCTACAGAGAAAAACTAACTAGGTGTATACTTTATAAAATATATAAATAAAGTTGTTTAATAATGTAATCTGAAGCTTTTTCGTTTACTTCCGGTCATCGGAGAAAAAAAGCGATTGAATCGGTTCAGCGTTTAATGCCCGGTTTCTGAACTCGTCAGTTATGTTCTCATTAGCTGTTAACTCAATAAAGTTATGTATAAGATAAACGTCGTTTAACTGTACATGCGTTTCTGAATACAACAAAAACTATGCAACCGATAACCAGTTCATTATTCTGTCTCTAGGTGGGTCTGTTGCAGGAAACGAGTTTGAAATGCATATTATTATTTTATTTCGCCCTCAACACTAGTTTTATTAATAATAGTATTTTTTTTCTATGCTAAATAAGTGGCTAAACACTGTTTTTGCAAAGTAACGAACAACTTACTATTAAAATACTTTTTAATCTAAAAATACGCAAACCATGAACAGAACTACTGACAGATGAACCGTCAGATGACTTTATGGAATTTATAAACGGCGCAAATTGGCCAGTTAAGTCTAAACGGAGTTTATCTTGTATTGCGCTCGAGTTATCGGACCAAAAGCGCTATTGAATAGATAAACCGTCGTTAAAAGTAGGTTCTTCAGAAACCGGGCATAAGCATTTAAAGGAAGTAGGAAATTCAGGAAAAATAGGAAGTTTAATTTCAAAAATTACGCGACCGCAAGCTTTTAAAGGCTCCCCCACACAGCCGCGTTATTATCGGTCGATAATATCACATGCGTTATTGCGATATCTGTTTTCAGTACATTTTGTATTAAGATGGTCATGTAGTTACACACTGCTGCGATAATAACGCCGCAATGGAAATAGGGACGTATTATCGCAGCAGTGTGTAACTACATGACCATCCTAATACAAAATGTACTGAAAACAGATATCGCAATAACGCATGCGATATTATCGACCGATAATAACGCGGCTGTGTGGGGGAGCCTTTAAGGTTTTTCCTTATTGCATTACCTTTAATTAGGTTTAAAAAACGAAATTTTTACTGAAAATTTAATAATAAACTTAGAAATAAAAAACTACAAGAGACATTTTCATATTTTTATTTTAAACTAAAAGAAATTTAAGAAAAAAACCTACAAAACATGGTTCCAAATGTAAACACATTTCGACCAATCAAATTTTAGTAATCAATTAACAGGTTAATATTTTATTTATATTAATGAAAAACCATATGGAAATGTTAACTGAATGCAACCAATATTAAACATTTTAGCACCGATTTACCCTAATAAAATAGCATCTTTTTAAAAAAAATTTGCATTTTTGCATATTTTAAACTTTTTTTATTAGCTTTTTAATACGGCAGAACTGAATAAATACAATAAGTTTTTAATAATAAAGAAATGCTTTAAGGAATGTAAATTGAAAAATACACATTTTTTCGAAATTTGAGGAGCATGATTCTAATGCAACCAACAAATTTTCAAAAGCATGCATGGACAAATATTAAATATTATAAAACTAGTCTTCTGTTAAACATAAAACTATCTGTTTTATCAGTATTTTTGATGGATACATTTTTTATTATTAAACTTATTTTTTTATATAATATTATCATTCTTATCAGTCTTTCACAATATCTCAATATAAATTGATACAATAAATTATGTAATAATAATTATAGAAACTTTAAAATACATAATCAAGGAAACTTGGATAGATTTTATATAGTCCGACAAATCTGTGCTAAATATATATATTTTTTAAAATATATAGATAGATTTTTTTAGCGTTATACATAAACATTACACAACCGATATAAACATAAAAATAACAAGTTAAAAATAAGTATAAACTTAGGCGCATACATCGCTCGTGACATGGATGATATTAGAATCATCGGTCATTTGCGTTTAGCCTTATAGATTATTTTCATAAAACAAAAATCATAGAAAAGTCATATTTATACATAGGTATAACAAATGTTAGATTTTAGAGACAGCCACATACTCTTAGAAATTTGTCAGAAAACATTTGGGTTTTCCCATAGGCATTGTACGTTTTAACTGTATACCGAGCGCAAAATAAGTAATCCAATCTGAACAGGAGGCGTACGACTGCGCATTGTACTAACAGATCTCAGCTAGATTTAAGGATTCTTTTTTTAAAAAATAGAGATAGCGAGCCAACATGCAGGCGGGTCACTGGATGATAAGTGATTACCGTCGCCCCTGAAAATTTGCATATGAACTTCTTGTTGGTTTGGCGGCTGTGCACTGTGCAGGGCTTCTCCCAGGCCCTGTAGCACTTTGACCGTTGCCGATCTATTGTGATCGCCCCCATTTTACAGTTCTCGTCCAATACTGATTGCCGCCAAGAACAGCAGCAGCTTCTTGGCCAAATCAAATCAACTAAGATGATTTTGATTGGATTTGAATACTAATCGTGAGCCTATGGCCTGTCATCAGAGTTTTTAAATATTAGCCAATGATGACTAATATTCCTCTTTCCCCTCCAACTAAGTGTTAAGCTTGTGCTAGGAGTAGGTACGACAATAGTGCAAAGGGTGGGGTTTGAACCGAAGACCTTTCGGATTTCAGTCCACTCCTTTAACCGTTGAGCTATTGAGGTTCTAACTTTAGATTAGACTACTTGTTTTGGGATCACTGTACGATTCTGGTGTTGGCAGAGTGAGTGGGATCAGAGATAATATATTAAACAAGTATAATATTATATTATCTCTGGTGGGATAGAAAGTTATTTCTAATAATATGCGGCCGGCCTTAAGGATAGCCCGAAATTGATTAGATTGTTATAACAAGAGGATTAAATCCTAATATTACTCAAAAATGCGACAATAAATAAAGCATTGACTTAAATATACGTAGGACATTTATTCTTAAATATACCAAACTAATCACTAGGCAAACATTGATTCAAGTTAGGTGTTTTAAAAGTATGGAAAAAATTGTATTTGTTATTTTTAAATATACCAAGTACCTGTTCGAGGACTATAATTATTATTAGTTCACTTTAGACTTGCCAAAGGTGATATTATAGAGAAGGGGAAAAAATTGCTTTATTTTTTATTGTCTGCAGCCATACAAAAGTTCAGAAGTCAGAGACTTAGGGGTCAGGTTAAACACTGAGCTTTCGTTTCGTGATCATATTATACATTGTTGTAAGAAAGCTTACCGAAATCTGGGTTTCTTGCTTCGTACCGTTAGTAGTTTCACAAACATAGGCGCTATTACCGCATTATACAACGCGTTGGTAAGGAGCCAACTGGAAAGTAACGCAGTCATTTGGGCTCCACATGAGGCTAAATATAGTCTTATGTTGGAGCGGGTGCAGAATAAATTTATTAGGTTCTTGTACATGAGGCTTTATGGGTTTACCCATTTTACCCATTGATGTACCCTACACTATTTGTCTTGGGTATGGTCGGAAACAATGACATAAAGTCTAGAAGGGAATTAGCGCTTGTTCTGTATATGTTTAAAATAATAAGAGGCAAGCTATTTAATGCGGATGTATTAGGGCAGGTGAGTCTTAGAGTGCCGAACCGGTACGTGTGGCGGAGGCGCAGGCCGCCGCTGCTGGCGTTGCCGCAAGGGCGCACCAATTTGCTCAGAAAGGCGCCGCTGGCGCGCGCGGTTTGCACTCTAAACGTCGTGGCGGAGCGGATCGACCTGTTTTGTTGCACTCTGAGTGAACTCACAAGGACTGCGATGTGGTCTATATGTTATGATAGTAATAAATAATTATATTAGGTTCGTAAGTAATTCTTTTGAATGTTAGTTTAGGTTTATATGTATTTATTTTAAATTTTAGGTCAGTCTTCAGGCTGTGGTAGTAATTAATAATAAGTAGGTATATAGGTATTTTTCAAAATGTTACATTAGATATAATTTTTTTTAAGAAGTGCATATTATGTTACACTAGCGTATTAGGAATAAGCCTGTAAAGCTAGATGTAAGTGTTGCAAAAAAAAAAAAAAAAGTTTGTTTTTTCCTCAACATCGCCATTTTATTACCAGATATAAATAACTTTATACTTTTAGTATTCAAGCCAAGTTTAAATTAATATAAAAATAAAGAAAAAAAAATCTTGATCTTCTTTTTTAGATAACTGTGTACTCAGACTCTATGGTACATTCATATAGATTATAGAAATATATACAACTATTTAACACGATGAAACTACAGTGTTGACCTTTTACAATAACTAGTATATTTATTCAAAAGATTAAATGAACTTTATTAGTATTTTTATGTTGATAAATAAAATTTTAAATTATTTATTAACAAAAATTACAATATCAAAATTGATAGCCTCATCTGGTGACAGAAGGGCTGGCTCATTTTTTGTCCTGGCTGGCTGTCCAGCGCGGAAATGCAGCCAGTATTCTTGGCACCATTCCACGCGGGCATGATTTGTATAGTAATTAGATAAGGCTAGCTTTAAGTTTTATTGTAATATTTATGTTATAATATTGTAAAAAAAAATAACATCAAAACTAAGTACTTCCGAAAATAGAACGATTAATTTATAAGAAAAACACCACCAAGTACACAACAACATAATTTGATAGAATGCTTAACTAACTATCAAAAATATGGAGTCTGGTAAAGCCTGAACAAACTTAGTGCGATGGAACAGCACTGTAAAATGTCACACAAGTACACCACATACTTACGATTTGTAATGCAAGATACTTAACTGTCATAATGCAGAATCCGAAACTAATGTCGCGCCATTTTAGCAGCCTATCTTGTGAAAGTCCCGCAAATTACTATTGCGCTGAAACCATGTCTCATTAACATCGAAATAACGTCATTTTGACGTCAGCCGAAATAAAAATATACCATCAGCTCGAAACTTCAGTCTAATGCTGACGTCACTAATATGACGGCCACGCGTATCAGCAATTTGCGGGACTATACCCTTCACAAAGTTTAATTTTTCTAGGAACTGTGCACTGTGCAGGGACATTTTCATTGCACATTGTGTGTTCAAGCCTTAATACTAAGTTCTATGGTTTTATTGTACATTTAAAAAAACACCTAACAAAAATCCAGACTTGAGAAAAAGATAGAGAGCCCTAAACAACCAACATCAGTAGAATATCTGAAGCTATGATTTAAAGGCTTTTTATTGGAGCCTTAGTGATGAAATGATTTATAAAATATTGCAATCAGCTGAAATGTAGTTTTAGTAAGCACAAATTCAAACAAAAATAAAAATTTCAAACATCAATATTTAGAAAAGTAAATGTAAGAGTAATACAAATTCAGCATTTGTTGTTTTCAACATTTGTTGCAATATATCACAACTTCTGTGTTCGTTTCCATATACTAGAAATTTGTTTACTGTTTACTATCCATCTTTTTCCTAAAATCTATCCAAATCATATAACAAGATTGATATGCGTTTTCGGGCCTTCAGAACAGCCTACTTCCGAGGCTGGTGGATAATTAGGCCAGGCTTATGGTTAACGTAAGCTGGAGGCTTAGGACTATGAGCTACCTGCGCGGCTTCCGGCGGAAAGTCCGCATTACCTTTGTTAGGTGCTCCGACAATAGACACAGGGTTGGTTGGCACTGCAGAGGGGCCACCGAGCCCAGTTAGGTCTTCATTAGCCGGTTCCTTGTCATCTTTAGTGTGGGGCTGCTTGTGCTGGGTGATTCTCATTCCTCCAGCTTTTACTGTGGAAGTTATTGATTTGGTCAATGAGTAGAATGGCGTTTTCTCATCATAATCATCTACTCTCGGAATGAGAAAGGTTTAGACCATAGCCCAACATGCTGGCCCATTGTAGATTGGCAGCCTTCACACACCTTTGAGAACATTATGGAGAACTCTCAGGCATGCAGGTTTCCTCACGTTTTCCTTCACAGTTAAAACAAGTGATATTTACTCAATTACATAAAATTGGACTTTACATAAGCTCAAATGTATGCAGTAAGTTGTTAAGAGGTGTGGCATGTGTTACAATTTCACTGGCATTTAACTGCTATTCTTTTTCAAGACATTGGGGCTCATTCTCTCATACACAATCTCTATACTAACCTAAATTAACAGGTCTAAATCTAGTGCTATCCTTTTCCGAAAGTAATATTATGAAAGGAATAGCAATAGATTTAGACGTGTCATTTTAGTTTAGTTTAGAGATTGTGTACAACGGAATTAGCCATTTTGCTATGCTGTTTTCAATAGCACGTAAATTGATGGTTTTACTGTAATATACCAACAATAAGGTGGTGAACGGTGACAAAAACATGTTGTTCTTGATAAATGTTATACTTTTCATAACACG
Source organism: Maniola hyperantus (assembly GCF_902806685.2). Classification (NCBI taxonomy): domain Eukaryota; kingdom Metazoa; phylum Arthropoda; class Insecta; order Lepidoptera; family Nymphalidae; genus Maniola; species Maniola hyperantus. The sequence goes on from NC_048542.1 coordinate 3,701,996, forward strand.
TGCGTAATTGATACAATATGACTCATCGATATGGTCTATCAACGCTGACCTTGGAGTTGTTTGTACTTTGTTTAGCAACACTCATACCTAATATGTTATGGAAATGGAAAAAATATCTATTTCAAGGTTATGAGCGTGCACTTTTATTTATAGAATTTGGGGTTTTAATGTATTTTATAGTTCATACGTGGAGCTTATCTACAATGTACAGATTGCATTTTATCTACTGCGTTCTTAAAAATTTAGAACGCCAATGTAATAAGTATATGTCTTCGTGTGTCGTAAGTAAACAAATGTAAAAACTTACCTGCGGGAGGGTGTCCCGCTTTAAGTTGGGGGCTCTCTTCTGGAGTAGACATTGCTGATAAGTTCAATGAAATGAAAATATAGCTGGACAATATAAAATCTGATAAGATTTGCGTACGTAACGTAAATTAATCGAAAACTGACAACGTGTAATGTAATGGTAAAGACGCGAAAATGATGCGAAAATGACAATCAATCGGTGACATACCATACAGTGTGACCATCTCAAAAATGATAAATGTGCCCAACACTGACTAAAAATCTGCCAAACTCGACATATCATCGCAAAAATTGCAGAATCATTGAGATAATATTTCACTCGAATGGGCCATTATTCGAAAAGGTAAATTGTGTTCCACTAGCATGGCATAATAATTAAGTAAATTGTTTTTTACTGAGGCTGATTTCGCAGGAAAGGTTCTCATTTCTTACGACGATTTATTAAGAATCAACCAAGCAAGAATGAGCCGGACTCACAAACGAAGGCTTCCGCACCATCGTACAAGAAACAACAGTTAAAATATTTTTTATGGCGCACATTTTAAAATTGTTATTAGGTATTTGTTATTATTGGAAATAGCAATAGAGATTCTGTGATAATTTAGACTATCGAGCCTTTACTGTTCACGAAATACACCAGCGGACTGCCTGACAGACGTATGGACGAGCAGCGGAGGTTTAGTAATAGGCTGCCGTTGCGGCGTTGTCACCCTTCCGGTGTGGGACCCTAAAATAAAGTAAATAATAAAACTTCAAAAATTATAAGGTGTTCCTTGATATTTACCAAAATCTGCCAGAGTTAAAAAAAATTGGTACGCGCCTAAATGGAGCCAAATCTACCCAAATGGCATAAATCTGGCACGTATGGTCACACTGTTGAGACAGATAAAAAATAAAACATGAAGTTTGAGTGAACTTAGCCACAAACTTACAAAAGTCTGGCATCGCCATCTATTAACAAATAGAAGATTTATTACAATAGTTATGGTGTTTAACGCCATCTATTGGTGAGTAGACGATTTATTTTATTAAGGTATAAGGTCTCCCTATATACACTGTAGTCTGTGGTATAAGGTATACATTAATATAGTAGATAATCTATGGTATTATAATCCCATTTATTCTTGTCAGTAATGTTTTTAACTTAGGTTTTTTATGAATAACATACCTAAACATAGATTTAAAACTTGAATACTTAATATTAGATCCTAGTTGTTTACGTACTTTTTAATAAAATTAATGATTTTCGAATTAATTAGATATTCTAGAGATGTGCAAACTGGGATAAAACACAACTCGAGTTGATACAAGTTGAAATTCATTCCTTGGAATTGATTTCGAGTTACACAACTTGAGTGTGCTAGGAAAACCATATTTTGTGATTGATGCAGTCATTAATTAATGATAGTTATGTCCTTTTTCAGTGCCATATCAGCCCAATGCACTTTTCCAGATTAATTAATGATTGATGCTGGCGATTCGCAATCGAGCCACAGCACACAGTGCATCAGAAAAGAATCTCATAGGTTACAAAGAATCTTATAAAATGGCTGCCCATTGGTGCACGAATAAACCCGACAGGGTTTTTGCTGCGTCGGAATGGAGCTTCAAATTTAAATTCTAATTCAAATTTCTTTATTGCAAATATGGGTAAACAGTGCAGATATTACAAAAAAAAATTTACAAAAAAAAATAAAAACCGACTTCGTTACACAAACACTAAAAATTTAAAAATAATTTAATTTATTACCGAATATATTATGTATACAAGAGTTAATATAGTTCCATAATAATATTTTTTGGGGTCGGTGTGTAACGAAGTCGGTTTTTATTTTTTTTGTAAAAAATTTTTATTTCACAATTTTTAGTGGCTCCATGGAATTATGCTATGACTGGTTAAAAATCTACTGTTTGCTAAGCTATTACACTGATCGCGAGCAATTTACTCTTATCTAATTTTCAAAATCGGTCCAGGCGTTTTCGAGTAATCGGGGAACATACATAAAAAAAAAAAATAAAAAAAAAAAAGATTCCGACGAATTGAGAACCTCCTCCTTTTTTTGAAGTCGGTTAAAAACAAAAAGGTACAGCCAAATTCTGCCTATTAGCATGCAATATGTTATGACTTATGATATGCCTACCTAACAACGTGTACATAGTTTTGATAAAATTAGTCACGTCTACGTCCATGATGTGCAAAGTACCATCAAGAGTCAAGACACATCCGTAATAGAGAGCCTTCTCATAAGATTTTAATGTCACCCAAATTTCTAATGCAAACCTAGCACCATCTATTAGTTGGTCACCTACAACTGTAACTGTATACATACCAATAGGTACCTACATACATATATACCTACTATACCTATAAATAAATAGGTGGTACCTACTACGTGCATTATATAGGTAAACCAAAACCACAATAGACCTTTGACTTTACAGTGTTTTATTGAGTTTCAAAACAAGTATTAATTTAACAATAATACTTAATTTATTGGTGAATTGAAAACAATAAAACACTGAAAAGTCAAAGATCCATGTGATTTTGGTTTATCTATTTAATGCACGCAGTGTAACAGGACCACCTTTTTATTGGCACCTTAATTATTATAGGTTCATTGGAATAACAACACTGATTGTGATTTACTTTTTATTTTTATTATGTCTCACAGATCACTAAATGTTAATTTCACGAGAAGACGAAGAAGAAACCACTCGACTCGACGTACTAGTAACGGAATTTACCTTTCGCCAAAACAGAAAAAACAAAACACCATGCCGATTCAAAACACAAATGGCAGCCATTTGCAATCTCTGACCATTATAGTAAATCAAGCAATAATTTAGTTCAAGTGACCAACCAATAGACGGCGCTAATAAAAACTACAATACATAGTAGGTGATAATAAGCGACTTTCCGGCCCCGGACCATAGAGTAAAGTAATTGAAAGTAATACACTGGAACATCTCACAAAATAGCGGATGACAGCATTGTCTATTTTGGCATCTCGATTCTCCATATCGCTTGAGCTCGAGTTAACTCGAACTTTACACAACTCGAGTTAGTAAATAAAGTTGACACAATATCTCTAAGATCTTGTAGTAGGACAAAAATAAATACCTACTTAGTAAAATAAAATAAGTAGGCAGGCCGTTGTATAAGTTGGTAAGTAGTTACTTAGTGAATTTTATTTTGTATACCTACACTTTATACTTGTAGTAAAATGAAGATAAATTAAACGAGAATTTCATTTCCAAGCTTTTATTCTCAACCTTCTTGGAGGTATAACCACATCAGTATCATCTCGGCCAGGTTTCGACATATCCTTTTGAATCTCTACCACCATTCGTAACATGAAATTGGTAACTTGTACACACGTCCCATCCCTTAATTTTGGAATATCTTTATTTGGAAGGGATTTTCCGTTGACTGGAATGCATTGTTGGGTTAGTGACCCGATTAACCGTTTGATGATATCGATTTTCTTTTGCGCTGCGAGCGGTCTTAGTCGAATAACGAAGCGAAGCAAATATTCGATTAGCATAACGTCCTCCTGAAAAAAATTTGAAGGTTAAAAAACTGTCATTTCTCCTGTCACATAAGTACCTACCTAGATATTCTGAATGTAAGTTTTCATGTTAAAAAAATCTGGTCAAGTTGTGTAAAAAAACCGGCCAAGTGCGAGTCAGGCTCGCGCAACGAGGGTTCCGTAATTCAGTCGTATTTTTCGACATTTTGCACGATAATTAAAAAACTATAATGCGTAAAAATAAATAAAAATCAGTTTTAGAATGCACAGGTGAAGCCCTTTCATATTATGATACCCCACTTGATATAGTTATCTTACTTCGAAAATTGAAAATAGGTACTAATTATTAGTTTATGACCACAAAATAATTTTTTTTGTGTGATATAACCACAAATTCACGGTTTTCAGATTTTTCCCCTAATGCCAGCTATAAGACCCACCTTCCTGCCAAATTTCATGATTCTAGGTCAACGGAAAGTACCCTGTAGGTTTCTTGACAGACAGACAGACAGACAGACAACAAAGTGATCCTATAAGGGTTCCGTTTTTCCTTTTGAGGTACGGAACCCTAAAAACGCATACCTAAGGTTTGGTTCCGTAGTCATGTAAGTAGGTATACCTATAGTACGCGACAGCTCGAGACTCGAGATGGCAATCGGGGTACGGGGCGGTGCACACCCGCGCGCTATCCCGCTCCGGGTTAGCACGGAGGCGTGCGGACGATAGCGTCGACTCTGATGTTTTTCTCAAAATGACAATTTAAAGACTAAATTTTAGTGCACTCTACTTAAAAAATAGGCTTACTAAATACTACTGGCACCTAAAGTCACGAGGTTTGACCTGTTTCTAAATTAAAATAGGTTTGTCTGTCCTTTCCTTATTACATTGGTAAGAAAAACATGCAAAACCTACTCTAAAATTTAGTTGCGCTCAGAATCTGTACCATTTTTTCTAAAAAAAACCTACCATTTGTAAAGCCGAAATGCACATTTCCACGTGTTTACATCGACCGACGATAGTGGAAAGGTCCTCCTTGTCCAGCACCGGCTGCTTTAGGCCTTCTAACCAGTCGAATAATAGACCTGTTAGTACTTCCGGGTCCTCCTGAAATAAAAACGTTTCGGTAAAGTACGAAAGCCTGGGCATGATTATCAAAATCGGCTCAGGGATAACAACAATAATTAATCTCTTTCATGTGTTTTTTTTTCGCGAATGTGTGCGGTATTGTATGCAACAATTGGCATAATTATGTCACAGAATTCTGCGGATAAAAGCGCGCGGGGCAAACTAAACACCTGTTACTATAAGCATAAAACCCACAATTTCCATTCCATCGCAATGACTGAGATTATGCGCAAAGTCAAGGACTAACTTGTCATGGAATAAAAAGCCTCTAGTCACCTCTTCATCGATCTTGACCATAGCATCTTTTCTCTGATTGATCTCGGTGCGAAGTTGTCTGAGGTATTTCTGTTTCTCGTCCGGAAGACTTTGGTGGTCCAAGATGAAAGCCTGCAAAAGATTTCCATGATTCGTTTGTTCATTAGATGCACTTTGTCGAGAAATTGTTTAAAACACCTTTACACATCATTTGTTTAATGTCCCTGCACTAATGCATAAAGGCAGGTGTATATTGAGATGACTGGCGACAGCGTCGCTGGAGCACACTTTTCCGTGCCAATGCTGGCAGACAGCTTTCATCACTTTCATTTCACTTTCATGTCTGTCTGTCTGTCTGTCTGTCTGTCTATCCGTCTGTCTGTCAAGAAACCTACAGGGTACTTCCCGTTGACCTAGAATCATGAAATTTTGAAGTAATTACAATTATGGACCAATGGATGTCCACCGACCAGCTATAGTTATCACGGTTGTCAATCGTCAAGTATTTACCCACCTCATGCACCAACACAGCTGGTATGCTCCCAGCAGTGGCCCCGCCGGTTAGTCTACTCACTGACTCTAGGTTCCTCTCGATATCCTCTTCTATTGGGTCTCGCCATTCCACCATTGGCAGAGCTGGCACTTGCGCTGATGAATTTGAAAAGAGAGAGGTTTTAAAGTATACAATTTTAGGGATAGGTTATCAGGTGACTAACCGCACGATACACAGATGACGTCAGGAATAAAGAACTCTGACCTTGCACCTTTGCAATGGTTGATTTATCAGTAGGTCGATTTCGTAAAACCTGCATCAATCATTATTACAATGTCAATTGTTGTGGTTAGCTGAATTTGTGCGATTCTTGTTGCAACAATGTATTGTAGCCAATAGTGAGCGAACGTCAACCAATCAGAGGTGATTGCGATCGTGACATTGTAGGTGTCATTCTACCACAATCGAGCAGCTGGTGGTAGGTATGTAGTAGCTGCGACCGCATGGGTGTTCCCCTGTACGTGTGTCCCTGTACGATTGGTTCGTTAATCAACCTTTTCCTTCCCACACTATATGAAAGTGCAGTATCCATTTACCCGTGTGCAGATATATTCCGTGCCTCCGTCGTCCTCATCCCTGAGCTCTTTTCCCTTGAAGCCAACTTTACCACAAACTATGGATATGATATTAAATTACACCAACTTGCACCAACTTCCTCCGGTGGTGTTTGCACTTCAGGCGGGCGGCCTTGCTTCAGCTTGTAGGTCAGGAAGGACTTGTAGAACGGCCTGTTCCTGACCCTCAAGTCCAGGCCGCTGCTCTGATGACAGCCGCACAGCTTGAGGAGGCGCTCGCAGAGGCAGTATACAATCTGTTAAGTATATAAATTAAAAAGCTGTGAAGATTCATGAGACACTTGACAGAAGTGAAGTTGACCTCTGACACGATATCTCATATGGTCAACAATAAGTTCTGCACAGCCAATGAAGTGTTGCGTTCATTTGTTTTCCGTCCCGAACATATATATATACGAACCTCGAAATGTTGAAATCGACATCCACGGTTCTGATAAAAACTGCTGAGGTATAGAATACCCTGCCAGCGTCAGTATTTTCTGCCACGTAGAACTTGAGTACTAACCGTCTATAAGCAAGAGAGAATAGGCATCTTCTAGGCGAGCGCAGTCTAACCTTACAATTGCTTGGTACAGTGAAACGCAATCTATCTTGCATAAAGTAAAAAGATCGTGAGATGTCGTGGGACAAGACAACTGACCATAGTAATGCATTAATTGCTCTTTCTTTTGCTTGATATCGTGAGTATGAGCAAGGTCATGATACATGACAAATCACTTTCTACTTGTATTAGGTCTCTAGTTCAAAAGTCCGTAAAGAAGCTTCGCTTCTAAAGCTACTAGAATGGGTAACTGTCGTAGGTATTTCGATTTGTGAAATAAGGAATAATTTGCTCCTTAGTTATGTAATCCAGTTCCAAATATTATGGACTGCTGAGATGGTCAAGCAGCTTGACGTTAAGCACGTAGATTCTTGATCGTTTACTAAGCTTGCCTAATGCTTGAGTCAAGCATTTAAGTGCTTGACGGTGATTGATGCAATTTTATATTTTTGCTTGACTCGACGTTCGAACAGTGTTCGAAATATGAGAAAGTGCCGTTTGCTTGATCAAGCTGCTTGATGCGACGACTTATGTAATTTTACATTATGTTCTAGCTGACGTGGTCTACAAAGCATACTCGGCGTACCTTTGGCAGTTCCCTGAACGCTCGCTCCTCCGCCCCGTGCAGAGTCGCCCTCTGACGATATAAATATTGACGGAGTGTAAACTCTGAACTCTTCCGATCTTTTGTTAACATCACTGAGTCCCTAAAAGATAACTCGATGTTACTAGATCATTATCAGCATTTGAATTTGTATTCGTGGTAGATGCAAACTTGATAGTATATCTTGGGGGTTATGGGAACTGTACCTACTTCATTGGTATCCCAATAAAACTCTAACGAAAGGGATCTACTTTCTGTAAAATATGAGGATCCCAACGCAGAGGAAAAGGTCTACATAAATCAGCGAGCTTCAAGCTAGCCAAAGAATAATACAAGCATAGGCTCTCCCAATTCTCCCATTACCTGTTCCAACCAATTTATGAGACGTAAACATGATAAAAACGGACATAGGACTTAGGTAAATAAGAACAGAGCATTTTGAAACTTTTGTCAGATCGTGTCCTGTTGTGTACAGCTTCATTTTGTCCTGTAGAAGTCCAGGGTATCAGCTGGTTGCTTTCCCGTGGCAAAACGATTTGCTCTCTGTAGTACTTACCGACCTATCACCTAACTTTAAAAATTAAATGTTTTCGTTAAGAAATAAGGTGACTTGAGGGCAATTCTGACAGGAATTTCTATGAGATGATCTAATGATGATCTTATTTCGGTTAATTAAGTATATCATAAACAATTTTTCTAATTAGGTCCATTTTTGATTTACATCTCTTTACATATTACTGAAAGCAATTAAAGATATTCAAGAAACACTATGTGAGATACTCATAAAGTAGTTTTTTTTTTAAATTATAGCATTTTAAAAATTGGACTTTTTTCATATACCTAATTGGGGCAGTTGCGATCTGTATTTGAGTATTTCCGAATTTTATCAAAAGTGGTTCGTATTACACTCTGACCGAAGGTCCTTTTTCGATCGTCTTTATCCCTGAAGCAAAATATCATCACTTTTGATAGTATTTCGCTAAACAGCTGTTCTTTCCACCTTCGTTCGTTTCCGTTTTAGGGTTCCGTAGTAAACAAGGAACCCTTATAGTTTCGCCATGTCCGTCCGTCTGTCCGTCCGTCAGTCCTCGGTTAATCTCAGAGCTATTAGTGCTAGAAATCTGTAATTTGGCATGGGTATAAATATTAATGACGGCGACAAAGTAGTGAAATAAAATTTTGATAAATATTTTTTTTAGGGTAGCTCCCCTACATGTAAAGTGGGGATGAATTTTTTTTCTCTTCTACCGCATAGTGTGGGGTATTGTTGAATAGGTCTTTTAAAAATACTGTGGGTGTGGGAACATCATTTTTCGATATCTAGATCCGTTTGTAAAATATGATGTTTTATGTGTGCAAATTTTTACTACTGCAGTCAAATGTCCCCCTCCTCTATCAGCCAAATGGTAGTTAATATAAGGAAAACTAAGTGGGGTACACAGGTTAAGGAGTTATATCTGATTTTCGAGGATTGTGACTACGGAACCCTACACTGCGCGTGGCACGCCAGGCACTTGGCCGGTTTTCGTTCTGAATTACCCCATATCTTATTTATTATGAAGATAATATAGATGTATCTAAGTCACCCCGTAGGGATATTTATGAATTCAATGCAAAAACAGAGCTAACACGTGAGTTGTGACTATGACCCTTTACCGAATGCGTAAAAAGCGAACAATAGTGACTCGCGACGCCTGAAATATCAAGGACAAGAAAGATAGCGTCTACCTTGGTGATCCTATCTAGTGAAAAAATGATATACGAATACGGTACGATACGAATTGGGGTTATCCCAACGATAACCCCAATTCGTATTTACCCCAAGTCACCTTAATAAAAAAAATATCAAATTAAAAGCATGAGGAACAATAATAGTTAAGTACTTATTCAATAAAGTAAATAGATAGAGAGAGTCAGCGCCAGACCTTCGTTATTTTATGAAAGCTGATAGTTTCTCTGCGTATTGACCCCTACACTAGAAGGAACGATCAGCGACAGCAAAGTATGAAGTTTGGATCATGGTGGCTTTGGGAGATAACAGGTAATAAAGGTGTAAAAAATCTTACGTCAGCATAAAATCTATTTTTTTATATTTTCTTCGGAATACTTAGTAGGTATTAGAAATCACGTCATGCGTTCGACGACGATCTTAACCTTTTTGAATTTAAGCCCGTAAAGCATGAAAGAAAAATTGGAATATGTTTGGATATCTCTTGTGTTTCAGTAAATAGGAGAAGCTGTTATCAGCTAATTAACTAGTTCAATCACCAAGAGGCAACGACCCTACGCGGAGATATCGCGAGGTATTATTACTTGTTGTTGGTTCAAGTCGCTTTCTAATTTTTTTTTTTACAATTTTGTAGCAATTATTTTGACTCTAGTCAATAAAAGAAGCTGTGGTTGCCTAGTGGTTAGGACGTCCGCCTTCCAATCGGAGGTCGGGGGTTCGATCCCGGGCACGCACCTCTAACTTTTCGGAGTTATGTGCGTTTTAAGTAATTAAAATATCACTTGCTTTAACGGTGAAGGAAAACATCGTGAGGAAACCTGCATGCCTGAGAGTTCACCATAATGTTCTCAAAGGTGTGAGAAGTCTGCCAATCCGCACTTGGCCAGCGTGGTAGACTATGGCCAAAACCTTTCTCACTCTGAGAGGAGACCTGTGCTCTGTAGTGAGCCGGTGATGGGTTGATCATGATGAAATAAAAGAAGTATGTTTGTTTAGATTTAGATGCCAATACTAAACCATACCACGATCTAGTTGTTAAGAGGAATGATCTCACTTGGAACTGAACACAATGGTCTGCGGCAACAGATAGTGTTGGAACTGCTGCACGCACAGGATCTGGCCGCTCATCTGGACGGAGTGCGGGCGTTTCTTGCGGACGAGACGAATGGCATCGTTGGCGCGTATCCGAAGCGAGTACACCAGGTAGCAGGCTATGAGGACGCCCGTGCGGCCTAGACCTGCGAATAACGGAAGTGTATGGTGGGGCAGAAGTCCTGCACTCAAACCACGGCCTCGAAGGTGTGCGGACTAATCAAGTCCAACTAACCCATCCATCCCAACGTCATCCTAATCCGTGGTCAGAGCCTCACAGGAGGTGCCCTTAGGACTTAGGTGGACGCTGCCCCCGATCTCTCCAATTATTTGTCACCTCCAGGCGAAGCTCCACGCTCGCCAGCCCACCCGATGACGCTGTTGTGGCCAGTAAGACCTACCTAAGCAGCATACGCAATCCGAAACTAAAAAGAAACATGATTGACGAGCAAGAGTTTTATTTGACTTTGCGTCCACCTTTATTAAATTAAGTGTTTGCATACAATGAAGTCGTTTTGACTTTACGACCCTTTTTCCGTTTTGCGTGCACAGAATTTTATAAATTATGAAATACTCAGGTATAGTGAAACTCATTTAAATATTAAATAACTTTATTAAGTATAGGAATATTATGTATTTATACGTTTGCATATTTATCATTAAAGTCATATCTAAAAACAATTTAGGTATTAAAATAATTATTACGACCATTATGAAATAGATAATAGTGTTTTAAGACTATAGTTTGAGTAGACTTATTTCAATAGTCTCAATTTAGTATTTATTTATGACAGATATAGTTTCATCCCATAATCTTCTTGCTAAATCAGTATTTTCCGCATTTTTAGAGGGTTTAATTTTTTTGCAGTTTTGAAAATAGCCACCAGTCGAATTTTCCAGGTTTGGGGATACACATAAATGTATATTCGTCTGGGCACCTTCCTCGGCGGTTTTGTGAACTAAAAATATTATGGCAATCAATACATGTCGTAGAACGGGAATCATGTTATCAAAAATGTTGGTCATAACTAAACCCGGATGTAATGCGTTCACCGTCACGCCCTGAGGGACTCTTTCAGCCAATTCTTTGGCCCATAATACATTACAGAGTTTGGTTCTTGCATAACGGGTATATGGGTTCACTGGCTTTGCATTAGTTATCTCTTCAGGAACCAAGCTTGCATGAGCGTGAAGGAAGGAGGATACTATCACGATTCTACTCGGTTTCGATACTATGAGCTTATCTAGTAATAACTGGGTGAGCAGAAATGGACCAATGTAGTTTATCTGCATTAGATAATCTATTCCATGTTCTGTTTTTCCTTCTTTCATTTCTCCACAACCAGCGTTATTGACTAAAATGTCCAACCGATCGAAGTTATTATTAAAATTCTTGGCAAATTCTCTAATACTGTCTAATTTCGCTAAATCAAGATGTCTGTATTCGACACCATTGTTCTTCGTTGCTTCTTTTATGATTTCAACGGCTTTTGCTGATTTCTTATCGTTTCGGCTAGCGATTATGACTCTAGCTCCTCTTTTCGCTAAATCCTTTGCCGTCTCGAATCCAATCCCGGAATTTCCACCAGTGACTAGAGCGATTTTTCCATGTAGTCGCGTTTTACACTTGCACCTCTGTTTAAACGGTTCCACCCATAGTCGTAATCCAACAAAAAATGTAAAGATTAGTAACAAGACACCGCCAATAAACTTAGCAATGAAACCTAACATTACTAGAAGTACGGACGACATTCTTCGAACTTGTGTGAAATAAAAATACTTTATGCCATTTGCAAGACATTTATTTTTGCATTACATTTCTTTACAACGCAAATTAGGCCATGTATTCACTGAGGGATATTTGGTCCTGCAACCTCGTCGCCCGACACGAATTCTAAGTCGCGGAACATGTGAAAGACCCGTCATCCCACATTCGAAGACTGTTTACCAAACTTAATAACTTTGCCTTTCTAGCAAATATTCTATAATTTTTTCCCATTTTGTGTTTTTCCGAATACTTTATAATTAAGCCGCACACAACCTCTATCTCCTCGCGCGACATCTCGATCACAACAGGATAGTATGGAGGTGTGATCGAGATGTCGCAACAAGGCAAATGTCGAGCGACTTTGTCCCACAAGGTCGCAGACGCAGCACGTTCGGGCGATATGCGATAAATATGTCCCCAGTGAATACATGGCTTTAACTATAAAGTTAGCAGTATTTAAAGCATTTATAGTTGATCCGCCCCGACTTCGCTCTTACCTATTCCTTAAATAACAAACTTAAATTATAATTTTTATAATAAGTAGGTACGTAATAATATAAAATTCCTCGTGAAATGTTCTGAATGATAATGAAACCCGTATTGAAGGTAACAATTTTTTTAAACCGAAATCTCAAAATACATAATAGTAAGTACAGGTACGTTAGTACTAATTATATCTTCTGTGGTACAGGTAATACCGAAATGGAAACTAATAGGGAAGGATGAGAATTTTTACTACACTGATCGTCATCGATTTGCTATTGAGGAACCGTTGAGGAGTTCTGTTCACCAGCTATTCTTCAAATCTTTACTTTTACATGAGATCTACTTGATTGTACAGCCTTTGCCAAAAATAATAATTGTCAAAATCGGTTCAGATGTGACGGAGTTATGGAACAACATCGATAAAAATTTTGATCGCGTACATATCTATCCAGAACGATCCCTATTATTTTTCGGGATAAAACAATACCATGAACATAATATAATACACGGAGTAGATATATGAGCTATAAGTTGCGTTCAAATCCGATCTGTGGTTTTAGCACGAAGTGTGCACAGACTGACGGCCTGACGGGCGGACAAAAATGAAAAAAAAATACTGTTTTGGGCACTATATCGATACACCTATCCTCTCTTTTCTTTCTAGTGGCAATAGGTATGTGAATCCATGTCTGTTTCCCCCAATTAAAATTTCCAAAATACAATACTAATGTACAGAATTCGCCTACTTACAATTTTATTATAAGTAAGTATTAAGCATACAATGAATAATTACATTTTAAAAAGATACAAATTAAAAGTTAATTAATTAATAATTTAAACTAAAACTAAAACCTTAAAAAATATAATATTATAACTAAAATATATTATTAAAAGGAGTCCATACAATAATTAACATTAATTAAATACATTAAAAAGTAAATGTCACTGATAAAACTGTTGAAAGTCTTGTGCTTTTTCATTTACAATTTTACTAACTCTACAGTTCTCTCCCACACCCTCCTGGCTAATTCATCATTTTCAGCAATTTTCGCAGGTTTAGTTTGTTTGCAGTCAACGTAATAGCCTCCTGTCAAATTCTCTAATTTTGGGGAAACGCATAAGTGTATGGTTGTCTGAGCACCTTCGAAAGCATTTTTAAATAGTAAAAATACTATAACTAAGACCATCTTCTTGATATACGGTGTGACGTTTTTAAATATATCGGTCATTACTATTCCCGGGTGTAAAGAATTCACAGTGACACCACGAGGTAGTCTTTTAGCGAGTTCTCTAGTCCACAATATATCACAGAGTTTAGTATTCGCGTACCGGAAGAAATTACTTTCTTTCCAACTTTTTGTAATATCTTCAAGTTTGAAGTATGGGGCTAAAATGTGCCCGTAAGACGAGACAATAACAATTCTACTTGGCGCAGATGTGGTTAGTTTCGGCAGTAATAAGTGTGTGAGAAGGAACGGACCAACAAAATTTATTTGCATCAGCATGTCTACTCCACTTTCTGTGTTACCGGTTTTTACAACACCAGTTCCTGCATTGTTGACTAAAATGTCCAAGCGGTCGAAATCCTTATTGAATTTGTCAGCAAACTCCACGATACTATTTTGTTTTGCTAAATTGAGGTGTCTGTATTCTACGTTATTATTCCCAGTAACCTCTTTTATAATCTCAACAGCGTTTTCAGATTTCTTGTCATTTCTACTTGCTATAACGATTCTTGCGCCTCTTTTGGCCAAGTCTTTGGCTGTTTCAAGTCCTATACCAGAATTTCCTCCAGTGATTAGAGCTACTTTTCCGTGTAGCATTGTTTTACACTTGCAGACGCCTTTGAAAGGCTCCATCCATATTCGATAGCCAACAATGAGAACACATATTAGTAAAAATACACAGCCAATAATTTTACTAACAACCAAACTCGTTGTTATAATTAAAGACCACATAATGTCTACGAGTATTAAAGGTAAATGAATATGCAAACCTTAATGAAATATTTAAGTACTTAGATTGAGTGGCAATACAATTACCATTCAATCTAAAACAAAAACGGGACTTGGATTTGAAACTCCAAGGTCCAACCAAAACACAACATATTACTTAAGTGAAACGAGGAACCCAATGAACCCAAGTTTCGTCCAGTCCATGTGTTGATCGGTGTGAAGAAAAAGGTTTTTTAGGGTAACTCCAGAACATGAAAAGCGAGAGACGAAAAAGATAATTTGATTTCATCGAGTCACATCGATAGGTTTTTAAAATCATTATTAGGTTTCCTAGACAAAAAACACTGTTTAAGAAAATATAATGATCTCCAAAGTTTATAGCAAGTAGGTACCATGGTTGGAACCGTAGGTTACCTTACGCGTGTTTGGATTCGAAATTAACCAATTTTATTTGTTACGTATAAAAGAAAAGCTTTTGACCTACCTGCATGACAATGTATAGCAACTCTTCCTTCTTGCAGTGCAAAGGACAGTACCTTGGCCATATCCAACAATCCACTCAGACTCGCTTCCCCATAGTCAGGCCATGCAAAGTTGTAGTAGTATACTGCGAAAGTACATAACTAGTAGTTATTATAAAATACATAACTAGTATTCAAACCAGGGTAAAGCATGATTAATTCTGGTTGTTCTTTAAAATTTTCAGCTTTCATTTCTTTTCGATAACCCAATCAATTAGTATAAGTCCCGCAAATGTGCTAATGCGCGTGGCCGCCATTTTAGTGACGTCAGCACTAGAGTGAAGTTTCGAGTTGATGGTATATTTTTATTTAGGCTGACGTCAAAATGACGTCATTTCGATGTTAATGAGACATGGTTCCAGCGCGCAGGTTAGAACTCTTGCGAAGGAGTTAACTCATAATCGGGGTTGTACGGTCCCTAGTTAGGTACATTACTTCAAGTTTATCAAGATTATTAATTATGTTCTAGATATTGCTCGTGTTAGGGATAGCTTAAAATTTTAATCACTATCATACTACGCAAGAAACTTTTGATTTACAATGTTTATCCAGAAATAACAATATTATAACGACAATAAAAAAACTGACTTACTATCGTTGATCATGAAGATATTGGGATCATAGGTAAAGCCGGAGTTAGTAAGGGGTGGTCCACAGCTGGCATGCTCTCCTGAGGTCTGCAGGTTGATCACAGTACGGATGCCCCAACTGAAAACAGGTTCGAAAATAAAAATTCTTTTCAAAAAAACGGACTCCAAAGCCAACGTACGCTACAGACTTGAAGTGTAATCATGAAAGCGTTGCCTAGTTCCTACGATATCAATTCACCATTAACAGTTCCTAAATCATCAATCGCTTAAAGCTGTAGAAGTTTGTGAAATGGATTCGTATTTTTTTTTGGGTCTAACTTAATTTTAAAGCAAACTCCACGTATTAAGTAAAAAAAATTGCGAACTAGTTCAGAAATAGCGGAGAAATCGGTGTACATCTAAGATACATAGGTAAGTACATAGAAAAAAAACGCACCGAATTGAGAACGAAGAGTCGCGTCGGTTAAAATATTGATGGCATGTCGCACAGAATTACAGCATGCTGATTGCTGTTGTACTGATTGTAGTCCCAATATGTTATCTTCTGATGATCTCTTGGCGACTACTGAGTAAGTGAGGCACGATCCCCTCAGGAGCAATTTAAAAATTTATAATTTTAAATGATGGTCTCTTCGGCTGAGGCTACTGGTTCGTTACCACTATATCGGCAAAACCGTGTTGCCAAGCGTTTTAGACTGGTAGTATACTAACGTGTCGTGACTCGTGTTGTAATGTGTCGTGACGCGTCAAAAGCGTAATCGAGTCATTTTAGTATTGTTAGAGACACTTTAGAGTGGAGTGGCGTGTCGAGATGCTTTGTGTTATGTAAATTAACATTAATCGCTCTTAATCATACTGAATGTATGACATCGATATGCTTCTGATGCGTCACAACTCACGATGCAACACGACACGCTAGTTGGTAGCTAGGTGTATTTTATCGGGTTATATCCGATTAGGTTTAGCGTTTCGGTACGATGCAGCGTACGTAAATATAAAAACCTAAGTATTAGAGATTAGGGATATGCATTATGGGCTATGAAATTAAAAAAAACCTTGAAAATACCACCTCGGACAGCGGACTGCACATTAAACTGGCGGCTAACTGGCAATTATACGACATTTAGTAGGTAGCAAGATGGTTAACCTAACGAGCTAATTTTTTATCAAAGTTTTACAGCATTACAAAAAAGTTACTTTGTTTTTTGACCATAAAATCTTTTCTTTATGAACATTATTTAGTTAGTTATTTTTTTAAATTTATGACTTTTAAGCGTAGACTAATAATATATTCTGTGACTGGTCGTTAATTTCCTTATAGCCGGTGTTTATTCATAGTGCACTCTAAACAAACGCGACAGGTCGAGATGGCAATCGGGGAGGGGACGCCCCGCTCACCCGCACAGCCTCCGCTCTAACCCAGTGCGGGCGAGCGCGGGTGACGTACGGGTGTGCGGGGCGTCCCCCCGTCTTATGCGCCGATTGCCATCTCGACCTGTCACGGAAGTTTGGCTCTCATTTGAATACTAGGGAGGCCCCCTTGGAAAATAATCTAATTGCATTTCTACTGAATATATTCAGATTTGGGTTAACGTTTTACACCAACTCGCAAAATTTCAGGTTTGTAACTATGAGCTACAGACCTGTGACAGACAGCAGAATGCAGTGACATCAATCATCATCATCATGATCAACCCTTCACCGGCTCACTACGGTACGGGTCTCCTCTCAGAGTGAGAAGGGTTTTGGCCATAGTCTACCACGCTGGCCATGTGCGGATTGGTAGACTTCACACACCTTTGACAACATTATGGTGAACTCTCAGGCATGCTTTCCTGACGGCACAATAGGGCTCCGTTTAATACCCTTTAGGTATGGAACTCTAAAAAGTATGGATATGAATATAGATTCTGTGGCATTAAGCCTAGAACATTACTATAAAATGTTTAACATAGCGAATAGCGAGCTCACCTGTGAAACTGTTGTATAATGTTCCTAGCCGCGATGCCGGCGGTGCTCGGGCGCGCCATCGCCAGGATGTCATCTGTGACCCTGCGGAACACTGCTGTATACATCGCGTGTCGACATACCAGTATGATCAATTATTGATCTGTGACGTATAAGTCCCGCAAATTGCTATTACGCTGGAACCATGTATTTAACATCGAAATTACGTCCATTTTTTTTTTTTTTTTTTTTAATATTACAATAAAACTTAAAGCTAGCCTTATCTAATTACTATATAAATCATGACCGCGTGGAATGGTGCCAAGAATACTGGCTGCATTTCCGCGCTGGACAGCCAGGCTGATCCGTTGCGCAAAAAATGAGCCAGCCCTTCTGTCACCAGATGAGGCTATTAATCGCGGTGAAATGTCTCGTAAAAAATTTTTAGCACTAAGACTCCATGGCCCCAGGGTCTCCACGGCAAACGGCACAAAAATTTGATAAAACGTCATTTTGACGTCCATTGACGTATATTTAAGTAAAAATATAAGTACCATCAGCTCGAAACTTCAGTCTAGTGCTGACGTCACGTCACTATAATGGCGGCCATGCGTACTAGCAATTTGCGGGACTTTTTTTTTATTTCTTTATTGCGGCCGCGTATTGTATGTACATACTTATACTTTCCAACTGAAAGTATACCTACAGTCCGTTGCAGTCAAAATGCTATCCGTCTGTCCGTTTGTATTAGACTGCATTGTCATGTACCTACCTCCCAGGGTACTGATTCGCTAACTCAGTGTCTAACAATGAATGATAGCCACCGAGCTCATTTTACATTTATTTTTAATCCATTGAAGGTTTTCTATGAAAAGTAATTTGATGTCACTCAATGAAGCAGCAATGTAGAACCAACCAATGTCACATGAGGTTAGTGGCTATCATTCAGTGCTAGACACAGAGTAAGTGAATCACTCCACAACAGGTGAGATTCCAGTCAAAGGTTAAGTTGTTAGTAAATAACCAAAAAACTCTATTTCAAATTGAAATGTATACAATTAATAGTATGAAATGTTAGCGTGTACTATTTTACAAATAGGTACCATGTACCTACGTATAATAATGACTGTTTTTTTAAATAAATTTTACGAACACCACAACCCAACAGTCGCTTAATAGAAGTCACGCGATTAGATTGTTAATTTTTAGGGTTCCGTACCCAAAGGGTAAAACGGCACCCTATTACTAAGACTCCGCTGTCCGTCCGTCTGTCACCAGGCTGTATCTCATAAACCGTGATAGACAGTTGAAATTTTCACAGATGATACTGTTGCCGCTATAACAACAAATACTAAAAAACAGGATAAAATAAATATTTAAGGAGGCTCCCATACAACAAACATGGTACGGAATCCTTCATGCGCGAGTCCGACTCGCACTTAGATGGTTTTTTATTTCAATGGGGGAAGTATTTTCATGTTGCAAAATTAACATAAATTAAGTAGTGTCCTTAGTACTTAACCTACTTAGTAATTACTTTTTTGTTTACACCTAGATATAGTTGGCTGGTAAGCTGCGTCATGTACATGTATAATTATGTGAGATATCACATATGGAATAATCTGGGAGTCTTAGGGTGAGATCTATAGAGCGCACTCTGACTTAGCTTAGACTTAAGACAGAGTTAAAACGAGACAGCTATATCTCTCACATAAATCTGTCTCGTTTTAACTCAATCTTAAGTCTGAGCAAAGTCAAAGTGCCCTCTATAGATCTCAACCTCTGAGAGGGCCAGTCCTTACCAATCATAGCCCCTTTTACCTATAGCAGAGTTGCCCTGATGTGGCTGCTCGTACTGGCAACGCGAATCTCTGCAAAGCAGCGCACTTCGCAGAGCAACGTGAATTGTGGAAGTCGTTCACTAAGGGCGCTGTAGATTTCAGAAGGAAGCAGGTTCTTACCAATCATAGCCCCTGTTACCTATAGCAGCTCGTACTGGCAACGCGAACCTCTGCAGAACAGCGCACTTTGCAGAGCAACGTGTATTGTGGAAGTCGTTCAATAAGGGCGCTGTAGATTTCAGAAGGAAGCAGGTTCTTACCAATCAGAGTACAGCCCCTATATGGCAGAGTTGCCCTGATGTGACTGCTCGTACCTACTGGCAACGCGAACCTTTGCAGAACAGCGCACTTTGCAGAGCAACGTGTATTGTGGAAGTCGTTCACTAAGGGCGCTGTAGATTTCAGAAGGAAGCAGGTTCTTACCAATCAGAGTACAGCCCCTGTATGGCAGAGTTGCCCTGATGTGGCTGCTCGTACTGGCAGCGGGAGCCTCCGCAGAACAGCGCACATTGCAGCGCAGCTGGTGTACTGATGCGGACCCTTTCACCAAGGGAACTATAGATCGCTGAAGGGGGCCGGTTGATTCGACGACGTGATTCGCGGCTCCTGGAAGAATGAAAGTAAATGACGCATATGAATTTTTTCTTGAGAGTTTTGACAACCTTCCTGACCCAATGGCCAGTGGTGGTGGTTATTAGTGACAGACATAACACTTTCTTTTTCGTAGGAACGTAGGGCGAGTTTCCATCCTTATGTCGTCGACATCCCATTTACACGCACGAAACGTTTTGCGTCATCATTCCTCATACGCATGGCTAAGGTGTGGAATACTCTTCCACGATATGTGTTTCCTACCAATTACAACCCGGGTATCTTTAGAACAAAAGTGAAAAGGCATAGATCTACTAGGTAAACGCGTCCTATCTTAGGCCGCATCATCACTTTCCATCAGGTGTGATTGTGGTCAAGCGGTTGCCTATAATGAATTTAAATAAAGGGAGTTAATGACGAATGAATTACCCTCGTGAAGCCTACCCCGCTAATGTGGGCATGACGTGCAGGGTAAGTGCCGATAATTATCCCAACTATTACTACATAAAATAGTAGACAGGTCACGATTATACATTAGAGCATTAAAAATGAAAACTCAGCCGAGACGACAGAATTCAGGATGGATATAGAAGTGATAAATTCGACGCGCAGGTGTCTGGTAATACATCAGTACGAATTCGTAACAACTTATCTAGTTGCATGTTTAATACTTAGTTTAATTATTTATGTGTTGCTTTGGATGCTTAGAGATACCTGATTATTTCAATACTAGGTAGATAGATGGGTTAGACTTCGTCCACGTGTATATTTAGATGTCTTAAAAATCCCGAAGGATCTCTTTGATTTTCCGGGATTAAGTAGCCACAATTTCATCATGATCAACCCATTACTTACCGGCCCACTACTGAGCCGGGTCTCCTTTCAGAGTGAGAAGGGTTTAGGCCATAGTCTGCCACGCTGCTGGCCCAATGCTGATTGCCATGGAGAACTCTCAGGCATGCAGGTTTCCTCACGAGGTTTTCCTTCAGTAACATTTAATTGTTTTAAAAACGCACATAATTCCGAAAAGTTATTGGTGCGTGCCCGGGATCGAACCCCCGACCTGCCGAAAAGAAGGCAGTTGTGTTAACCCCTAGGCTATCACCGCCATTATAATAATATTATTCTACCTTAATTTTACTTCTGTGGTTGGAATTGTGGATATATAAAACTACCGAAGTATAACTCTCCGATATGTTCGGATCATAGTTATCGTACATTATCCGGGTGATTATTATAATCAAACTATTTTTGGACCTATCTAATACCAACAGATATCTTGTAAGGAGGTAGTTAGCTGTTGGGAAGATAGAACTAGGAATCAGCTCGCTTATTACTAGTTGCGGGAAGAAGCATTTTGAGAAGAAGGAAAATCTCGAGAGTAAATCGTATCTTGGAATCTGTGGTTTAGAGTCGAGAGAAATGCGGAAGGGTTGCATTATTATGCCAAGAAAACTCCTACCATTATGTGGTTAATGGAAGGAGTCACTACACTCAGCAATTTAAACTACGTAGGTATGTAGATACATTAAATTATTTCAAAGGACCCGAGAGCTGGCAGCTACCTTGGCCAAAGAATTAGTTTGGCCATCCAAAGGGGTAATGCTGCCAGCATCTTGGGTACAATGCCTCGCTGCGGTGGTCTCGATGAGGTTTTAGATTTAATTTAATTTATTTTAGTTTTAATTTAATATTGTTTTCTTTTTTTTTAGATTTAAGTTTATTAATAGTTTATTTGTTTTCATCTTCAAGTAATTATTAAATAATAAAAATTTCAAAGGTACATATTATTAATACAAATAATGTAGGCAACGTACAAAAAAAATTTACATTGAACAAACTCTTCAAGTAGGAAAGTACTTATGTATTTATGAATTCGTGACGGCATTTTACTATTTCATGTGCAAATTATTTTGTGATGTAGGTACGTACTAAGTTAATCATATTTAATTAGCGTGAGGTCATAAATATAATGCAATTATTTAAGAAATAAAAGAAAGGTTCTAAGAATTCGGTAGCAAATTTTTTTTTAAGTAGTAGGTATAAAAAATACCATATGTGATTATTTTTATGGTGATTTGGTCTATTAAGAGCCCGCTTCATCGAAGTGACAACTCGTGGGCGGGTGAAGCCTAAAATAGTGCTGTTTCCACAGATGACGGAAACAACGTTATCTGTGCGTGTCACCCTTTCTCTGTAACCGCAACTCTCCCCGAGAGAGGCTGAGGCGCGATTTTTAGTCAAATATGTATGTATGCATTTACTGTACTTATCACACGGCGGATAGCAGGCTACGCTGGAAAAATATCATCAAGAGTGTGTTATCAGAAAGGTGCCACGATCCTCAGTAATGGAGCGACGCAAGGAGATAGAGAAGGTCTGTTTTGGGTGGTTGAGAATGAGATATCGTTTGGTTGGTGAGTTTGTTTTGGTTAGCAGCTTTTTGTACTTCAGTGTCAAGTGTCAACTTACGTGTTAAGGAAATGATAACGTTGAAAATTAACGAAATTGATGCTAGATCTTCTTCGGTTTTTATCTAAAACTGCTTTGGTGGGCTTGGACATTACAAAACGCGAGTGTTATTTGAACTCAGTTTTAAAACTTAGCGAAAAAATATAGAGACACTAAAAAGGAAGACTATACTTTTCAGTAAATTAAATAAGTACTGTTGGTTGGATAGACCTAAACTTCAGTTACCGTTGGTGTGTTTTTTAAATAATATCCTACAAAACGGAAACGCACTCTTAACACGAATTTTAGAAATAAATTATTTTATTAGATATTAAAACCTCGACTTTTTCAAACAATTTCAAGCAAATTTTACTCCCACATACTTATTGTCCTAGCTATAGTTGTTTTATAACAATAATTGTTTTTTTCGTAAAAGTCGGTTTTTTTTTTTTTTACACTGATAATGTATTGTGGTACCTAATGGGGTAAAACGTACTAGCTAAACTTTTGTTTAATAAACAGCGGTAGGGTCAGCATGATGTATCAAAGTTGTTTTGGTAGATCCAGCCGCGAAAATTCAAATTTTAGTTAGTTTTTCGGAAATAGTACCTAGACTAATCATACATCGAAGGCTTACCTACATTACATTACATGACATTACATTTTTTTTATTCATAAGAATGCAGGTGACATTACATGGTTATAAAATTACGAGCCTTATACATTAAATATTGGTGTATGAATATTTAAATATTACATTACAGTTATTTACATTTACATTACAGTTACTTATTTATATTTATCTTATCCTATCCAATGAACTATTATGTTATTCTACAATGTCTAATAATATCAATTTATGTTATACTAGCTTATGGCCGCGAATTCGTCCGCGTGGACTACACAAACTTCGAACCCCTATTTTAGCCCCTTAGGGGTTGAATTTTCAAAAATCCTTCCTTAGCGGATTTCTACGTTATAATAGCTATCTGCATGCCAAATTTCAGCCCGATCCGTCCAGTAGTTTGAACTGTAGATTGATAGATCAGTCAGTCAGTCAGTCAGTCACCTTTTCGTTTTATATATTTAAGATAATTTTTTTGCTGTCGTTGCTTCTTCGAAGGACCAAGGACAGTAATTTATAGTAATGGTCAAGCGGGCTGTAGCTGTGTTGACAAGCTGCTACCATTGTGGTGCTGTTGGTTTTATACCATTTCATACGCATACTGCGCACAGGTAAACATGGCACCCCGTGGCACGACACAAAACCCATAGTAGGTAGGAATGTTTGTGGACTTAAATAGGTACTTAAATAATTAAGTAGGTAGGTACCTAACGTTAGTTTACCAACCAAGGTTACTCATAATACCGAAACGGTAACCGTATCCAGGACCCATGTTAAATAATGAAAAGAGATCAAGACCGTCAGAAATGAGGTAAACCCCCTGCCATTAGCCATAGCCAACAATATCCCCGAAGAGAAATTATTAGCCAAGTTAGCGGGGTGCACCGGCTCGAATACTGCTCTTCCCCTCGGACGGATCCAAAAGGGACCAGCAGCACACTGGGAGGTTACCTGGCTGGCACCCCACGACACTAAGTGTCTGGCAATGTATGACGTCTGTTTCTAATACTAATCTGAAAAAAACATAAAAAAAATAAGACTTTATAGTTTGACGTACCTAGGTAAGATTTTTTACCCCTTTATTGCCTGTTATCTCGCAAAACCACCATGATCCAAACATCGAAACAAACGTTCCTCCAAGTTTTGGGGACAACACGCAGATAAACTTGCAGCTTTTATAAAATAAGGAAGGTCTGGCAGGTGCTGGCTCTCTATAAGTAGATATCATCAGTACCCTTATTATAAATGCGAAAGTGTGTTTGTTTGTTGGTTTGTCCTTCAATCACGTCGCAACTGTGCAACGGATTGACGTGTTTTTCGCACGGGTATAGATAAAGACCTGGAGAGTGACATAGGCTACTTTTTATCCCGGAAAATAATAGAGTTCCCACGGGATTTTTAAAAAACCTAATTCCACGCGGACAAAGTCGCGGGCATCAGCTAGTACGTAATATTTATCGTTCGAAATCTAAATTGGGTGTTGACCTATAATTTTTTTAAATTGAAGGCTACTTCATTCTTTCAGGAAATGTTAAAAATACGAAACCTAAAAATAAACCTGTAAGAAGCAGTCGTAATTTTCAGTAAGGGTTAGCACATTAATTATACACTAGCTAGGGTGGTAAATGCCACGCATCTATTATCGTATCGCGCACTGTGCCTACTTATTATATAAAATTCTGGAAAAAAGAAAATATTTATTTATACTACCTAGTACCTAGCAGTGGCGAGGGGTGAAAATCTGAAAAAGGGAAGCCGGAGCAACAAAAAAAAGTTCTTACCTAAAAAAATATCAGCTCCACACCACCGTCACCGATTCACCATTTATTTTGTAAAAGCACTGGTATTTTCAAAATCTTTGTGACTTTGAAAAAAGCCTTTTTATGTTGCTGTGAGACACATCTGTGCTTGCTTGCTTTATTAAATACACACTTAACCCAAACCAAATCAAAAACTAAGTATACCTAACCATTTTAGTCTTTAGTTTCAGTCAAATTAAAAGATAATAATCAAAGAGATTCCAACACAATCGCTAACACATAAAAACAAATGTAATAAATAGAAAACAAGGCCAGAACAGTCATTTGTATTCGAAAGGAATATGCCTGTTCTTTTTTACGAAATGAGCTAAAATCTAAACATCTACTTAATTATGTGAATTTAATGCCATTTCTTATGTTGAATTACCAAACTGAAACTAAATCAATATTAACTTACACTTATTAGAATTATTAATCACTAACCCCAATTTATTATACTTAAGTATATCAAAATAACATAATCACAAACTTTAAAATCAAGCGCGCATGATGCTTCACCTTCACGTAAACAAAATATGTATCAAAGCGCCCTACAAAATACAAAATAGTAGTATGTACCTGTTGAAACAGTACTGTGAATACAATTTTTAATTTGGAGGTGTAATACAGTAACCCGGCATGCAGCGGCTTATTTGTGTCAAATTTGTCTGACCTGTCAGAGCTACAAATTCGTATTTGCTACCGGGCCAAATTAAATTCGTGGTTCTCGTCCGTAAAGCAAGACAGACGTTGTTCGCTTCCTAGGGAAATGAAAGAGATGGAATGCTAAGAAAGCGCTAAGGCATAACCCGATGTTTACCGGGTTGTTTGCGAGTTTACTATACTATTATATTAGCTTGTTTATAACTATGACTTGATGCATAGCATAGATTTTATTTGATGTTATTATATATTTTTAGGCAAATAAATTTCGTACACAGTACGTAGCATGCATTTGGGCTTTGGCCTACATTTATGTCACTAAGTACTAGTAGTACCTAAGTACTTACGCTATATGCCAATTCTGAAAGGGAAGCCGATGGGAATCGTGTTATATGGACATTTCGCCACTGGTACCTAGGTACCTACTATAAATGAATGATATTCATAAAATAGGTAGGCTTGAAATACGTCTTTTTGTAATAATGCTCTCCTTAGGTAGGTATCAAGAAGCTTAGAGTTACTATTTATTAAATAAGTGGCTTTAAATTTTCAATTTATTTTTTGTTTATTTACTATCACTCTACGAACGGTAGGTAAGGTACCTACTTATTAACTAAATTCCACTGTAATTCCACAGTATAAGAAAGTTACACTATGGTACCCAGTTAAGCTGCATAAATAGAGCACTCATTTCAGTGTACTGAGAGACAAGACAAGATGCAGAGGCGTCTCTAGCCCTTGTGGCACCCGTGTGCAACATTATTACTATATTATTAAAAGGTTGAATAAGTTTAATATCATTTATCAATCCAAAAAATAATATTTAAAAATATTTAACCTTTTTGGTTTGTTGTTGCATAAATAAAACATTTCCTAATCTAAACGCTAATACAATTTAGGATTACAGTGAAATATTGAGTAATTCCGCTGAAATAAAACTACTTACGCTAGGAAATTTTGTGGCATTGCGTGCTTCCATTTTGTAGGTCACACCTGTGGCTGCGTGACTCGCGGGTAAATATCACGCACCCTTTACGTACGCACTGGGTCAAATTAAGAGTTTACCGGACATAATGTGAAACTAAAATTACTTTCGGGAGCCAATTTATTATGTAACTTTTACTTATTTTTTTGCAATAAAAAGCTTTTAAAATGTAAATTATAAAAACTAGGTGATTGTATTATCTGTGGCGTGCTCTGCGGAGTAGCGAATCTATGGGAAAGGTCACTCTGAAATGGCGCGTAGAAAGAGGTGTTTGCTCTTGTGTTGATATAAATAATAATTACTATGTGAACTGTAAATAAAAGCCTACTAAAGTATATCAAAGTGGTTTTCATTCTAATAGTACCTAGTATATAAATAGTTTAGTAGAAGTTTTAAAAATCGAAATCCACGTGGATGAAGTTACGGGCATCGGCTAGTTAAATAAATAAATATTTATGTCGTAATGTAGGTATATTATGTATTTTCTATGTCATCATCATCATCATACACTCACACATATACACACACATGCATATGTTGTGAATATATTTTCATATTATTATATTGTAAAGCTTGTTTAAATTATTTGATCTCTTCAAACGTACTGTTATAAATTTATAATTAATAACTATTTAAGTAATCAGTAAAACAAAATTGTAATCCTATTTGGCCTTATTTTCAGTCTGTTATTATGTAAAATTATATTGTATGTATCGCTGTTGATTGCAAATAAACGAATAAAATAAAATAAAATTATCATTATCAAACGATAGACGTCTTAATTTAATTTTAATTTAATTTATTTTATTTTCTAGAGACAAACAGTTACATTTAGTTAACTAGATAATCTATGGTAATTATATGAAAGCCCTCAGGGACAGGCCAGGGTAGATATTATCTTTCTTTTCCCCATATTTTTTAACCAGCGATTTGTAGCAATAACCTCGAGGGTATTTTATATATTTGACGCGTATAAGAGCCATATAAGAGCCTCAATAGCTCAATCGGTAAAGGAGTGGACTGAAAACCGAAAGGTCGACGGTTCAAACCCCGCCCGTTGCACTATTGTCGTACCTACTCCTAGCACAAGCCTGACGCTTAGTTGGAGAGGAAAGGGGCATATAGTCATTTAACATGGCTAATATTCTCTATTAAAAAAAAAAAAAAAAAAATTGGAGGTCGTCAAAATAGAAGACCTCCTAAAGGAAATAATTATAATTTACTAGCTGATGCCCGCGACTTTGTCCGCGTGGAATTAGGTTTTTTAACAATCCCGTAGGAACTCTTTGATTTTCCGGGATAAAAAGTAGCCTATGTCCCCCCGCCTCATACCCCGATAGCCATCTCGACCTGTCGCGTACTATACTTATCTATATCTTATAATCCAATAACGTTCCCCCCCCCCCCCCCCCCCCCGATAAAACCCCGACCTCTCGAATTATTTGTTCGAGCCCTAGGGCTCACCCCCAGGCGGAGCTTTGCGCTCGCCAACCCCCCCGGTGACGCTGTAGCGGCCAGTGGGGCCTACGCAGCTTAGTCAATCCAAAACAACACACAATATCGCTATGGTTTTTACCTAGTCTTCCCGCTGCACCCGGTTTCAGGCGCCACTCTGCCGAAGCGTCGCCGGCAAGCCCTGGCTGCGCGCGCGCACCACAGCCTCTCCCAAAATGGACACCTTTCACTGCCCAAGTCCTCCGAAGAGTCACTTTGTTGAGTGGCACCATTCATCTTAATTATATTGTAAACCTATACCTACTTATTAATTCAGTTTCATTTTAAAGTTACTGTTATTTGCATCCAGGTGTTATCATTTTGTGCATTGAAAAATCTTCCAAGGTATAGTCCAAATGGTTGAGGTAAATTCTGGACAATCTATGAATATAATAAATGTTTGATACTGTTCTAGTTTGGCACAAAATAAATTATACATAATATTATTAAAAGTAATATTTTGTTTGAGTTTTACAATAATTAAAACTGCTTCGTACGCGCTGCATGTATTCGGCATATTCGGGGCATACAGCTGCCGATATTCTGATTTTGAGTATCTATGGAACTCTGTAATAAAAAAATACGATACGTTCGGTGATGATTAATGTGAGACCAATGTTGTATAATTATCTTTATATTAGTTTATTTTTATGTAACTAGATGGCGCCACACGAATATTGCAGCGCGGCTCAGTTTTAGTACTTAGCGAAGTATATAGCAATTCAAATGTGTCCTATCTTCAAACATCGTGAGGAAATCTCATATAAAATTTTTTTGACATCGTTGACCATATTTTGGAAACAGCGACTAAGATCTTACTGCACAAAGAAAAGAATTCTTCAGGAGTTCTAGCCAACCAAACCATAATCCATACTAAAATTATAAATGCGAAAGTGTGTCTGTCTGCTGCTAGCTTTTCACGGCCCAACCGTTCACTGTTCAACCGATTTTGATGAAATTTGGTAAAGAGTTAGCTTATATCCCGGGGAAGGACATGGGCTTACATTTTTATCATCATTACATTACTTTTCATCCCGGAAAATTGATAAGTTCCCACGGAATTTTTAAAAACCTACATCCACGCGTACGAAGTCGCGGGCATCAGCTAGTAATTGAATAAAGGCTTCTGAAACAGTAGGTTACAGACTACAGTACTTACTGAGTAACTACGCGGCCGAAAGTAATGTACATCGGCCTTTGATTTTTGAATAACATTTCGGCTTCGTAGAGCGTTGTCTCTGTCACTCATACATGGCGTTTTGTCGGTCTCAATGACAGGGACAACGCTCTACAAATCTGCTATCTCCTTCTAAATGTCGATATGTTCATTACTTTCGGCCGCGTACTGTACATATTATACATTGTGATTATACCGTTTTGATCAGAAACAACTCAATTTTAGCAGTATTTGGGCCGTTTTGCTTGGAAATGAGTTCAGATTCGTAAATTTGTAATAAAAGTGGGCCAAAAATACCACTGGAAATAGATAATGTGCCTACTTTTGCTACCCGAGTGTAAAGCCGTAATGTTAGACCTCCAACAAATTTTATAAAGTACTAGCTTCTGCCCGCGGCTTCGCCCGCGTGGCCTACAGGAAACAAATGGCATTTTTTTTCAGTAACAAACATTATAACATCAGGACGCGCATTCTGAACAGCACCGAATAACACATATAACCTTCCAACCCCCATTTTGGGGTGATTTTCTCATAGTCGTTTCTTAGCTGACACCTAACCTCAAGAAAAAACCTATTTTCCAAATTTCAAGTTAATAATATCAATATAAAACTTGGGGTGGAATTTCGAAAAATCCTTTCTTATTGAATACCTACTCTTTACAAAGAATAGACCTTCCAAATTTCATGTTTTTAGGACCAAGCAGTTTACGCTGTGCGTAGATATATATGTCAGTCAGTCAGTCAGTCAGTCAGTCAGTCAGGACTTTGAATTTTATATAATATATAGATAATATTATTTTTTACTACCTAATTAAGTATCTACTCTACGTCTGAGAATTTTTATACTTATTTTTTTCACTAAATTTGGGATAGCAAATTAATATTCACACCCAATTTATTCAAATCTGTACCGTACCTATCGTTTGTTTCTTTTATGATTTAATTTACTTTTATGTTAACACACATAGTTATTTACATTTCAATATTTTAGTCACGCGATATTAGAACTTTCAAGTCCCAGAAAATAGCTTGCGGCAGTTACGAGTCCGAACTCGCAACTGCCAAGTCGCCAACTAAAAAGAAGGTATTGACTATACAAGCTAGGAACAAAGAAAGTTAAGGTTGGTGTACATGAAAAATCTAAGTAATAATATGAGAGTAACTAATAGAAAGTTTTTTATTTACCTAAGTAGGCTTTTAAAAAGTGCTTTGGAATCAATTTAATTAATTTTAATTAACCCCGGAGGGCTGGCAGTTACCTCGGTCAGCATATTAGTCTGGCCATTCAACGAGGTAACGCTGCCAGCGTTCTGGGCACCCTGCCTCATTGCGGTGGTTTAGATGATATTTTCGATTTGTAATTTTTATGTTCTAGAATAAGTTTGGTATTTTTGTTTTTTGTATCTCCCTATTAAATAAAGTTTATAGTTTATTTATTTAATTATAATTGGTTCTGTACTTCTATTAGCGCTATAACAACAAAATAATAAAAAAGCGGCCAAGTGCGAGTCCAGACTCGCGCACCGAGGCCAGAGTTCCGTACTAGCTATTATATCTTCTGTGGTACTAGGTACAGTTGTATTATCTCGACATTTTGCATGATAAATCAAAAACTATTAACTATATACATAAAAATAAACAAAAATCTAATTTACAACGTACAGGTAACGCCCTTTCATATGATACCCCACTTGGTATAGTTATCTTACTTTGAAAGTTGAGAATACCAATTATTTGTTCATGAACACATTTTTTTTTAATGTAACCACAAATTCACAGTATTCGGATTTATTCATTTATTTGTGCTATAAGACCTACCTACGTACCAAATTTCATTATTCTAGGTCAACAGGAAATACCCTATAGGTTTTCTTGACAGACACGACGGACAGTCATCAAAGTGATCCTATAAGGGTTCCTTTTTCTTTTTGACCCTTCATGGGCGAGTCGGACTCGCACATTAAGGGTTCGTACAAGAAATGACGCTTTTTAATTTTCTTAAATTTTCATGGCAGCCATTTTGAAATTCTTATTATTTGTTGTTATAGCGGCAATAGAAAACATATTATCCTGTAAAAGTTTTAACCCTCTACCTATTACGGTTCATGAGATACAGCCCTCTGACAGACGGACGGACGGACGGACGGACGGACGGCGGAGGCTTAGTAATAGGGTACCGTTGTCCGTTGGCACCTTTTGGGTACAGATCCCTCAAAAAATAATTTGTAGTGTTACCAACGTTTTAATCGGGATCTAAAATTATAAATGATGGGAAAGTTAAGTTAAGTTTTTTTTTTAAATTTTATATTTTGTGTCGGTGTCAGGAAAAAGTGTAGACCTGCCTTACGATTAAGGGTGTTTACCCTTTGCGAACGATATGATTTTGTTCGAAGACGGAAATGAGCGGCCTTGGCTCCGTTACGTGATACGTGCAATTGTACTTTACTGTGGTTATGCGAACATAATTCTAGTCAAAAATAAATTTGTTATAGGTCATCATCATCATCATCATCAACCCGTCCCCGCGGCCAGCTCACTACTGAGCCGGCTGCATTCTGCCAGAAGTGGTCTCCTCTCAGAATGAAAAGAGAATCAGTACCCTTATTATAAATGCGAAAGTGTGTTTGTTTGTTGGTTTGTTGGTTTGTACTTCAATCACGTCGCAACGGTGCAACGGATTGACGTGATTTTTTGCATGGGTATAGATAAAGACCTGGAGAGTGACATAGGCTACTTTTTATCCCGGAAATTCAAAGAGTTCCCACGGGATTTTTAAAAAACCTAATTCCACGCGGACGAAGTCGCGGGCATCAGCTAGTTTGTTATAAAAACCTTATTAGCTACTAAGAATGTATGAAATCATACACGTTTTACTTAATTTATAATCCCTAATTTAATATAGGTATTAGGTACCTACTTACGGTAAAAAATTAAAAACATACTTTGTCAAACATTTATTATATTACATATTTAGATAATTATTTATTAATAGAAGAGAGCCTTTTAACTTTTACTTATTATAAAATAAATACAATACCCGTCACCAAAGAAATTGTCTAGTATCTAAAATTTAGGTTGATGCACGAAATAAGGCACAATGCAATTAATGGACTAGGACTGAATACCTATTTTGTAGCGTCTCGCGGCCAAAGTAGCATCGGCAAAATTCGTTTGCGCAGAAGAGCTCATCTTAACGCCGACTACAACCGAATGTACACCAATGAAATACACGCCTTAATACTTGAAGTTAAGATTTTTAACACAAGAACAGAGACTCGTGATATCTCGCTCATACTTCATACAAAACATGGTGCGTAGGCAACAACCAATAGCAGACGGACGCGCGCTATGATCGGCTGAGAAATATTTTCGCGCCATTTAAAAACAAGATTTCTGCGCAGGTATAATTACCTACTTATAAAAGTGTCCTCAAATAAGCGTGCTATACCTCAGACAATTTTGAACTTTAGTGACGTGAAGTGTAATAAGGACTTAATTAGAGAATTAGCAGTTAGATAATGTCTAAGCTCGGGTGCACGTCAATCTCTCGGTGGCGGGGTCGAGCTTGCACACCTCGAATGGACTGCACTTTTCGTTAGCGCAGTAAACTCCTGCGCCGCCAGCTGAAATGAAATATTTGTTTTGGTAAATAAAATATAAATTATACTTACTCGCTTTTTACAGAAAAATATTTTCTTTAATTTTCATGATAGTCATAACCTATAAATGTGTAAGTGTCCTTCAATCACGTCCCAACGGAGCAACGGATGACGTGATTTTTTTGGGTATAGTTAAAGACCATGAGAGTGACATTGGCTTTTTATACCGGAAAATCAAAGAGTTCCAACGGGATTTTTTAAAACCTAAAACCACGCGGACGAAGACGCGGGCATCAGCTAGTATTTTATTGTTTGTAGTGGCAATAGAAAAACACATTCTGTGAAAATTTAAACCCTCTATCTATTAGATACGGTTCACTAAATACAGTCTGCTGACAGATAGGCGGATGGCCGGCCGGACGGACAGCGGAGGCGGTGTAATAACACAGCTTTATAAAAGGGTCCCGTAATATAATAATTATAATTTTCGATTGCGTATCATCTGGAGTGGCTGATGTAGTATTTAGCCTTGAGTAGGGCTACAGTAGGCCCTTACTCAAGGCTATTGAATTAATCCTTGGTGAAACTTACAAGCTTATGCTCGCCGGTAAAAGTTGTTTCCTCCTCCATAAGCAGCGACATCGACACAGAACTTGGTGTGGCAGGCGTTGGGGCAGCACTGTTTGCCGTGGCTGCAGTTGAATGTCTGCTGGCATTTAGGAGTTCATCCCCGGGCCAGGTGTAGAAACCCTAACAGTTTCAGCGCTTTTCCATTTCAATCTTCATTTGAGTCTTGGAATCTTGTCGAATGCATCTACTTAGTGTTTCCGTCAGAGCTTTTTATAAAACCTCGGTATTTTGGTTGCCGATTTCGATTGTAGGTTTTGGTTTTACCTACAATCTGCGTCAAAACTCTGTTACCGATACGAACATAATATGAAACTTACTCTGATGCTTATGCTCGCCGGTATAAGCTGCGACATCGACACAGGACTTGGTGTGGCAGGCGTTGGGGCAGCACTGCTTGCCGTGACTGCAGTTGAAGGTCTGCTGGCATTTAGGGGTGCACCCGTGCACCTTCGAAGCTAGGGGACAGTTGCCCACTGGAATTAGAAATATTATATGTTACTAGCTTATGCTCGCGACTTCGTCCGCGTGGACTACATAAACTTTACACTCCTATTTCACCCCCTTAGGGGTTGAATTTTCAAAAATCCTTTCTTAGCGGATGCCTACGTCATAATAGCTTCTGCATGCCAAATTTCAGCCCAATTGGTCCAGTAGTTTGAGCTGGAGGGTTATGTGTTTGACATGTATGTAACTATTCCTATGTCCGGTCTACTCTCAACTACTCAACGGCTCAACCGATTTCGAAAAATGATATTTAGATTCGTCTTGATAGCGCGAATGTCACAGGTAGGTACATAAAATTCTTAAAAAAATAATCCGGGAAATTCGAATTGAGCGAAAAATAAGAATTATTTTCCCAAGGGACATATTATAATCCTACCTACTAATATTACCTGAGATTAACTAGAGATTATGTAACATACTCTACTTACCTAAGAGATTGATAAGTAATGGGAAATATTTAAGACTTACCAGCCTCAGTGTAGCTAATGATGAAGAAAACGGCGAAGATGCTCAACATTATCGTCATGGAACCTGTCAAATGTAAATAGGCATCATTCGCACGCACATTAAAAAGTTAAAAATCGGTCAAGTGCGAGTCGGAC
Source organism: Maniola hyperantus (assembly GCF_902806685.2). Lineage (NCBI taxonomy): Eukaryota > Metazoa > Arthropoda > Insecta > Lepidoptera > Nymphalidae > Maniola > Maniola hyperantus. The sequence continues at coordinate 3,736,534 of NC_048542.1, forward strand.
TCGCACACGAAGGTTCCGCATCACAATACAAAAAAATAAAACTTTTTACTTGCATGGCGGCCATTTTGAAATTTTCATAAACTGTTAGGCAATAGAAATTCATATTCTGTGAAAATTTCAACTCTACCCGCAATCTCTACTCTCTACCTATTACGGTCCGCGAGGTACAGCCTGCTGACAGACAGACGGACGGGCGACAGACGGACAGCAGAGGCTTAGTATGGGGATACCTTCGGGTAAAGAACCCTAAACATGAATACTTAAATAAAAAATAGTACCTGTATAAGTAAGTATTTTAGAATGTGCAAATGAAGGCCTATTATGATACATATCCCTTCTACTAACCCCATTTTAAAATTTCGATCCCTGTATTTCGGCCCCTTTTGGAATTATAATTACGAGTAAGTAGGTACACTTAGGAACAAACCAACTCCGCCACGAATGCGAAATAATCACGAAACGTGAAAAATGGATTTTCAACGTTTCGTGATTATAAATGTTTGGTAGATCATATTAATTCAAAGCAGATACCACATTATGAAAGGCAATTATGCAATTATAGGCAATTTATTTTCTATGCACTTTGACCGCAACAACTATTTTACGACATGACCTTATTTTCTACGCGGTGGACATGACGAATCTTCTCAAGTGGATAAAGGGAACCAACAACATGACTACAATATGACTAGATAATAATATAATGGTGGTATAATGCCTTTTTTATTAGCTCGATATTCGATGACAAAGGTCTTTAATGGGTCGAGAAAAAAATGTGCGTCTGTTCGTAAGTTTAGATATAAGTACCTATGTTGTAAAACTAAGGTACTAAATTCAGATGTTATCTCCGATCCGATCTGATCTGAATCCAAAAAAATACGGTTTTTAGTCTTACTTCAGTTATTTTGAGACAATCTCTTAAAAACAACACGAAGAGTCTCTTAAAAACAACAACATCTAAATAGGAGTTGTCTTACTTACCTAATAATATCGCGACTCGCGAGCGAAGCTATAGCACGACTTATATGTTTTGGTATTTTAACTAGATATAAAATATGACTTGGGATTTTAAATAATGTTTGCCCAAAAAAAATTAAGTGCCTACGTAATTTACAATGCAAAATGCGTCGAAAAGTATTGAAATGATGTATTTACTTAATATTTTTTGGGCAAACATTATTTAAAATCCCAAGTCGATAGCATTGGTAGTTACTAAAATAAGTTGGTGTGACGAACGGACGGACACTCGCAACTCGCAGAGTTTGAGGGTTCATTTTTGTACAGAACCCTAAAAAATCACTTTCATATCACTTCACTTACTTTATCAAATTTCGGAAATATCTGACCACTAGCTGATGCCCGCGACTTAGTCCGCGTGGAATTAGGTTTTTAAAAATCCCGTGGAAACTCTTCGATTTTCCGGGATAAAAAGTAGCCTATGTCACTCTCCAGGTCTTTATCTATGCCCATGCAAAAAACATGTCAATCCGTTGCACCGTTGCGACGTGATTGAAGGACAAACCAACAAACCAACAAACAAACACAATTTCGCATTTTAATAATATCTGACAATTTAATTTTCATAAACTTTCTCAAGTAGGTAGGTAGGTACGTACAGTTTACCCTTGTTTACCTAACGAAATAACGTTAAATTTTGGTTTAATTAAATTAATTGTTATAAATAAACTCACCCATATTTATATTTATGTATTTTTTATAACTTTGCCCTGAAGCACTTTATATGATTGACGTCGCAATACTGATAGGCTTGATAGAATGATAGGTCTGTAGTACGACTGTACCTACTTGCCCAATTTCGACCCATAATTATACCTACCACAGCGCAAATACATACAGTGAGACGACGTCCTTTAACCCTTTCTCACTAATCATATCCTGTATTTGGTTGCATGTAGCTCGATTCCGTAAAACCAGCTGCTCGATTGCGGTAGATTGACAGCTATAATGTCACGAATGCAATCAGCTCTGATTGGTTGACGCTCGCCCACTATTGGCTACAATGCATTGTTGCAATACGAATAGCACAAATTCAGTCAATCACAACAATTGAGATTGTAATACGAAATCGCCCTACTGCATCAATCATTATTACCATCGCAATTGTTGTGAATGGCTGAATTTATGGTATTCTTGTTGCAACAATGCATTGTAGCCAATAGTGAGCAAGCATCAACCAATCTGAGGTGATTGCGATCGTGAGTCGTGACATTGTAGCTGTCATTTTACCGCAATCGAGCCGCTGGTAGAGATCGCTTCAAAGCGATAAAGCCGCCAATCGTACTACTATTTTTGCTGTGCAATGTTTTGCTTTGCATCTTTTTATGATGGTGTTACAATAAAGCATAAGTATTTCGATTCAATTCGATCCTTGATGTTTACAGACGATTCGGCTTTACGATCGTAACCAAGGTACACATACCCGAATGAATAATCTACTAGTAAAAGGAAAATAATTAAAGATTGCTCTGCCGACTTTTGCCTGTCTGTGATATCGTAGGATTGCTCTGCCTAGTATTTACCAACCCTGCGTCTCCGTCGACCAACTGTATGAAAGATTTCTTTAGGCTGTGATTATACGGTACCTAGGTATTTTAGTAGGTACGCCACAGGTTGAGATAGCAATCGGGGAGGGAACGCCCCGCACAGCCCCCGCGCTATCCCGGTGCGAGCGACCACGGGTGACGTGCGGGTGTGTGAGGCGTCCCCCCACTTCATACCCCGATTGCCATCTCGAACTGTCACCGACTATAGGATAGATGCTATAGAGTCTCATCTGATTCAAATTTACTTAAATACCATCTTCGAGTCATTTCATATAACTCTTATACCCAGGCAGTTATCAAAAATTTTACCATTTGCAACAGTTTTTTCACATCGTTTCTATTGTACTGTTTTAATTTTAAAAGAAAACTTACCTACAGAAATACAAGAACTTCGTAAGAAAATAAATATACTTAAAATAAAGAATTAATTATTATCTTTGTGTTACGCTGGCCGACTTCCTTCATCAACGAAACTTGCCACCTGAGTCAAATAACTTTTGTCCTCAATTGTTTATGTTTGTATAAATAATGCATTTTAGCGTTTTTACTATCGTGAGTGATTTCCATTATATATAATATCTGTCCCGGCTTTACTCGCGTGTTTAGTCGACGTTAGCCCGACTAGTTTCGAACCCATCCGGGGTCCTTTTTCAAGGGAGGGAGTCGTAACCGCGGCGCGTGCGCTAACTGACTCCCTTGAAAAAGGACCCCGGATGGGTTCGAAACTAGTCGGGCTAACGTCGACTAAACACGTGAGTAAAGCCGGGACAGATATTATAAATTTATTATAAGTATTGATAATGCATTGATTACATTATTTAAAAGAGACAACGAACTATCTTATTTTTTATTTTATACAATAAAATTACAAAAATGTCACATATTAAAAAATATATAAATTTCTCTGAGCGATATCAAAATAACATTTCGTAGCAGACCTATGTCCAGCAGCAGTGGACATATATTCTATCGGTTGATAGTGATGATGATGATTAGGTATGTATATCAGTAGTTATGAATAGATATTACAAGATTGAGATATATTCATGTCTAGGCTCGCGAGCACTTCATCCTCTTGGTGGCGGGGTCGAGCTTGCACGCCTCGAATGGACTGCACTTCTGGTTACCGCAGTACACTCCTGCGCCGCCGGCTGAAAATAAATATTTGTTTTGGTTGCCAAAGGGAAATATCAAATAGGTAGGTAGGTAGTACCCATTCGACAAAGGGTATAAGGAATAAATGGTAAGTAAGACCACTGGCACTCTAGGCACCCGATAAAGAAACAAGCACTGTTTTTACCTACCTAAAACTTGGACGAACTTTTGTAAAGCATATTGTATAAAAAATCGGTCAAATGGGAATCGGACTCGCACAAAGGTTCCGAGAGGTACGATGGCACGGAACGTGTCACTCATCGTGCAAGCAAATATTACATTTGAGAGGAACCTTAAATAAAAATTATGTAGCGTCATCTAACGACAAGATACAAAACTATGTCTTACGCTTATAAGGACATCTAGCGGTGACAGTTGAAACTTTTGTTTCTCTACGTCGATTAGCAACAGCTACTTGTCAATAGATGGCGCTTTTTAATATGTTTTCTTCTCAAATTTTTATTTTTAGCGGCAATAGAAATACCTACACATTCTGTGGAAAATTTTACTCTCTACCTACTACGGTTCACGAGATACAGCCCGCTGACAGACAGACGAACGGACATACGGGAGACAGACTATTTCATATCCTGGAAAATCAAAGAATTCGGGATTTAACCTGTATGTATGCATATACACGCGGACAAAGTCATACACATCAACTTGTCTCATTTGGACGGTGTCTTAGGTATTTGAGCCTTACACTGTTGCCTATCCTTGCCGTTCGCGTTGTTTCCTCCTCCATAAGCCGCGACATCGACACATGACTTAGCGTTGCAGCTGTTGGGGCAGCACTGCTTGCCGTGACTGCAGTCGTAGGCCTGCTGGCATTTAGGACTGCAACCGTACACCTTCGAGGGTAGGGGACAGCTGCCCGCTGGAATTAGAAAGATTTTGCGTTAAAACTAACGTTACTCTACTCCTAACTGACTCTATCGAAAGAAACGGAGCCAAAAAGTCGTAGTCATTAACCGACTGAAGTCTTTTTTAGGAACGTCCACAGACCACACATAACGTCCACGGTATCGCGCCGCCTGAATTCAGCGCAAGGAACCTAATAGGTATAGTACGCGACATGTCAAGATGCCAATCGGGGTGGGGACGCCCCCGCACACCCCCACAGACCCCGCGCTTACCGATTGCCATCGCGTCCTGTCGCCTGTATAGGTATCTTTACTCTAGCGGTCTATGCTCTGATTTTCTCTACGCGATCGAAATGAATGGACGGGGCACATAGTTCGAAGTACCTACCTATTTAAGCAGGTAGGTAGGTAGGTACTTAAAAAGAAAGTATGACATATTCAATAGTCCGTTTCCTACATAGCTCTGTACCCGTAGTACAAGATTTTACGTCTCACCAAACCAAACCGAATTCGAGAGTCGAAATACTTCCGCGTTACAGTAAAATGGACCTAAACAGCCTTGAATTGAAGTCAAATATTCAATGCCACTGATTTTAATTTCGCAATGTTTCCGCTTGGAGCGCTAGCTGTAGAAGTGTAGACAAACTTGAGCTTTAAAACAAGGCACTTAAGATCCAGTTTACTGTAACGCGGAAGTATTTCGACTCTCGAATTTGGTTTCGTTTGGTGAGACGTAAAATCTTGTACTACGGGTACAGTTCTTCTTTTAAAGGTTTCGTTCCATAAAAGATAACAAGAAATCTTACGCACATATTGTTGTAGGTACCTACTCGTATCTGTTTTAGAATAACCACTGGGTAGGTATCTACCTATGAGAGGGCACCAGAGGGCGAGGAAGGTCACCCATGCGATGGACCGACCAAATCAAGTCTGCTGAGGGCGGGTCCTTTGCACGAGGGTACCAGTCTGTCGGCCAGCAGAGAGAAGTGGCGAATGCTCATGAGGCATATAACATCTGCCCTCAAAGACGTTGCTTCGTGATGACCACGACCGCTCTGCCAAGATACGACGAAGAAGAAGAAGAAGAAGAAGAAGATCTACCTATTATATTCTTTTGAAGATAGGAAATGCACAAACCTAGGTAATGTTCTAACTTCTAATGATTGAGCATAATGTATCCAGGGCAGGCAGGGTTGTTGTGGATTATTAGAAGTTCACATCTGCGGATGCGGATGCGAATGCGGAATTAATGCGAATGTTCCGCATTTGCAGATGCGAATGCGAATATCCGTAACATCGATGATGGGTACCATTGTCACTTTTTTATTGGTCAGTTGGAGCAATTAGAGAGCGAAGATATCAACTATCAAACACGTGCGAGGCACGCGCCACTCTGGCCCCGCCCATCCGTAAAAGCTCCGAATTTATCGATGCGGATGCGGATGCGAATATCCGTAACACTCCTGATCCAGACCCAGAGGATACATTTCCTAATTTAATGGATCACAGGTATGGTATGTATGAGTATAAGATTGAGTAAGTAGGTTGGTAATTACTAATTGCTTACCAGCTTCAGTGTAGCTGATGATGAAGAAAACAGCGAACACGCTCAACACGATCGTCAGGGAACCTGTAAGTGGAGATTATTTCTTAATAATTATACTTAGGTAAACTGTATATATATAACTAAGTAGGTATCTAGGTACTCGTAGATGGAACAAATATTGAGATCACGAATTAATTATATTATTTGAGAATTTATTATCTCGGGGCGGCCCCTGTCATAAGTCATAATAATATATAACTACAGGTCAACCAGAGTAATTTAGGTATCATACTTTGCCCTCAAAATGCACGATATTCTGAGAAATAGATCCCCCAAGATGCTGAAGTCTCTTTTGTGAGGGCCAATATATTCAGATTATAGGGTTTCAAACTAGAAATTACTAGACATGAAAAACGGTTGGTAGCTCGGTGCAGAGAAGTAGGTACAACAAATACCTACCTAAAACTCACTTGTGTCTGTATTATTATGCACTAGCTTATGCTCGCGACTTCGTCCGCGTGGACTACACAAATTTCAAACCCCTATTTCACCCCCTTAAAGGTTGAATTTTCAGAAATCCTTTCTTAGCGGATGCCTACGTCATAATAGCTATCTGCATGTCAAATTACAGCCCGATCCGTCCAGCAGTTTGAGCTGTGTGTATAGTTTTAGGTCATAGGTACGAGTAGGTACGTTGTTCAATTAAGAGATCTTATCGCTTGAACTTGCCGGTGTGCGAGTGAACGGGGGGACGCCCCGTTCACTCGCACGTCACCCGCGCTCGCCGCACCGGGTTAGCGCGAGGGCTGTGCGGGTGAGGCGGGGATTTCCCTCCCCGATTGCTATCTCGAGCTGCCGCATACTATAGGTAGGTATATTATGTTAATTTTAATTACTAAGAGTGTCAAATAAAATTAATAAAAGGTTCCTTTGAGGTAAGTACTCACATCCTAACATTTTTGATGTCATCATTGAACATGTCTCATATGTAAGATATTAGTACCTAATGTTAGACGGATAAAAACTAGGTGATTGTAATTATATGTGGCGTGCTCTGCGGAGTAGCATCTATGCGAAACTTCACTCTAAAATGGCGCGTAAAAAAGTGGTGTTTGCTCTTGTGTTGATATAATTAATATTAAATAATAATTACTATGTGAACAGTGAATAAAAGCCTACTAAAGTATATCAAAGTGGTTTTCATTCTAATACTAAGTATTATTATTACCTAGGAATGGAAATCTCCATAATCAGAAGTGGGATAGGTATAATTAACAACTTGTAGCAATGTTTTGTCCAAACAAGTAGGTAGGTAGGTATAAATATAATGCAATTTGTTTTCATGCTCTTTGACCGCAAACCGCAATAAACTATTTTACGACATGACGAATCTTCTAAAGTGGATAAAGGGAGTAACATGACTAGGTAGGTACTTTACATGTCTAGGTTTAATGGTGGTAATGACATTTTTATTAGCTTGATAATTTAATGGAGCTGAGATAATACGCATCAAGAAAAACATCCTATGCGTCGAAGTACCTCATCGGTTCAGGTTTAGACCCTCAATAGTTCAACGGGTTCAACCACACGAGTAGATATAGAATATTTACTCATGTGGCTCAACGGTTAAAGAAGCGGACTGAATCAGAAAGGTCGGCGGTTCCTTCAAACCACACCCGTTGCACTATTGTCGTACCTACTCCTAGTACAAGCTTATTATGTTTAGTTGGAATTCCGAGGGGATATATTAGTGACTAGCTTATGCTCGCGACTTCGTCCGCGTGGACTACACAAATTTCAAACCCCTATATCACCCCCTTAGGTGTTGAATTTTCAAAAATCCTTTCTTAGCGGATGCCTACGTCATACTAGGTAATAGGTATCGCTGCATGCCAAATTTCAGCCCGATCCATTCAGTAGTTTGAGCTGTGCGTTGATAGATCCGTCAGTCAGTTTCCTTTTATATATTTAGACTAGCTTATGCTCGCGACTTCGTCCGCGTGGACTACAAAATTTCAAAACCCTATTTCACCCCCTTAGGAGTTGAATTTTCAAAAATCCTTTCTTAGCGGATGCCTACGTCATAATAGCTATCTGCATGCCAAATTTCAGCCCGATCCGTCCAGTAGTTTGAGCTGTGCGTTGATAGATCAGTCAGTCAGTCAGTCAGTCATTCAGTCAGTCAGTCAGTCAGTCACCTTTTCCTTTTATATATATATAGATGATAAATGATAAACATGGTTAATATTCTTTTTGTTAATAACAATTATTAGGAAGTCTGACAATTAAATTGCAATGCGATCTGTGATAAATAGGATGTGATCCGAATGATGTATCCGAGTAAAAACGGTTTTTAAGTCTAATTTCGGTTATTTTGGGACCATTTTCTCTGACTCAGACTTGTGGCAAAAGTTCCTTATAAAGAGGAAAATAAGACAAGAAATAAATATTACGATCGGTATTCATTTGAATAACAATAATTTTCCCTATTTATGTGAGTTATGGGACCTTGACTGATTGATTTACCTTACTCGAGTAGGTACTTATTTACCAATATGAGTCTTACTAATAATACTTATGTTAATTCAAATTCATTAGATAAGTAGGTACTTGTGATTCTAGCTTTTGTTTGAAGACTTTAAAAATCACGTAATGTACTTGTTTTCCTGGGATATAATTGAATAGTTCTTTTTTTAAAAATAGAGATAGCGAACGATGTTAAAGTGATTACCGCCGCCCATGAACATTTGCAGCACCAGAGGAACCGCCGATGCGTTGCCGGCCTTTTAGGAATTTGTTGGTCCGCCCCTTGAATAACCCCATGTTGTAATCTAGTGGGAACACCGCCGATGGGAGTTGATTTCACAGTTTGCATGTGCGTGGAAAGACTGATCTGACATAGCGGACGGTCGAAGTGCACCAGACACAGGTGGTGAGGGTTAGTTCACTTCTTGCTTGCTACCTTCCTGCGAAAGCCTTATCAAAATCAGTTCGGCTGTTTTGGAAAGAGTAACTGGATATTTTCTTGCTGGCTCTTGTCAGTAGAAACTTCATTCTGAACGTGGTAAAGTGAAGAAGATGCACAGACGCGACATAGTAAAAGAGGACTAGTTGTCGTACATGAAATAAACGAAATAAATAAATTTTGATTTCATTTCAAAACAAATCGTTATGAGTTTTTGTATGATTAACATTTTATATTGCTGATAAATTGTATTGACCCTCAGATTAAAGAAGTCTCCGAACAATCGAACCGGATAATTTGATTAAGTATTCTTGATCTGCTATTCATGACAAGGTTGTTAATGTAGGTAGATATTTTTGGCGAGCTACATCGCTTGAGGCTTTAGCGAGTCGCGTGATAAACCTGCTCAACTTTGATTTTGAGACTCCTTGCATAACATAATAACAGAATAAATTAAATCAAATTAAAATTAAATTAAATTAAATATATCAAAAAAAAAGAAGAATAAAGTAGGTACCTATATCTAGTACACCAATGCAGGTAACATTTTGTCGCTTGGCTCACTATAGAGCCCGTGATTGGCCACTATGGTCTTTTTTTTCTTTCTAGTCTATAGCTACCTTCCTAGGTATATATATCTATTAGGTATATTACTTAATTATTACAGGACGTGTTATCTAAATATATAAAAGGCAAAGGTGACTGACTGACTGACTGATCTATCAACGCACAGCTCAAACTACTGGACGGATCGGGCTGAAATTTGGCATGCAGAATGCAGATAGCTATTATGACGTACGCATCCGCTAAGAAAATATTTTTTAAAAATTCAACCCCTAAGGGGGTGAAATAGGGGTTTGAAATTTGTGTAGTCCACGCAGACGAAGTCGCGAGCATAAGCTAGTAATATGTACAAACAAAGTTAGATAGGTACAAGGAATGCAAAAATAGATGGTTAGAGATGTATAGGTGCTGTATAATCCATACTCCATACTTTACTAATATTATGCGAAAGTGTGTGTCTGTCTGTCTGCTTGCTTTTCACGGCCCAACAGTTAAACCGATTTTAACAAATTTTGGTACAGATATAACTTGCATCCCGGGGAAGAAATCAAAGATTTCCCGCGGGATTCTCAAAAACCTAAATCCACGCGGACGAAGTCGCGGGCATTATCTCTAGTATTAAATACCTGTCTTTGACTCTCTACATAACAAAGAGAGGTTTAATAAATAGATAGTGCAAAATATGGTGGCGGATAACCTTTTACTTTGAGAATCCTTGATCTCGTCGCGTCCGGGCAAAATAAACGAATGCCGGTAAAATAACGCAATAACGATGTTTACTAAATACTTAATTATACCTATGCTATAGTGCTACTAAATATCTACTTTATGTCTAGGGAATTTTTCCTACCTAGCTAATGTTTTTAAAATGTTCTACCTGTACTTGTACAGGTTCTCTGCGTAAAAGTAGTCGGTACCTATATAGGTAGCTAAACTAGACAGGTACTGTACCTACCTGACGTTGAATTGTTCGAAAGAATTTACAAAAAATTAAGTCGAGATTAACCTAGGTGAACTTAATCAAAATTTTATGGAATTGACCTAGTCAGTAGGTAATAATTTGTGGAATTCCTTCTAATTTCATTTTTTTCAAATTAATGAAATTACCTATATTAAAATAAAACCCCCGCACACCCGCACGTCATTTCGAACTGTCGCGTACATTATAGCTATACCCACTTCTCAATATTTACGTAAAGTAGGTAAGCAGGTAGGTACATTATTATAAAAATTTATTTCCCATTGTATTAAAGTTCTTTCTCTCTTATATGTATAAGGAAAATTAGGATTTAGCTTTTTAAAAAGCTTTTCCGCGAGTAATAAAAAGCAGAGACGCGATGCAAGGTATCTACTCTCTGTACCTTTTGTCAACATACCTAATATTACTTTAATTTAATGAGGTAGAGGTATGTATTAATTAGGTACTAACTAACTTTTAGTTTAGTTATTACTTATTAAATAAAATAATTATTATTTAAATTACTTACCCATCTTTATTTATAATATATATTTTATCGAACTTGGCACGAGCACTCTAAATGATAGACGTCGCAATACTGATACTGGCCACAGACCACTACTATATTATACCTACTTAATACTCGTATCTAATATGCTGATATACCTTGAAGTATGGTAGGTACTGGTTTTGATGTAAGCAGTGAGCTGGAAGTGACTAGTGAGGCAATGATCTTACCTGCACAAGTCTTTACCTATTAACTAGACTTGTACCTATATTACGTTACTACCAATTATACGTAAGTGTATTGCATTCCTACTAGGAGATGCTTATTGCTCTGGAGGGCCAAAAGTCTTGTCTGAGCACTCATGCATGACACGACCCACGCGTAGGTACCTAAAGAATAGGTAAAAAACCGACCAAGTGCGAGTCAGGCTCGCGCATTGAGGGTTCCGTACTACAGTCGTATTTTTTCGTCATTTTGCACGATAATTCAAAAACTATGATGCATAAAAATAAATAAAAATCTGTTTTAGAATGTACAGGTGAAGACCTTTCATAATATTATGATACCCCACTTGATATAGTCACTCACTTCGAAAGTTGAAAATACTAATTATTAGTTCATGACCACAATTTAATTTTTTTGTGTGATCTAAGCCTAAATTCACGGTTTTCAGATTTTCCCCCAAATGTCAGCTAGAAGATCTACCTACTTGCCAAATTTCATGATTCTAGGTCAACGGGAAGTACCCCGTAGGTTTCTTGACAGACAAACAGACAGACAACATAGTGACACTGACCCTATAAGGGTTCGGTTTTTTCTTTTGAGAGACGGAACCCTAAAATTAGCAAGGTCGGTCTAATTGTGAAAGTTTCATCAAATCTGATCCTACTCTAATGATTTTAGGTTAATGTACATCGGCCTTTAGAATGACATTTCGGCTTTGTAGAGCGTTGTCTCTGTCACTTATACCCGTATATGACGTTTTGTCGGTCTCAATGACCGAGACAGTGCTCTACAAATATGCTATCTCTTTCTAAATGTCGATGTACATTACTTTCGGTCGCGTACTGTACGATGATTTTGAATAAATTACTATCGATATTTCAGTTGAGTGAATCGTGATCGTGGTAGGTTCCGTAGGTACGTACCTACTTCCTACCCGCTATTTAAGTAGGTACGTTAGGTACCTACATATATTAGTTACTTCCTAACCTAGTTAGACAGACCTTTTTTATCGCTGGGAAATGCGTAAATACGCATCCCCTGGAAGCCAGCCAGCCGGTCATGGAAGGTATGAGGGACTCGCTGCGCGCCGAGAGGCGACTATAATATTATTAAAGTCTAAAATAAAATAAAAATGTTAAACAAACTTTGTACCTACCTACTGTTTCTTGACCTTATTACTATAAGGTCAATGTCCTTGAGCGGTTGTCCTTGGGCAATGAATAATCCTACTCATTGATAAATCTCTGGATAGGACTACATGAATCCAGTTTCGTTCCAACATTTTAAGTTCTAGTTTCACGGTTGAAACGATTCATATACGACTCAAAACCGGAGTGAGCTATAGATCGACCGAAAAGAGTAGAGAGTTTAGTATTTTTCGCAAACTCGTAACCCAAAGTGCTAAAACCCACCTCAATCAAATAATTTTTTTTTATCTTTGACAGCACTGACATTAATTTTAGTATTTTTTTTAAATATTACAATAAAACTTCAAGCTAGCCTTATCTTATTACTGTACAAATCATGCCCGTGTGGAATGGTGCCAAGAATACTGGCTGCATTTTAGGGATGCTCTTTTATTTCCAAAATATTTAACTTCGACTCTAAACGATTGCACTGTACTCATATTATAAAGTTTAAAGTTAGTTTTTTTAACCAAGTTGAAACCGAAACGGCTCAGAACAAAACGGAGTGTAACCGGATCTTCCTGTGTAATCCAAGCTTTATATGTCTATGCTCAAACGTCTCTATATCCAAAGACTACAACTAGAATTTTGAACTCTATGGTTAATTCAAAAATTTCGGTTTGTTGTCAAATGTCAAATTTCCAACGGCGACTGAAAGTGTTTTTGTGATTTTAAATTGATATTTAATAAGTTAAAAATAAGAGTATAGCTTTAAATAGTTAAATTAAAACGTCGTAAGCGTTATGGTGATTGTATGATTCTGTGTGTGAAGTTTCTATTTCCATTGTAATTATGGATCCATTTACTCAGGTAGGTCCGGCTTTCTGTAACGGCCGCCGCGCCTTAAAATTTTACTTCTTCTATTTTTCTTCTTTTCTAATGTGAAATTAATGGTGTATTACAGCGTATGTTGGAAAGGGCACGGGCTAGGCAAGAGAAAATCGATCAGAAATTAGCTAACTCTGGACAAGCAGTTCCGAAACGCAAACCGTTAGCAGAAAATGTCAGTCACTTTAAAAATCACGCTTCGCCGGTTAAATCACCTATTAAAAACTCGAGAGAATCCTTATCTTCACCCAAAAAGACTGCACGAGAAGTAGTAAACTGTGATACGCCTATAATAAAGAAAGTTTTTGAAAAATCTGAACAGCCAGTTTTGTCTTCGCCCCCACGGAAAAACGACTATATAGTGACGAAGAAGGAGTTTAAGAGCCCTAAAAGCAGTTTGAATCGTCGCAACTCTGACGTGTCGGTGGAAATCAACATTTCTCATAGGAATGATATTCAGATTGAGGTTCAGGTGGAGGAGAGAGATGCACCAATCAGCATCGTTTACAACTCCAGTGAAGGTGGCAATAATGTTGTCATTGAAGAAATCGATGGTAAGTTGGTAATTTGAATCAGAATCTAGAATAAGAATCTCAATCTAGACTTAGTATTACTTAGTCAAATCAAATTTATTTTGCAAAATAGTGGGTAAATAACAGATTTACCCACTATACTACTTTTGTGTACAATATACAATTTGTAAGTACTACAATAGTTAGACCTGTACACAAGCCACTACTGCAGACAGTGTGCAAGTGTGTGAATTATGGGTATCCTCTCAAAATGAGAAGGGTTTAGATCATTATTTTAAGCTTACATTGTGGTTTAACATCATATTATACTGTAGAAAATGGGTACATATCATGATTATTTTGGTGATTTTTATCTGCTGATATGCTGACCTTGCTGGCTAAGTGCAAATTGGCAGACTTTCACACCTTTGAGATCATCATAGAAAACTCTCAGGTGTGCAGGTTTCCTCACAAGTTTTACTTTACCATTAAAGCTAGTGATATTTAACAAAACACACAACTCTGAAAAGTTAGGAGTGTGTGTCCAGGTTAGAACCCCAGACCTCCTAAATAGGAAGCAGACATCTACATCTAGGCTATCACTTTAAAAGTAAAGTAAAATAAAATCCATACAAATATTACAAATGCGAAAGTGTGTCTTTCTGTCTAGTAAATTTGTCATGGCTTGTCACTGATTTTGATGAAATTTGGTACAGAGTTAGCCTACATCCCAGGGATGGCCATAGGCTACTTTTTACCCCAGTAAAACAAATGGTTCCCTACCAGGATACTTAAAGACCCATCCGCCTAACCAAATGATATGAAATTTGGTATAAAGATAGCTTGCGTCCTGGAAATTGACTTAGGCTACTTTTTATTCCGGAAAATCAAAGAGTTCTCACAGTATTTTCAAAAACCTAAATTCACACCGAAAAAAATACAGGCATCATCTAGAATTCTATAATGTAATAGAAAATAAAGAAATTATTTAAGAGTTCATTAATGAGATCATAAATTAATGTTCCTAACTTCCTAGTCCGTTTATTTAGTTAGTTCCGATTTTAGCCATGCGCCAAAAGAGCCTTGTCGCACTGTGTGTGAAAGGCAAATAAGACAAATGGCTAAATAAATTAGTTTTCCTGTATTAATTTTGCACATTAGTCACTTCTGATAGTATTCTGAGTACCCATTACCAAATGGTGTTTACTTAGTAATCCATACTAATATTGTAAATGCGAAAGTGTGTCTGTCTGTCAGTTAAATTTGTCATGGCCCATCTGCTTAACCAATTTTGAAGAAATTTAATATAGAGAGAGCTTGCACCTTGGACATGGATATAGAATTGGATTTGTCAGGAAAATCAAAGGTTTCCCACAGGTTAATATTCAAAAGCCTAAATTTACGCGGACAAAGTCGCGGGCATTATCTAGTACAGTAATAAATACTATTAAGATGAAATTATTTACTAGAGACAAAGCTCATTTTCATTCTTGTGTTGTGTTACACAAAACTTTTGAGTCTGTTCATACATTTTTATTTATTTTGTTGAGGAGTGCATTTTGTCTTTAGTGTTTTACAGTTTTTTTTAAATTAGCAATGGATAATGGTAATTAGGTTTTTTATGGCCTATTTAAATTTTACTTAAGTAAATATGTTTCATGTTTAACTGGTCTGGCATACTGATTTCATCATTAACCTTATTATAAATGCGAAAGTGTGTTTGTTTTTTTGATGATATTGAAATTAATGTAGAAGGCCTTACAAGAGGCCTATGTCGTTGATGACAACGATGACGATTATGATAGTAAATAGTACTTAAATACACTGATGAACTTCTAAATGCAGTCTTATTAAAAGTATTTTGTAAAAACTTATTCAAATGAAATTTGGTTTAATTTTCAAAAAATATGCCACATGCCACACACAGGGACTTCCACACGCTGTGGTGTTGCGTCACTTGGATCCAGTGCCTCCATGCAACTCATTTGATGTTTGTTAGCCTAGAGCGGGGTCTGCGAATGTTGCACTTTCATAAATGCATATCATTTTATAATTTCCTATTATTTATTTCCAGATGACAATAAGGTTGAGGAGAAAAAACCAATTGAGATGGGTGATGACAAGAGTCACAAGGCTGGTCTCCGTAATAATGTCAAATCAAGACTGGACAGACTTGCAAACTTATATTCAGGTATAGTATTATGCATTTTATTATATTAAGCCTGCAACTTCATTTGAATGGATTTAAATTTTTGAATCCTGTGATAACTCATCAATTTTTCAGGATAAATAATGGCATTTGGGATGCCAAGCTATATCTCAAGTGTTAAGTTTTTTTAAAGAATATTAGCCATGTTAAATGACTAATAATCCCCCTTTCCTCTCCAACTAAGGGTGGCTTGTGCTAGGGGTAGGTACGACAATAGTGCAACGGGCGGGGTTTGAACCGTCGACCTTTCGGTTTTCAGTCCACACTTTTACCCGTTGAGCTATTGAGGCTCCAAATTTGAAGATCCAAATTTGCAGATTGAAGTTGTGTCTAGTATAAAATTCAGAAAAGACAACAGAAATTTGAGAAAAATAACAAAGTAGCAACAGTTTTAGAACTCTTTTCTCTACTTTTCAGACAACCCAACCATGTCTCCTCCCATATATCGCTCTGAGGATTTCATGGCATCACCTCCCAAAGACCGTGAGTCTCCAAAATCGAAGCATGATGGAAAGAAAAAGTTTGGCCGGCTAGCAGCCCTGGCGGATCAGATTAACAACTGGGAAGATGATCTTAAGCACCATTCTCATGTAAGTACACTTCAAAAGTTTTTGAAAAACTTTTCGGATTTTCGTGCGTTTGTGTCATGAACTAGAGCGGCCGTCTTACAGTATAAGTCCCGCAAATTGCTTAATGCGCGTGCCCGCCATTTTAGTGACGAGCACTAGACTGAAGTTTCGAGCTGATGGTATATTTTTATTTCGGCTGACGTCAAAATGACGTCATTTCGATGTTAATGAGACATGGTTCCAGCGCAATAGCAATTTGCGGGCCTTATACCTACTTCAAAACATCTGCCAGGGCATCCAACGGGTATACAGCAATATTGCATGTTTGATATGGTCTGCCGATTGAATTATGATATCTCAAAAATTTTGTATGGGCATGGGAATCGTTATTAACAAACCTATAATTTAATACTATTAGTTAATAATACACGGGATTTTTGAAAATCTAATCACTACTCATATCATAAATGCGAAAGTTTGTTTGTTTGTTGGTTTATCCACGCGAACGAAGTTGCGGGCGTTGGCTATTAAATGAAATCAGTTAGTAAATAATAACATTGTTTTCTATTACAGCAACCAGAAACAAAGAAAACTGCATCTTATCAGACAAAGAACGACAAAATGGATGCATCTACCCTGGATATGTCCATACACTCCTTCAAAGACATCAACAAGGCTTTACAATCTGCAAAAAGTAACAAGGTATGGAAATCTTGGTTTTTAAGTTCAATTAGGCCGGACTCACTTCATCACGCGAACCGAAAAGTATGGCCCTTTTGGCGGCCTGAAAAAAGGAACCCATAAGGGTTCCTTCTTTCTGGTTTTGATTCCTTTTTCGCATGCACCTCTAACTTTTCAGAGTTATGTGCGTTTTAAGTAATTAAATATCACTTGCTTTCTGAGAGTTCTCCATAATGTTCTCAAAGGTGTGTGAAGTCTACCAATCCGCACCAGCGTGGTATTCTATGGCCAAACCCTTCTCACTCTGAGAGGAGACCAATAAATACTCTCTGTACTGTAAGTATTCTGTGGTCCAAGCTGAGTATAAAAGTTGGCTGAAATAGTTCGAATCTTACTTTTCAAGGATCTGTAGCCACCACCCCATTGCAATCAATAATGGTTCTCGCATACGATATTCGTAAGTCCTTCAGTAAACGGCGCCTGAAGAATTGTGCATAGCAGACAAACCAAGCGTTAAGTACAGTTCTTGCAATTCACGAAGGCGAGTGGCTCATGGTTGTGTTTAAGTCGTATCGGTATAAGGTTGGTACACTGAATGTGTGCGTTTGCGAGCGCTTGCTCGCGACGGATTGGTCCGACATGCACACACACTTAGGCAATGGCCGCGTATCCCACGTAACGACAAGTAAAGTCTACTCGCCTTCGTGAATTGCAAGAAATGTCCACTTTTGTATGGGCAGTGATTTTTTTATTTGTTTCAGAATACAAAACAAATGAACTCGCACACATTTACAAAACCCAATGTAAATGAGTGCCAACGGTTGGCGAAAAAAATCGTTGCTGATCTGGTAAGTGCTAGATATGTAAGATTTAAATGTACATAGTAATTAATGATGTAATTATATGCAGGTATTACAGGTAAAAAAAATATATGGTTTAACCAAAAAAAAGATTATTTCCTAACAAGTTCTATTTTTTGTTATGCTTAAAGCAAGTGAATTTTATTTTTGAACTTCATTGCTTCATTTTGGACAAGCATTATGTCTAATAGATTTTTGTTAAAGTAGCTAAAAAGATAAAAATAAAGCTAAAGCTACATAGATAAAGAATATTAAAAAGGTAAGTAAGTTTTCTGTTTATTATAATTTCTTGGTAAAAATCATCTTCTCAAAACATGTATAGTACCCAGCAGTAAATATTCCATATCAAGCTTTAGAATGAGATGGCTGGCAACTTCGATTTTGTGGAGCATCTGTCACTCATAGAGTCCGTACAAAATGAGAACTCACTCGCCATTTTAACTCTGTGTCAACTATCATGTCAAAAGTACGGTTCACCTTTAAAATAATGACTAAAATCGTACTTTTGACATGAAATTTGCAACTTAAAGTTAAAATGGCGCGTGAGAAGTCTATTTGACTAGTTGTCACTGAGTTCTCAGACTATAGTCTCAACCTCTGGTGTAGTGTTCTCTAATCTCAAGTCTCAACGACAGAGACAATGCTCTACAAAGCGGACGATGCCGATTATCTCTTCCTAAAGCTTGATATCTATGTAATATTTACTGCTGGGGATTGTAATGCATGATTAAACCTTTTACATTTATTGTTTGGTGAAAGAAATCTGGTTGCCACCTTAAAAAAACCGGCTAAGTGCGAGTCAGGTTCCGTACTACAGTCGTATTTTTCGACATTTTGCACGATAATTCAAAAACTATGATGTATAAAAATAAATAAAAATCTGTTTTAGAATGCACAGGTGAAGACCTTTTATATGATACCCCACTTGACATAATTATCTTACTCCGAAAATTGTACATATTAATTATTAGTTCATGACCTCAATTTAATTTTTTTTAATGCGATGTAACCACAAATTCACGGTTTTCATTTTTCCTTGAATGTCTGCTTTAAGACCTACCTACCTGCCAAATTTCATGATTGTAGGTCAACGGGAAGTACTCTGTAGGTTCCTTGACAGACAGACAGCCAGACTACAAAGTGATCCTATAAGGGTTCCGTTTTTCCTTTTGAGGTACGGAACCCTAAAAATACTACGGTGTAGTCCGTAAGTGAGGAGTTCAATTTTACGCGTTATGCTTTATTTTTGGCGCTATGTTCCAGTTTAACTGCATTTGGTGCGACTAAGAGTGCCCTACCGATAATAGAATTACCAAAATAATTATGTTTATAAGGAAAGGATTGAAACCTTAATTTTACAAAATTGAATTTGAGACCAAACATTTGTTAGCAAAATATAATGATTTCTTTCTCCAAACAAGTCATAAATTCTTCTAGGTTTTATTGTTATAGTTCTTGCATTTCACGAAAGCCACTGACTCATGCTTGTGTTAGTCGTATCGGTATACGTAAGGTACACTAAATGTGTGTGTTTGACAGCGCTTGCTCGCGACTGATTGGTCCCACATGCACGCACACTTACGCAATGACCATGTAAACGACGTTACCACAAGTAAAGTTCAGTAGCTTTCGTGAATTGCAAGAACTGTACTAACAAACGAGCTCCTTCTTCTTCTTCTCTCTCTGGGCTGGTTTCCGCACTTAAACGTTTCCGTCTGTTGTGCGTGCTCGAGCTCCTATGATTGGGCGTAAGGGTGACGGATTTATTTAATCGATTAACATCGATATAGGAAAGTTTATTAACCAATTGTAATTATGGTGTCGGGTTTGTTTAGTCTTTTTAATCTTTAAATGGGCGAAGTTGCATCATACATACAAAGATTTTTTATAGTCAAAGATCTATTTTAACGTATTATCCTTTGTGTATCTAATTCCTACTTTGCGAATGTAATGCAAAAAAAACCGTTAGGTGTCGTAGTACAACTGAGGCCTGACAGAAGGCGAAGCTTTCAAGGCGGTGCGTTTCATTGTTCGTTTGTTTCACTTTTTTTCATTTAGTTTCCCATCCCAAACATCCACTTCAAAAACAAAATAATGCGAGTTTCGCTTCAAAAAAAATATGCGCGTGCAGTTGATTCAGATTGGCAGTGAATCGAAGCGAATTTTTAAATTTTTACATAGCGTTTTGACCTCTATCTTGAGCACTAAAAACAAAAAATTCGTGTGAACTTCTTTCCTCGGTACAAATTAAATACGATTACGAAAATACCACAGGCCAATTGCATATTACATAGGTACACATTACAATCACACTTTTCTTTTTTGGTATTCTTATATACAGTACGCGGCAGTAAGTAATGTACATCGGTCTTTTGAAGAAGATAGCAGATTTGTAGAGCATTGTCTCTGTCGTTGAGACCGACAAAACGTCATATAGGTAATAGGTATGAGTGACAGAGACAACGCTCTATAAAGCCGAAATGTCATTCTAAAGGCCGATGTACATTACTTTCTGCCGCATTCTATAGTGTTTATTGTGTTCTACACAAATTTTTAGAGTGGCTCTGAGATCTGTAGAGATACTTTGACTTTATTCAGACTTAAGTTCCAGTTAAAGCGAGACAGATTAATGCTAGCGGTAAAAAAAAAAATAAAAAAAAAAATAAGGCTTGTCTCATTTTAATAGCGTCGTAAGTCTGAGCAAAGTCAAAGTGCGCTCTCCAGATCTCAACCTTAAATTATTTAGAGCAAACTTTTTCACAAATTTATCTTGCGGTCATTAAGACCTGTTTAGTTTGCAAATAGCAAATTAGTACCAATGCGTAGTAATAACTTGTCTAGACTACATGCGATGCGTAATTTACTTAGGTCAACATTTTCCTATGTATTTGTAAAAGTTACAAAAGTTTGTCAGCTCTAAAGTATTGATTTGCATACGGTCTTCAGAATAAGGAACGCGTAGTGCGCGGCCTTTGGGAACATGCTGGATTATCGTACTTTAAACAAGGAAAACCATAGAGTAGACTGCAGAACTTTGTTGTTTGCCGAATAGTTATAATAATTATTTTTTATTGTTTAAAAAAGCAAAGCGCGCTTGCCTAGAAGTTGCCTATTCATTCTTGCTTTTATAATATTTATATACGTCAGCAGAAAATAAGGACGCCGGAAGGGCATTCCACACCTTAGTGGTATTAATTACTTATGCCTAAGTATTTGGTTTTAGTTTTAGAGCATGTCAAAAAGTTTACTGCCATCCTTTTCCGCTATATTGTGACAAGCATAGCTATTCTTATGCTGGGTTGTACAAAAACCGGACTGGCAGCTTACAAATTATTGTATAAACCGAATAGGCGCCATTAGCATGAAATTAATAATGTAATGTAATTGAACCTTCACTAAATTGATATGTCTATAAAGTATAGCGGTGCGGTGTTAGCCTATTGCATATGACATCGGCATTCCAGTCAGGTAGTCCGGGGTTCGACCCCCGGCACGCATTTCGAACTTTTCGGAGTTATGGGCGTTTTAAGTAATTCAAATTTCATTGGCTTTAATGGTGATGGAAAACGTCGTGAGGAAATATGCATGCCTGAGAGTTCTCCGTAATGTTCTCAAAGTTGTGTGAAGTCTGCCAATCCGCACTTGGCCAGCCAGCCAGCGCGGCGGCGTGGTAGACCAAACTCTTCTCATCCTGAGAGGAGACCTGTGCTCAGTAGATAGTATCTAGTATACTAAATAATAAAGTTATGATTTAAAATAAATATAAATGGTCTTAATCACAAATGATTTCGTTTTATAAAAAAAACAAGCCCCAATACGTCTCCATGTATTTGCTAGTCCGTTTAATCCCGATTAGTATCACGCACGCTCGGACAATTTGACAAGCGCGCGCGTCGCATACCAAATAGATACCGGCTGTTGACTATTGTCTGTAGAGTTGTACTCTGTAAACGTTTGAAGCTAATCTTAATTGCGTATCTATGCATTTGCATATTCCGAACTGTTTGAACACTTTTGTTTTCTATTGTAATGTTACCGTATTTTGTATGGAAAAAACCCTTAGTTGTCTCAAGTACATAGTAATTTTTGAAACGAACTTTTACATTTACCTTTTAGACGACCCACCTTGCCTAGTGGTGAGCACTGTGGTCTTATCAGTGGGTGATCCCGGCTTCGATTCCCGGCACGAGAAATTTGGAATTTTATAATTTCGTCCGGTGGGAGGTTTTGGCCGTGGTTAGTTACCAGTTACTACCCTATCGGCAACGTCGTGCCGTCAAGTGATTAAGCGTTCCAGTACGATGTCGTGTAGAAACCAAAGGGGTATGGGTTTAATAAAAACTACCATACCCCTTCCAGGTTAGCCGGCTTCCATCTTAGAACAGAACTCGAAAAGTGGGACGAGTAGTTTTACGTTATAAATTGACACGACTGACGCCCAGACTGATATTTAGGGCGCAACTACGTCATCACTAGGAATACCATTAAAAATAGTTAATCACTAGCTTATGACCGCGACTTCTGCGTGGACTACACAAATTTCAAACCCCTTAAGGGTAGAATTTTCAAAAATCCGTTCTTAACGGATGTCCACGTCGTAATAGAGATCTGCTTGCCAAATTTTAGCCCGATCCGTCCAGTATTTTTTTCGTTGTCAAGTTTATTCTCTGTCGGTCAGGTTTTCATGATTCTCGGTCAACGGGAAGTAACCTATAGCTTTTGATCCCCTTGACGGGTCTTGACAGACATGACAGACAGGCAGACATACAGACAACAAAGTCATCCTATAAAGGTCCTATAAAAAGCCTTAACCGTTCGGAAGTAAGATAATTATTTCGTGGTATAAAAGACAAGGTATAAAAAGACTAAAAACCATTGTACTCATACAAAGGAAAACAAAACGGCTTTTGGCCATATTTTCGTTGATAATAAAAGCTGGCAATACTTGAAAAACGCATAAACATAATTTTGGCTGACCGGAACAATAGGGGAGACCACTCCACTGCATATTGTGAAGGCATTATTGCATTGAAGCGTTAAGAATGCCCACTGATTTTACGACTCCAAGCGCGGTTTTGAAAACCCAAAACCTTTAGTTTCATATTGACGACCTATACGATAAAGTTCACGGTTCATTGTTTTGACCTTTTTTTCCTTGTATTGGCTGTCTCGTTTACACCTTTATTGAAAAAATAAAATTATGTAGTTTTGAAGTTAAAAGGGCTAAAATTTTTTAAGTGAAGCGTAGGTGCCTACAAAATTTCATTCAGTTTAATTAGTTAATTTTCAGATGACTACTAGAATACGTTTGCATGAAGAGTTGAGTCTGGGGAGGGCGCAATGTACTTATAGCAATACTAGCTTATGCACTCGACTTCGCCCGCGTGGACTACACAAATTTCAAACCTCTGTTTTACACCCTAAGGGCGTTTGTGCACTCATCCGTATTCGGTTCGTATCCGTGATTCTTCGAAGTGGTCACGATACAAATACGTACTCATTCGATTCGTATGTTTACGGAATCCGTGATTTCACGGATGAGTGCACAAACGCCCTTAGGGGTTCAATTTTCAAAAATCCTTTCTTAGCGGACGTCTACGTCAGAATATAGCTATCTGCTTCTGAATGCCAAATTTCAGCCCGATCCGTCGAGTAGTTTGAGCTGTGCGTTGATAGATCAGTCAGTCGGTCAGTCAGTCAGCTTTTCCTTTTATAGAAATAGATTAAATGAACATTTCTATTCGAATTTATGGAATGTTGATTTTACATAATATACAGACCCTCATAATCTTGCAACATGAACTGTTTTTGAGCCCGACCACCCAGAAGTTAGACGCCGTCGTAAAATTTGTAAACGATCGATAAACTGTTAGGAAACAACCAAAACGGCGAGATTTTTTTTATTGTTTTTAGTTAGATACTACTAAAAAGCGCTATATAAAAACAAGATTTTATGCATTTTTTGCATTCTAAAACAGATTTTTATTTATTTTAATGCATACCTAATAGCTTTTGAATTGTCGTGCAAAATGTCGAAAAAATACCACTGTGGTACGGAACCCTGGTTGCGCGAGCCTGACTCGCACTTGGCCGGTTTTTTATTTTTAGAAAGGTCAAACAAACAATGAAATCCATTTTAGGAAGATTAAAATCAGGGCGATCCTAACGATGTCATGTGATCTTAAGTCGTCAAAAGGAATATGTGACAAAGTATCAGGTTAATCTTAAGTCTTTTAACTAATAGAAAAAAGTTGTCTCTTTCTTTAACGACTGCTTAAAAACTTCGAACACTTTGTAAGTTTACCTATGAGCTTAGTTGCTGAGACGTCGCGCGTCGACCAGGCGCGGTTCGCGGCTCGATCTCGGCTCGCACCTCTTATCTTAGGAGTTACATGCGTTTTAAGTACTTTTAAGCAATTAAATATCACTTGCTTTAACGGTGAAGGAAAATATCGTGAGGAAACATACACACCTGAGAGTTTTACAAGATGTTCTAAAAGATGTATGAACTGGAATCCGCAATTGGTCAGCGTGGTGGACTACGGCCTAAACCATTCTCATTCTGAGAGGACCCGTGCGCAATAGTGGGCCGGGCGATGGGTTGATGATGATGATACCATAGACAAATAAAAGTCTATATGGATGATACTTGAAAGTTTTGCCATAAAGTCAAAAGTGATTCAAAATAAAATAGGTCCCCCCGTCGGAAAATCGTTAATATCAACGATAATGATAAAATATTAAAATTAGGGTTAATGGTGCATTAATAAATAACTAATTAGTAAATGTGTTATACATATGTGCCAAGTCCTCATTTGACAATGTAAATACTTATACTAAGCTAAATAATAGATTGATGTACATTATATATATACCTTCTATAAAAAGTGCTATGAGTGTACCTGCCGATTGACTGAGACTGAGTTGCTGGATGGTGACAGTGACATTGAATTCCTTGGCTTATTCCATTTATCCATCCTATGAGACACCCAAGGTGTCTGTAAAATTCATTTGGTTTGCTTGATTAATATTCAAATGAGAATCAAACTATGTTTGTATGGGGCGCGCTAGGACTTAGGAGTAGGTACACACGCCATAGATAATAAAATAGGTATACCATTGTGGTGCGCGTACGCATCGTATGTTACACGTTATATCGTCATCGATCAACCGGCAATGCCACATGACAGTGAGTTATGGGCATGGGCGACTTTAAATGCTTATTATACAACAGCATAACAGTCTGGTGTTGTTTTGTGATAACATAAACAGATGTCTCCTTATACGTTGTCAAAATAAACTGTCCTATTATTTATAGAACTCATATCTATGTATATAAAAGGAAAAGGTGACTGACTGACTGACTGACTGATCTATCAACGCACAGCTCAAACTACTGGACGGATCGGGCTATAATTTGGCATGCAGATAGCTATCATGACATAGACGACCGCTAAGAAAATTCAACCCCAAAAGGGGTGAAATAGGGGTTTGAAATTTGTGTAGACCACGCGGACGAAGTCGCGAGCATAAGCTAGTGTACTCATAATATTTTACATCTGAAAATGTATGTCTTGTTACCTTTTCGCAACCTAAAAAAGTTCTAAGATAGCTTGCATCCTACAGACCCCATAGTATTTATACATATTTTATCCCGGAAAATATTCCGGGATAAAATAAGGGTTCGGTCAGGATTTTAAAAATCTTTAATCCGCGTGGTCTAACTAAGTGGCGTACATTATAAAGTTATTTTCAAAAAGTAGGTGGTTCTCAATTCATATAATTTATTCAAAATAGGTAATAAATTACACTTTTTGATAGTCGGTGTTGGATTTGTAAGCTGATGTGTGGTGATAATTTTGACGCGAACTTAAAACTAAAGCTACGAGGGTTCCAAACGCGCCCAGGTCTGAGAACACACACTTAACTAGTATGGCACTACAGACAGACGTGTTCGAGGCTTCAACCTATCTCCTAGAAGTTCCCGTTCCCATTAGATTAGGGTGTTCCCATTAAATTACAACATGGGGCTGGGCTGTTCTAGGGACGGACCAACAAATTCCTAAAAGGCCGGCAACGCATTAGCGGTTCCTCTGGTACTGCAAATGTTCATGGGTGGCGGTAATCACTAAACATCAAGTGACCTGCCTGCTCGATTGCTCGCTACTGGGTAACTTCGAAGTGTCGTCATCTCGAATGGTCAATCATTGAATCTCGATGACAGTCGACGACCGTGATGGGCTGCCTGCTGATGGCATGGGCGTTATTTCTTGAACACTGCGTAGTGTATAGATAGATTACATGTTAATTTCTTGAACATTTTACGTAGCGTAAATCAAAATTGCATATCCAAAGAGATACGCAACAAGGCCTGCTGGTGCTGCCGTCGTCGTGTCGGTAAAATAACAAGTTTATTGACATGATCCAATCTTGTTATAGGTGTGTAATGATATTGTTGGCCTTCCAAACCTTTTCGTGTCAGTGTCACATTATCTTGCAGATTGGCTTACGAATTAAGAAAAAATCGATTTAAATAATGTAAAAGGTCACCTTCGCACAGTTGTGAGATGTGAGATTATTATAGCTTTGTTTTTAATAATGACGTTTGCGACGCTAGGGTCTAACTACCTACTTGCCGTAAAAATGGGATTCTCAGCTTAGTTGATTTGGCAATTTATCATTTCCTAATTGGCTCAAGACTGGAGGCTGGACTGATGAAAAGCAGTCGTCTAACAGCTTGCCCTTGCCCGTTTATTTTTCTTTACACTACAAGTTAGCCCTTGACTTCGATTTCACTGATAAGTGATGATGCTGTCTCGGCTCTTCTGAGACGGGCGCGTTTAGAACCCTCGTAGCTTTAGTTTTAAGTTTACGTAATTGATTATCATATCACCATTACATATCTTACAATTTTTTTAAAAAACCATCTTACAAATTCCACAATCGACAATCAAAAAGTGTACTATAGTACCTTCTGACGTGTGACGATCACAAAAATGTATGATTGGCTACCACCATCGTAGCGATGGTGGTAGCCAATCATACACTCACTATTAAAATGCAGTATCAGAAACTACAGAACCATAGATCCAGCTAATCATAACCGGGTCACTCATTTTAAGTGATTATCGCCGCCACATCAGGAACCGCCAATGCGTTGCCGGCTTTTCAGGAATTTGTTGATCCGCCCTTTGAACAACCCCATGTTCGTCAATTACTGATATTACCCCCAGATAGATCCAATAATTTTCAAAAAACTTTCAACATCTTTCCTTATTGAACAATGTACCTAAAATTACGCAAACAGGAAGTCGTTCGCGAATTGTCAATGTTTCCTCGTCTGATGCAAGCGACTTCTTCGCGCTTGCATCAAGATTACGCCAGACCTTCCTTCATTACGCGACCGAATAAAACTCTCCCAATTTTTTCATACCTTCTTAGACGTTTGGCATCCCCACAATTTGGCAGTATTATAACCTTAGGCTAATACTAACAAAGCAAAATGTTAGCTAATAAAAACTGTTGAGTAGTTTTATTAAGGCTTTTGAAATTTTCAATGTTATGGTACATTGAACCAAGTTTTTGCGTATATTGGTTACCGGTTGCGGATGTTTTTATCTCGATGCCAAGATCGGGTGCATCGAACCTTATATTTGGTTGTGTTGAGTGTTTTAATAAGAACCTGATAGCCTGTCAACCAAAGACTTGTTTAGTGTTCTGATTTTTTATTGCTAGATTTTTTTAAGTAGCACTTCACTTTGATTTTTAGACTAGACTTGGTAAGGATCATAAATCATAAATCCTTTTGATTGGCTAACACTTCCAAGCAAGGAGCGGACCAACAAATTCTTGAAAGGCTGGCCGCATTGGCGGTTCCTCTGATGCTGCAAATGTTCATGGGCAGCAGTAATCACTTAACATCAGGTGACCCGCCTGCTCGATTGCAGACTGCTTCGTAACAGAATCATGCAAAAAAAATTACATTATTCAAATCCTAGGTGCCAAGTCATTTTATATAATTCAAATTACGGGTACAGCATGCAAATTTAGACGGATAAGTCGTGCGAAAGGATTTAGAATTAACAGCTTATGTAAGAAATACGTAATACTTAGGTACATTTTCATTCGATTAACTCATTGGGGGTGCGGGCGATTTCTAAAAGCCATAGGTCCTGCATGTGTAAAAGAAGCTTAATCATAATAAAGAAAGTAGCCAGTAAAATTATCCCTTCCTAAAATGAGTGTTGTATACCTAAATAGCTTTGAGTAGATGCGTTTATTAAAGCAATTGTTTTTATAGTGGTCCTACCGAAATTGTGATGGACATTCCCCTAAACACTGTGTCAATGACACTACAGTGTACGCTGCTGTTTATTGTAGTCAAATATTTGAATGAAAGAGAAAAAACCGGTCAAGTGCGAGGCGGACTCGCACACGAAGTGTTCCCTGTACCGTACAAGAAATATCACATTTTAATTTTTTTGGTGATGTATCCATAAATTCACGGTTTTCGCATTTTTCTATTGACTTGTGCTATAAGACATTGCTTCTTGCTTTTCTTGATTCAAGGTCAACGGGAAGTAGGTGTAGTACGCGACAGGCCGAATTAGCGATCGGGGAGGTAACGCCCCGCACACCCGCACAGCCCTCGCGGTAACCCGGTGCGGGCGAGTGGTGTGTGGAGCATCCCCCCGCCTCATACCTCGATTGCCACCTCGACCTGTCGCGGACTATACCTACCCTATATGTTGACAGACATCGAAGTGATCTAATAAGGGTTCCTTGTTTTCCCTGAGATATGGAATCGTAAAAACGACAGTCAAGTGAGTCAAGTGCAAGCAGTACTCGCGTCCTGAGAAGGTTCCATATCAGCACAACTTGATCTCAATTCTCAATGAGAATTTGATACCTGCTTAAAAAGACGAAGTCCGTGGAGTGTAGGAGTTCTTACAAAACGTGTAGGGATTTCTCGCAGACTACAAGAAGCCTTTGCGCAGAGGTCTATCGGCTGAAATTATGACAACCAAGACCTAAAAGAGGGTATTGTCAGACTGACTACGAAATAATCTTGTTAAGTTTACGTTACCTAATAAGATAATCGAAATTATTCTGATTTCCAAAATTAGGGGTGTTGTTACTAAAGTATGTCTTAGCAATTACTCGTACTATAGTGGTCGCTGGTCGCAATATCTAGCTGCTCGCGGGGCAATAAAACGCCTCGCACGTCTTTTGTTGTTTGCTTTACAACAAAAGACGTAAGACGTGGTATTGCCCCGCGTGCAGCGAGATATTGCGTTTACTATAGAAGATATGGATAGACCGGTAAGAATAATCGTCTCGCGCGTTTTTTGTTGTTTGCTTTACAACAAAAGACGTGGTATTGCCCCGCGTGCAGCGAGATATTGCGTTTACTATAGAAGATATGGATAGACCGGTAAGAATAATCGTCTCGCGCGTTTTTTGTTGTTTGCTTTACAACAAAAGACGTGGTATTGCTCCGCGTGCAGCGAGCTATTGCGTTTAATATAGAAGATGTGGTTAGACCGGTAAGAATAAAACGTTTCGCGCGTCTTTTGTTGTTTGCTTTACAACAAAAGACGTGGTAGGTATTGCCCCGCGTGCAGCGAGCTATTGCGTTTACTATAGTTGTGGATAGACTGGTGCTTGACCTTTCAGCTTACCTGTTAATTTGGACTAACCAAGTAGGTCAATACACTAAACGTTTTCATGATTTAATTAGTTTCCTTCAAGGCCGGTCGATGTTTACTCCCAAATCAAAGTTGAAACAATAGCCTTTGTTTTACATGTAAATAAAAACATATTTCTTTTCCTTCAGAATATTACGAATATTTTCCTCTGTGGTAAATAAATTACCACACAAAAACGATTCGGTCATATTTAATGTAAAACAAATAAATAAATAGTCTTTTATCTAACATGACCTTATCTTATTACCTATTAAACTTAGCGGATCCAAATAAAATGCAATGGTATTGTAGTTTCAAAAATTAAAATTAAAAAGGACTCGTCAGTTATGATACAGATAACTGACGAGTCAGATATAGTTTTTTATATGTCACACTCACCTTATCTATCACCTCTAAACCGACTGCAATTAAAGGTGTAATAGGATCATTAGTCTCTTGGCAGTGGACGTCTATCGATCTATGATGATGAGGAGGATCATAAGAACTCTCAAATAAATACTGAATATCATAGTTATAGCACCAAGATTTTCTATAGAACTAATAAAACAAAATCGTCACTGTGACGCGTCAATCGTAACTTATGGTAATGAAAAAACCGAACCACAAATTCATGGTTTTTAGATTTTTCCCCTCATGTCTGCTATAAAACCTACGTTCCTGCCAAATTTCATGACTCTAGGTCAACGGGAAGTACCCTATAGGTTTCTTGACAGACAGACAACAAAGTGATCCTATAAGGGTTCCTTTTTTCCCTTTGAGGTACGGAACCCTTGGAATGCCTTGAGTCTAATGAGAATGAGTCTAATGACCTAAAGACCAGATGTTCTCCAATTTTCATCTTCCGTAACATGCAGTTCCGTAATGTTTTGAAAATGGGTCACATAATGTAGCCCCAAGTGCGTCATCAACACCATTTTATGGGTCAACCGAGATCAAACCGTCACTTTTACACGTAGACTATCCACTTAAAAATAATATTCGAAAGAGTTCTTAGATTTTCCATGGCATGTAAACACTGTGTTAAATAACATTTGTTAAGTCGCGGGTATTAAACAATCGACGATTTCTAAATGACAAGGTTGCATGGTAAATTATTTTGACGATTCTATTATTATGTTTTTTAAAAAAGGGCAACTGCTGAGTTTTTTGCCGGCTCTTTTCAGTAGAAGCTGCTTTCCGAACCGGTGGTAGAGTTTTGACATATCATAAGTGTCAGACGCTGTCCTATATGAAATAAAGATTTCTATGACAAAAGATCGAGAATGATTCATAGAATGTTTCAGCACTGTCTCTTAGACTAAGAAACGGTCTGTTGACGATGGTTAAAATAGAAAACAAACAGAACAGTCTTACTTCCGCTTGGCGCTTGACCAATGCCTGACTGATAGTAAGGTTTGTAATGGATGAACCTTTAATTAGTTTCTTTTTCTACGCCATCGTATCTGAACCGATTACTGGGTAAATTGTAAAACATGTTTTCTTTCTGGGCGTCGTACTTTGGTACCATTTAGTGATGATTTAATTAGCAGTGGCCAGTGGCATGCCTTTAGGATTTCCATATTCAGTGAGTTACTGTGATCTATACAATATGCCAGATGGGCATTACAGATTAGATTACAATGCAAACAATGATAGACCGAGTTACATATGTATTATGAATATGCACTTCCGATGTTTATTAAAATAATATGAAATCATATTTTAGAGCCGCTGAACTAACATACTTATACTCAACAAAGCATTAACACCCATTGTGGCAATTGTCAGCTGACATTACGTCCTCATTAACCAAAACATCAACGTCATTCACATTTCCTCACACGAAACCGCATAGTCCCGTCGCGCGTCAAAATTATTATCTACAGCCTAACGCACGTGTTGCCTCGTAGTGTACACCCGTACGCGGTAAGGCAGTCTTAATTCACTACTCGACGCATCCCCACGTGTCACGCGTCCCGCATACCGCTGAAACAATCGCAAACAAACAGAACTCACGACGACCTTTGTCAATCCTTACAAGTTCTGCAACCTGCTCTCCTGACCCGTTTAGCGAATTACGCAATATTACATGATGCAACTTCGTCAGTACTAACCCAGTTACGGTCAAACTTGCCTCCAAACCGCCCGTGTCGATTCACGGTATGTTAGCACGTGTTCACCCCGCGCAATCCGCCGCCCTTGTCCAATCCTAGGAAGGCCAGGGGTACCGCCGCGTCTCCGCCAACCAATCGCGGCTCGTTTACGATTTCGCCCCGACGCATCACGAACTAAAACGACAGGAGCCGAAGAGTGCATCGACAACCCCCAGTGCAACTTCAGCCCCCAACATGGCGACTATGGTGGCCGCCTCGCCGGCCACTATCACTAAAAAACCTTCTATCAAAAAGTACCGGGCGCCGACGCCGCCGGGCAAGATAAACGACGAGAACTGTGAAAGTGATAAAGACAAAGAGAACAATGTGGTCGAACGGGAAGAGAACGACAACAGTGAGTGTGTACAAACAAAAGATGACAAACCGGCGACGGAGGGTTCGCCGGCTTTCAGGAGATTTGCGCCGAGGCTGAATGGCAATGTTGACAGGAGTTCGGTGCTCTCGAAAGCGGCGATGTTCGAAGCGGGCAGTCCCAGGTCCAAGGAGAAGGACCCCGCGGAAATGTCGCTACGCGAGCGAAAAGCGCTCTTCGAAAAGAACAAGGGAGCCGCGATTGTGCCAAAAGCGCCCTTCGGCCTCGCACCCTCCGTCAAAACACTGCACGGACACGTAAAAGGTGAGTTATTTCCTTGTCTATTTATAGTTTAGTGCCAACGATCACTACGTACACAGACACTGACATTTTGGTTAAAGCTATCGTTTTATTAAGAAGGGTATTCACAACAAAGTTTTTTCATAGGTACATTGACACGCATTTTTTGCATCGTTTTATTCAGGTAAACAGACCCGTCTTATTGGTCAGCGGTCTTATATTTGCTTACGATAATGATAAGGGTAATGACTGAGATTATCTTGATGTCTTTTAAATATATTTTTAGCGGTACATTTTGCATCCATTTAGATTTTGTGTACAAGATTTTTAAACGTCGAAGAAGTAATCTGATCCGTAATTAATTTGTTATTTAAGAGTCGTCGCCGATAACGAAAAGGTCAGGGTTTTGTTACTTCTATTTTTGATAAAAAGATTCAAGATAACCCATTAATAACAGTCATGTTACGATTTGGGGGAGAATCTTCCCGAATGAAAGTCTCGAATGAAAAATGAAACAAATTCAGTATATAGGTGAGATCTTTACAATTCATCCCCAATCTTACATTTAGAAATAATCCGCGCATGTATCTAGGTAGTTGTAGTGCCAAAACTGCACAATCAATAAATAGCATCACGTTATCATCGAGGTCAAACAACACCTTGCATCCGGTGCATTATTATATCGTTTCCATCTCTATACACGCGAATAGGCAAAACATTGTTCACCTATTTTGTTGTTGTTTTAATTCTAACACTCTTTTATTCAACAAAATCAATTAATTTTGATTACTCGTAACTATCACTTAATTTTTCATCGTTGACTCGGAGTCTGTTAGTCTAGTACTATTCCCAAGAAAATATAAAAAAATGACTTTGTACTTTGACGTAACATTTTTTATACCTTCACTACCTGTTATCTCCCAAAGCCACTATGGTCCAAACTTTATAGTTGGTGATCGTTCCTCCCTGTGTTGGGGACAATACGCAGATATACTTTCAGCTTTTATAAAATAACGAAGGGCTGGCACGCGCTGGCTCTTAGTCCATGATGCTAAGCATCATTATTTTTAGGGTTCCGTACCTCAAAAGGAAAAAAGGAACCCTTATAGGATCAATTCGTCTGTCTGTCTGTCCGTCTGACGTGTTTGTCAAGGAAACCTATAGGGTACTTTCCATTTGTCCTACAATCATGAAAGGAGAATGGGACTTATGGGCCTGATGTTAACAAGTTAAAAAATACTTTAAAAAGGGTATATTCTTACTTCCCGTTGACCTAGGATCATGAAATTGGGCAGGTAGGTAGGTCTTATAGCACAAGTAAAGGAAAAAATCCGAAAACCGCGAATTTGTGGTTACTTCGCAAATAAAAAAATAAAATATGTTCATGAACAAATAAAAAATTTATCTTTCAAAATAAGATAACTGTACCAAATGGGGTATCATATGAAAGAGTTTTACCTATACATTCAAAAACAGATTTTCATTTATTTTTATGCCTATTATTTTAATTAATTTAATTTTTTTAATTTTAATTAGTTAATTTATCGTACAAAATGTCGAAAAAATACGACTGTAGTACGGAACGCTCGGTGCGCGATCTGACTCGCACTTGGCCGGTTCCTTGTTTTGCCGTGAAGAGAATAAAACTGAAACTAAAATAACTTTAAATTTTAATTCGAAGGAATTACAAAATTTAGTTTAAAGTAGGCATATCGCAATGCATCTTTTAATAAAGCTGAGAACTTTTTATAACATCTAAATTAAACAGAGTTGTTGAAATTACGTAAGTAATAATTAATTTTAAAACAACAAATTCACATGAAAATTCGGCTCCAAAAATGTGTTCCTGTTTTAAGAACTTGTTATTTTAAGAATATTGAATAGCATAAATAGTGATTAATTAGATAGGCTGCAAATAAACTTATACTCTTTTTTAGGGTTCCGTAGCCAAATGGCAAAAAACGGAACCCTTATAGATTCGTCATGTCTGTCTGTCTGTCTGTCTGTCCGTCCGTCCGTATGTCACATCCACTTTTTTCCGAAACCATAAGAACTATACTGTTGAAACTTGGTAAGTAGATGTATTCTGTGAATCGCATTAAGATTTTCACACAAAAATAGAAAAAAACAATAAATTGGGGTTCCCCATACTTAGAACTGAAACTCAAAAACTCAAAAACGTGTGGGGTATCTATAGATAAGTCTTCAAAAATGATATTGAGGTTTCTAATATAATTTTTTTCTAAACTGAATAGTTTGCGCGAGAGACTGTTCCAAAGTGGTAAAGTGTGCCCCCTCCCCCTGTAACTTCTAAAATAAGAGAATGATAAAACTAAAAAAAATATATGATGTACATTACCATGCAAACTTCCACCGAAAATTGGTTTGAACGAGATCTAGTAAGTAGTTTTTGATTTATCGTGCGAAATGTCGATACAATACGATTGTAGTACGGAACCCTCAGTGCGCGAGTCTGATTCGCACTTGGACGGTTTTATTATTATCTAGAAAAGGCCAATAACCTCCATAGCCTGAAGGCTTTGCGGTTGACTTTTGGCAACACTATTATTATGTGTGCACGCTTTAAGGTTTAGCAGTTGCCAACTTACGTAATATCTATGTTACGTACGTTACGTACTTCTATAGTACGACTGTTATAAAATCCTTCATCGGAAAGTACCTACCCCTTGCAAATAATTCCAAGAGTGATTATCTCACATTATACTCCTTATATTTATGTATCATTTAAATGTTTTGGCTTTTATACATTGACTTACCACACAATACTATTCTTGAGAAAGTAGGAGCCATGTATGTATGTAGAAATATTTTTCTCGTATAACTTCATTGCATTTTTTTTTTCTTAGAACTCTTAGATCAATTGAAAAATCCTATTACAATGTAAAGGATTATTTAAATGATAAACAAGCTTGGGAATGAGTTGCTTAACGACTTTGTGATAGTTCTAATAAGTTTCAATAATTTTGTAAAGTGGTGATAATAAAAAGAATACCCGGCTGAGTTTGTTGTGGGCTCTTCTCAGACCTGGGCGCGTTTGGAACCCTCGTAGCTTTAGTTTTAAGTTTGCGTTATAATTATCACCACTATATTATCTTACAAATCTAACACTATACCAGACAATCAATAAGAGTAATTTATTACCTATTTTGAATAAATCATTTGACTTTGACTTTGACTTTGAATTGATTTACTCCCATCGTACTTTTGGATCATGGTTGTCTTATAAGTACCTAGGCTAGTTTTTATTTTGTAGAACATATGTTTTTACTGCAGAAAAACTAGATTCGTAATTTCCCTGCAGGTTATTTCCTTAGAGATTGCATGTAACGACTAAAACTGCTGCTAATAAGAAAATAATCTTTTTCTATAAGTTAAGAGGTATCCCACAGCACACACAGGTTTTCAAACTGCCTAGCTCTTACCACTGCTTACTTTGATTATGCTAGCAAAAACTAGGTACGTCATTCTCCCAGACATTTATCAAACTTATTACAACACAGGTCAATGCTTACATTAGAATAAAAAGTTCACGACACTTCCCAGTCTTCACGTGATTTTGAGTCTTATTCCCAAGTTGCCATGGGCTCATTCCAATTGTTAAGAAAAAGTTAGGTCTTTTCTTCTAACGTTGCTCTGTAGACTTGCCTAGACAGCTACAAGTCGTCACGACTAAATTTTTGTTAGGTGTTCGATTATCCTCGTTAAATACCACTGGATCTATTGACATTTAGTCTCCTTTTCAAAGCCTGTACTTTTGTATCTCTAAAATTGAATGTTTTTTTAAACCGGCTAAGTGCGAGTCATGCACGCCCACCGAGGGTTCCGTATTACAATCGTATTTTTTTCGACATTTTGCACGATAATTCAAAAACTATGATGCATAAAAATAAATAAAAATCTAGAATGCACAGATAAAGCTCTTTCATATGATACCCACTTGATATAGTTACCTTACTTCGAAAATTGAAAATACTAGTTATTAGTTCTTGACCACATTTTTTTTTGTGTGATGTAACGCTAAATTCACGGGTTTCAGATTTTTCCCCTTATTTCTGCTATAAGACCTACCTACCTATCAAATTTCATGATTCTAAGTCAACGGGAAATACCCTGTAGGTTTCTTGACAGACAGACAGACAGACATACAGACATACAGACAGACAGACAACAAAGTGATCCTATAAGGGTTCCATTTTTCCTTTGAAGGTACGGTCTAAAGTTGACTCGCACTTGGCACTCGTTTTTTTTTCACTTGTATCATGATTTCATTGTCAGTTCGTAGTAACGAGGTATGGGCCGCGTATAGTGCGCCTCATACATTTGAGCGAGAGGTTACTTGTTTACCTTTTAAGTAAAGTATACATTTACAAGTTATAGGTATTTCTATAATAGATCTTTCGTAACATAATATAGATAAAAGACAGACGCAGCAGCACTGACTGTCTATGGGAACTACAAACACAAAAACTCGTTCCTTGACAATACAACAATGCAAGCAAGGCTCTTGCGTGCACTTGCTATGCTACGAGACTTTCCTGCACTACGAGATTACAGACCAACATTAACATAAACAGTCTCGTAATCGTCATCTGTTTACCATAAAGTTGATGCAATCTAAATATATAAAAGGAAAAGGTGACTGACTGACTGACTGACTGACTGATCTATCAACGCACAGCTCAATCTACTGCACGGATCGGGCTGAAATTTGGCATGCAGATAGCTATTATGACGTAGACATCCGCTAACAAAGGATTTTTGAAAATTCGACCCCTAAGGGGGTGAAATAGGGGTTTGAAATTTGTGTAATCCACGCGGACGAAGTCGCGAGCGTAAGCTAGTTAACTATAAAATCTATAGATTTAAAAGTAAGTAGGTATACACTATACACTGAGTAGAATCAGTACCCTTATTATAAATGCGAAAGTGTGTCTGTTTGTTGGTTTATTGGTTTGTTGGTTTGTCCTTTAATCACGTCGCCACGGTGCAACGGATTGACGTGATTTTTTGCATGGGTATAGATAAAGATCTGGAGTGACATAGGATACTTTTTATCAAGTCAAAGTGTTCCCGCGGGATTTTTAAAAACCTAATTCCACGCGGACGAAGTCGCGGGCATCAGCTAGTAGAATCTCGATATCCGTCCCCGAAATGTTTATCTTTGTACCTTTCGTTAAAATCGTATAAACGGATAGGCCGTGAAAAACTAGCAGATAGAATGACAGAACCGCTTTCGCATTCATAATATTAGAATAGAATAGAATATATTTTTATTCAAGTAAACTTTTACATGTGCTTTTAAATCGTCAACTAGTTTAATTTACCACTATTAAGTAGGTATGGTTTGCAATCACAGTCAATTTAAGAAGCCCTACCCTTTTCGTGTCAACTGTTACCTAATACCTTTTGAAACGTTTGTGTTATTGTTTTAGAATTCTGAGAATATAATATGTGACTTATCACTTTTAACGCCAAGGTTTAGCGAAATATGAGTGAATAATGAATGTTGTGAAGAATTATTACCAATAAATTTATACCTAGTCATAGTGGCTATGACAAACAACCACTGCACCGAGGTGATTTTTGCTTTAGAGTTCGGAGTTCGGACCACCTATAAAATGAATACGTTCATCTCAATCCCAAACAGTCACCAAAAGCATATAGCTGTAGTAGTGTTAACGATAAACTTAGTCTAAACGATTTAATATACTCACAAAATTGGGCACTACACCATTATTTTGGCACTGCACTGTAAACTCTAGACCACACTCGAGTTTTACACGTTTTGATTTTAGGCGCGCGAGCTGTTTCACTTTATTTTGCCATACCTCGCCGTAACGGTCGGCTATTTTAGCGTTTAAACTACCGTGAGTGATTTCCATTCTAAATAATATCTGTCCCGGCTGTACTCACGTGTTTAGTCGACGTTAGCCCGACTAGTCGGCTAAAACCGCCGACCGTTACGGCGAGGTATGGCAAAATAAAGTGAAACAGCTCGCGCGCCTAAGATCAAAACGCGTAAAACTCGAGTGTGGTCTAGAGTTTACAGTGCAGATTAAATATACTTTTATTTAAATGCCACACATTTTACATTTTATCGCCATTATTAAGCCTTACCAGAGATTGCATCGACCAACCAAACCATAGACTTCTGGACAACTGTTATGATGCTTTAGGATGTGTGTAGACTATCAAGAAACCTATCAAAAAGGTCATCCGTCGCAGGTTTATCATCCAATCATAACTATATAACTTATACATGACTCGGACTCGTTAGATACCTAACATATTTGGTCAGCACCATATAAAGTAAACGAATGCAATTCTATTTTTACCTCTACAACAACTGTGGCCCTATCGCGGTTGTTTGACAGCTACAATGTCACGATCGCAATCATCTCTGATTGGTTAATGCTCGCTCACTATTGGCCACAATGCATTGTTGCAACAAGAATCGCACAAATTCAGCCAATCAGAACAATTGAGATTGTTATAATGATTGATGCAGGTTTTAGACAATCGCCCTACTGAACAGCATGTAGCAATGTACAGGAGATAAATATATCCCCTGCTTATTGAAGCTCGACGTGGTATACATGATTTGCATCATATATTACGACAGTATCGCTTACAAAGTTACACCGCAACCATGCGGATGCGATTTAATTATAACTAGTTTGTACTGTTTAAAGTAAACAGTACAAACTAGTAGGTACACTAGTATCATAAGGCTATGTACAAATTCTGGGACTTGGTCGCGCGTTTTTCTTCATACTTCATTTTATAGTAAGATTCGTTCGTTTTGCAATGCATTACATTACATTACACATTACATTACATTACAACGCATTGCATTACATTAGCGCCTTGTATTATAAGACTACTACTTTCTAGTATTGCACACAAGGTAGTCGTAGTAAACATATAGTCACAAGTTAAGGAAAACGAAATTACTTCGAAGTATCCGTGAGTCAGTATAAAATACCCAGTTTGAAAGCGAATTTTATAGAATAATAACTTATGCTCGCGACTTACTCCGCGTGGACTACACAAATTTCAAACCTCTATTTTACCCCCTTATGGGTGGAATTTTCAAAGATCCTTTCTTAGCGGTTGTCTACGTCATAATAGCTATCTGCATGCCAAATTTCAGCCCGATCCATCTAGTAGTTTGAGATGTGCGTTGACAGATCAGTCAGTCAGTCAGCTTTTCCTTTTATATAATATAGAAGACTGCCTACACGCTTCGATCATTTTACCAGCTATGACTGCGTTGATTTCTACTAATTTGCATCACAATAACGCATTACAACATTATCGCCCATAGGTGCATTTGCATAACGTATTACGAGATTAACGTTAACAATTCAGCCATGCGGGCATGATTAATTTTATAACTCAGTGTGTACTGTTTACTTAAAGTACTAAGCCTAGGTTCGCATAATCCATAGGTTACCGTGCGTTTATCCACCGCACACATTATTTGGTTATCGTATCAAGTTGCTTCTCGTATTACGACTTGCGAGGATATCGCTTACACGGCAGCCACGTGGTCGTATGTTTATAGTTTCTTTATCACACGCATAATTCACACTAATCCCTATGTATCTATGTATATTCTTTATTGCACCACAAAACACAAATGACAGGTTACAAAAAAATCTATACTATATGTACTATGTGTGTATAAGATAGTATATGTGTGTGTGTAACAGTTATTATGTGTTTGTTGATAAAGTTTGCCAATCCGCACTTGGCTAGCTTGGACTGGTGGCCCATCAAATCTTCTTATACTGAACGGAGTCCCGTCCTTAGTAGTGAGCCGGCGATGGGTTGATGATGATGATGATGATGATGAGATATAGTTAGGTATGTACTAGAAAATATTTCCGTGGGAGATGGATATTTTTTTGGATAACAAAAAGGAGCCCATTTCGGTTTTGGGCTACTGGTATCATGAAAGGCAACTATACACTTTAGGTAAAACACACTTTCGTATTTGTATTACATACCTATATCACAATCTATACTATTATAGCTTAGTATGGAAGATGGATTAGTAATTAGTATGGATACTAGGATAGTATGGATTGCATAGGAGAGGAATTAATATGATTGGTATTTTCTCTGACAAGTTTTCGAGACAACGAGACTAATGAGTTTGGTCTTTCACTCTGTCACTAGTTACTGCGACCGCGCGGTCTATTACTGTAGTGTGCTTACGCCCTATGTCCTGTTTATTTCCCGTGGACGGTAGAACACAAACATATTGCATTGATTAATGTAAACGCCTAGTAAAATATGGCTAGTTGATTTTCCGAATGCCAAACTCTTGTAAAATGGACTAACTATTCTTCGTATACAATCTACAAATTAATTCTTTTCTTCTATTGTCGCTTAAATTTCTAAAATCTAAAAACGCGACATTATGTTGGTTTCTAGGACGTACAAGCTAAGTCCTAGAATATTATTCACACCATCTGTACACGAAAGTAATTCGCATGTCCTTTTATGTGTAACGAGTAACGACTCAGTTAGGGTTGTCAAATGTCGAAATATAGAAAAGTTTGATGATTTATGATGCCCTAGACTTTGTCCACGTAGCTTTAAATTTTTAAAAATCATGTGAAAACTCTGATTTTCCGGGATAACAGTAGCCTATGTCACTCTTAAGGTCTTTAATTATAGGTATCCATCTATGCAATTTACGTCGATCTAAGGTCTAACGAACATATTTTCGCATTTATAATATTACTTACTCAAATTACTGCCGCTGGTAGTAAGATTGGTAGACATGGGCATAAAACGTTGGTAGGGCTGTTAAGACGTAGACGTACTCTTAAGGTTTGTACGCACCTGAGCGGCGCGGCGCGTCGCTTCAGCGAGCTGCACGTCGCGGCACAGAGCGTCAAAATATCATTTCTATCATTTTGTATGGCGCATATCGCACTAGCTTCACCGCGCGTTGCCGCGCGTCACGGCTGGAGAGAATATTTTGAAGCGCAGCGAAGCGACGCGCAGTGCAGTGACGATAGTGCGACATACCCAGCGTCGCGGCACGGCGCTTCAGTATGCGTACGTCGCTCGAATAAGATACACGCGCATCTTATTAAGTATTTAAAGTACAGGCAAGAATCGGCAAGATAGACCTCAAAATAAATAACGTAGGTTTAATTTTTGGCACATGACGTGTTCCTTATGCTCTTAGAAGTATATCCTCAAAAGTCCCAACCCCTAGGATGTCGGCTTCCCCCCTTCTCAGTGTCTAAATGTATAAATGTCTCTCCGAGCGTTATGAGAAAACATCAATGGTAAAAATAATCCTGATTAAATAACTATAATATATTATGTACATATTATACCTACCTACTTTATCTAGGTAGAATTAATAGTTTCGGAAATATGCCTACCTATTGTTGTACTTGTGTTTATATTATACTAGCTTATGGCCGCGACGTCGTCCGCGTGGACTACACAAATTTCGAACCCCTATTTTACCCCCTTAGGGGTTGAATTTTCATAAATCCCTTTTTAGCGGATGTCTACGTCATATTAGCTAGTTAGCTAGCCAGCATGCTCGTACGCGAACGGGTATAAAAGTGACGCACAAGTGACGCGAGTTGCCGCGTACTGAAGTTGTAGTGCGGTAGGGACCGTCGAGCGGCCTGAGGTGACGCGTTCTGCAGTCGGACTGAAGCGACGCGCCGCGCCGCTCAGGTGCGTACAAACCTTTATGTAACTTCCAAAAATCAAAATTGTGGCATTCTTTTAAAACCAAGTAAAACATAATATCTACCTACATATATCTCAACAAATAGATTATAAATCTATTGATTGTATTTAATTAGTTGGTTAGTTAAGTGTATTAGTAGTAAAATTAGTAAAAATACTTCAATTAGGTATTAGTAAAAAAAATACAATCTTATTTCTTGGTACTGAAAAACCAACTTTTTAAATGAGTTGTTGTCACACGAATGCGATTAGGAATAAATTGGCATTACTCAAAATTATTTTTGTCAACCTTGTACGAACTGCTAATTTGAATACGAATAATACGATGACCGCGATTGATTTTATGCCCCCGAAATGTGTCGGCATCACTTAGCAAATGACTTTCATTTAATAACTGTACAATGTAGTAAAAAGTATCTTAAATTGAGAAAACGGAAAAGCTCTATACACTTACCGTTAACTATAACGCTATTGTTGTCAACACGGTAAAATTGTAGCGTGATTGGATATTTGTTTTTAAAAAAGGAAAAGGTGTCTGACTGACGTGGATTTTCGTTTTTCTAAATCCCCCGGGAACTTTTAGATTTTCCGGGATAATAGTAGCCTTTGTGTTAATCCAGGTTATAATGTATCTACATTCCAAATTATAGCCAAATCCAGTAGTTTTTGCGTGAAAGAGTAACAAACATACACACACATACACACAGAATTTCAGCTTTGTAATATTAGTGTGATGAGGGGAACAATAAATAATAGTACGGTTAAAACTTAAAACGCGTAAAATTCCATGTGAAAAGTACGATTTTCGTCCTTATTTTAAAGGTGAACAGTACCTACTTTTGACATCACAGTAATTGACCCATAGAGTTAAAATGTGTGAGGAGTTATTTTGTACGGACTAAAAAACATGTCTGTAACCTATAAAGGCAAGTAAGTGTAATTACCTAATTTTAGCAACTTGTGTCTGTAAAGTCTACTACCTCAATCCATCGCTGCCAGCCTACTACTGAGCAGTGAGCACAGGTTTTCTTTCAGATTGAGAAAAGCTTAGGTTATAGTTTAATACACTGATGTGAGAATTCGCAGACACCTTGGAGAACATTGTGGAGAACTCGCAGTCGTACAGGTTCCCTCTCGACGTTTTTCTTCACCGTCAAAGCAAGTAGTATCTATTGTCACTACATAAGTGATCACAAGAACTACTATGCACTAAAATAAACTAACTG
This sequence comes from Maniola hyperantus, assembly GCF_902806685.2. Taxonomy (NCBI): domain Eukaryota; kingdom Metazoa; phylum Arthropoda; class Insecta; order Lepidoptera; family Nymphalidae; genus Maniola; species Maniola hyperantus. The sequence continues at coordinate 3,780,160 of NC_048542.1, forward strand.
TATGTAACTAAAGCCTAGTAGAGCCTTGTTAACTAAAGTAGGTTACTGTAACTCGCGTTTCCACACTTATAGACCACACATTATAGAGTGTGTTGTTTGTATTATTACCAGTAATCACTAGTAATTTTGTGTTCCATAAAAGCCAGGGCCTTTAGAATTGTAGATCTTAGTAATACAACTTAGGGTATACTTAATATGACCGCTTTTCTTCCACAGTGTAGCGATCTTACAGTTCGAAAAATGATATACAAAAAGCAATGCCCAATTTTGTTTATGAATATTTCAAACTTCATTGTCTACCTGCAATATCGTTCAAGCCAAAAAGACCATCCATGGTTATAGTCGACGCATTTTAAACTGAGTCGTCGAGTTATCTGTCTGTTGCGAGCGAAACAGACAGATAACTCGACGACTCAGTTTAAAATCCGTCGAGTATAGTATAACGCTGCTATGGTTGCCTGTCTTGCGAGGATGTGTAACTACTAACCACTTCGCCACCTTTTTGATGTCGTTGTCTCACTGCGCGATCGATCCTGTGGGTTGTGGTAACACCCATCAAGGATGGGATGAATTATCGCAACATTGGTAAAGCTTATCTTAGTTTATTTACATTTAAAAGGTAACTACCTATGCTAGTAAAGAGATTGTACTGGCGGAGCTTTACACAACAAACATGCCTCGTTCTAGAGTCTAGAGTCCGAACCAGTGGTAGATGCAGTTGACGATTCAAAAATACTTGTAAAAGTTTAATTGAGTAATTTTTTGTTTATTTATTTAGAGACGGCTACTGCAGTCGCTTTTGAGGATGCTTTGCGAGAATACGTTAGGTCCCGAACTCTACGATCGCTAAACTGTGGTACCGCTTTTATATTGTAAATTGTACTTGTCGTCCCTATACTTGACTCGGGCTTTTAACCTAACCCAGATTTTGTATTCTTTCAGTGGTTAGAAAACAATTTGTAAATGGGGTCGCCGCGCCGCCGCGGTCGATCGCGCGCAAGCTTCTGTCCCCGTTGAATATTATAATTCTAAATATTTTAGCTATTTCAGTTTTATGCAGATAAAATTAAGCTCTATCCTCTATGGTAGGATCATTTTACTGAAAGTAATGAAGAACGCTAAACAAATAGGTGGGTAGGTACTGAGTTAATTTCCAAAGCAGAAAAATAATTTATTATTGTGATCTAGGGTATGTATTTAGATTTTATATTACAAATAATATTTTTCTATCTGTGATTAGGGTCCCGTACATGAAGAGTGGAACTCTATTACTAAATCTCCGCTGTCTGTCCGTCTGCCTGTCTGTCAGAGAGCTGTACCTATCGCATAAACCGTAACAGGTAGAGTTGAAATTTTCAGTAGGTATGTAACTACCTATTTCTATTGCTGCTATAAACAACAAATAATAAAATTTCAAGATGGCCTAGTGATTTTTAAGAGCCTCAATAGCTCAACCGGTAAAGGAGTGGACTGAAAACCGAAAGGTCGACGGTTCAAACCCCGCCCGTTGCATTATTGCCGTACCTACTCCTAGCACAAGCTTGACGCTTAGTTGGAGAGGAAAAGGGAATATAAGTCATTTAAAATGGCTAATATTCTTTAAAAAAAAATGGTTGCATGGCCGCCATGCAAATTAAAAAATATCTAAAGTACATAAGTAGTGTTATTTCTTGTACGATGGAGAGAAACCCACGGAGGGTTTCGGTCGGGTCCGACTCGCACCTGACAGGTTTTTTCTCTTCAATAGCCTGCAGGAATAAAATCGACTTTTGACAGTTTTTGTATAGAGAATCTATCCGCGACTGGTCGAGATGGCAATCGGGGTATTAGGCTGGCAGACGCCCCGCACACTCGCACGGCACCCGCGCACGCCTGCACCGGGTTAGAGCGCGAGATGTGCGGGTGCGCAGCGTTCCCTACCCGGTTGCCATAAAAATAAAATAAATAAAATGAATAATCATTTATTTGCAAGAAGATTGGTACAAAAAGGATGGAAGTATACAGTATAAAGAGCCCTTAACATTCGACTAAATTAATAGTGTGCAAATATTTTAAGCGATATAGATCAAAAATTAAGTCCATTTCAACTTGTCGCGTACTATATTTGTAAATGACAAATTAATTCGTAATTTATTACTTACGACGTTTTAGCGCATAAAAATATTTTACTTATTTTGCATAAAAACCGAGATTGAAGTCACAAATGTAGGTAGGTACCTATCAAGGTTGGATAACTACATCGTCAGCCTTGGGAGAACAGGTTTATTTAACAAAGTCCTTTTTATCATTGCTGCGTTTTGTTTTCATGGTTTCATGCTACATATATAGCTACATCAGGATATAGACCGAATGTAAAGATTAGGGCCATGAGTTATTTCTCAATTTGACAACTTGAACTTCACAATTTAAAAGATGCTGGCCTAGCACTTCGGTGACAGCTGCAATGTGATGATTGGGTATTTGACTACATCAAAAATAAATTATTTCTCAGTGATTATTAAATAGAGGGTCTTCCAAAATATGTAAAATACACGTCCTTTGTTGGTTTTAAGTGTAATAACCATTTTAAATTATCGATTTAATTAAAAAAAGCACGTCAAATGATTGTGACGTCACACACCGGTATTTCATAGAATTTCGCACACTAAGCGCGCGTTTTGACGTTTAATAAAAAGTTACTGATTTGACTAGTTGTCAAATACCGTATTGCAATCACTTCTAATTGCGATCATCATCACATCACATAATATCGTTACATTCTCCCACTATGCACATTGCAGTTGCGGAAATGTTCAGTTGCAGCAAGAATGCTATGAATCCGGTCAATCACAACAATTGCGATTATTGCAATGTGATAATGACAACTTTCGTGCTAGCCTCCCCAAAGCTTTTCATTTTCTCTATGTAAATTAGTTACTACATAATATTATGAAATAACCTCTAGAGAGCGGTTTTCAAATGAATATAAAATTGATGCCCAGATGTCGTCAACCTGGACAGGGCATGTTTGTTTTATAACGCCCTTTCAATAACTAGATGTTTTTAGGGTTCCGTAGCCGACGAGTGCCAATGGGACCCCATACTAAGCCTCCGCTGTCCGTCCGTCCGTCTGTCTTCCTGTGTGTGAATTTCTATTGCTGCTATAACAACAAATAAATATAAATTGTACGATAGTACGGATCCCTTCGTGATCTGGTCCGACTCGCACTTAACCGTTTTTTAACAATGCTATTCAAAATATTATCATATATTGCAAACCGTTTATGACATCACCTAATTAAAGAAAAATCAATAATAATCAAGAAATACTGCGTAGCTCGGTATTGAATAGGCTTATTGTTTGATAATTTTGTAATTGGCTGATTGTAAAAGACAATAAATTATTAATCGCGTTTTTATTCTAGTGTACTGTAGTAGCCTTTGTAAGAACTGAATAAAATCACAAGTAAGTACCTTCTTGCTGGATTCTATGATGGAAATATTTGAAACAATTATAAAATAAAGACATATCTTTTTATTAAGTCTGCTGTACAATATTTTCAATAAAAAAATCTGATTTCTAACATGTAGAAACGGTTGTCTTTTAAAAGTGGCATAGATTTTACCATAATCGGTTTAGTAAAAAATTTTTACAAAAAAAATAAAAACCGACTTCGTTACATAAACACTAAAAATTGAAAAATAATTTAATTTATTACCGAATATATTATGTATACAAGAGTTAATATAGTTCCATAATAATACTTTTTGGTGCCGGTGCCAATTAGCTTTAGCTGCGCGAATCGTCTAGACTTCATATTTTTATGGGACTCCACAATGGCACCTCATTGGCACCGACCCCAAAAAATATTATTATGGAACTATATTAACTCTTGTATACATAATATATTCGGTAATAAATTAAATTATTTTCAATTTTTAGTGTTTATGTAACGAAGTCGGTTTTTATTTTTTTTGTAAAAAATTTTTATTTCACAATTTTTAGTGGCCCCATGGAATTATGCTATGCCTGGTTAAAAATCTACTGTTTACTAAGCTATTACACTGATCGCGAGCAATTTACTCTTATCCGTTGAGGAGTTCCAGTATCTATCTTCGAAGATGTTCATCAGATCTTCACCAAATTGAAATGGGACCAACTTTGAAGTATACCCTTTCAAACAAAAAAAGAATTTTCAAAATCGGTCCAGGCGTTTTTGAGTAATCGGGGAACATACATAAAAAATAAAAAAAAATAAAAAAAAATAAAAAAAGATTCCGACGAATTGAGAACCTCCTCCTTTTTTTGAAGTCGGTTAAAAACAAAATGTAATGTAGGTTTAGTAAATGTCGAGCTTTGCGTTTTACTCAAATATTAACTAACCACAAACAAAACCGCTGGTATTAGGCTAGTAACAAGGGTTCCTAAAAATCCATACTGGTTGTTGTTTGTTGTTGGCACATTTGTTGGTTTTTCCTTCATTCATGTCGCAACAGCAACAGATTGACGTGATTTTTTGCATAGATAAACATAGTTAAGACCTGCATGGCTACTTTTTACGGTGAAAAAAAAAACAAATAGTTCTCACCGGATTTTTAAACCTAAATCGACGCGGATAAAGTCTCCGGCGATAACCTTCTAAATATCCATACTAAGTAATATTATCAAAAGTGTGTCTGTCTTAATGCAAAAGTGTGTCTGTCTGTCTGCTAGCTTTTTACGGCTCAACCGTTCAGCCGATTTTGACGAAGTTTGGTACAGAGATAGCTTGCAAGTTGCATCCCGGAGAAGGACATAGGCTAATTTTTATCCCGGAAATTTAAGAGTTCCCACAGGATTTTTAAAAACCTAAATCCACGCGGATGGCGTTATCTAGTATAACTATATAAAAGAAAAAGGTGACTGACTGATTGACTGATCTATCCAACACACAGCTCAAACCACTGGATGGATCGGGCTGAAATCTGGCAACAGATACATAGCTAATGTAAAATAGAGGATGAAAGTTTGTATTAAAGTCCGTCATTTTTAAGTTTCATGAAAGGTATTTCAGGATTTTAGGCAATTTCAAAGGGACAGGGAATTCTAAGGGCCTTTGACAGGCAAGTAGCGGATTCTAGATGAAATAATCTAGGTCTTAACGGTATTTTTAAGAAATTAACTCCAGGCAAACGTAGTAGCGGGCATTGTCTAGTGAATTTGTTTTCCATCACGACCATTGCGACCTTGTATCGACTTGTTATGCTTGTAAGTTGTAACATATAAATTCTTTACTACTAGTTGTGTAATGACTAATGCTAGTAATAAAGGATTAAGTGCGAATTAAAGCGAAGTTATATAAAATATGCATTTCACAATTCAAAACATATAGGTATTAGGTATTACAATTTGCTGGATGTGAGAGGCTGACATGGCGTGGTTGTGTTAGTTGAAAGCACAGGTTGAAAGCATCTAAATATATAAAAGGAAAAGGTGACTGACTGACTGACTGACTGACTGACTGACTGACTGACTGACTGACTGATCTATCAACGCACAGCTCAAACTACTGGACCGATCGGGCTGAAATTTGGCATGCAGATAGCTATTATGACGTAAGCATCCGCTAAGAAAGGGTTTTTGAAAATTCAACCCCTAAGAGGGTGAAATAGGGGTTTGAAATTTGTGTAGTTCAAGCGGACGAAGTCGCGAGCTAAAGCTAGTGTAATATAAAAAGTTTTCAAAAACCCCCGACTTACTCGCGCACTAAGGGTTCCGTACTACAGCCGATTTTTTTCGACATTTTGACACGACACCAAAAACTATTATGCATACCTATAGGATTTTTTGACAGACACGAAAGACGGACAGACAAACAGGCACACAGCCAGACAACAAAGTGATCCTATAAGGGTTCCTTTTTTCCTTTTGTGATACGGAACCCTAAAAATAAAAGTTAAGAAAAATTGTAATGAAAACAAAAAGTTATGTAACATAAAGTTAGAGGAATAAGATATTTAATTATTTTTAAACACGACCATTATTTTTATTTGACCATCAATTATTGCCGCCTTTTTGCAACTGTCCAACTTGGAATTAATGGATTACAAATAATTTTACAAATTCACACATTACTTTCTTCTCTACTCAAAAGCAGTCTCTAGTATTTTGGCCTGTATGTGCCTTTTCAAAATTGGTTAAAAAATAGATTTTACAAGCATTTTTGAATCTGTAGAAGTTTCTGTTATGACTAACTCTGGTGGCCACTAGGATACTATTTTTTTGTTCCATTGAAATAAGAAGCATAAAAAAATCGGACAGTTTAATGTCCTATATCCAATGTTCTGGATTTTAAGAATCCTTAGTCATTTGATAGCTTTCGTAAAAGTGAAGCCACCTAACGTCGGCATCTGATTGCTTTGATTTTTTGGAACAGGACAATATGTAGAGTATTGAATTTCTAACATATTCCAAAAAGTGATCATAAACATTTTTTATAATTTTGTAATTTGTGTATTTTAATCGTATAAATTAATGGCAAAGCGTTTTGTGCTGGCCACACCACAAAACGCCTGGCGTGGCTCCGTCCACGATACAGTAAAGGCCCATATCAAGTGAGATGTTTGAGACAGATCTTGGTTAGACTAGACGATATAATAATGTGGATTTATACTTAGCTACCCAAAATTACAACAAGCGGATTTATAAAAAAGCTTTTTGTATGACAAATAACGTTATGAGAGTCAACCTTCACTTGACGCGTTTATGATGGTGATCTATTTAGCAGGTACCTAAGCCTAATGTCATTCTAAGATTACATTTACAATTAGTTTTATAAAAGTTAAATATTTGAATTAAAATCGTGATAACAATCATGTGTCTGATTGCACAATACTTATCGACTTTAACAAATATAAAAATCCACGAAACACGTACTTACCTACCTACATTTTAATGATTATTATTTTTATAATATTGATTTAAAATAAAAACAATAATTGATGGTTACCTAAGTGTTACCTGTGACGTCGTCCGCGCGAAATTTATGTAGTTGTTTTTTTCAAGTATGTTTTCCCGTTCATTACTACATTCTACTTATTACCGCAGCAAAAATAGTTTTGCGGCGCTAATAAGTCTTTGACAAAGATCTTGTTGAAAGGTATCTCAGTACCTTTCAACAAGATCAACACAACGATTTAGCCGTAATTAGTGATAGATAGATCACAAGGATTTGCCATGTTGATAGAAAAGAAAACTAGAACTCTTTCCAATGGCTTTGAGCAAAGTCCACTCTACCCGCCTTCACTTGCCCGTAACATAACAAGGTGTGTGTTCACTTGTTTTATTAAAACATAACGAAAACAAAAGTAGTCATTATCTTAACAAAAAATCGCAATATAAACAGTAAATGGAGCTACAATCTACCATAATATTATGGTGTGCAAATTTGAAAAGGTACACAAATATAATTATTAATAGGAATCCTTACTACAACAATAGGCAACACAACAATTATTTATTAATACAATAGCTCAAATATCTCATTATTAACATATTATTCATTATAATTAATCAATTATTATTATTTTGCATTTAAAAAAAAAAAAAAGTTTAATATTAAGTAAGTCATAAAATTATTATAATCTAATTAATGGCAAAAGGGCAGTTTCAAGTATTTCTATTATGTCCGAATAAGTACATACTAAAAAAAAAAAAAAAAAGTTATATGTCAAATAAGTTAGTAAAAATCATAGAGTTATGATACTATCACTGGTAAAAATGTACATTTCTTAAATTTTAAAATTTAAATAATCTCCAACCGAATAGAATTGGCGGGTCATTAACCAGTCAGTAATCTTATTTTTAAATATGTTCAAAGGTAAGTCAATTAAATCTTTTGGCAACTTGTTGTAAATTTGAATAGCCATACAATAGACATTTTTTTTATACAATGTTAACTTAATCATTGGCCATACTAATTTATTTCCCCGCCTGCTGCCTTTTCCGCGTATATCATCCAAAGTTTTAAAATACTGGCTATATTTTTTAACAAATATGCAAATTTCTTTGATGTACATGCAAGGCAAAGGTAAGATCTTCAATTTTTTGAATATTGGTTTAGCGCTATCCAAGAAATGTGCGCCAGTTATCGCCCTAACACACTTCTTTTGGGCTTTGAATGCCCTCTCGAAATCTGTCGAGTAACCCCACAGTATAAGACCATAGTTTAACACAGATGACACATATCCATGATAGGCACTTAAGGATGCCTCTCGCGAAGAAGTCTGACTTATTCGTCGTAAGGCAAAAACAAATTTATTAATTTTTTTGCAAATCGCTTCAATGTGTGGTTTCCAATTTAATTTACTATCTATTATTATGCCTAAAAATTTTATATTATCTAATTTTTCTATTGGGCAGTGGTTATATTGTATATTTAGGGATGGATGTTTTGAATTAGTTGTTTCAAATTGAATAAATTTAGTTTTGTCAATATTAATATTTAAATTATTTTCAGTTAACCATTTAATTATATTATGAATTGAATTATTAATGTCACTCTCAAACGTAGTTTTATCATTGCATTTGATCGTAATCGTCGTATCGTCAGCAAATAATATGCATTTTTGAGGTATTACAGTTGGTAGATCATTAATGTACAGTAGGAATAACAACGGACCTAATATGCTTCCTTGCGGTACGCCACTACTGGAACTGATAGGTATTACGAAAGCCCTATTCATTCACCGGAACCAAACGCGGCAGTTCCGAAAATCAAGCAGAAGCAATCATGCGCGAAAATGTTGATGGCATCTGGATACCAGACAGGGTTGACACTTACTAATCTAAATATTATTTAAAAAAAATCCTGACTCACTGACTGACTCGTAGACCAACCCTTGGACCTAGAAAAGTGAAATGCACGGAGGTTCCATTTATAATGTAGACAAGGAATAAGGATGAATAATAATTTTTTTCAATTCCCACGGGAGCAAAGCCGCGGGCTATTGCTAAAATGTTATGATAGCTCATGCGTTGTAATGGGAATCGCGCGCCGTTGATGATGCAACGTCAAAAACCTTTCCGCAAGTCCCAACAAAAACTATACATATTTTTATATATATGTATACTATTATGGGTGACGAGCAGATAGAGCAGAGCAGATAAAATATGGGGCCTTTTTTATTAGGCTTTTGCCGCGAATTTTCGTGGATTTGGGATCTATCTTCAAAATCTCACTAGATCCAGCGAGGCGGCGCTTTGAGCTGTTCACTGTAGTGTTATATCAGTCACTTGAAGTTTCCTTTTCTATACAATAGGTGAGCAGATTTCTCATAGTTTTTTCATCAAAACCTAATTCTAAAACGGTGCTTAATGTATTTTGGTACAGTAGAATCCGTTAACTGCGTGTGAAAAAAATTAGGTAGGAAATATAATATGTAAAATGTATTTAATGTAATATGTAAATCTATGTTAATATAGCTTTTTTGGGTGTACATAACTGTGTACAGTGAAATAACTGTCAAAGTTATGCTCAATGTGAATTTCATAAATAATCATAGTAGGTCATTTTTTTAGGCTTGCCTTTCTTTGAATTTCAATAAGAAATCTCTAATTTACGACTAATTAATTCTCCACTGACCTATTAAGGGCTTATACCTACCATGTCGTGGTTCAAAGATACACGAATTTATTAAGTATGCATTATTGACAGCCCTAATACAGGGAGTGGGGCGTCAGATAAGCAATTTTAAGCCTTATTGTCATACACCTAAGGAAATATTCCTATCGATACTGCTGACACGCAGGTAAGGTAAAGTATGGTATTGACAGATCAAGCTGTGACCGATGTTTGGCCATCCGTGCCATAATGCCATTCTGCTAAGCGTCGTGCGCTCACGCAGATCGCTTTTAAGGCATTCTTTATTATACATAATATTTAATTTATGTAGTACTTACATATTTTCTTATACGGAACGTGACTAGTTGTGAACTGTGAACTTTTTGTGACGATACTTCTTCGGTATTTTTATTTGGTACTGTTGTATAGTGTTGTGCACGTTTCAGCTGAAGAGTTCGAAACTTTTTGTTGTAAGTTAAGTTTTTTATTTAAAAACCGGCCAAGTGCGAGTCAGGCTCGCGCAATGAGGGTTCCGTACTACAGTCGTATTTTATCGACATTTTGCACGATAATTCAAAAACTATGATGCATAAAAATAAATAAAAATCTGTTTTAGAATGTACAGGTGAAGACCTTTCATATGATACCCCACTATAAGTCACTCACTTCGAAAGTTGAAAATACTAATTATTAGTTCATGACCACAATTTTTTTTTTTGTGTGATCTAACCCTAAATTCAAGGTTTTCAGATTTTTCCCCAAATGTCAGCTATAAGATCTACCTACTTGCCAAATTTCATGATTCTAGGTCAACGGGAAGTACCCTGTAGGTTTCTTGACAGCCAGACAACAAAGTGACCCTATAAGGGTTCCGTTTTTCCTTTTGAGGGACGGAACCCTAAAAATCGAATACAATAAATATTTGAATTTTTCCTCATAATTTACTCTCTAGTCATAAGAAAATAGAGTTGTAACTTTGATTGTGAAATATTTTGCAAAATATACTTGTAGGTGGGTATATAATAATAATTTGTCATGTAGGTATAAAATCAGTGCAATGTAATTTGATGATTTCATTTGTGAATTACTCTAAATCATTAAGAGGTTTTTATTTAGTCATAGTTAGTTTAGAATTTGAGTTAGTCCCTCTTTGACTCGAGTCACTGAAAATAACCTAACGTATGAAATCATAGAACCTAAGATTACACCATCCCTTAATTGGGTGCGATCGTGGTTAGAGGAAACTGCGTCATCCAATGGCAATGGTTCCATTCAACAATTATTCGAAATCTTTTACACAGATAATAATATAGAGTAAATACTTATTATACCTACAGTTTTACTTACTCTGAGTCAACAAAGTCGATCTCAAAAAGTATTTTGAAGTACTCGTACATACATAAAGAGTACCTACGTTATGTAGATCGCAGTACTCTATCGTAGTACTTTATTTATATACTCCTTTATAAGTTCTTTTGATTCAACAAAACATAAGTTACATAATAGATAAAATCTATGACCAATAAGTACTATGTACGTTACATGTTTTTACCGAGAAGAAACTGCAAAAAACTCGTTAGTCGTGCAGGTATATCCATACTAATAATATAAATGCGAAACTGTGTCTGTCTGTCTTCTGTCTGTCTGCTAACCGACTTTGAAGAAATTTATTACAGAGATAGCTTGCATCTCGGGGAAGGACATAGGCTGCTTTTTATCCCGGAAAATGAAAGAGTTCCCACGGGATTTTTAAAAACCTAAATCCACGCGGACGAAGTCGCGGGCATCATCTAATACCTACAAAAAATATAACGAACTAGATGATGATTGCGACTTCATACGCGTGCATTTAGGTTTTTGAAAATCCCTCGGGAGTTCCCTCGGAAACTCAATGAGTTTCTAAAATAAAAATGCCTATGTCGTCTCCAGGATGCAACCTATGTCTGTACACACTCATTAAATTAGGTTAAGCGGATGGGTCATGGAACAGACAGATAGATAGACAGATCACTGATGATGATGAATCTAAGTACCTACCTATAGGTAGATCAGTTCAGTTATTCAGAAATCTATACTATTATAATATTATATGCATTGTAAATAAAATAGAGTAGATGAAACAAAAGTAGGAGATAATATCCTGATTCACCGCAGAGCTGAGAGCGACTCTGGTGACCTAGAACCGAAGTTTTTAATTACAATATAATCGATATCTCCTTACAACCTTACCTACTTGTATATTGAGGTTAAACAAACGTCGATATTAAATTATTTATTATTTCGCAATCAGTTACTATGATATTATTAAGTGATCTATGAATTATACTAAGAGCCTCAATAGATCAACGGGCAAAGGAGTGGACTGAAAACCGAAAGGTCGACGGTTCAAACCCCGCCCGTTGCACTATTGTCGTACCTACCTACTAGCACAAGCTGACGCTTAGTTGGAGAGGAAAGGGGAATATTAGTCATTTAACATGGCTAATTTTCTTTAAAAAAAAACTACTTACGTATTTTATCTCAGTTATCTTAAGGCTCAAAATATATCTTTTAAATAGAAATAGAGCCATAGAAAGAAATAGAGATCTTGCTTACGAATAAAATGAAGATATATGCAATGAAGATATCATTTAAGCTATACAAATACATATTTCAACAAGCGAAAATATGATAAGAAATATGAGACTACATGATAAATAAAAAAACCGGCCAAGTGCAAGTCAGGCTGGCGCACTGAGGGTTCCGTACTACAGTCGTATTTTTTCGTCATTTTACACGATAATTTAAAATCTATGATGCATAAAAATAAATAAAAATCTATTTTAAAATGCACTGGTGAAGCCCTTTCATATGATACCCCACTTGATATAGTTATCTTACTTCGAAAATTTAAAATACTAATAATTAGTTCATGACCACAATTTTTTTTGTATGATGTAACCACAAATTCACGGTTTTCAGATTTTTCCCCTTATGTCAGGCACAGAGTACAGACCGACATGTCTGTCTGTCTGTCTGTCGACAGACAACAAAGTGATCCTATAAGGGTTCCGTTTTTCCTTTTGAGGTACGGAACCCTAAAACAATGAAATTATGAATTGTTGTGGGTTCTGATTTGTTGTTGTGTCTGAGTTTGTTGCGGCCTCTTTTTAGACTGGGCGCGTTTGGAACCCTCGTTTAGTTTTAAGCTAATTAATCATCACCACTTACATCATTGTATTGCAAATTCAGCAATTGACCATCAGAAGTGTACAACAGTACCCAATTTGAATAAACGACTTGACTTTGACTTTGAACGAAATTCTTGACCAACTCTACATAGTACTAAAAGTTTAAAATATACTCTGGTATACAAACTGTATATAACATCATCATCATCATCGTTAGCTAACCTGTACATCTACTGGTATATCATTATAGGCCTCTTTTAAGTAACGCCTGTCATCATCATTATTATGGCCCAAAATTTGTCCAAGAAATCTCTCACAGTACAATAATATTACCTTCCTAATCTAATAATATATTATTAAATGCTATAATTATGTTCTCGTCTCAACAATTTTCCTAATTTGTGTCCCAGTAGTACAAAGTTTCCGGTTGCAACACGTGTACTCAACATGTAGTATGGACTAAGAGCCAGCGCGTGGCAGACCTTCGTTTTTTTTTAAATTGCTCACAAAACATTCAATTACATTAAAATACACAAACAGCCATTCTCTGGAAACTTAGAAGAATTTTAAATAACTGAAAGTTTCTCTGCGTATTAGAATTCCCTGCCAGACACCCTTAAGCTTTTAAACTTTAAGGGTGTCTGGCAGGGGATTGCCACGATACTAATAAGTGTCTGGTAATGCATGACGTGATTTCTAATACTATTTAGAAGCAAAAAAAAAAATACTGACGTAAGATTTTTTACACCTTTATTATTTGTTATTATCTCGCGAAGCCACCATGATCCAAACTTCATAGTCGCTGATCGTTCCTCCCAGTGTTGGGGACAATATGCTCAGAAACTTTTAGCTTTTATAAAATAACGAAGGTCTGGCACGAACTGGCTCTCTCTCTCTAGTAGTTACTTCGTTCTGCAACTGTCAACGTTTAAACATATTTTAACGCCGACAACAATAAACTATGCAATTATGCGGTTGCCATAATTATACTAACCGCACCGCAGCGCTAATAAATCGTTGATGGCGTTATTTTTTTTGCCCTGAAATACGAGTTTATGCACATGCATGGTATAGCGCTAATCCGTGAACCGTTGCGATTTTGTTATATCAATGTACCCTAATGCTTACTAACCATCCGTCCTGAAGATGGACATAGGATAGGCTATTGCAAAAATTATCTATCTTTGTCCCACGCGAAAACAAAAACTTTTAAAGCAGAGAAAGTTGCAGGCTTGTGACAAATGAGCCAGTGTATATAAACTAATACTTAAAAGCTAAAATTAGTTTTTTTTCCACTTTATGTGCTAACTAGCTTATGCTCGCGACTTCGTCTGCGTGGATCACACAAATTTCAAACCCCTATTTCACCTCCTTAGGAGTTGAATTTTCATCCTTAGCGGATGCCTACGCCATAATAGTTATCTGCGTGCCAAATTTCAGCCCGATCCGTCAGTCAGTCAGTCATCTTTTCCTTTTATATATTTAGATACTACTCATTACACCACAACGTTACTCATTAACATAAAACGTACAAAATTCACTTTACTTGTAAAAGAGAAAGAAACCAAAAAGTTCTTCATTCGTTTCTTGAAAAACACTGATGTTGAAGTGTGTTTAGCTAGTCATATTCCAAATCTTTAGGCTCTTAAAATAAAGTATAGGATATATCCTTCTGAGTTCTCGTTACTCGTGTACATCAGAGAATATTGTGAGGATTCGTCATCTGTACGTAATCACAATAAGACAATTAGTAACTACACCTACACCCTACACAGACTCACAGAAAACGTTGGCACTAAACAGGCTTTACAAATTACTATCGTTCGAACTCTATGTCAAAAGTATAATAACATTGCTCTTCCAGACAAACCAACGAAAGTGGTGCAAAAAACGACATCAAAAAGCAATACCCCCGAAAAGAATTCCAGGACCAATTCCAAAGACTCGCTAGCGGAAGACAACATCAGCCAAACATCAGTAGGAGGGGGCATTAAAGGAAAACTGGCTGCATTATTCAATAAGGAGCAAACGATAAGCGAGACGACTATATCGAACAAGTTCAAACAAGAAAGAGACAAAGAAATGGAGATGCTGCAAAACAGATTCCATTATAAGGTGAGACCAGTTATTTTTTTAATGCAAGAAATAGTTGATAAGTCGGGAGTTACGGACTTTGGAATTTTTATTTACAGAACTTGAGCTAAGCTTTTATGGATGACACATCCATATCAACTAAGCTTAGGTCTAACTAAGACATTAGGGCTGTCACTTGTCTTCTTGCGAAAATACAACAAGTGATATTTATGTAAAACTAGCTGATGGCCGCGACTTCGTCCGCGTAGATTTAGATTTTCTAACTCCACTCTCCAGGTCTTTAACTATACCCTTCCAAAAAATCCGTTGCTCTGTTGCGACGTGATTAAAAGACAAATCAATAAATCACCAAACAAACACACTTTCGCATTTATAATATGGTAGTGACTAGTACCTATGTACTCGTATGTAAGGAAGTGAACATACGTTTTACGGTAGGATTTTTTCGTTTGGGAAAAACGCTGATTTCCCCACTGGCCGACTTCTGCGTACTAAATATGCAAATAAAGTTCCAAACGTGTTGGATCTATGAAATCACGATCTTAAGGTTTTTTCAAAGTCATTTTCCTTATTCATTACTCTATACAATCTTTCCTTATGGCTTGGAAAACTAATAAGTGCTAAACTAATATAACTGTAAGTCCCGGGTAAAACCAAATCACGACGGCAGCGAAGCGTCCTGGCAGCAGCGCGGCACGACTTGCGACGTGTCGCTCCAGCAGCTGCAATGTAAATATTTTTTATAATACATGTAAAACGTGTAAAAAACCTGACATGTGGCCCACCACCTTCCCTTTTTTGCGTTGGGGAAATCCTCATGGGTACCACCGCGGCCGGGGAGGCTCAGAGGTTATGTTAGACTCTACTGACTAAGACCCCACGGTATTCCATGCGTCGTCTGGTGGCTGGGCTACGCAACGGGACCAAACCCGTTCGCGCAGCCCAGCCAGCGGCGCCTGGTGAGGACCCTCCTCCGGAACCAATAAAGTCCCTACACAGCGTCTAAGGCGCACCAGGAACACAAAGCTGCGTCTCCCGACTCAAGGACTGTTTTCCTATCGAATTTTCCTTCCAGTGTCTCTCGCCCAGAAGCCATTCTCTCCACCTTCCTGCTCCAACATCCGATCTTGATCACTATTTGTCTACCCACAACTAAGACAAATCCAACGGGAAGAAAAAAGTTCTAAAATCTGTCTTTTACCTATTTAAAGCTTTCGAAATAGCAAGTAAAAGCTACCTAATAGCAAAATAACGCGTCCTTAAGTCTATTCTCGTCGCCATTCCAGGATTTGTGTGTTTGTTTTTGTTGGGATAAGTGGACTTTCAGTGCATTCCCTTTTGAGAGAAGTCCTTAATGTCTGAGAAACTGTTGTTTTTTTTTGTGAATGAACTTATTTATTTTAAGTAAGCCTGCGTTTAATTTTTTCAAAATTTTCCCCGGGATTTCCCTAAAGACTTTTCATAACCTTAACATTAAAAAAAACCATATTATGCTACATTACATGTTTATATATAAATATAAGTAAAATAAATTTTCATACTAAATTCACATACATGACTATAAAAATAAAAATAAAATACTAACATTTTATAAACATTTTTAAATATACATATATGTATACATTTATATACTATAAACCCTATATTTACTATAATATGTAATACATACACATAGGTACAGATATCATTACTATTATACTACTGTACTTACCCTGAAGTGCCAAGCCGTTTCTAGTCTCTAGTAATCCGTGTTTTGCCTGTATCGCGCACTCGACCGTCTCGCTTACTTTGCGATAATTTTATTTCTACCCACTTTGTTTTGTATAAAATCGCAGTGATGTGTGGATAATATACCTACTGTTTATTTGTTAAATTTCTCATGTAAGTGAATTTAATTCTTAGTGAGAATAAAGTTCTTCTTTAAAGACATTTTTCTGGTATGACCACCGTCGTCGTTTTTCCTGACTTCTAGACTAGACTTTATAATTCACAAAATTTAAGTTCTTATAAGCGGAGATATGGTCAGTCGACCAATCAGATTTTTGAGATGTGACGTGATAATATTTTCTTGTAATTTATAAGGAATCTGATTGGTCTGCTAAACACATATCCGCCCCATCTCCTCTTTGGTGGATACCGAGCTTTTCGTAACCATTTCAAGCTTTTTCAGATACTACTATTAGGCATTTTTGAATTGCCAAGTCTGTCAAAGAAAGTTCCTTTTTCCCACAAGTTCTGTTTGCTGTTTTTAAATATATTTTCTTTCAACTAAATAAACGAATATAGGAATAGCTATCTAATATATTCTGCTATTTAAAATGTCAGTATTGACGAACACCTACCAAATCTTTGGTGTGTGTGCGTGCAGGATGTGATAATTTTTACACCTTATACTTTCGAGGTTTCCCTTAAAATTCCCATAGTACACCATGAATGGTTGCGTTGTAAGAGAGAAATCTGTTTTGTAATTCGTTACTGCATGTTTGTAAATGTAATTTGTAGAGGCCATACCAAGGCAGGCTTTGCCTATGTTAAAAACGATATCTGCTAATATCAATAGGTATGTATAAAAAAAAGTCATGACTCTCTCTCTGACTTATCAACGCCCAGCACAAAACCCTTGAACCTAGAAATCTGAAATTTTGCACAGAAATTCCCCTTAGCATAGATTCCCACGGGATAGGGAATAAAGAGGATTTACAAGTAAACTTTTAAAAGTGCTTTTGAATCGTCAAATAATTTACCACTCGTTCGGAATTCCGTTCCTGCCGAGAAGAACCAGCAATAAATCACCAATAGCACTTTATTTTTCTCTTTCCAGCCCACACCACCTCAAAAACCAGACAACAATATTAACAATGAGTCCGATGAAGACCAGAACGAACACGAGTCGGAAAACGTACCGCTTATGGGAAGCAGCACGAGTCTATCCCAAGTGTTCAAAAAGCCGGAAATTATCTCCAATGTGCCCAAAGTGAAATTCAATGAGAAGATGGAGCAAAAGGATGAGAAGGACGTCGAACATGAAAGAGTTGTTGGCGCCCAACCTGTCAAACGGAGAAGTAAGTTATTATATTGTAGGTATAATTAGGCGCCAAGAGAGCTTCGCTAAGTGAATTTTTCTTTGATAGCTCTTGTCGTTGCGACAAACTAGTGGATAGAGAGTTCTCGCCGGCAGTGTTAACAGTCAGCGATCAACTATTAATATATCTAATATGTATTTCATCATCATCATCATCATCATCATAATCATTTGTGAACATTATGGAGAACTCTCAGGCAGGTTTGCTCACGATGTTTCTCTTCACTGATAAACATCTAAAAAATTACTTAAAAGATAAACCGCACACAACTCCGAAAAGTTAGAGGCGTATCGAACCCCCGACGTTCCGAAAAGAAGGCCGACGTACTAACCACTGATGACACGGAATCATAGAGTAGAATAGAATATATTTTTATTCAAGTAAACTTTTACAAGTTGTTTTGAATCGTCAACTAGTTTAATTTACCACTAGTTCGGAATGCCGTTCCTACCGATATCACATCGATTGTATGTTTTTTGAGCGAGACAATAGCCGATAGCTAGTCGCTTCCTCGTTGGCTATAGGACAGCTGCCTATTGCCTAATGACAAGAATTGATAGGAAGATGCGTCCCTAAACTGCACAATTTTTTAACGCTATACTGTACTGTGATAAAATTGATAATTGTTCAATTGGTGCATGTGTTGTGTTGCATAGTTCTTTTTGTGTGGTTCACACGAGTAATAAGGTATTGGCGTCGATTCGAATTTTTTCTCTAAACTACATTTGGAGTATCTGCATCTTTTTTTTAAATAGCTAAAAAAGGACGGAAAATGAATTTTAAATTTAAATACTCTACGTTTTAGTGCACTCTACAAATTACTACACTACACGACTGGCACCTAAAGTCACGAGGTTTGACAGTGCTAAATTAAATTAGGTTTATCTGTCCTTTTCTTATTACATTTGGTAAGAAAAAGGTGAGAATTTAGTTGAGTTCAAAATCAGTACCATTGTATAGTTTCAATTTATTAACTGCATCTCGCAAGATTAAACTTTATCGAGTAACGGCTGGCCAGTGAAATAAGAAAATGCTCATTGTATCAGAACTAGGTCGTTAAAATAAACGATTTACAGTTTAAACTTATCTTCGATTTGTCACAGTGCCGATTGCAATCCATGAGTTCGTTTGATTACTTTTATAATTAAAGTGGTCATTAGACTGAAAATATTGGAATTTCCACTTTCATCATTTGTGTTAATAGAATTTAATTTAATTTAAACAACTTTATTGTTAACAAAATTACAGAGAATAACAGCGATCACGCACTCATCCGATCCGAAAAAGGAACGTATTTTCACGGACTCGGATCGGATGAGTGCGTAATCACCGTAAGAATACAGGATACACTTTAAAAAACAAAGGGTGACCTTATCACTAAAGTGATCTTGATTAAAATATTGGAAAACTTACTCGCTCCGGCTTCGCTCAAATGAAATTTTCAGTGGAAAATGATCAGTGGAATTACTAAAAATTATTTCTTAGTATTATTAGCGCCTACGCTACGTAATAAAAAACGCTACAGTCAAAATTTCTATCCCCAACGGCTTAGGCTATGCGTCGATAGATTAGTCAGTCACCCTTCTACCACAGAACAGCAAGAAACTGTGAATGTTGACACCCTTATGTGGTCGACATCCAGTCTACTCGTACGAAACGTTTTTGTTCAACGTTTCTGCTACGAACCGCTAAGGTGTGGAATGCCCTTCCAGCGTCCGTGTTTCCTGCCAACTATAACTTAAATACCTTCAAGGCAATGTATAGCCATCTTCTAGGCAAGCGCGCTCCAACCGCTTCATTGCTTTTTATCAGGCATAATTTGTCGTTAAGCGTAAGCCTATCTACACTAATCTACACTATCTACACTAATATTATAAAGAGGAAAACTTTGTTTGTTTGTTTGTTTGTTTGTTTGTTTGTTTGTACTGAATAGGCTCAAAAACTACTGGACCGATTTTAAAAATTCTTTCACCATTCGAAAGCTACATTATCCACGAGTAACATAGGCTATATTTTATTTTGGAAAAAAATAGGGTTCCGTAAGATATTTGGGTTTTTCGGACACAAGGTGTAAAAAATCAACCAGAAAAGTTACTTATTTTGCGTACGCTGCCTAAACTATAAAAGATAGAACCATAAAATGTTCTAATTAATTGTAGATCTTATAAATATCTACAAAAAAGTCCGCGACACACTATACCCATCTATGTCGAGTGAGGCACAGCAACCATTTTTTTATTTAAAAATCTTGAATTTTTTTTGGACTACATTTAAACGCGTTTATTTTACTCATGCTATTAATCCTTATCAAAATAAATGATTTCATCACTAAGAACAGTTTATGGAGATAATATTTGGTCTTTGAATGATTAAAATTGGACGTTTGGTTTTGAAGTTATGGCGAAATTAAAATATTACGATTTCTGCTGCACGGCCCGTTGTATATTATATAAAGAGGTAATGTCGTTAAGTTTGTGTGTAGGGGGTAATCTTTAGAACTACTGAACCGATTTTAAAAATTCTTTCACCAGTAGAAAGCTAAATTATTCCTGAGTGACATAGGAGCTATACGGGATCTTTAAAAACCTAAATCTACGCGGGCGAAGCCGCGGGGATCAGCTAGTCACAAATAAGCCTTTTTATATGTATAGACTATCTTACGCTCGCGACTTCTTCGGCGTGGACTACACAAATTTCAAACCCCAACTTCACCCCTTAGGAGTTGAAATTTCAAAAATCCTTAGCGGATGTCTGTCATAAAACGCTAGTTTGAGCTGTGCGTTGATA
Source organism: Maniola hyperantus (assembly GCF_902806685.2). Taxonomy (NCBI): domain Eukaryota; kingdom Metazoa; phylum Arthropoda; class Insecta; order Lepidoptera; family Nymphalidae; genus Maniola; species Maniola hyperantus. The sequence continues at coordinate 3,800,875 of NC_048542.1, forward strand.
TATCAGTCAGTCAGTCAGCTTTACCTTTTATATATAGATTTAACGACTTAAAACAGTATAGTTTCGAATCCTACCAATACAATTTAGGTTAGAACTTTACAATGTTGACTACAGGGACGACCACATAATTCTTGTAAGCCACAAAACGGAACGTGAATTGCGGTTGGTTGTTGAATGATTCATTGAGACCTTTATTTGAAACCAAATGGCATAAAGACAAATCTTATGATTTAAGATATCTTAGTTAGTTAGCCTTTGACTGCAATCTCACCTGGTGGTAAGTGATGATGCCATCTAAGATGGATGCGGGCTAACCTGGAAGGGGTATGGCAATTTTATTATTTACTCCTTTGGCTTCTACTCGGCATCGTACCGGGACGCTAAATCGCTTTGCAGCACGACTTTGCGTGTAATGTGGTAACTAGCCACGGCCGAAGCCTCCCACCAGACCAGAAATTTAGAAATTATAAAATTCCAAACCCGTGCCGGAAACCGAACCTGGGACCTCCCACTAACAAGACCACAGCGCTTACCACTGCGCCAGGGAGGTCGTCGAAACCAGAGACGATGGTGATGATTTTATTGGAGTTTTATTATATAACTTTTTTTTGTTTATTTACAGGTTCGCAATCCTCAGACTCACCAGTGGTTTTATCAGTATTGGATGACGTGAAAAGGATAAAAGTCAACAACGGTACCAAAGAAAATGGGACCGCAGTACAGCAACCGACCAGTTTATACCCACATCTCTCAGACATCGAGACGGACAACTCCAACAACAACCCAGAGGAATACTCCGATTGCGGCGGATCTAGGTGTGGACACTATGCTTTAGAATGCGTTTTCTTCTTCCTTTGTATTTGAAGTTGGCTCTTCAAATTGGCGGTCATGTTTGGCCAAACATGTGGGATACAATTTTATACGAGTAGCTTGTTCTTTGTTGCCATTGCCAACTCATTTGTAATGCCTTATCCATTCGTTTGCGTGTTGGAACGATTCGGATTCAAACTAACTTTTATTTGTAGAGGAAGTTTTTAGTAGTGGGCTGACATTTGCGGAATGTGGTTGTAATCAACCAATAGACTTCCTGGTCATAGGTCTCTTGTAGGAACTTCTGATACTATAATTTGATTGGCCTGCTAACGGTCTGGTGGTGTGGGCGATGCCGAGCCGAACCAAATTCTTGTAAATCTCCACCAACCCAAGATAGTAATGCTTAATGTGTAGAGGACGCATGAAAACAGTTTTGACAGAAATTTGGTGCAGTTGTGGCCAAATATTGGTTATAAAGTATCTAACACTATTGAACTCAAAAAATTGGATAAAATGGTGATAACTATCAATAAGCACCAAAAACCAGATATGTAAAATATGGCGAAAAACATATCAAGATGTAGCAAACGTCTCAACTCTTGGAAGACTAAACGATATACGATATACGCCTTGGGCGAGATTTCCACGGATGACAGAATCGCGGCGATAGTCTCGCCGTTTAACGAAATTCGATACAAGCTCTATGGGCCAATCTCCACAGGGCGATTTTGTCACACGGCGAGACTATCGCCGCGATTCTCTCGTCCGTGGAAATGGCGCATTATAACTTAGTACTTTAAGTAGGCAGACAATACATATTTCAATTAATATAATGGAAAATTAGGATTTCTAAGTTATGAAAAATCGAAAAAAAAACAAGTAGGTGTGTTAGGAATGTTGTTTTAGACATAACTAAGTTTGCACTTTGCCATTCGACTCTAGAAAATGAATATAAGCTAAGAAAAATAGTTTATTTAGACGAACGCCTAGCTGTTAAAAAAAACCCCTGAATTCATCCATAAAATTACAGACAAATCTTTCACCGCTAAATTTCGATTGTGACATATTAAAATGTTAGAGTAGCGCCATATCTGCGCGGATAAAACCCCGGGAAAAAAAACTGCGTATAATTTTCTGCTTGCAAAATTCTGCTTGGTTTGTCCTTAGCCTAAGGCCCGGTATCCAGTTCAGTGGTTCGGTCTGATTGGTTTACTGGACAGTTTGTGTTCACCAAACCAATCAGGTTACTCAAAAATGACGTGATATCTTTTTTGACATTATGTATCAATAATCTAATTGGTCTGCTAAATACATCGCTTCGGTGAATTCCGGGCCTTAAGCAGCTCCCACTTTGATTAAGCTATTAAGGTTAAGCGCATTTAGGTTATTCACTATCGTAATACCGTAGTTTAGGCCTTACAACCTCGCATAGATGTAGGTCTTGATGACATTGAATGGTACTCGTTTAAGATGCGGGTTACTTGCATTAGAGATAAAAATAGTTGTTTCATTGACACTTATAGGCTACCTTAGTGCAGCTAAAGGATTTTATACTTTAAAACTAGCTTATGCTCGCGACTTCGTCCGCGTGGACTACAAAATTTTAAACCCCTATTTCACCCCCTTAGGAGTTGAATTTTCAAAAATCCTTTCTTAGCGGATGCCTACGTCATAATAGCTATCTGCATGCCGAATTTCAGCCCGATCCGTCCAGTAGTTTGAGCTGTGCGTTGATAGATCAGTCAGTCAGTCAGTCAGTCAGTCACCTTTTCCTTTTATATATAACGAAATATATAACGAAATATAATAGAACGAAAGGCCCTTTTTGGCGTTGATGTGAAATCATTGATATAATGATGATCGATGAAGTTATGTGACATATTTGCACTTCTATTAATCTGATTTAATGATCACCGACAATAGATTTGCCAATAATATATTTATAAATAAAACTATCCTGAAACTAAATTGTATGATTAAAAACTTTAAAAAAATCATATTTGACGTGATTGCGAAAAATCTTTTTTTGTTATAAAATCTATTATGTGCCTATATAGAGTTTAGACTGAATTTGGTATCAGTGTTTTCCCTTTTTGGAGTTTTTAGAAGTGTCAATTTAAATTTTGAAATTGGGATTTTACATCCTGTTTTAAAGAATAAACGGCATAAATATCATAAAACGCATGTCAATTTTGTTGTCATCAAAGAAAGTGTTTTTTTTGCATATATTTTCATGATATCATTAGAATAACAGCTAGTGAAACTTCATCTTAACGATTTCGAAGAAGTCTGCTACATTTTCACATAATAATCTATCAAATTCGCTTTGAAAGTGGGTATTTTATACTGACTCACAGATAGTTCGAAGTAATTTCGTTTTCCTTAACTTGTGACGATATGTTTACTACAACTACCTTGTGTGAAATACTAGAAAGTAGTATACCTGTAATTATCTATCAATATCGACTTTGGCGTTTTTGAATCCTCTATACCTTAATTAGGGGGCGCGGGGCGGGGCGTCTCCACCCCGATTGCCATGTCGATCTGTCGTGCACTACACGTCTGTATAAACCACACCATAGATGCATAATATTTCTACTTAAATCAATAATAACTTAGCATTTCTACACAAGGCATAAATATCACTACTTATATGAGACTGTAACGTTGCCTATAGCTAGTTGGTAGTTTAAGTATTGTAGGCATAGGTGTAATTTATAAACTAATAGTTTAGTAGGTACTTACTTGTTGACTTAAACTTACCATAAACCAGTTTGCTATGAACCAACGTATCATTATCTCAAAACCGTATGTAGTTTGCATGTTTATTACTTACATACCATAAAGATCAAGTTTCTAAGATGTCTATTTCAAAATATATATATAAGGTAATCTTACGTATGTTATATGTAGATCAGCCTATTATCTATTTGGTATACTTATATATGTATAATCATTACTTTATATAATTTCAAAATATATTATACTATATTATACATATTTACCAGCATTGCATTTGAATATTGAATACTTCACAAAAATTTGTAGTTATTTGTAACTAGATAATATAATATATTTACATTCATATTTGGGTCAATAGATACCTATCGCGATATCAAATATTCCATACAAATGATAGAGACAAAAGTCTCGGTGGACGCTAACCATTTTGAGTCACCAATCAATCACAAACGAAACTATGTTTTCTAATTGAATTTTAATTTTTTTGCCTCTATCATTTGTATGGGATTACGTAACAGAGAGTGCTATACTAGCTTCTTTCCCCGTATAGAATATGGCAAGGTAGATGTCAAATCAAGCTGTAATGCCAGCGATACAGATTTACCCCAACGCCGATTTCACGTTTGTTGACTTGAAAACGCACTCTCAGAGTCTAGAATTACTACACGCATGACGAATAACTATCTTTTCGCCTTTATTTCTAAGTGGTACGTTTTAATTATTTAAGTAAGACGCATAGACCAAGCTTTTACTATGTTGTCTTTGAAACATTCAATACCTAAATATTTTTTGTTTCAGCTAGCATAATAATATCTGATAATGCAAACACTCTTCTTTTCCAGGTTTTTATATTTTAAGTTGTTGTCTGTGATAATAGAAACGTTTTCTATCGGATTTTTGTAAAAATAAACTATTTAATCCTACTCTGCGTATTTCATTCTCCCTGCCTCTGCTGTACTTTCAGATTCTCAGTGTGTACCTACGAGTAAAAATTTAAAAATTATTATAGATCCAGTAATATTTATAAATATGTCTAAGAACCTGCTCTAAGGTAATAGTTATGTACTTACTGCAAAAATGGCACGAACCAACCTACCGGCAAAGTCGTGCCGCCAAGCGATTTAGCGTTCCGGTACGATGCCTATACGATGTATAAAAACCGATAAGGGTTATGAGTGTAACAAAAACTGCCATACCACTACCATCCTAGACTGCGTGATCAGTTACCACCAGGTGCGAATGCAGTCAAGAGCTAACTTGTAATGGAATAAAAAAATCAAAATCAGTTTAGTGTCTAGTTTTTGTGGAGTATTGTAACGTCTTGAACATGATGAAGCAATCTAAGTTGGTAATGAGACTCTTGTAGACTAGTTGAAGATTTGGTGTGCGTAATCCCAGCAAAATAATGTCGAATTTCTGGATTTGAGTTGGATAGATTTTTAGTGCGTAACGTCGTGTAATTGTGCGTGAAAGTTTTAAATTTGTGCGTCCAACCAATAAGTAGATATTCGAAAAAAACGCGTTCTGCCAGGAATACGTCATCCCAGCTACACATTTTTTTCCCAATGGACGTACGAGAAAAAAATAGGTCCATGAATTAGTGCGTTTTAAGAGGTAAATGTGCGTGCTAAAATTAAATTTGTGCGTCATAACACTTCGAAGATATTCAGTTTTTTGCTGGGATGACGTTTAACCATTTCTTATATCTCTTAAACGGTTAAACGTATAGACGTGATTTTTTTTACACATATTGCTATGAATTTGTGCGTAATGTTTGTAAAAACAGAATTTAAAAAAAAATTACCGTTCAGTTTTTATAATTAAAAAATAAAATAACGTTATTAGGTCCTAGTACTTTAAATATGACCTCTAAAGATAATATCTACTTATTGGTTGGACGCACAAATTTAAAACTTTCACGCACAATTACACGACGTTACGCACTAAAAATCTATCCAACTCAAATCCTGAAATTCAACATTATTTTGCTGGGATTACGCACACGAAGATTTGGATAAGTTAATTAGTCTATCGACATTTTACTTAGTGTGGCTTAGAATTCTTTGAAGCATTTAAAAAGACGCATCGCTGAGCTTCAAACTTTACATGTATACATAGCAGTATGCAATGAGCCTGAAAGCACACAGATTTACAGCGCTAACCTGCAAAGGGGGTGTGCGTAATCCCAGCAAAATAATGTTGAATTTCAGGATTTGAGTTGGATAGATTTTTAGTGCGTAACGTCGTGTAATTGTGCGTGAAAGTTTTAAATTTGTGCGTCCAACCAATAAGTAGATATTCGAAAAAAACGCGTTTTGCCAGGAATACGTCATCCCAGCTACACATTTTTTTCCCAATGGACGTACGAGAAAAAAAATAGGTCCATGAATTAGTGCGTTTTAAGAGGTAAATGTGCGTGCTAAAATTAAATTTGTGCGTCATAACACTTCGAAGATATTCAGTTTTTTGCTGGGATGACGTTTAACCATTTCTTATATCTCTTAAACGGTTAAACGTATAGACGTGATTTTTTTTACACATATTACTATGAATTTGTGCGTAATGTTTGTAAAAACAGAATTCAAAAAAAAATTACCGTTCAGTTTTTATAATTAAAAAATAAAATAACGTTATTAGGTCCTAGTACTTTAAATATGACCTCTAAAGATAAACTTATACCGTTGATTTGTCCCTTATAACGGCTCACAGTATCTTATCAAGTTTCATTGGAGTATTTTAAGTATTTATTGATTTATGAAGAAAATTACTACGACAGGACTACGATATTTTTCGACATTTAATTGGTCGAGTATTTTATGAGTTGGCTAATTAAAATTTCTACCAATAATTAGTGCGTCAGCTCATTTATCCATCTGCAAAAATATAGCCCAATACACAGATAAATTATAGAAATATAATCAAAAAACCTATAAGATGCGCAATACAATGATAAACCGACAAAGTTTGAATAGCCACAAAAAAGCGACCGTGTCATATATCGTGCTAACCTTCCAAAATTGATAGTATTGTGCCATTTCTTTTCTGGTACATGTGCGCACAAAATTATTAAGCTTTTTATTAATCATACTATAATATTATAAATGCGTGCATTATTATAAAGTATGTTTGTTTGTTGGTTTGTCCTTCCATCACACCGCAACAGAGTTACAGATTGACGTGATTTTTGCATAAGTGACCCGTTACATTTATTCCGAAATATTAGAGTTCCCACGGGATTTTAACAAACAAAAGCAAACAGTCCTATTGTCTGGTCACAAGCCATAATTAAACAATATAGTTTTCTGGAAACTGTTAAACTAAGCCACCCGTTCATCTTCAAAACACGGCAATAAAACTGAATTTTAAAACTAATAGGTAGGTACCAAAGGTTCCGACCACAGCCATCTTTACTTACAAGCCATGCTATTAAGTTTGGCAACGTCGCAATTAGGATCCGCCGTGAATCTGTGGCATAAACCGATAGAGCTACAAGTGTACTAGTGGACAGCTTTCTATAGGCTGTATCTAGTTATATTTACAAACACGATGCACCTACTTACATTACAAATACATAAAATCATTAGTTTTTGAAATTACGTATTGACCACATACAGCCCATTTACTTAATGTAAGGCAGTACCTAGTAGGTATGTCTTTCGTAAGAATGTAGGAACTTAAAACTTGTTTGAAACTTTGAAGATCTACCTACTATTTCACTAAAATAAAACATAAATGAGGGTTAATAGATATTTTATTTCCTATTATAATTAGACTTAACAGTTATTTTATTTCCTGTCCTTTGTGATTGTCCTTTTCTTGGGCTTGCTGATGTAGTTCTTGACGACGCTCGCTGTTTATACAGCTGTTCCCTTTTAGAGGGATCCATCTTAGATGTTTTTTCGCACGTAACTTAGGTAACGCAAATTCTTAGGTAGGTTAGGGAAAATATGGGGCACTGCACCAGCTACTAGTTGATTCAACGTGATTTATCTCCATTTCTAGATTTTTTTACTATTTTGTTACTGTTGATTATTTTTATTGTTATGTTAATATGACAAATTATGTTAATACAATAATTTTAGATTACCTACTTAATTTACAATCGGTATTCAGTCAGAATATTGATCAACTAAAACTTAGAAAATAAAAAATATATTGAACTGTTCTGTTGTTTTAATTTTCACTAACTATTATGTACGTACCTGTACTTAAGTGCGAAAAAAGTAATGGTACAATACTATCAATTTTGGAAGGTTAGCACGATATATGACACGGTCGCTTTTTTGTGGCTATTCAAACTTTGTCGGTTTATCATTGTATTGCGCATCTTATAGGTTTTTGATTATATCTCTATAATTTATCTGTGTATTGGGCTATATTTTTGCAGATGGATAAATGAGCTGACGCACTAATTATTGGTAAAAATTTTAATTAGCCAACTCATAAAAAACTCGACCAATTAAATGTCTAAAAATATCGTGTCCTGTCGTAGTAATTTTTTTCATAATTCAATAAATACTTAAAATACTCCAATGAAACTTGATAAGATACTGTGGGCCGTTATAAGGGATAAATCAACGGTATAAGTTTATCTTTAGAGGTCATATTTAAAGTACTAGGACCTAATAACGTTATTTTATTTTTTAATTATAAAAACTGAACGGTTATTTTTTTTTAAATTCTGTTTTTACAAACATTACGCACAAATTCATAGCAACATGTGTAAAAAAAATCACATCTATACGTTTAACCGTTTAAGAGATATAAGAAATGGTTAAACGTCATCCCAGCAAAAAACTGAATATCTTCGAAGTGTTATGACGCACAAATTTAATTTTAGCACGCACATTTACCTCTTAAAACGCACTAATTCATGGACCTATTTTTTTTCTCGTACGTCCATTGGGAAAAAAATGTGTAGCTGGGATGACGTATTCCTGGCAGAACGCGTTTTTTTCGAATATCTACTTATTGGTTGAACGCACAAATTTAAAACTTTCACGCACAATTACACGACGTTACGCACTAAAAATCTATCCAACTCAAATCCAGAAATTCGACATTATTTTGCTGGGATTACGCACACGCAAAGGGGTTGACTATTAAATCTATGAGCAGTCCTGCTAATACCGGGATAGATATATGAATAAAATTCAAACGTAGGTACTGCTTTCCAGTTCTGCTAATAGATGGCGATGTAGCTAAATCGCGCATATATATTGTATTGTATTCGTAAATAGAATAAAAATACAAGTACCTACTTTTGAATCGTCAAAGGCATCTACCACCAAATAGTGCTCGTGATACCATCCCGGGCTCACTTGGTCACGAGACTGCTGCGCTCCAACTCTCTCTCATAAGAGATGAATGAGATTTTTTAAGTTATAGTCCTGAAGTAGCCCGCCGCAAGTAGATGTATACTGTTTGTCGGGTCATGTGACCAAGAGTGTTCGTCCACACTGAATACGCGGTGACTAGAGGCCTGTGGCGGGCGTGCGGTGGCCACAGTGACGTCCAAGCGGGTAGAGCGTTCAGGTGTTGCAAACCATGACGAGGATTTGGTATTTTTACTAGATAGTCCGATCCTGAGATGGGAGGTGCTAAGCACAAAAGATGGTGTGCATGAAATAAATAAAAACAGAGAAATAAATCGCGAAATTTTTAATTTGCATGAAGAATTGAGATTGTACCCCAAAAAATTCTTTAAGTACACTTGATTACTGTGGTGTGGATGTTTGCTTTGCCATATAGCTGGTTTAGAGTGAATTGTACTAATAAACAGTTCGGTATTTACCGCCATTTTACCTAAATTACATGAGCAGACGCGCAAACGCCGAGCGATAAGACCGACCTGCCCCCCAATTGTGTAAGAATAACCATTTCATGGCTATCGCAATCGTCAGGAAATTCTGCCATTTGATTGGTTGATTCGCTGTTTACATTTTTTCACAGCCAATCAAAGGGCAGAATTCTTGACGATTGCGATAGCCATGAAATGGTTATTCTTACACAATTGGGGGGCTGGTTTGATACCCCCGCATCCGCGCGTTAAGTCGCTTGTTGCCTAGGCCCTTAATGTGGACATAACGCGCGGATAGGAACGTTTGAAAACTACGCACGCTATGTCGCTTAGGCCCGTCGCGCTAGGCGCCCGCCTTAGTCACTACACTATGGACGCAAACGGCGCGGCGGTTTCATATGTTAGATATTTCGCGCCCGCCCTCGCAACCGCGCTAGGCTGGCAGTGTGGACGCACACTCTAGAGTCTGGCTTGGTTCTTCCTGCTGTCTGCCTGTGTGTTTGTTCAGACTTTGAGCATCATCATCATTATCATCATGATCCCGGGTATCTTTAAAACAAGAGTGAATAGGCATCTTCTAGGTAAACGCGTCCCATCTTAGGCCGCATCATCACTTTCCATCTGGTGTGATTGTGGTCAAGCGTTTGTCTATAATGAATAAAAAATGATCAGCCCATCGCCGGCTCACTACAGAGCACGGGTTTCCTCTCAGAGTGAGAAGGGTTTTGGCCAAAGCCTACCACGCTGGCCATGTGCGGATTGACTAGAAGATCTTCACACACCTTTGAAACATTATGGAGAACTCTCAGGCATGCAGGTTTCCTCACGATGTTTTCCTTCACCGTTAAAGCAAGTGATATTTAATTACTTAAAACACACATAACTCCGAAAAGTTAGAGGTGCGTGCCCGGGATCGAACACCCGACCTTCGATTAGAAGGTGGACGTCCTAACTACTAGACTATCACAGCTTTGAGCTACTTTCAGCGATACCTCTTAAAAACATCTGAACTGTCTACTGACTAAAACCAAATAATGAAACATCTAGTTAATAAATATTGGTGTTATAGTGGTACTGATTCTGAGCACAACCTAATTTTAGAGTATTCGCATCCTCTTCTTACTAATGTAATATGAAAAGGACAGATGCAGTTTGACAGTTTTAAATTTAATTTTTAGATGGTAAGCCAGTCGCGAGTCTACTGTTTAAATTTGTAGCGTGCACTAAAATTTAGAGTCTTTAAATGTAAAGTTCATGTTCTGTCCCTTAGCATCGTTAAAAAGAAAAGGATGCAGATACTCTAAATTTAGTTTAGAGCAAGACAACGGAATCGGTGTAGCCACCTAACTAGCTAGGCATTGGAGTCTATAGAAGACAGCTATATACGGTTGGTACATATTTATATGCACACTGAGAATCTGAACTGTATGACATAGCAAGGAGGATGATGTATAAAGTAGGTACATTAGGTTATTACTAAACGATGTAATTATTTCAAAAACAAAGGCTAATCGTGTACTATTTTGTTTTAGTACGGAGAACATACCAGGAACATTAAATAAATCCGACAATTGGGCCGACTCTTCATTTGGTCGAGAAGTTATGAACGTAAGTTTTATATGCAATGTAAAAAGGTATTCAGATGTTTTTTTTCCCATAGATGGCATTAGTATATAGTTAAATCGCAGTATTGTTTGCTCTGCAAAAAATAAACGAAAAGGTTGAAGCAATATTTTATGACATACAATAGACAATTTTATGTTATTTTATTAAGGTGGTGAAGAAAAACAACACGAGCTATAAGAAAGCAGTGCAGAGTGATTCAGAGGAGTCTGCTTGCGACAGTGAGCTGGATGATTTGTTGGACGAGGCACTTGAAGTGGAGGGACCGACGCCACCCAAAATTAATAAGGTGACTGAAGTAAATTATATATATATAAATACGCAATACATGTTGAGGGGTACCGTATCTTTTTTGTCTGTTGTATCGTGTTAACTTACAGACAAAAACAGTCTAAATATTTTCTTACAGACAAGAAATAGTTTTAACTATATTTTCTGACACACAATATTGATAGTCAAAGTTAACTATAGTTTTATTAAAATTTTGTACACATTTTTAACAACTTTCTAATTGATAAAAACTTATTTAAAGGAAAAATATTTCTTATTCAGTTCCTACTCAAGAAACATTAATACTTTCATGTAAATGAATAGAAGACGTCCTCATATTTTGGCCAAAATTATAAAAATAATAAATAGCAATAACAATTGCAAGCGAAAAATTTTTGTGTCTATTAAAGTTTCATTGTTTTATGAAATGGGTGCTTTTCATAAAGCTTTTAGGCTTCGCCCGTCTTTAGTTAAAAATAGCTTGTTTTGGACTCGAGTATATACTTGGCCATAATGTGATGACCCTTGCAGCACGACAGTCTGTCGTCATCCAGTTTCGTGTACCAGGAGAAGGGGAAATTCAAGTCGCCGCTGAAGACGCCGAGCCCAGCTCTGACGCCCGCCGGGCCAGACCGCGGGAATGAACTAGTGCACAGCGTCAGCTTCTATAGGCGTATGCAAGCAGTGAGTTCCATTTTATTCATCATGATCAACCCATCTCCGGCTCACTACAGAGCACAGGTCCCCTCTCAGAGTGAGAAGGGTTTTTGGCCATAGTCTACCACGCTGGCCAAGTGCGGATTGGCAGAAAGTGCGGATTGGCAGACTTTTTTTGGAGATTGGTGCCATTTCATTATGGGACTAGATTTTTTAGCAGAGCAGTATGTGGTCCATATGAATGAGCGTGACAGAGCAAAAGATTAGCTTCATTTATCTCGATTAACTAAGATTAGCTAAACTAATATCTGGCATGATTTCCTAGACTTTCATAGTAGTAGTAGTTTCCGAACAAAATAGTATAAGTGCCGCAAATTGCTAATGCGCGTGGCCGCCATTTTAGTGACGTCAGCACTAGACTGAAGTTTCGAGCTGATGATTCTTATTTCGGCTGACGTCATTTCAATGTTAATGAGACATGGTGCCAGCGCAATAGCAATTTGCGGGACTTATATCAGGTCCAATGTGTGAGGTCCATTCAAGTGATTACCGTAGCCCATGAACATTTGCAGCACCAGAGAAACCGCCAATGCGTTGCCGACCTTTCAGTAATTTATTCTGAACTTATTCTCTGATTTTATGTTTAAACTAGCTTATGCTCGCGACTTCGTCCGCGTGGACTGCGCAAATTTCAAACCCCTATTTTACCTTCTTAGGGGTTGAATTTTCAAAAATCCTTTCTTAGCGCATGCCTACGTCATAATACCTATTTGCATGCCAAATTTCAGCTCGATCCGTCCAGTAGTTTGCGCTGTGCGTTGACAAATCAGTCAGTCAGTCAGGCAGTCACCTTTTCCTTTTATATATTGAGGTAATATGTATTTATAATTGCAGGGCTCAACACCATCCACACCCATGCGGGTAATCCGCCACACGTCGCCCGAGCGCGAAATCCCGCCCACTCCAGAACCTGTAGCCGCCGTCACCACTGTCCGACAGCGGATAAAGGAACTGCACAACGAAATATCCAAACAACAGACTGTTATATCACAGGTATTTTTACAGTTAATTTTATGGCCGGGCCGCATTACACGGGCGCTATTCTGCATAGCGGAATACAAATAGCGTCAAAATATTATTTCAATCATTGCGTTTGGTGCATGTCGCACAAGAGCGGCGCTATACAGTGTACATGCTGCGACATCCATATGCATACTAATATTATAAATGCGAAAGTGTGTCTGTCTGTTTGCTAGCATTTTACAGCCCAACAGTTTAACCGATTTTGATGAAATATATAGTATAGAGTTAGCTTATATCTCGGGGAAGGACATAGGATTTTATCCTAAAAGGTTCCCGCAGGGTTTTTAAAAACCTAAATCCACGCGGACGAAGTCATCATCATCAGCGCCGCTGTTATGCGGTACAGCCTTTAATCGCGTGGATCTAGATTTTCAAAAATTCTTGGAATCTCGATTTTTTGAGATAAAAAGCTTAGCGTGTACGCCGTGAAAACGTAACATACAGGCAGTCATACATCCGCATTTATAAGTATAGAAACGAATAGATATATTGCTTACATCTGTCTCTTCCATTTAATATGACATAGAATGTAGAAGTTAAAATGTATTCTATTTTGTTTTTGTTTCAGGCGAGTCAAGCACTGAATCTTTGCGCTTCGACAATAGAGTTCAGTGGATCGACAGAGCAAGCAGAAGGCGAAAGGCTACTTTTATTGGCGAGTAAGTAAAATATTAACTGGCACTTAATTTGCATGGAAAAAAGTCTGAGTTCTAAAGGAGTTTTACTACTAAACTTCGATTTTGCTATTTCTTCTTTGCAAGGCCACACCATTTTGAGTGTGGCGGATAGATAACGAATTCTCACTCATCTTTCTTGATTCTACCACAACTAAGAAAGATCGACTTTGTAACTACTCCTTTGTCACAAAGCTCCTTGGTCCCCCCTACTGATTTGCTCGCCTTTGCTAATACAATAGCAAAGGGGAGCGAGCGTTCGGTGCCTATCAGCCACAGCCGCAACTTTTCTGCACTGCTCGATCTGTTCGCGCCATAAGAAGTAAAGTTCGACTCTGTAAGCCATCAGCATGTCGATTTCGAAAAACCTGCATTATTACAAACGCAATTGTTGAGATTGGCTGAATTTATGCGATTCTTGTTGCATCAATGCATTGTACCCAATAGTCAGCGAGCGTCAATCAATCAGAGGGGATTGCGATCGTGATATTGTAGCTGTCATTCTACCGCAATCGAGCTCAGTAGGGCGATTGTCTAAAACCTGCATCAATCATTATTACAATCTCAATTGTTCTGATTGGCTGAATTTGTACGATTCTTGTTGCAACAATGCATTGTAGCCAATAGTGAGCGCACGTTAACCAATCAGAGATGATTGCGATCGTGACATTGTAGCTGTCATTCTCCCGCAATCGCGCAGCAGGTTCATGTCAAATGAGATAATTTTGTTGCAGCTCATCGTCGCCAAGCGTGCCTCCATGAAGTCCAGCGTCTCCAAGTAGAAGGCGCAGGCGCGGCTGCCACGGCCGGTATGGCCACATTACACATGAACAACCTCAGGGTGCCACTGAGGAGAGACTACGTGCGACAGTTGCATGCAGGTACACGACCTAGAGCAGTTTAGAAGATACTCTTTTTTTAATAGAAATAACGAGTAAATGAGCAGGCGGGTCACCTGATGTTAAGTGATTACCGCCGCCCATGAACATTCGCAGCAGAGGAACGGCCGATGCGTTGCCGGCCTTTCAGGATATTGTTGGCCCGCCCTTTGAATAACTCCTTGTTGTAATCTAGTGGGAACACCGCCTAGGAGGCGGGAGTTGATTCCAGTTTGCCGTGCGTGGAAAGAAGGATCTGGCACAACGGACAGGCACCAGACACCCAGGTGGTGAGGGTAAAATTGCTTACGGTGGCGCTCGTAACTAAACCACGTGTTTCTCTGTCTCTTACCACCAGATTAGATAGCAGTCAAGGCTAATTGAATTTCAAACAACAACCTTTGGCTTATGTACTAGACTGGTCATTCCGAACTAAAAATATTGCGCCCTAAAGTGATGTTTGCATCGAAATTTGGGACTGTATAGAGATAGCTTGCATCCCGGAAACGGACATAGTCTTATTTTTATCCCGGAAAAATAAAAAAATCCCATGGGATTTTTACAAACGTGGTCAAAGTTGCGGATATCATCAAAAATAAATAAATTTTGAAGTCGGTCCTTCGGTCCGGATTTGAATCAGTAATTCGTGTTTATAGATGGCGCCGTAGGACACCACGCAGTGTGTCTGCTCAAGTGCAGGGACCGCGTGCTGGCCACCAGCATGCAGCTCACTAAACCCAACGCGCCACAGCACTTTCCTGACGAAATACGCATGGATGGACTTACTAGTGATTTCAAGGTAAAACAACTTCTTACGAATTTGTACAAATAAAATCCTGTATGACGCTTCCAAACTAAAATAGGACGGAATTTCCATCATGTTGTGGTGTCATAGTTGGAAATATAGTTTCGAGAGACAGTTGACACTTAAAGCTGTCCTATTCTTAGTTTGAACGCGTAGTACTTTATCTCGCTCACTTATATGATACTTATGGTATGGGCAAATGAGAGAACGAGAAAATGCAACACGTAGCATTTTGCAGGTTGCAATTTGTCTCTTACTCTGTCCAATGAATGAGAGCAGAGAGCTTCGTAGTTTTGCACTGTGTCAAAAAGCAGGCATGTTAAACATTCTTTATGATGATAATAAAATAAAAGAAGATGAGTTTCGCTGCCGTTCGTTGCGTTCGTTCTTTTGTTTCATTTCTTACTCTGCTCAGCCATTGATATGCGTTTCTTTGCTGCATTTCGTTCTTTCGGTTCACTAGGCACTAAGCGAGTCCCCGCTTAATCTAAATATATAAAAGGAAAAGGTGACTGACTGACTGACTGATCTATCAACGCACAGCCCAAACTACTACACGGATCGGGCTGAAATTTGGCATGCAGATAGCTATTATGACGTAGGCATCCGCTAAGAAAGGATTTTTGAAAATTCAACTCCTAAGGGGGTGAAATAGGGGTTTGAAATTTGTGTAGTCCACGCGGACGAAGTCGCGAGCATAAGCTAGTGGTTATTAAGAAACTTCGCTTGATAATTATCGTTATTTTCAAAGGGAAATATTGAGTGCCATAATTTTATACTTGCAGGTTACTGTAGAGATCTATCTCCTACAAGCATCCAAGGAGGTTCTACCCCATGATGTCAAATATCACATTTCAAGCAAAAAGGTTTGTAGAAACTTCCTACAACTATGGTATCCACAAAATATGTTGGAATCACTACTCATATTATAAAAACTAAAGTGTTTGTTTGTTGGTTTGTCGTAGCAATCACCTCGCAACAGATCAATGTGATTTTTGCATGCTATAGTTAAAA
This sequence comes from Maniola hyperantus, assembly GCF_902806685.2. NCBI lineage: Eukaryota > Metazoa > Arthropoda > Insecta > Lepidoptera > Nymphalidae > Maniola > Maniola hyperantus. Next base: position 3,817,234 of record NC_048542.1, read on the forward strand.
ACATAGAAAGTGACATAGGCTATTTTTTATCGCTGGTAAACAAACAGTTCCTGCGGGATGGCATACCATTTTTTACGCTTTAATGATTCTTAAAGCGTTAAATTAAAGCGATTAAAGTTTAATCCTTCAATCAAGCAGCAAAAGATCAACACGTTACGTGATTTTTCGTACAGATATAGTGACATACCTAGTACCTAGACACCTAGATACCTAGACACAGGTGAACTAGTTTAGAGTCAGATCTACCACCCGCACAGATTGCCAAATTATTACTTTAAAGAGTTTTCTGGTTTAATTATTAGGTACCGGTTTTTAAAATATTTCTGTAGTCTTTACAAACTTGTGTGCATCACTACCCATATTATAAATGCGAAAGTGTGTTTGTTTGTTGGTTTGTCCTTCAATCACGTCGAAACGGAGCACCGGGTCGACGTGGTTTTTTTGCATGGGTATAGTTTTATGACCTGGAGGATCATAGAGGGATCATAGGGAGGATATAGGCTACTTTTTATCTCAGAAAATTAAAGAGTTCTCACGGGGTTTTTAAAAACCAAAATCCACGCGTATGAAGTCGCGGGCATCAGCTTTTATCCCGAATCGTCGAATTCATCAGATTAGTTTTTATCCCGAAAAAAAAGTCCCCACGTGGTTTTTAAAAACCAAAATCCACGCGTATGAAGTCGCGGGCATCAGCTTTTATCCCGAATCGTCGAATTCATCAGATTAGTTTTAATCCCGAAAAAAAAGTTCCCACGGGGTTTTTAAAACCTACATCCCCGTGAACGAAGACGCGGGTACTATCTAGTTTCAATTAACTTAATTTCCAGGGTAACTCAAAGCTCCTGACTCCTAAGTCGAAGGTATCGGAGCTGAAGGCGCCGCGCGTGCAAAGCCCGGCCGGGCCTCACTCAGTGCGCAGTCCGCAGTTCCAACTTCACGGGTACTGCATATTCGCCCTGCCGCAGGCCACTCGCAAGAGTTTCACTCTTAATAAGGTAACACTTCTTTCCTCCTTTATATTCCTCCTGTATTCCTCCTTTTTTTTTTAAGAATATTAGCCATGTTAAATGACTAATATTCCCCTTTCCTCTCCAACTAAGCGTCAGGCTTGTGCTAGGAGTAGGTAGGTACGACAATAGTGCAACGGGCGGGGTTTGAACCGTCGACCTTTCGGTTTTAAGTCCACTCCTTTACCAGTTGAGCTAATGCTATTGAGGCTCTAAAACCCTCATTGCTGAGGGTCGTGACCCCTTTCCATTAATCCTGTAATGGTCGGAGTTCTCTTGGGATAATAATGCGGTGAGTTTCCAGATCCTTCCGCATACAACTCACTAAGAGAACGAGAATTCGACTCTTAGTTTTTTTTGGGTAATTGGTGATAATAACCGGGACCGACGGCTTAACGAGCTTTCCGAGGTAAAGTCGGTCAGCCATCCAGTTACCGACTTGGGTCAACGTAGCTTAGCAATCCATTGATACGCGTTGTTACAACTGTGCCACACATCAGGGTCCGAGTGACTGTCTCGCCTGCTCGGCAGAGAAAAAGACGTAAATCTCAGCAAAAAGAGTTTTACGTTGAATCAGTGAAAGAATTGTCATAATCTTAAATTATGATTTGCTTAGAGCACATCTTTGTTTATCGCCAATCGTTTATGATTTTTTTTGTAGCGGTTTTGGTGTTATTTAGTCCTTAGTACATCCTTTGTTTAGGTCCCGCACGGCAGTCCCTTAGATGGCTCCATCTTCGTGGACATCAAAGCCCGCGTCGTGGTGCCATCACCGGAACCACACGCAGCTTTCCTCACTGCTTTTGACGACGTGTCGGGCCTTGGTGCGTGGCATCGCCGCTGGTTCCGTCTGCAACCACCTAGGCTTGCCTTCTGGAAATATCCCGATGACGTGCAGAAGAAGGTATGTCTGTTTATCATTGTATCGCCTAGACGTCACTAATCGGAGTTGCATCACAATATCGAAGTTCACCAATGAGCGTGAATAGGTTGGTCAATAGTGCGAGTGAACTCACTGCAGTGACATCTAGTGCGTAATGTGGAAGTTATAGTGACGTTCTCACGTCAAATGTCGCGCGGTGGTTCCCTCCCCGGATTCTTATGCATCTTTTTCACCACTTTTGAATGTATGTCTCTTCTAATCATTGCACTTTTATAACAGCAACTTTCCCTAAACAAACTAAAAGTCGCTATTTGGAGTTTCATGACACTACAGAAGTTCATTCAACATTGTGGCTAATTCCGTTGTACACAATCTCTAAACTAAACTAAAATGATATGTCTAAATCTATTGCTATCCCTTTCATAATATTGCTTGCAGAAAAGGATAGCACTAGATGTAGACCTGTTAATTTAGTTTAGGTTTAGAGATTGTGTGAAAGCGAATCGGCCCCATTGTAATAGGAACCACAAATTCTCTAGAGTGTGCACTAGATGTCGCTGTACAGATTTCACTGTACAGCGACATCTAGTGCATAATATAAAAAGCGAGGAAGACAATCCCAGCTATTAGGCTAGTTACTAGAATAGATGTGGAGAGAGTTCTCTCCTAAAAATAGGTGTAGCTGAACTAATTTAGACGATAGAATTTGTTGCAGGCGTCCGGAAGTTTGCGCGTAGATACGTTTTGGCGATTCATTTTTGATTCCCAATTCCCATTACAGATGCCAATCGGCGACATAGACCTAACAACGGTGATATCAGAACGTGTCACAAGAGCACCGAGAGACCTGTGCGCCAGGCCGAACACGATCCTCCTCGAGTCCTCCGTACCCGCTGGTCTCATCGTCCCGGACACCGGCTCCTTGGTGTACGTGCGCAGCTCCGACGGCTCGGTCAGGAGGCGCCACTTGTTAGCCGCTGATACTCCCAAAGACCGCGACATTTGGCTCGACAAGTTGAACAGTGCGTTGGAATTTGTTCGCTGTACTGCTGCTGATGAAGAAGAATAGTGTATATTACTTTTCCTTAATTAACTTAAAGGAAAAACCCCGACAAATGTTAGTCGGACTCGTACACGGACAGTTCCGTACCATCGTACAAGATTATGCACTTTTATTATGTTTTACATGGCGGCCATTTTGTAATTTTTATTGTTTGTTGATATAACAGCAATAGTAATTAGAAATGCACAATCTGTGGAAATTTCAACTCTTTACCTATTTAAGTGTTGAAATGATATATTTTTTGGGCAGGCTATGTCTGCTCTGCATGGTATGTTTTATTTAGATTTAGTTGTTAGATATCAATAGAATATAAATTGTAAGATTTTGTATTTAAACCCACCTATAAAATAACCACACTTGTCATATGCTGTTAAGTATATAATAGGTATTTCGCAATGTTTTTGTATCAAAATCCGCCTATTAATTCTTGAATATATAAATCAATAAAGGTTATTTTAGACGTGCCACACCGCATCAAAAAATATTACATATGATTTAATGGTAACCGTATTGTAACGTTAACTGCCTATCATGTAATTAAACCTCAGATAGTGCGGAGTGCCAACACTTTCTGTCTTCAGTTTCTGGTCTTCTACATCAAATCTGTACCAGCCACTTTTCGGATGGTCCACTCGAGAACATTTGACTTCTTGTGTGATATCAATCAATCAATCATTCAATCAGCCTGTTTGCGTCCACTGCTGGACATAGGCCTTCCCAAGAGTGCACACACGATCCTCCGCCTTCCTCATCCACCCACTTCCCGCTACCTTCTTAAGGTCGTCAGTCCAGCGGGTTGGAGGTCGTCCCACACTGCGCTTGTTGATACGCGGACTTGTGTGATGTGGTCCGTCTGAATGGATACTATCTGCTGAATATAAAATATATTATAAGAACTGCTTTACGGCCTCACTGTTTAAAAACAAATGAAAGGTACTCTCAACAAGATTCAGATGATTCATCTATTGTTACCATACCATAGATAGATAGAACTACGAGTATAATATGTAATGGCCAGCCATAAAAAAATTATACAGACTGAATTATTTAGTTTTAATTCATGAAGAATAAATACATTATTGTAATTAATCAGAATTCGAAATTAAAATTTGCATACATTTTAATATAAATACTTATTATTTTTATAATTAGATATAATATTCACAAATATTGATACTTACGTAGTACTTATACTGTATTAATAATAATTAATTATTATTAAATATGAAATAATTTTAATATTTGATAAATGATATGTAATGCAATTTATTTACATTTAATTATAGTGGTACAAATAGTTTTGTGTAAGATAAGTAGGTTAGGATTTTTTCATAATTTTACTATTAATCGAAAGTAGTAATAGTTAATTTTAGCACATTTTAATCGTGATCAATAAACTGCCTGGCGAACTAAAAGTATAGATAGACCTTTTATATTTCATTTGAAATAGAAAATATTCTGTAAACGACCTGAATTATTTGTTCGCAAGTTCATATTGTCGTTTTTGATAAAATATTTTATTTGGATTTTGGAATTTAAAATATTATGTTTTTGGCTTTACTTTGGGACTTCTTATCAAAGACGCAAATTATGGTCAAATGAATTATTATTATATATTAATGTAAAGTGGTTTCGTGTTGTAATTTTATCAAAAAGCATGTTTTGCATGTATGGCCATGCAAGCCAATATTGCAATAATTTTGTGTTTATTTTATCATAAAGCTATCCATTGTATATAAAATCAATTTATTTTAACAATAAACTACTGATATAATCGACCAATGGCTTTTTTCTCATATTTTGTTAAAACCTTAACTTACGCATGATATGCTAAGGGTCGATTCACACAATTTTACATGGCATATTGACCTCTAGAATAACTTCTAGTGCATTACGCTGTGGAGATAGAGGTCAATAATTATGCTATGCAAAATTTTAGATACAGCTTTGAGAATAGCTTCGTGCACTATATTTCTTTGTAGTTTATACGTGGCAGTCCGAAACACGGACGACGGAAGCGAATTCCACACCTTAGTGGTTCATACATTCGTACATTTCAATAATGCCAGATTAAAGAAAAACCTACAGTCGAATTGAGAACCTCCTCCTTTTTTTGAAGTCGATTAAAAAGAGGACTACATCAGTTGCGCAGCGTTTATTGATTTTCAATAATAAATAATTAAATACAGATCATTTAAAGTCCCCTGTACGTACAGTATACATTATACAATAATGTTAGATGGCGCTAGATATTGTATGTAACTATTTCTCATCTTCGAAATTTTCTCGGATGTCCTCTGGTTCTAGTCGGCGGTGTTTGAGTTTGTCGTCTGTGGACATCTCTTGTTTCAACTCGTGCTGGGAAAGAAATAGTACATATTAGTATTAGCGCTTTAACGTCGCTGTTATCTGGAGATGGTATATTACCAGTGGCGTGCACAGTGTTTGAAGCCAGGGTAGGCATTAGTTAGGTAGAAACCTGTTTACTGGCAGGTCATCATGAAAAATATGCATTGAGCTATTACAACTGGGGTAAGCTGTGCATTTATGCCTCTATGACCTGCACGCCACTGTATATTACCTATTACCTTATTCCGACAGTGAACATCATAGAATAGGATTATATCAGGTGAACATCACAAAACAAACCATCCATTTTATCCAAGGTATTAATTTGCCGAACTTTGAGGTTAAATATAATATTTAGGCATTTGCTTCAAAAAAGTGGATCTAGGCTAGTTATACCGACGATAATTATAATCGTCGATCAGACTTTTGCAGCAGTAGGTAGGTACTAAAGTAGGTATCTACTAACCAGAGTAAGTGCTAATACGTTGCTGACTATTTAGAAATTCGTCATCCAATGAAGACAGCTTACCAGTGCTGCGGGCTAAAATAAAAACAACTGGTGGGATCTCTTTTTCCAGACCAGTCACAACTAAACTTCACCTGGGCAGACACTATTGCCCACGATGCAGCATGCACAGCGCAGCGTTGGCTCTTATACGTCTGTTATGAAGAAGAAAACTCACCAGAAAGTGCCGGCAGATTCTTGCAAACTGTCCACAGTCGAATACAGCTGGCGGAGATCTCTTTCCGCCCGACCAGTCTCTGCTGAACGTCACCTGGGCGGACACCAGTGCTGCCAGCACGCACAGCGTTAGCATTGTCACACATCTAGTGGGAGAACAAACACTGTCGTCACAAATATACTTAAATGTTTTTTCATAGCCGATGCCCGCGCCTTCGCGAGCATTTGGTTTTTTTGAAAATCCCGTGGGAACTCTGATTTTCCTGGAAACGTTTCCCGGAAAATCAGAGTCCATATATATATAGTCATATCCATGCATAACATCACGTCGATCCGTTGCTCAGTTGCAGCGTGATTGATGGACAAACTAAGTACCTAGGTAAATTAAAAATTTAAAAACCCTCTAAAAAGTAAAAAATAATATAATGTATTGGCCCTTTAAGTTTAATATAAATAGTAAAATTAATATCGTAATTATTTCGTTTCCTGTTATTATCACACTAACATCTGATATAGCCGTAAATTAACCTAAGAGTCGAATTCTCGTTCTCTTAGTCGAGTTGTATGCGGAAGGATCTGGGAACCCACCGCATTATTATCCCAAGAGAACTTCTAATTACATGATTAATGGAAAGGGTCGCGACCCGTAGTAATGAGGAATACGACTATAAAGAAGAACTTTTTCACAAACTATTAAACATTTAGGTTACAATCAGAACTCGCCTGCATCTAGCGGAATGCATTTTTCCCGACCACTGTATCAACTAGCCGTGGACACTTGGACAGTTTTGATCATGAACAAATATCAAACGAAATTGAAGAATATCAAAGATGTGTTACCCTTATATATCTGTTTGTATTGTATTGTATTGTACTGCGCATCTCCATATCGCATCATATAGGAGGCGTACGTGTCGGGAATCGCCGAGCGCGATCCGGGGATCACCTGAAAATAGTGTTTGTATTTTGTGTGATTATTGTATTACTTGCCTTATTTTATTTTATTGTAGTACTAAATGATACTACATCACCGCGACATCGTCCTCGTGGACTTTTCCAACCCGAACTGTGTAAACGGGACTATTACTAAGCCTCTGCCTCCGCTGTTTGTCCGTCCGTCCGTCCGTCTATCAGTCTCAAGAACCGTAATTAGATAGAGAGTTGAAATTCTCGCAGAATGTATATTTATATTGCCGCTATAACAAGAAATAATAAGGTTTCAAAATGGCTGCCATGAAAATTTGAAAAAATTAAAAAGTGTTATTTCTTGTACGATGGTACGGAACGCTTTGTGTGCAAGTCCGACTTGAACTTGACCGATTTTTTAAATTGCGTGGGAACTCTTTGATTTTCCGGGATGAAAAGTAGCCTCCAGTCTCCAGGGTGCTAGTTATTTCTACCATAGATCAAACTCAAAGATGATGCGCGCTACTTTGTCGATGTGTCGATGTAAACCTTAATCATTCTAAGAGATAATAAAAAGAATACCCGGCTGAGTTTGTTGTGGGCTCTTCTCAGACCTGGGCGCGTTTGGAACCCTCGTAGCTTTAGTTTTAAGTACGTATTAATTATCACCACTATATCATATCATCTTACAAATAAAAATTTATAACAATCAGGAAGCGTAAAATTTTACCAATTCTGAATGAATGATTTGAGTTTGAGTTTGAGGTAAAATTTCCTAGTTTGTGAGTTGGTATTCAGGGGGTACCTAATCTCCGGAACTAAGGGAATCCGATTCTGAAAAAAATAGGTAGCAGGTACATTGCCCCCGAGTGCTGTATAGGCTATAAATTATACAAATATCACGCGCAAAAAAGAATTGCTATTTTGACGCACTTCTAACCTAATAAGAGACATGATCGGACTCTATTCTACAGTACGCAGCAGAAAGTAATGTGCCTTTAGAATGACATTTCGGCTTTGTAGAGCGTTGTCTCTGTCATTCATACCTATATTTTTTTTAAAGAACCCATCCTAACTGCTAATCAGGACTAATATTCCCCTTGTAAAGCTAAAGTAAAGCTTGTGCTAGGAGTAGGTACAACAATAGTGCAACGGGTGGGTTTTGAGCCGCCAACCTTTCGGAATTCAGTCCGCTCCTCAACCGTTGAGCTATTGAGGCTCAAATATGACGTGTTGTCGGTCTCAACGATAGAGACAATGTTTTACAAATCCGCTATCTCCTTCTAAAAGTCGATATACCTACATTATTTTCTGCCACGTACCTACCTACTGCAGTAGGTTTGGACTTGGGACGACCTCCCTAGCGCAGTGGTGAGCGCTGTGATCTTATTAGTGGGAGGTCCCGGGTTAGATTCTCTGCAGGGGAAATTTGGAATTTTATAATCTCCAAATTTTCTCTGGTCTGGTCTGGTGGGAGGCTTCGGCCGTGGCTAGTTATCACCCTTCCGGCAAATGCCGCGCCGCCAAGTGATTTAGCATTCCGGTATGACACCGTGTAGAAACCATGGGATATGGGTGTTATTAAAAAACTGCCGTATTCCTTCCAGGTTAACCCGTTTTCATCTTAGACTGCATCATCACTTAACACCAGGTGAGATTGCAGTCAAGGGCTTGTTCTTGAATCTTGTTGTACTTGTTGTATATGAGTAAAATACTTTAAAATTGTAATTGTTTCGAATTCTACATACTTACACCTCTCGACAGATCTGCTCTACATTTACACCAATTTACTTATGCAATTGTAGGGAATTCGCGATAAAGACAGGATTTTTAAAAACACACCTTTTTTCCTTTTAACACGTTTTTTTAATAGCTTTCAACCTCTGGGTTCTAGCCCTTTTAAGCCTCCTTTGCCTGGTAATGGTCCTAGGCTAACAATTGCTAGACAAATGATAAAATCTGAAAGATTTTAAGATACCGACTGCTGTTGTAATAACGTCCATTCATACATCAAACTCGTGGACACTACAGCTCATCGCACATTACAGCACGAGTCGCACAAACCGCACACGCCGCAAGCAACGCATATTCCATGTTGAAAACTAGCTTCTTCGTCCACCTGGATTTGGGTTTTCAAAAATCCCGAGGGAACTCTTTAACTTTCCAGGATAAAAGTAGTTTCCAGATCTTCAACTACATTCTTGTAAAAAATTAAGTCAATTCGTTGCTCAGCTCCGGCGTGATTGAACGACAAACCAACAAACAGACACACTTCCGCACTTATAATATAGGTAGTGATAGTGACTAGCTGACGCCTGTGACTTCGTCCACGTGGATTTAGGTTTTCAGGTGGTTACGAGGGGAACTCTTTGATTTTTCGGGATAAAAAGTAGCCTATGTCATTTTCCAGGTCTTTAACTATATCCATGGAAAATAAATCACGCTGATCCGTTGCTCCGTTGCGGCGTGAATGAAGAACAAACCAACAAACAAATACACTTTAATACTAGCTGACACCCGCGACTTATTTAAGTTTTAAAATCCCGTGGGAATTTTTTGATTTTTCGGGATAAAAGTAGTCTATGACACTCTCAAGGTCTTTAACTATATCCACGCAAAAAACATGTCGATTCCTTGCGACGGGATTGAAGGACATACAAACAGTGCGTAAAGAATCTTAAATTGTGCTATTGGCAAGGTGTTGTACTGTGCGATCAGTTCAAACTAAACATGAAAGGAATATTATTAGATAGGTATATAAATTCCTTTGACCACCCGCCCTTTCTCAGTGTGCACCGTGACAATACCTGAGACGGGACAGGTGTCCGAACAAACACCCTTTGAGAGCTCATCGGTTATTTATGTGTACGCGAAATAAACCTATTCAATAGCTTAACCTTAAACCAGATATTATAGTTTATTTAAAGGTTCGAGTAGGCAGATATAGCATTTTAAACAAATAATTTGGCGCCCGCGACTTCGTCCACGTGGATTTAGGTTTTTCAAAATCTCGTCGGAACTCCTTGATTTTTCGGAAAAAAGTAACCTATGCATTGACTTATATATTACTTCGTAAGAACAGGGCCATTGAACAAGCAAAATGGCACCGATTCATTGGTCCTAAAATGGTTATTTAGCACCAATGCAACCTCAGTGATGTCTGGATTGCAAACGGGTCGTTCATTAGTATCTGGCGCTGATTTATTTGGTTCCAAAACCGTGAAAAATTTTGTTCGCTTGGGCATATTATCTTGTCTTTATATCGATGAGCCTATGTCACTCTCCAGGTCCAACTATCCATGCAAAAAAAACACGTCGATCCGTTGCTCTATAGCGGAGTGATTGAAGGACAAAATATCAACAAACAAACACACTTTCGCGTATATATCATATGGGTAGTGATCACTCACTACCCATATGATATATATCTATCACTATCACTAGCTGATCACGTCATACTACCTACCTTATTATGCGTAAATCTCTACATAGTATAAAATAAAGTCGCTTCCCGCATCTGTATGTATGTATGTATGAACGCGTAGATCTTTTAAACTACGTAACGGATTTTAATGCGGTTTTCACCAATAGATAGAGTGATTTAAGAGGAAGGTTTATAGCTATAGTTTAATTCTCAAGAAATTAGAGATCCCTAGAGAAATTGAAATAATGTGAATTAGGTCGGATAAAAATCCTCTCATTCGAGAGTTTCCGAGGCAATGACACCTCAATGACACCACATTAGTATCTACATTGCACCCATGCGAAGCCGGGGCGGGTCGCTAGTATTAATTATAATCCTTTCCATGAAATTATAAACACAGGCACGTAAAGTCCTTAGGTAGGTATACACTCTAAGTAAGATTATGTTATCAAAGTCCAATTCACAAAAAAAAATAGTTATGAGTGACTAACGGACCGATGCACGACGAATAAAATTATAAATTTTTCTCAATTTAGAGATAAAAATAAAATATCAAGTACCTAGGTAGGTACTTAGTACGTCTATATGTATATTGTATGTATGTACCTATTAAGTACCTATAGTTTACTGAATCACTTTTCATTATACCTATCATGGCATCTCGACCTTAAAGCATTCAACTGATAACTTCGAAAACTAGAACAGTGCCAATAATATTGTCAACAGTCAATAGCAATAGATGGCTTAGGTACCCTACTAAGTATTATGAAATTGAATGTTTGTTTGTTTATTGAGCCTTAAAAGTAAAACAGACCCAGAGCATTCGATATTACTTACCTACATTACTGTAAAATCCCGAACTACCACGGACTACCTACGGAAACCTAGGATTTGCTGTAAAACTGTCGCCTAGCAAGCATAGGCGTAGGCCCAAATCTCAGACATTGCGAAATTGTTTTTAAAATGCATGTACCTGTACCACCTAGGTAGGCACATTATATAAGCTAGTTATTTAATTTAACAACAATTTTTTGTTAAGATTCTAAAACTAAAACAAAAAATTCCCGCTCACTTCGCTCATTCACGCTCTTGTCCTTAACGTCAATTTGAAAGGTAAAATTTTACTGGCCAGATAATCAAGTCGGGCATAAAAGTTGAATTATCGCTTGAGAGAATCCGGTTAAAAATTTGGCCCTGATAAAACCCGCACGAAATCAATTCCTGGCTACGGCCTTGTCTATAGTAGGTTGACTGTCATCTCAATTGACTGAATTTATTCTTCTACTTACTCTTGCTGCAATAGTGCATTGTAGCCGATAGTGAAAGAGTGTCAGCCAGAGTTCTTATGCTTCGAATTTCGCACGGGGGAAGCAGAGGGCAAAAACTAGTAAAGATAAAATAATCCATGAGTGACAAGCGCCTAGTATATTAACAGAAACGCATTAAATATTACTCATACATTAATGTAGTTTTTTTTAAGTGTTTTATTAACTCGTATCTTTATGTTTTGATAAAATGTTGATAAACTTTTATGCCGGAAGTAAGTACCTACATAGGTAAATCGTTTGGGGCCCTATTTTTACAGTGGATCGATGCTAGTTGTTACTTCTAACAAGACCAACATGATCGAATTGGCGCAGACGACCGACAATAATCGGCCCGGCAAAAGTCGGCTGAGAATGCAACAGGTTGAGATGGCAATCGGTGTATGAAGCGGGGGGGACGCCCCGCACGTCACCCGCGCTCGCCCACGCTGGGTCAACGAGGGGGATGTGCGGGACGTTCCCTCCCCGATTACCATCTCGACCTGTTGCGTACTATACACGCTCACGAAAAAACGTACCCACTTATAGATAAAGTGTGACTAATACACCGATCCAACGTTCGACGGAGAGAAGGATATACGGAACATACAATCAAACACTTGTGACGACCTCCCTGGCGCAGTGGTGATCGCTGTGGTCTTATAAATGGGAGGTCCCGGGTTCTAAAGTAAAGGAGAAAATCCAGAAACCAGGAAATCGTGGTTACATCACAAAAGAAACAAAAAGTGTTATTTCTTGTACTTGGTACGGAACCCTTCGTGTGCGAGTCCGAGTCGCACTTTAACGGTTTTTTAATTACCTAACTAATCATAATTAACTCTTGAAAGCGTTCTCTAAATCTGTACCTAAGTATATAGAACTGCGTCGTAGCTATACGTGTTGCATTCTTTAGGTTTCATTCATCGTGAAAGGTTTCAGCAATATTTGAGTAGATATACCCGCGAATCCGTCTAGATCCCAAGTGTTTTATTAAATTTACCTTTTTCATTTTACAGGCCAGAGATAGCTTGCATCATGGACGTATACCTACGTTTGGGCAAAGATATTATAAAACTCCAGATAGGCAAAACTTCTACAGCTGATGCTACTTACTTATTAAAAAAGTGGAGGCCAATTCGTACGCATTGGCGCGAGGTGTATGCACTTTTTGACACTTTCGACTGAAAAATGACTGCCCGTTACCAGGGTTGAAAAAATGTGGTAAGGTAAGGAGGGAAAACATACTTTTACGTAGATACTAGGTTAATTTTGTAATTGTAGGTAAATATGTACTTATCCATATATAATCCTATAGATAAACTTAAGTTTAGAAAACAACAAGATAAATCTCATTAAATCAACAAATCGCAATAAACCGACGACCGCGTCGAAATTATAATCAGAAATCAAGCAATCGCACAACGAAGCGTAGTGCTGTGTTATTGAGAAACAAATGTAGTTTATCGCGAGCTATACCCAATACAAGACGTCTTTAATTTCTTCTGTGTCGGGAGAAATAGAGCGTTGAAAACCGGTCGTTTCCACTAGCGCATCCCCGTTGTCAACCGTAAGTCTTTTGTTTTCTAATTTAATTGATTGATTAAGTGACATTGGTACGTATTTTGACGTAATAAGACCTACTTTTGTGTGAGATAAAGGCGGTATGATATCTGTGGTTAGTGTGGATGTAACCTAAGCTTGAATTGCATTAGTAATTTTTTTACAGATTAATTACAGGTTTTCATTTGTTTTACAGACATGTTTCATGACGAACAAGTTATATCAGTCAAATCAGACAAGTTGCTATGTGTTAGGTAGTATGTTGTGGGAGTCCCCATAACGTTTTACTGTTCTTCAAAAGGTTTAGGATCGTTGGTTTTATTAAAGGCCTTAAAACTTTCCCGTTGATTTGTTACGAAACAATGGACTTAGGTACCTACTTAGTTATGAACACAGATTACCGAAATAAAATGATTATCAAATTCCAATATTTGAATAGCGATAGTGATATTTGAATAGGATTGAATAGCAACATAAGAACTATTTTCAAAATTTTCCTAAATAAGTAGATCCAGATTTTCCGTTTATTTGTTACTAAACGATGTACCTTTACTATACGCAAATTTTATCGAATAAAAGGGTTATCCAACTCCAAATACCAATATTAGAATACGCGACATTAGAACAACTTATTCAATAGGTATTTTACTAATCCTAACTAATATAGGCATCAACTTCCAAAATATGAAAACTGAAATTTTTTGAAATCTCAACAGATTCATAGGGAAAAAAAGGGATAAATATACCTACTTACGTTTTAAAATACTTAATGCGAAATATTTAAAAAAAATATAAGCTATGTTACCGTTATGTTTTTTGTTTTGTGATTATAATAACTATAGGTAGGTATATTATTTGAATAAATGACCTTACTACGCATTTTTGTCGTCAGAAATTATTTTTGTGACATGATTTGTAATGGGTGGATATTATTACATCAGAATTGCGATCACAGTAGGTATAGTTTTGATATCAATAATATTTTATTTATTTACTTTTACTGGATACTGTGGCGTTAATAATAGATACCTATCTCATAACTGGTCAAAGGCTCTGAGGAGAGCGATATGGAAGCAAATACTTGAGGAACTATCCACAACGTTGCCCCAGTACGGAATGGCGAAGTATCTACCGTCCTATTTAGGTATATCTCTCTCTTTATGCGTTATATACCTCATGGCTAGTGTGCTGACCCCTGGTGGGAGTTTTCCTAAGATAATATTATTATTATATTAGGATATCTTATCTATATCTGGGAGCCCACTTTATAGTGAGCTCTCAGATCCTTGCGCATTACCTAAGTAGGTACTTACTACCCCGAAACTACTTATATGTACTTTCCCCAAATCTCCCGAGTCATATATCTACAGGTTTCCTCCAAAGATACAATGATAGTAAATAATTTATTACTTACTTAATCTTTCGTGCTGATTTTTCTCTGCAAGAAGAGTATTCCGAACCTATCAGTGGAAGATTCTTTTCCAAAAGAATTTGAATAAAAAAGTATTTCTACTATTTCTATTGAGACTCCAACGACAGACAATTTAACGGTTCTACCTCAGGTATAATATTAAATAGTTTTTTTCCTGTTGAATGGTAATTAGTTTCCTCGAGAAAGCATATACTTATTTTATTCAAACGGCAAAGTTTTTTCCCATACCTCATGTACGGTTCTTTTTCTTCATCCACGGCGACCTAGAACAGTTTTTTGTATTATGTTCATCTTACGTCGGTTAATTTAATGACAGGCTTCAATCTGTTCTCGTTCGACCGCTTTGATCACGCTCCCTTTCTTCCCAATGAAAGTTTTTATACTCGAATATCGCGATTCATATCTTCGCTTACAGTTCTTTGGCCTGGCTCCTTGGGTTTATGACCTTTTATCCTAGAACTACTTATCGATTTTTAGGGTTCCGTAGCCGAATGGCAAAAAACGGAACCCTTATAGACATTATAATAATAATGTCAACACTGCACTACCATAATTATTAATACTGATATCATCATCATCATGATCAACCCATCGCCGGCTCACTACAGAGCACGGGTCTCCTCTCAGAGTGAGAAAGGTTTTGGCCATAGTCTACCACGCTGGCCATGTACGGAGTGGTAGACTTCACACACCTTCGAGAACATTATGGAGAACTCTCAGGCATGCAGGTTTCCTCACGATGTTTTCCTTCACCGTTAAAGCAAGTGATATTTAATTACTTAAAACGCACATAACTCCGAAAAGTTAGAAGTGCGTGCCCGGGATCGAACCCCCGACCTCCGATTAGAAGGCGGACGTCCTAACCACTAGGCTGTCACAGCTTACTACTGATAATTACAGTAAAATAAACTTAAATCTTAATTAAAATTAAATAAAAAATAAATTTAATTAAATCTAAACCTTATCCATTCCAAACCACCGCGCCGCAGCAGCGAAGCATAGTGCATACCTAACAGATGCAGCCTGCAGGCAGCATTGCTCCTTTGTTCAAAATAAAATGCATTAATATTATCAAGGCTTCAGTGGATTTGTTTTGCTAGTCGGTGAAGGGATTGCTTTAGTTGCTGATAGGCGTTGTTATTTGGCAACTTTTGCTGTAAAACACGATTAGGGTTGTAACCTATCTAAGTAAGAACCTCTAGCGTGATAAAGCACAGATTAACAGATGATACTAGGTACTACAATTCAACGGTTAACTTGGGTCTAAACAGAAAACTCAAATCGCGATGGGCAAAATTGCGATTTTTGCAATTGCCTCTTATTGTTGTCCGAATGAACCGTCTTGCGACGCGAATTACGTCGTTTGCTCGCTGTTTTGAATGTTTTGACCAATTTGACTATGCGATGCGAAAGTTGCGTCGCGGTTTTAACATTAGTTTTGACCCTAAAATTGGTGTTGAAATTTATGAAAAATTGTTGTTAAGACAGATTTGACAAAGGAAGAAGATAAAAAAATTGCAGAAAATGATATTTTGAAGGCTCCGTTTAGTATAAATTTTTAAATAAAATATTGTTGTTAATGAGATCGAGATTTTAAGGCAAAGATGTTCAAAGCTCTTATTTCCTTCTAAAGATCTAATTAAAATTATGAACCTCGTCTTATCAAATTACGTCTAAACCTAAAATACTACTTGATAATAATAGTAACTATCCAAACACACTTTGGTATTCAGTTATCATACTAAGTAAATATATGCACTACATAATTAGGCATTACATAATTTTTAGCATGTTTACCTAACTCATATCAACTTACAAAATATGATGTGACGTGAAATCATGCATAATATAAAAAGTGACAAGTGACAACCCTAAGGATAAAGGAAACTTGATTTCAAAATAGCTGATTTAATATGACTGATTTCTGGCTTTTAGCTAGGTTAGTAGGTCTCTCTGTTTGCCATTTTCAATGCTATCGAAAGTAGGTATAGGTAGGTATGAGTGCGAGCACTTCGTATGAACAAAAGGACACTGCATACCCTATCTTACTTAGACCACAAAATATACAATTGGTACTACGCAAGGACAAGGCATTGGTTCATGGTTTAGTGTAGTCATTAGAACACTGAGATTCTCCTTGTCTTTCGAAATAGGGATGTTGCCCCAAATTTTTAGTTAGTTCAGTGGATTTAAAAAAACCGGCCATGTGCGATTCAGACTCGCGCACCGAGGGTTCCGTACTACAGTCGTGTTTTTGCGGCATTTTGCACTATAAATCAAAAACTATTATGCATAAAAATAAATGAAAATCTGTTTTAGAATGTACAGGTAAAGCCCTTTCATATGATACTATCACTTAGTACAGTTATCTTTCTATGTAAATTGGAAATACTAATTATTTGTTCATGCACACATTTTAATATATTTTTTGTGGTGTAACCACAAATTCACGGTTTTCGAATTTATTCCTTGTGCTATAAGACCTACCTACCTACCAAATTTCATGATTCTATGTGAACGGGAAATAGGTCGGTAGTATGTACCCTATAGGTTTTCTTGACAGACGGACAGACAGACAGACAGACCGACAAAGAAGTGATCTTCTACCAATAAATTATTCAGTCATGTTTACGTAAACGGAAAATTATTATTTTCGTCAGCCTATAAACTATTGATAATAACAAATAAATCAATGTTATTGCAAATTAGCGCGAAATAACGCGGAACACTATCTTGTTTGATAAATATCGACATCCTACGTCACTAGCCTAACGATATTATAATAGTGACGTACGAGCGCGTTGTGAGGCAATCGATAGTGCACTCTGAGGGACCTTCGCGTTTCCCTCTCACATTCTTTTCCTATTTACTAAGTATTCTCTTACTTATGGGCTATGGCACAGATACTCTGTTACTTACAACGAACTAATCTATGCAAGTAAATTGAAAAGCTGGTGAGCAAAACGGTATAACTGCACGAAATAAAATTTTACAGGACGATCAAAAACCGAATTGTACCTACCGTTGCGGCAGTGTTGGATAAAAGGCCGTTTTGCTTGAAAATGGCTTTCAGTGATCAAAAACTTTGGATTCAAATTAGAATGTGTTTTGATAAGAACTGTAGGTAATTATACCGTTTTGTTCGCCAGCTCCTCAATTATTATGATCAAAACAATTTCATTACGACCTCCCCTGGCGCAATATGAGCGGAGCGGTCCCGGGTAAAATTCCTGGCGGAGGCATTTTGTAAGAGTTTTTATTTCTGTATTTCTAACAAGCATACGGCTTCACTCCCGTGGAGATTTTAGAAAAATTAGGTCTTCTAGATATACCAAGTTACATTATAACTTTACTTTTAAAATTTCTTAGATTTTTGAGATAAGTACATCCCGCTGACAGACAGACGGACGGACAGCCAAGGCTTAGTATAGTTATAGGAATATAGGGTCCCGTAGGCACGGCACACGAGTAGATATCCCTATAATTGAACGTTGAGCTACTTGGACTAGGGTAAGCAGTGCTTTTTGTCTCTATGACTTGCGGTTACGGTTTTCTCCATGTAAGTAGGTACCTAATGGAGGCAGTTACTCATCTATAGGAGTGCATAAAAACAGGAAAATGTTTCTCTTGGTGACATTTTAGGAAAGACCGATTAAGTAATTTAATTTTTAGGGTTGCGTACCTCAAAAGGAAAAACGGAAACCTTATAGGGCCACTTTGTTGTCTGTCAAGAAACCTATAGGGTAGGTAGGTACTTCCCGTGTTGACCTAGAATCATGAAGTTTAGGAGGTAGGTAAGTCTTTTAGCACACGTAAGGGGAAAAATCCGAAAACCTTGAATTTGTGGATATTGGTTATAGTGGTGGCAACAAAAAAAAATATAATTATGTTCATATTTTCAACTTTCAAAGTAAGATTAATATAGCAAGTGGGGTATAATGTGATAGGCTTTACCTGCAGGGACTTTCTAAAACAGAATTGTTTATTTTTATGCATTCTAGTTTTTGATTTATCGGTTATTTTTTGATTTATACCCTCGGTGCGCGAGTCTGACTCGCACTTGGCCGGTTTTGTACCTAATTATTATACTTATGGAAATTATTTTAATGGCAACTCATCATTCGTTGTTTATTTTATGAACAGTCATACTGACCACATAAACCTTGGCGCTGATTTTAACTAGAAGAAATTGCAATTCATTATGAAGAAAAAGTACCTATGTAATATACGGTATATCTACGGTGCCACCAACTTATCTGTTCAGTTGACAGCGTCGCTAGTGAAGAATTTGTACCTAATTTAAGGGATTCATTAAGAAAACGGAATTCAAAATTTATTATAGGTACTTAGCTTAGTAATATTCCTAAAGGTACCTACTAGCTGATGCCCACGACTTCATTCGCTTGGTTTCTGAAATGACGGCTGAATCAATCGCCTAGAATAAGTTGGGCACTAGTAGAGTCATATTAAAAAAACTTGTACTTACTTAATGTGTTTTCGTGATGTCCAATTTAATATGAATATAGTTATACCTACCTAGTGTCTTGAATAAAACAGAAAATTAGTTTCGATTTTCCAAGTTCTACCCAGAAATATAATGCCAAAAGATTGCTTCCAAATTGAAGCGCGTTGCACACTTAATATGTGCAAAATGAGTTCTCACGCGCCATTTTAACTTTGTGTCAATTGTCACCTCAGAAGTACGATTTTAGGCATTTAAGTCCTTATTTTAAAGGTGAACTGTACTTTTGGAATGACTTCTTCTTGCATGTGCCTCTCCACAACTGGAGGTTGGCTGTTAGCTCATTGAATTTTTCGCGGTCCTGCGCTAAGCGAAATAGTTCTTCTACGCTGGCGATTTTCGTCCATTCACGGATGTTGCACAACCAGGACTCCCTCTTCCAGCAGCGCGTCGTTTGCCCTCTACTTTGCCCATCATAAGTTGGAGCAGTCGGTATCTCTCGTCATTCTTCAAAAAGGCTTGACTCCACCAGTGGCGTAGCTAGGTAACCAAGGGCCCTGGGGCAAATTAAAAATGGGGCCCCACTGCTATCTAAACTGGTTAGGTTTTATCAAGTAAAAATATTAAATGTACAAATACATTCACAGAAAGAATTTAGGGTAATTCCCTAGTAACTTTCGAATTATCATATTTATTTTGAAAATGGGAGAAATTTTCAAAACATTAGTTCGATTGAGATTTTCTGGTGGGGATTCGAGGGGCCCCTGAGCTTTAGGGCCCCGGAGCACTGCCCCGCCTGGCCCCTAGGTAGCTACGCCACTGGACTCCACTCTCTCTACTGCGTTTGTTGGCACTGGCCCTAAGGGTAATCGATAGATAAAATATTTTCACTAGGTAACTTATTAAATTCTCAGATAACATTGAAAGTACTTTCGACGACACGATCAACTTGTACTTTATTTTATATTGTAATATTTACTTTACGTAAATAAAGTACCAGTAGATCGTGTGTCACGCTTCGAGACAATTTTAATTTTTAACGTGTTTCATGACTTTGGTAAAAAAAATTAAAAAGATTTAATATATATTTGAATTATATTGAAGTATACACACGTAAACATTACCTTAAATATACCTATAGCTACAGGCTTGTGTTATGTAGGTATACCTATTAGGTAAGTATATAATAATATGCAAAAAATTGCATATCACCTAGGTATAGTCCGCGACAGGTTGAGATGGCAATCGGGGTATGAGGTGGGGGGCCGCCCCGCACACCCGCACGTCACTCGCGCTCGCCCGCACCCTGTTAGCGCGGGGGCTGTTTGGGTGTGCGGGGTGTTACCTCCGCGATTTCCATCTCCACTTGTCGTGTACTATACGGGGTACTCCATAGGTGACGCTAAACATTTTTCACCAAAATTTTTCAAAATATAAATGGAAAAATCCGTTTCCAATACAGCTTGTATTTAAAAGGGATTTTTCGTGTGATTTGGCGAAGGTTAGGTAAGTGAATGTTTGATATTTAACTAGTTTTACTAGTTAATATACTTATAATATAAGTGATCATAAGGCGGACCACATACTAAACGACTTATTACCACATTTGCGGTTTTTTGCCGCTCTATACCTACTTATGCGGGAATGTTGTCTATTCATAGGTTACTTGTCTATAATGTGGCTCATACAATCATAAGTAGTACACTATACAGTATACAGTAGGTACAGCTATATATGTAGATTCGAAGTTTTAATGATTTTTTTATGACCTTGTGCATTGGTTTCAAATATCAAATACTTCGATAAATCGTTTTAATTAACTATTTACCTTTATACCTACGAGTATGTTTTTGTTTTAGTATAGCTACGTATTGTAAGAACTGCAAAATTATTCAAATTTCAGCAAAGAATCATAATAAATACAAACTATGGGTACAATACATAATAATATATTGTTTGTTTCAAATGGTTAAATACTCAAGATTAAGAATTGTTTTCTTTTTTACAGAATTCCAAAAGAAAAGTCTGCAAAAATTGCTCCAAAATGGTGTTGTTGTTAAGAAGACTATCAAAGAAGTAAGTACCTACTTAATTTATTAATTTTAAAACTCTTTCTATGAGATAAGAGTTACGCGAGTGCCATTAAAGGAGCCCGACACCGTCGATATATTTCTCAGGTTACGTGTTTAAGCGAGTGTAGCCTGGAATTAGTATGGTTCAGGTTTGTTACCACCTTCAACTCGTTCCGTTTGTAAAATTCCTTAAAGCAATATCAAAAAGTGCGAAGTTCAGTTATCAAGGAGGCGCGGTCGCACGCCCTCTGTTTCATCATGGCTGTCTTATCAGCTGTATTTATATACGCAGTGGAATACGCCGAGACCATCTTATAGTTATTTGTAATTATTATAAAATACTTCGCGTCGATGAAGATAAACGAGTATTTTATTATGAAAAAAGTAATCGCGTGTTGAAAGTAAACATGGGTATTAATTTTTGTTTAAAAATCATCATCGTGGCAACGTAGCAACATGATAATTCGAAACTTGTTTTTTTGTTTTACCTTGAATACCTATCGTATTATTATATCTGGCGTAGAAACTACTAGATTAGGTACCTATATACCTACATGTTCTGTACTAGCTGATGAGAGCAAGTTCGTCCGTGGGAATTAGATTTTTAAAACATCCCGTGGGAACTTTTCAATTTTCCAGGTTAAAAAGTACTTAGTCTATGTTACTCTCCAGCCTTTTAACTAAGTATACTTATTCATGAAAAAATGACATCGATCCGTTGCTTCGTTGCGACGTTATTGACGAACAAGCCAACAAATTATCAAGTAAATATATACACTTTCGCATTCATAATTACGTAGTGATAACTGAATATTCTTAGGTATATCATGCGGTTTACTCAAAGTCGAAAGTCAAAAGTCAAAAAAGTTTATTCAAGCTAGGTAATAAATTACACTTTTTGATACGGTTGTTGCATTTGTAAGATTCGCGTAAAAATTATCACCACTATTTATCATCATAAGGTAATAATTTTTACGCGAACTTAAAACTAAAGCTACGAGGGTTCGAGACGCGCCCTGAAAAGAACCCACAACAAACTCAGTCTCAATAGTTATGTTGTCTTGTTACACTTTCCATGCGGAATGCCACAGGGCCCACATGGTACAATAATAATTTTAAATGTAGCAAGAATCGTCGGCAACTACTTACTGTCGGGTCTTATTATCCCCAATTCTATAGCATAATGTTGTCTTTACATCTCTCTAATCATTTTTTTATCCCAGAGTTCTTAGACATAAAATATTGTAGACATAATTCACAGTAGAAAATCCATACCATTTACACAATACGGTATTTGACAACTAGTCAAATCAGTTACTTTTTATCAAACATCAAAACGTAGTATGCAATATTCTATGAAATACTGGAATGTGGCGTCACATCATGATGACGTACTTTTTTAGTTTAATCGATAAATAATTTAAAATGGTTATTACACTTAATACTAACAAAGGACGTGGATTTTACGTATTTTGGAAGACCCTCTACTTATTTAATAATCACTGAGAAATACTATTATAAATACTATCTGTCCCGGCTTTACTCACGTGTGTAGTCGACACTGCGAAATAATTTATTTTTGATGTAGTCAAGTATAAGTTCCGCAAATTGCTATTGCGCTGGAACCATGTCTCATTATCATCGAAATTACGTCATTTGACGTATATTTAAGTAAAATATAGGTACCTACCATTAGCTCGAAACTTCAGTCTAGTGCTGACGTTACTAAAAGGCGGTCACGCGCATTAGCATTTTTCGGGACTTATACCCAATTGTTTAAAATGTTGTAACCTAGTGAGAAGTTTCTACCGGCCGGGCACTTTATCAGCTCCGTGTGTAAGGAGCCTAGTGTTATAGTTTATGCCAATCACAGAGCAAAGTTCAGTTAATCGCAGAGGCGCGGCCGCGAGCCCCTATTTCATCATAACCGATAACTGCTGATTACCCAGAATAGAATATCATGACCGGCAAAAGGCTGTTTTTCATACGATAAAATTAATCTTTGTTTTTTTCCAAATGATTAATTAGATATGGTTGATTACCTACTCAGAATTGATACAAAATCTATAAATACAGTAGAACAGTAGGGCGATTGTCTAAAACCTGCATCAATCATTATTACAATCTCAATTGTTCTGATTGGCTGAATTTGTGCAATTCTTGTTGCAACAATGCATTGTAGCCAATAGTGAGCGAGCATTAACCAATCAGAGATGATTGCGATCGTGACATTGTAGCTGTCAAACAACCGCGGTAGGGCTACAGAATACCACCATGACGACGGCTGTTTTCGAAAATATGTATAACTTTTTATATGTAACTGACTTTAAAGTTCTCTTAACTATAGAAGAAGGTACCTATAGATCAATACCTACCTATACAAAATCTATTTAATTTGATAGTTGGTATTATATTAGATAGGTAGGTAGTTAGGTACTTCTAAGTACCTACCTACTAAAACTACGTATTGGTGGTTCTTCTCGTGCTCCAAATGTTCATGGGTGGCGGTAATCACATCAGGTGACCCGCCTGCACGTTTGCTCGCTATTGCCGCCACGGATCAACATATAGTGACAATAGGATACTTTTAGCACTGAAAAGAAAAAAGGGAATTACCTACCTATTTGCTTTTTCGGGGGTTTAATAACTTAAATCCACGCGTAGGACTAAGTTGCAGACTAATAGCTAGTAAGTAAGCTTATAAGTAAGTTATATACTGTGTATATTGTTATGGGTTGTATTTTCATTGTCTGAAATAAAAAATATTTATTTATTTATAAGTGTATAACGCGTAAAATTTTACACCTCGCGCGCCATTTTAACTTTTGTGTCAAATTTCATGTCAAAAGTACGATTTTAGCCCTTATTTTGAAGGTGGAACCGTACCTTTGACATGACAGTTGACCGATAGAGTTAAAATCGCGCTAGGATTCATTTTTTACGGACTATACTTAATAATTAATTACCATAGACAATTTAACCTCTTTACTTAATAGGAATGGAGCGTTGTTAAAATCAGGATAAATATTGCTAGATGGAATGGTAATTTAGGTATCTATTTGTCGTTGACGACATTTTAAAGCGTCTGAGCAATACGTATTTTTAAAAGCAATTAAATTGATAAATACCCGGATCTATGTGATAATAATAGATTGATATTTATCGAGAGTTCGTTCATATTAATATACCTACCTAGCTAATATTATTTGTATAGAGAGCTACCTATTGATAAAAACTACCTATTAGAACATGTTTTAATTTCGTGACGAAGTCGTAATGGGTAATTAGGTACCAGTTAGGTACCTACCTACTATGCAAAATTTTCATTTAAGACCGTCGGTAATTTTTTAAAGTATCTTTCACACGTATACTAAGTACCTACTTAGTATACTTAATATAGATAGATAAGCACTTAAATTTCTTTATAGGACCTACGTCCTACACATCCAATTTGCCAGCAGGTCTGCTTGCAGGCTGCAGCCAAGCGAGTCTGTAAAAAAAATACTTATTGCCTGTTTTATATAGGTATAGGTACCTTATATGCATTAGTACCTCAGTACCCTTATTATAAATGATTATAAATGCTAAAGTGTGTTTGTTTGTTGGTTTGTCCTTCAATCACGTCGCAACGGTGCAACGGATTTACGTGATTTTTGCATGGGTATAGATAAAGACCAGGAGAGTGACATAGGCTACTTTTTATCGCGGAAAATCAGAGTTCCCACGGGATTTTTATAAACCAAATTCCACGCGGACGAAGTCGCGGGCACCAGCTAGTACCTAATAATAATAAATTCTTTTTTTGTTACGTAGGTATAGTCACGCTCGTCTGCTAGTATGCCATCATCATCATCATCATCATCAGAATCAACCTATCACCGGCCTACTACTGAACTCAGGCTTCGTCTCAGTTAGGCCATTAGACGCTCCTGATTGGCAGACTTCGCACACCTCTGAGAACATTATGGAGAACTCCCAGGCATGCAGGTTTCCTCACGATGTTTTGCTTCACCGATAAAGCAACTTGTGATATTTAAGCGCTTAAAAATGCACATAACTCGAAACGTTGAAGTGCATACCCGGGATCGAACCGCCGACTTCCGGAATAGACGGCCGACGTCTCTTAAGCACTAAGTATACTATCACCCTTAGTATAATATGTACTGACTTGAGTTAGTTTAACTAAATTACCAAGGTTCAAGGTGAGCATTAGATATACTTGGCAGTGGGCAGGTCATGCCTGTCGTAGAGGCGATGGCCGTTGGAGCCGGAAAGTCCTTGAGTGGAGACCGCGTTTAAGCAAGCGTAGTGTGGGACGCCCTCCAGCACGATGGACTGACGATATAAAGAGGCTGGCGGGAAGTGGCTGGATGAGAAAGGCTGAGGACCGGGAGTGGTGGCGCTCTTTAGCGAAGGCCTATGTCCAACAGTGGACGTCCACAGGCTGATGATGATGATGATGATGATTAGATATACTTATATGGTTTCTTAGGTTCTCGTCCTGATCCAACTTCGCCTGGGTCGCGAACCCGGCTGTTTTTGCTATTTTCAATACTATCATTATAAGTATTATTATTAATATTATATTATTATAATTATTTATAATATAACTAATTAATTATGAAGAATAAAATACCTACTTACAAATCCATACCTACTTAGGTGCTACTTATAAATGCTATTTTTTTAAATAATCAGATACAAGTTAGCTCTTGACTGAAATCTCACCTGGTGGTAAGTGACGATGTAGTCTAAGATGGAAGCGGGCTAACCTGGAAGGTGTATGGCAGTTTTTAATAAACCCATGCCATTTTGGTTTCTACACGGCATCGTACCGGAACGCTAAATCGCTTGGCGGCACGGCTTTGCCGGTAGGGTGGTAACTAGCCACGGCCGAAGCCTACCATCTGACCAGACTAGAAATTTAGAAATCATGAAATTCCAAATCCCTGCCAAGAATCGAACCCGGGACCTCCCACTAATAAGACCACAGCGCTTACGAGAAGCGAGAATTATCAGCTAGTAAGTACATAATTGTAGATTGAAAAAACTACTTAGATTGTAAAATATTTATCAGGGTCTATGTCTTTCTACCAACCATTTTCACCTAATAAGTTTCTCATGAATATAAGCTGTGATAGCCTAGTGGTTAGGACGTCCGCCTTCTAATCGGAGGTCGGGGGTTCGATCCCGGGCACGCACCTCTAACTTTTCGGAGTTATGTGCGTTTTAATTAATTAAATATCATTTTCTTTAACGGTGAAGGAAAACATCGTGAGGAAATCTGCATGCCTGAGAGTTCTCCATAATGTTCTCAAAGGTGTGTGAAGACTACTAATCCGCACATGGCCAGCGTGGTACCCAAAACCCTTCTCACTCTGAGAGGAGACCCGCGCTCTGTAGTGAGCCGGTAATGGGTTGATCATGATGAGATAGGTAGGTACGTAGGTAATAGGTATCTATTACAATTTACAAATGGTGACCTAACGAGTAATGTTCTAATTTGTACAGTGACTAGTAAAATGATCTTTGGTCACGCATGTCAGTCAGTTTGTTTATCGCTGACCTTCTTGAACTCTAGTCTGGGACAGACCCTTTTTATCGACGTCGGTTATTTTCCTCACAATCATCTTACTTAAATCATTTCAATAATTATAATTTACCTACGTATCTATACCAGATCAGCTAGCTGATGCCCGCGACTTTGTCCGCGTCGATTTAGGTTTTTTTTTAAATCCCGTGGGAACTATTTAATTTTCCGGGATTAAAATGCCCTTCCCCGGGATGTAAGCTCATCAAATTCGGTTAAACTGTTGAGCCGTGAAAAGCTAGCAGCTCAGACAGACACACTTTCGCATTTATAATATTAGTTTTCAAGGTACGGAACCCTAAAAAACGGTCAAGTGCGAGTCGGACTTGCACACGGAGGATTTCGTACCATCGTACAACAAATAACACTTTTTATTTTTGTGGCGGCCGCTTTGAAAATTTTATTATTCGTTGTTAATGGTTATACAGAAATACACATTCGCGTTCTATGACCATTTCGACTCTCTACCTATTAGGCGTTCTATGAAAATTTCAACTCTCTATACCTATTGCGGTTCACGAGATACAGCCCGCTGATGACAGACAGACGGATGAACGGACGGACAGCGGAGGCTTAGTAATAGGGCCCCGCACCCTTCGGGTACGGACTACGGGACACTAAAAAGACTAGAATATGACACAATATTTTTGAGTAGGGTTACGATCTATCCGGATTTTGTCGGATTTGTTCTTGTTTGAAAAGCGTGATTTTTTAGATAGGTAGGTGATGTTGTTTTTCATAGATTTATAATATTGCTTTCATCATTTTCTTTAGGCGAAGGAATGAGCAAAAATGGCATCGCGTGAGGATGCCTTAAGTTTTACAATATATCTACCTACGTGTATATTATGACAGCAATAATATTATTATTATTCTTGCTTTGTTAAAATATGTTGTTGCTACACACACAATGATAAGCGACATTCACCTTTACCTTTTTAAAGCGGTTTCAATGAATCAAATTTTATATACCAATATAAACTTTATAACCAAACATTAGTGATCGTGCTATAGGATACCTACATAAGGTAACTTGTAAGACGAGATTTTTTGAGAACTTGTTTGACACACCTACCTTTGAAATGGAAACCTACCAGCTGCTAACTAAATACCTACCAAATAATATTGAAGTTGATTTCATATTACCTAATTGCTCTTGTCTAGACTTTAAAACATAGGTAGGTACATGGAAATTATTATTAAAAGAAGAATCACGGATGAATGGGATGGGCAGAAAAAAGATAGCGCCTAAACTCTAAAGACAGCCATCTTTCAGATGCAATGCAAAGGTTTTACCTGAAAGATAGAGCGGAGGGTGGGAGGAGGTTTTTAGTCTGTAGGCCATTGTGGAGTCAGGCATGCCGGAGGCATCCATGAGGATTTTCCTCCTCCCCGAACGAAAAAAAAAAAAAAAGGTACATGGAAATTGTCTATTAAATACGTACCTACCTACCTACCTGCTATAATATGTATAATACTAATAATTATTTTGATCGTAGGCATATAGTCTAGGTAATAAATAAGTATAAATGCTAATGCCAATGATGAAACCACCATTAAACTTAGTTTTGCATCGTCCAAGGGTCTGTTCCTCAGTTTGAGCTTTTCTCAACTTAGTCTTGCTTAGTAGAGTACGCGGCAGAAAATAAAGAATGAGATTTGGGCTTTGTGGGGCGTTGTTTCTGTCTACCTATGTGATGTTTTGTCGGTCTCAACGACAGAGCAAATGCTCTACAAACCGCTATTTCTTTCTAAAGGTCGATGTACATTATTTTCTGCCGGGTACTATAGGTAGGTACATACTATTTATAAAAAATTAGTGAATATATGAGTATTGCAAATTTATGCCAAATTCAGTATCCTGATACAATTAATTTTCAATTTTCTCCTGCCTCCCATTGGATAGTACGGCCAGGATAGTTAAGCTAAAGAAAACTAAATGCAGATTTGAGATTTGGGTTTGACTCCTAAATTTTTGGTATGCTGTTTAACGTTTTATAAACCTCTAGTTAAGTAAATATACACTATAAAATCAGTACCCTTATTATAAATACGAAAGTGTGTTTGTTTGTTGGTTTGTTGCTTTATTGGTTTGTTGGTTGGTCCTTCAATCACGTAGCAACGGTGCAACGGATTGACGTGATTTTTTGCATGGGTATAGATAAAGACCTGGAGAGTGACATAGGCTAACTACTTTTTATGCCGGAAAATAAAAGAGTTCCTACGGGATTTAAAAAAACCTAATTCCATGCGGACAAAGACGCGGGCATCAGCTAGTAATTAATAATTATATTACAAAAGTTAAAAATATAAATAAACAAATGTCCACTGTTTCATAGCTATATTAAAATCAAAATAAAATCTTTCCTATTAGGCGTTTTTCTTTGTTCCCTCATGCAGAAATGGATTTTCTTAGAATAAAATACTTGTGTATATTAGTCTAGTATTATTCCACTTGTTGTAAGTATTGACATACAATTATTGACTTGTTGATTTGAGTCGTTGAACCTACGTGCGTGTATGTTCATTTTAATACACCAGGGTGCTTTGTGTTATAGTGAATACATTCACAAAGTATGTGGCAACTTATTGGAGCTTCCTGCTCCGGGAACAAAGAACTGAACCTAGAAAAACTGATGGCCTTCAAGACCGGTCATATATTATTTATTATTAGCTAGCTAGTAGCTAGGTAGGTACACAAAGTAGCTAACTAGAAACATTTTTCTACCAAATTGAGCCGCTTAATTATTCATATATACATATGTTTTTAGGGTTCCGTACCTCAAAAGGAAAAACGGAACCCTTATAGGATCACTTTGTTGTCTGTCTGTCTGTCTGTCTGTCTGTCTGTCTGTCAAGAAACCTACAGGGTACTTCCCGTTGACCTAGAATCATGAAATTTGGCAGGTAGGTAGATCTTATAGCTGACATTTGGGGAAAAATCTGAAAACCGCGAATTTAGGGTTATATCACACAAACAAAATTAAATTGTGGTCATGAACTAATAATTAGTATTTTCAACTTTCGAAGTGAGTGACTATATCAAGTGGGGTATCATATGAAAAGTCTTCACCTGTACATTCTAAAACAGATTTTTATTTATTTTTATGCATCATAGTTTTTGAATTATCGTGCAAAATGTCGAAAAAATACGACTGTAGTACGGAACCCTCATTGCGCGAGCCTGACTCGCACTTGGCCGGTTTTTTTTTAAGTTTGGATAATTATTTTGATGTGGTTCAGTTCTACATTAACCAGTATATTAGACAACATCGTTAAACATGGCAGTCAAACCTGTGTCAAGCAATATTCTGTGGTCAAGCGCTAACTTGTCAACAAATAAAGAACATTGAAATGCCTACCCCGTTATTTATTGGTGGCTCTCATTGGAGTGAGCTTCGTGAAGGTATAATGCATTCAAAATAAACTGGCGTGTTTCCACTTGAGACCTTCATTAGCAATAACAATAGGATTAAGTCGTGGCGGGCGAATTCAAAAATATCAACACTGGTTGGTTTGCAACAAAATATATAAGGTTGAACCGGCTCCTTTAAAATGAATGGGCTCTATGAGTGTTTGGTTTATTACCCCTATTGTTTATGTGGCATGTCGAATGTAGTCCTATTGTTATTGCTAA
Organism: Maniola hyperantus; assembly: GCF_902806685.2. Taxonomy (NCBI): domain Eukaryota; kingdom Metazoa; phylum Arthropoda; class Insecta; order Lepidoptera; family Nymphalidae; genus Maniola; species Maniola hyperantus. The sequence continues at coordinate 3,847,605 of NC_048542.1, forward strand.
TGCCGCTCTCAAGTGGAAAGACGCCAGTTTATTTTGAATGCACTATAGTTTAAAGTAGGTACCCACTACATTCAATTATTGACGATTAACGCTTTGAACATTGGCTGGCAAAAGACGTCCAAAATTAAGTTTCGCCAAAATCTTATATTATAGGTATCAAAGGCAGAGTTCATATCACCAAGTTTGCATAGAAACACAATAACACGCAATATAACTACATATTTACGCGTCCGTATCACGATAAAGAAGGCACGTCACAAAATGTACCTACCTAGAGAAAGAAACAAATGAATAATAAAAATAGATAACAAACAACTAGTAGAGATAAGTCTTGAGACTTTGCTATGAATTACGTGATCAAATCAGTTCCCAAATCAGATAGAAGAACCGTAGAACCAGGGGAACCGACACAGCTCAACGGGTCGCAATTCGCAAAGCTTAAGTGGCAACGGATAGGGCACATACGGCAGCTCGAAGAAAAGATTTAAACTCTGAGATCAAGATGACTGGATTACAACCCATCACTAGAAAGCCTCCGTTACGACTTAGGATACCCACACTAGGTAGACGGACGATCTTGAAGTCGCTGGACACAAAGCGGCGCAAAATCTGTTCAGTGGAAACTGAAAATCCATGCAACAGGCCTACGGAGTTACACAACCGTACATACTCGTTCAGCAGTGTAGGCACACGAGTAGATATTATAGACCAGAGGGGAAGCTTCACACTAGCTCACGTACACCACGACGTGTCACGGACGCTCCGTTTGCGCCCAGTTCGATGGCAAACGGCGGCAAACGGAGCGTCCGTGACACGTCGTGGTGCGCGTCAGCTGCGCTTGAGTGAGTAAACCTACAGCCAGCCGCTAGTATGAAGCTTCCCCTCTGGTCTATATATCTACTCGTGTGGTGTAGGTACATTTATCGGCAACATAATAATATGACAACTTCTCCAATTTAATACCAACCAACCTTATAGTTATAATTTATGATGCCATATCAAATGGGATTTCCTTATTATAATTTTGTCAATCCATCAATTTGATTTTTGCAGTCATCAGGATCAACCCATCGCCTGCTCACTACAGAGCTCGGGTCTCTTCTTTAGGTTTTGGCCATAGTCTACCACGCTGGCCAAGTGCGACTTGGCAGACTTCACACACCTTTGAGAACATTACGGAAAACTCTCAGGCATGCAGGTTTCCTCACGATGTTTTCCTTTACCGTTAAAGCAAGTGATATTAATTACCTACTTAAAACGCACATAACCCAGAAAAGTTAAAGGTGCGTGCTTGAGATCGAACCCCCGATTAGGATGCGGACGTCCTAACCATCTAGGCTGTCACAGCTTAGCAAAGCTAGTATTAGAACTATGTTCGAAATATTATATAAAATATTATAGTCCGCGACAGGTTGAGATGGCCATTGGGGTATGAGGCGGGCCGCGGGGGGGTGCCCCTCACACCCACGCTCACGCAAGGGGTTAGCGCAGGGGTTGTGCTGTCGTGCGGAGTGCCGATTACCATGTCGACCTGTCGCGTACCATACTTACGTACGGTATAGTACGCGACAGGTCAACATGGAAATCGGGGAGGGAACGCCTCGCACATCCGCACAGCCCCGCGCTAATACTGTGCGGGTGAGCGCGGCTGACGTGCGGGTGAGTGGCTGCGTCATACCCTGATTGCCATCTCAACCTGTCGCGGACTATAGGTAAGTATACTACCTACCTATCCGAAAAAATTATCTAGCGATTTACAGCTACAGATGTTATCACAGAGATTATGTTATTGTTTTGAACATAAGTATTTGCAATAACATATTTGTGTTGCACACGTTACGTAGTTGCTTATGCTTTGGCACACGCACTTTCCTGCGAAAGATGCAACGTGTGAACTATGATTATCATCAAAGCAAAAAGGATGACGCCATCCAACCTTGAGCTTTGATCGATCTGACGAAACCACGCTGTACTGTTACAACCTAGTACCTACCTGTCTCACATACCTACTATAGAGCGTAATTTAAGACATTGAAAACAACTAAATCAACTTGTTTTTCTATGTACAGTTTGCGATATATGTAGCATTGCTTACGTCAGAGCCCCACCCGCGTTTTCCGCCAATAAGAAGCCGCCATTCGCGCACTCCCATTCTATATAATGCGCGCACGCATTTGAATTAATAGCACTAGTATTTGATAGTTCCCGTCATTTGTTCCTTATAATTAAATGGGTGACAGATTCAATAAATCAAGATTTTATAACTGGCTGATATTTTTGTTCAGTTTCAGTAATTTGGATAAAATTTAGCTTTTTATTTTTTTCAAATTTTTACTTACCTGAAAAGTATTTTTAATTTTAATTTATTTAAATAAATATTGTACAAAATGCTGAATATCAAAGCTATCCCAGAAGACTACGTTAGGAAGGCCGCCAAGTAAGTTTTTTTTTATATATTTTTCTTACAATTTTATTAAAAGGTTAGGTTTTAGGATCTATACCTACCTATAGGTATAAAGTTAATAAATCTAAAACAAATAAATACTTAAATAGTAACAAATTAATAATACATTTAAATGAAAAAATGATTGAGTTGAACACACAGTTTTTACTCCGCCAAAACGATTGTTTAATTAAAGTCTCAATATTGTCAATCGAAAATATATAATTACATAGGTAATTAATATGATATTAATTACATTTTCGGTTTCAACTCATAAGAATATTCCGTATTCGTAATGGAAAACCAACATTACAACCAAGGCCGTGTCTATTGAATGGCAATTCAAAGTATATAAACTACAAAGAATTTATATTATTTAAATTTTAAAGTTATATAATCAATAGGAAGTTAATATTTGTTAGAAGTTACGTAAGTTTTTATTTTTAAACAGAACAGAAGGAATGATAAATATAGGCATTACTTAGTACTTAGTATGTAGGTTTATCATATATAATTATTAAAATTGGAATCAGTAAGATCGCAAATTGTTCCAATTTACTTAGTTACCTATACTAACGCGAAATCTATGATATATTAAAAAATATAATCCAGAGTTCTTGTAACTAATTGTTACTTATTAAAGGTTCAAAGTTTTAGCTTTTTATAATTTGAGGAAATTTTAGATACAGGTACTTTTATAATGTAACTTTGGAAATGTCCAATTTCATTTTATACATATTTTAATGGTTTTTCCTGTATATTTTATCCTTTTATGTCCCAAAAACTACCTAATCATTGTTTTTAATATGTTTCAACAGTCCAAATGCTTATGTTGTGCTGTGCAAGCTTAATTGCACTTTAATGCGTCGGTCGTGGAAAGAGTCGTCATTTGTTTCAATGTTCTCCTTTGTCTTCGCGGAGTGTGCCTTCTGTACCTGCAACACATGAGTAGATATCCCTCTGAGGGCCTAACAAGCGCCCCGCGAGAAAATTTTGTCTACGCATTATCTCGTGTTTTTTCATACAAATAAGACGAGTAAATGCGTAGACAAAATTTTCTCGTGGTGCGCATGTTAGGCGCGCTGCAAGGTGCGTCAAGTATCGATTAGGTAACGATTCTAACAGGTGTTTTGTTCCTCAGATGTGCACAAGTGGCGCTGGGCTGCAGCAGAGCTGCGCACCAGGCTGCTCTCCGCGGTTCCACCAAGCTAAGCCCTCAACTCGCTGCTTTGACTCCTAAGGTACCTACATAAAAAAAATTAATCACGGCCTATTCGGGTCCATGTTTTCGAATTTTAACATTTGTCATATTTTTAATAATCTCCATTTTTAAATAGGTATCCATTTTTTTAATGTACTTACTATACGTAAAATAGTTTTATTGTTACCTACACGATGTGAGAAAGTAAATTCTTGATCATCTGTTTTTGTTGCAAAATCCTGTTAGTTTTAGTTTCGTCCTGGATTTGGAATTTGGTTCATGGCCACCCCAGCCTTATTGTAATATCACATTCATTTTGCTATTTAAAAAATATTGCCTAACTTGACGAGAGAAATGAGTTGATTAAATACTTAGAGGTTTATGGGTAATTTTACTAATTTTCCATAATCAATGGAACTATTTCGGAATGCTAAAATATAAGAATAAAGTATCTAACCTGCTTGGTTTAACTCGAATAGAATTTTTGAAAATACTTTCTTAGTGAGTGACTCTATAAGTACGCCGCAGGTCGAGATGGCAATCGGGGTATGAGGCAGGAGGACGCCAGCCCACTACAGAGCACGGGTCTCCTCTCAGAGTGCGAAAGGTTTTGGCCATAGTCTACCACGCTGGCCATGTGAGGATTGGTAGACTTCACATACCTTTAAGAACATTATGCATAACGCTCAGGCATGCAGGTTTCCTCACGATGTTTTCCTTCACCGTTAAAGCAAGTGACATTCAATTAATTAAAAGTTAAAACGCACATAGCTCCGAAAAGTTAGAGGTGCGTGCCCGGGATCGAACCCCCGGCCTCCGATTAGAAGGCGGACGTCCTAACCACTAGGCTATCACAGCTTCCTACTTACCTAATTTTAGATAAATTGAATTGATTTGTCCGTAGGTCCGAGCCTTCGTAGAGCGCAGCGCAGCGCTTTGCGAGCCGGAGCATGTGCACGTATGCGATGGATCTGAAGGCGAAGCCACTGCGTTGCTGCACCTAATGCAGCAGCAGGGCACCGTCAAACCCCTGCCCAAATATGACAACTGGTAAGAGCTTCGTACCTTTTCTATCAACGTACATCTGTGATGGTGTTCTAAGGGTCCTTTTACCAAACTATTCATCAGATTTTGATATATGAGGTGTCGCTGGGTTTGTCTTTGTCGCAGGTTACATGACGTCAGGTTAAATCCAATATGGCGGATATGGGATGATTAGTCATAGACCATAGTCCTTAATCTAAGGATATGGGAAACAAAAATAATAGAAAAATATATATAAGTAGATACATAGGTATGCCTAATTGAAATTTTATACCAAAGTAGGTATAGTTTGATACCTAATCTGGTAGAAACTAAGTACTGTAAGGTTCTAAGACTCCTAAGACCTATTGCTGTACTCACATTCCTGCGAATAAAACACTATTTAAAGAAAAGAATAGAATATATTTTTATTCAAGTAAATTTTACAAGTGCTTTTGAAGTTTAATTTGTCACTGGTTAGGAATACCGTTCGTACTAGATATTAGATAGAATGTGTAGGTAGATTTCGAAAATAGTTAATGTGTATATATGTAGATAAACATTATATATTTATATATCTTATATCGTTCGTCTGCGATGGTATTTTAAGAGGAGTTCTTCAAATAAATACTTTTCCAGCTGGTTAACCCGCACGGACCCAGCGGACGTGGCGCGCGTGGAGTCCAAAACATTCATCTGCTCGGAACATGAGAGAGACGTGGTGCCAGTGGCTCGCGCCGGCCAGAAGTCAGCGCTAGGCAACCATATCACACCCAATGATTACGACAAGGCTGTGACTGAGAGGTTCCCTGGATGCATGCGCGGTAAGTAAATATACTTAAATCGAAAAAACAGCTTACAATGCGTTGTGGTTATCGCAGAAAGGCTACGAGGCGAAATTAATGCTCTTATGAAAACGATCACGATATGTCGTGGCTATCCCTTAGATACGAGTTACGACCACAACGCCTTGTTTCAATGAAAAAAACCCGCGCCACTGTTTATTCCTCAATAAGTTTTCGGTCATTGAGCGTAACATAATATAGATATATATTAATTAATACATAATTTATTGTTTGGTACAGGACGCACAATGTACGTGATCCCGTTCTCTATGGGTCCGGTAGGATCTCCGCTTTCCAAGATCGGCGTAGAAGTGACGGATTCACCATACGTCGTCTACTCCATGCGCGTTATGACTAGAATGGGTAAGCTTTCCAAATGTTTACTTTTCTTACGGGAGGCTTTTCTTGTTTTTAATGGGTTAGGTCTATAATTTTGGGGCTGCCATTCTGATACTTTTTAAAGCCGCGCTTTTCCAGTATCATCTTTCGTTAGCCAGACTCTAGTAGGTATTATTAATTATTGATGTCGTCAATCAAATGTAAACTATGGTTGTACAGCATTTCACAGATTTTTTAAATCCCTCAGGTAGCAAAGTCTTAGACGCCCTCCGCAAAGACGAACACTTCGTGCGCTGCTTGCACTCCGTGGGTCGCACTCTGGGGACCAGCACCACCGGCTGGCCCTGTGATCCTCAACGCACCATCATCCTACACCGACCCCTTGACAATGAGATCATAAGCTATGGTGAGTGGACGATCTTCTTCATGGAAGTTCTTGGAAAACTCCCTACGTATTGCGAGTAATTACGTAGGTTCAAAAATACAATCCTTTCTCTCTACTCTCGAGGATAATACTACAAGTAGGTAGGTCTGGTAATATACCATACAATGTTTCTCTCTTATAATGTACCGTTATTGATGTATTAGTGTGTTTATTCATTACTATATTGCTGTGTAACCATTATAATTTTGTCAGGTGTTACATCATAAAACAATCTTCCTACTTTGCATCGTATGTTAAATTTCTTGACGCAACAAATGCAACTTCTTTCCTTGTTTCTTAAATCTATTAATGATATATGTACTTACAGATTACAGAAATATATAATAAATATAGGTACCTACCTATAATACTTTCTCCACAATATTATTTTCTTGACCGTGCAAATAAAGTGAAATTATTTCAACTTTTTCTATACAGGTAGCGGATATGGAGGCAACAGTTTGCTTGGAAAGAAATGTTTTGCTCTACGATTGGGATCCGTATTGGCAAGACGTGAGGGCTGGTTAGCTGAGCACATGCTGGTAAGTGATCATTTCAGCTAGTTAGCTATATACAATAAAACCATTTGATAATATTGTGTAAAAGTCCGGTTTGAAGGACCAAAAATAACAAAGAATTAACTAACCCAATATTCCTACTCTACTATACTACCTTATAGGTAGATTTATTGCTAAATTAATGTGATTTTACAAAAAACATGGTAATCTTCTGTTTTTGCGATGTTCATCATGAAAGAACATCGACATTGCATTGCATGTAGGTAGGTACATACATTTCAACTGTACGTGAAAATATCGCCGTGAGACGTTTTTCAGATAATAACTGCAAATGGCTCAAAGACCTAATCCTGTACTTCTTTTCCAGATCGTCGGTATAACGGACCCGAAAGGCCGCAAACGCTACATCGCAGCAGCTTTCCCCTCAGCCTGCGGGAAGACCAACCTAGCCATGATGACGCCAACACTGCCGGGGTACAAGGTGGAGTGTGTGGGAGACGATATCGCGTGGATGAAGTTCGACAAGAACGGAGTGCTGAGGGCCATCAACCCCGAGAATGGATTCTTTGGAGTTGCACCAGGTAAACATCCTTCTATCGAATAAACTGGGTTTTGGTTAATTTGGCTAGAATGGCGCCACTGCCACTAGGTTGGACAGATTCTGAAGCTAGGGCCTACCCTAGGTCTAACTAATTCCTAGTGCTATCCTAATATCACTAGGAATTAGTTAGATTTATTTACAGAGAGGACTGTCCTGTCATAATGACAAATAAGGATTATTTTCGACAAGTATAAGCAGTGCTTTTATGCCTAGAGAGGATATAGGAGAGGCACGTGCTCTAAGAACACCATACTTAGACGACTCTAATAAGAAATGCCCGGTCCAGGCGTCCATCTTCTGTATCGCTGAATTGACAAAACGTGTAAAGACCTAACCTACAAACCTCAGAAGTAAGACATACAAGGAACGCCAGTTTCTCATTTTAACTAGCTATGGACATTTTCTCAATAACTTGAAGTACAAAGGTTGCTAATTACACCACTTTATTCCTCAGGAACCTCCACCTCAACCAACCCCATCGCCATGGCGTCAATATTCAGTAACACGGTGTTCACGAACGTGGCGGAGACAGCAGAAGGTGGAGTGTGGTGGGAGGGCATGGGCCAAGCGCCCGAGGCTTTGATCGACTGGAAGGGACAACCCTGGGACCCCAGCAAGAAGACGCCGGCGGCTCATCCCAACTCTAGGTAAGCTAAGCCCTTCACTTGAAATATTCTAAATGTAATCTTGACTAGTCTGTACTGTTCTACGACTGGGAAACTGCCGCCACCCGATTTCTCCCCAATCCGTCTCATTAGGGCCACCTAATCGAATTCATTGCGCAAACGTCACGCGTTGCTTCGACCAGCAACATGCAATAACGGGATCATGGTTTGCCTAAAAATTTTTAAAGCGAATATCTGTCATCAAGTTTTCTATGAATAGTAGAATAGTAAAGCAATAGAAAAAACTTGCTTGTCATAAGGATGTGCTCATAATTAATAATGTCTAGACACAAGAACACTTCTCAACCATCCCAGAATCCTCAACGCCAGCGTAGTAGGCCGAGGCGACGTTGGCGTGACGAATTAGATAAGTTTGCAGTAACGTGGCCTGAAGAGGCACAGAATAGGAAATGGTGGAAGGATCGGAGGGAGGCCTTTGCCCAAACGTGGGACAGTACAGTCTAATTTAGAATAAGAATAACACTCAGAAACGCCACCTAGTCGCAATCTCAGAAAATCCCCTAGGCTACAATTTAGCAAGATTCAGTTCGAATTAAATTTGGAAACGGGACTGTGGCAAGAATTTCGCAAAATCTTTAAAATGCTGTCATATCTTTCCCAGATTCTGCACTCCAGCAGAACAGTGTCCAATCATAGATGGGGACTGGGAGAGCCCTGAAGGAGTCCCGATATCAGCGATCCTGCTGGGAGGCAGAAGGCCGGCGGGAGTGCCGCTGGTGGTCGAGGCGAGGGACTGGCAACATGGCGTGTTCATGGGGGCGGCCATGAGGTCTGAGGCTACAGCGGCTGCTGAGCACGCTGTAAGTATCACTTGTTTAAGAGATTACTTGATTCTAGCACTGTTATTTTCAGGGTTCCGTGGCAACGTGACTCTATTGCCACTATAACAACAGTTTAAAAAGTTAAAAAAATAGTCATACGCCGTGCACAGGGTTTGAAGCCTAGGTAGACACTAAGTTACTGGCAGGCCATAGAGAAAATGATACTTGGGTACTTAACCAAGACCCTGAGGACCTTTTTTATCAAGATAGGTACTCGTTTCTTGCTTTTAAAGTTCTCGAATTGTAAAATTTGCTATTAAGGTGACGCAGGACGCTCGACCGAAATTGGCAGCGCACGTGGGTAACATGTTTGCTTTTCACTTGACATTGTATGAGAAAGTTGAGAGGCACGATGATTTTCACCGAAATCAAACGCGCGAAAAGGGTTTAAGAAGAGTATTTTTGAGAAAAAACTGCTGAATTTATGTTTGCAAAGTAAAGTTATTTCAAGTAATGAATAAATAAACTACGTCTAATGATAAATTGTTTTAGAATTTTCATATCCCTAACCTTATTTATTTACATCCAAAGTTGTCATTAGTTTAGTGTTAAAATAGGAATCTTTTGAGCCTCGTAACTTTTAAATCAATATTTTTTTCAATGTTTTATATATCAATAAACCTAGATAATGACGAGATAAATCGATACAATTCTTAGTTTTGTGCGTACAATATCGAATATTGTTGTAATTTCCCTCCTAAGCCACCCGATCTTAGTTGTTGCTTTATGGTCCAAAACTCTTTGAAAACATTTCTTTTTATTAAAACGGATTTTTACTTTTCAGGGAAAAGTGGTGATGCACGATCCGTTCGCCATGCGTCCATTCTTCGGCTACAACTTCGGAGAGTACCTCCGCCACTGGCTGTCCATGCCGCAGGCTGGACGACACATGCCCAAGATCTTCCACGTCAACTGGTTCAGGAAAGACGAACAGGTATTTATAGTGTGATGTGTTCGCTTTCTGATGGCTTTAGTGGGTTATGTGGTCGATTTTCTACGACTTAATGATGGCTTTGTTAAAGACGATTTCTTTAAGTACCTAAGCGGCTATGCAATGCAAATCCAGTGCTGCAAACGACCTGTTGAGCCATGTACACAGGGTTCCAATGTCCCTTTCCTTTCTTCTTTTTTCTCCTTTCAAAACCGGTTTTTTCCCCGACTTTAGTATGGAATTCGCAGTTTTCGATTCAGTAGGTAATCGTTAAAGGAAAAGATACCCCTTTGAAAAGTAGTGCTTTTAGAATGACAAAGTCAGAAGAAATTTTTTGCCAGTGTTTCCCATACTTTGAACTCTATCATTAAGTTCAACAAATGCTCCAAAACGAAACGATGTATATATAGTACGCGACAGTTTGAGATGGCAATCCGGGTGGGAACGCCCCGCACAGCCCCCGCGTTATCCCAGTGCGGGCGATGTGTGGGTATGCGGAGCCGTCCCCTCGCCTCATATCCCGATTGTCATCTCGACCTCGCGGCCTATAGGTAAAAAAACTTAAACCTACAAAAACTACCATCCTACCCACATTTTCCAAAGAATATTTTGAACTTAAAGTTCAATCCTGTCGTAACCATGTACAGATGTCATATGAGTCAACTCAAATCCAGACGACGATCACGTCTTGAGATAACAGACGAAAAAACCCTATATATACAAAACTCTACAATTATAACACAAAATAATCTCTCTTCCCCAGGGTAAATTCCTCTGGCCAGGCTTCGGCGAGAATTCCCGTGTGTTGGACTGGGTGCTGCGTCGATGTGACAATGAGCCCTGCCACGAGTCCACCCCGCTCGGCTTCGTACCAGCTGCTGGCGCGCTGAACACTAGCAACTTGGACGCTGTTAATATTAAGGAACTCTTCAGCATACCTAAGGACTTCTGGATGCAAGAGGTAAAGAAACAAAAAAAGATGCAAATAGTTTTTTGGGAGTTTCTTTGTAGTCATTGAGTGGAGATTGAGGGGTAGAAGAGCCTAGATTTTATGGTTTTCGTTATAGTCATTGACTGAGGATATTTTTTGTAGAAGAGGACAGGGCCCAGATTTATGGATGCTTTTTTTAAATCTAGGTACCAACAGAATCATACAAAAAAAATACATTACTTATTCAAATCCTAGGTGCTAAGTTATATAATTCAAATTAAAGGCGGCTACAGCATGCAAATTTAGACGGATAAGTCGTGCAAAAGAACTTAGAACTCATATTTTTGTTTTACCTTTAGTAAAAAACACACGTAAAAGTACAGTAGCCCATAAAAAATATTGTACATCGACCTTTAGTATGAGATGTCGTCTTTGTAGAGCGTTGACTCTGTCACTCATACGTATGTGACGTTTTGTCGGTCTCAACGAAAGAGACAAGGCTATACAAAACAGCTATCTCTTTCTAAAGGACGATGTACAATATTTTATACTGTATCTACTACTGATTCAGCTGTATCAGTAACTGGAACAAAACTATCAAAGCTCTTTTAAAAACCATTCTCATGTTAAAACAAGAATATGGATTTCTTCCTACATCCATAGTTAAAACCTCGGAAACCACAGATATGTCCAGATTTGCAACTAGCGTGGCCCCCTCAGTCCCTCTCGCTCAAGCAGATTTTCTTACTTGTGAAATGTCATTCCTTCTTACACTTCACGTTGTTTGCCAAATACTCACGTACAAATACATTTTGGCAAACAAAAAAAAAGTGGCCACGGTGATAAGGACAAAACATAATCATTTTGTCACGTTCTAATAAGAGCTTAAATGCATTTAGCTATCTCGCTCTAACAGTAAGTGTCACAATAGGGCTACTTCAAATATTCTGTTCTGAGTCGGAAACCATTTTAAGTAATTTGGCTCAAAGAGGTTAAATATAACAGTTTCAACTCTGGACCGTATAATCAACATGATCAATGTTATACGCCAATTTTTTTATTTAATTTTTTGTTTCAGGCTGACGCAATAGAGAAATATTTCAAGGAAGAAGTCGGGGACGACCTTCCGAACGAGATGTGGGATGAACTGAACAAACTTAGGAAGAATATTCATCAGTCATAGACCAAAGACCATGATTTTCGATATAAGAAATTAAGAGTGAATGAAGATACCTAATTTTTTTTAAATCTACGACTTACGAGGTTCAATAGAAATGTACCTTAACTTTATTCATAGGTATTTAAATGTTAATAAGAATAGAACCGATAAATATGAATAGTGCTATAGATGTCAAGTGAAGTAAGGTATTTTTAACAGAAGAATTTAGAAGAAAGCACCTACCTAATAGAAGATTAGACAAATAGATAGTTCTATGCTTTTCTTAGAAAAAAAAGTATTTGTATTTCTATTCTATTCTCTCTATAAGTAATAATTTGTGTTGTACAATGCGTAAAAATTTACTTTTCACGCGCCATTTTAACTTTGTGTAAAATTTCATGTCAAAAGTATTTAAGCCTTATTCTGGCACCGTACTTTTGACATGACAGTTTAGCCATAGAGTTAAAATCGCGCGTGAAAAGTCATTTTGTACGGACTATCCTGTTTGTTTCTTTGGAAAAGTATTTTTGTTAGTGCTAGACAAATACCTCTTAATTTTTCGTCTTATCTATATTTTAAGATTTCGAATATGTACATTTTTTTACATTTATGTATATTTCAGTATAATTGTAAAAGTAAGACGTAAAAAATAGAATAGACAAATAAATTTTTTTTTGAACTCTATTTAACAACGCGTATTAGAAAAATGTAAAGGCTGTGCTTATTAGGCTAAAGTGTGATAGCCGGATGTATTGTATAGATTTACAATAATTATTATTAAATGAATTAATGTAAATACTCCCTAGAATAACAATAAACGTATTGAATTTAAAATCAGTGTTTGAATTTTACTTCAGTCCTTGTCTAATAAGAAAATCGTTGATCAATTAAATACTTACAATACCTGGCAGGAAATATTGTACATCGACCTATAGAAAGAGATACCTAGTGGTTTCGTTGAAGGTAGAAGGTAGAAGGTAGACGCACGGACTGTGTGGATATTCCGACTATTCACGTGAATTCCGCTATAAGAGATTTACTTATATTTATAACTAGCTGCCCCGGCGAACTTCGTACCGCCTAACAGCAGATTCTTTTTCAGGATTTTTTTATATTTTTCTCTCCGTAAGAACCATCCCCGTAGGTACTTCAAGGAATATTATGATAAAAGAATCAGCGAAATCGGTTCAACTGTTCTCGAGATTTGCGATCAGCAACACATTTTGCGATTCATTTTTATATATAGAGATTACTCGTAGGTATAAGACTGAGGTCATACGATGCGTTTCCGGTGCGTTGCGGCGCCGCACCGCTGTCGATTTGAGTATTGGGTGCCACACGTGACACGGGGCACCGCGTTGCCGCTTCGACAAAATGTATGGTGTTGCAACGCACCGCCCCTCCCCGCCTTGTCTCTCTTGTCTTAGGTCCATTCCGGTGCGGCGCGGGACGCCGTAACGCATCATGTGGCATACTACAGCGATTTCTATACAGGATGACGCAGCGGCACCGCTCGAGCCTCAACCGCTGCACCGCCAACGCAACGCATCGTGTGGCTTCACTCGTAGGTATAGTTAGCGACAGGTCGAGATGCCAATCGGGGTATGATATGGGGGGACACCCCGCACACCCGCACATTATCCGCGCTCGCCAGCACCGCGTCAGCGCGGTGACTGTGCGAGTGTGCGGGGCGTCCCCCCGCCCCATGCCCGATTGCCATCTCGACCTATCGCGGACTACAGGTATATACCTACATTTAGGTATAATCAAAATTAAAAATTCTAATGTTACGATATTCTAAAGTATATTTATATAAATGTATATTAATCGATTACATTAATATCACTTCATATGTTTCGCTGAAAACACGCGGACTCCATCTTGTGTTGACGCACGAGCATATTTTGTTAGCAAAGCGTTCACGTTTAATTTCTCTGTCGCATACAATCTGAAATAACATTTATAAGTTTAGAAAACTTCGACTGCCCGTTGTGCAAGATATTTTTAGGGTTCCGTAATCCGTACCTGAATGGTGCCAACGGAACCATACTAAGCCTCCGCTGTCCTACCGTCTGTCTTTCAGCGGACTGTACCTATCTCGTAAAGTAATATTGTAACACCACTTCATGTGTATTTTTTGCAATAAAGAAAAAAATCGATTGATAATGTTTTAGATTATTTTTTAAATGACATTGTGAGAATGGAAAAATCGTTAATTTAAACTACTCACTGAATGTAAGGTGAAATTTCATCAACAGTCCACTTTGCTTTGGTTTGGAATAGAACCTTGAACCGCTGGGTTATATCCTCAGGCAGGTCGCTTTCTGCGAAACCCCACACCACTGGAGGAGTGGTAGTTTTATCTATTAACGCTATACCACATAATAGAGATTCCTGTAAAAGAAAGCATTATAATCTTATCTGATACTTACCAATTATCTAAATATATAAAAGGAAAAGGTGACTGACTGACTGATCTATCAACGCACAGCTCAAACTACTGGATGAATCGGGTTGAAATTTGGCATGCATGCTATTATGACGTAGACATCCGCTAAGAAAGGGTTTTTGAAAATTCAACCCCTAAGGGGGTGAAATAGGGGTTGGAAATTTGTGTAGTCCACGCGGACGAAGGGGCGAGTATAAGCTAGTTTATTTTATAAAATCATTAATTTTTAAAATCTTGTATCTAAATAAATAAAATAAAATAAAATAAACCAAATTCTGGACATATAATATTTACACGTCATCGTCAACCGATAGATGTCCACTGCTGGACAAGGATCTCTTGTAGGGACGTCTACCATCCACCTAGAAGGGGATCTGCTACTTACGCTCGCTTTCCGATGCAAGGTCGCTATTCCAGCAGGGTAGTATCGAATTTCTTCATAAGAACCGCAAATTATTTACAAGTATCAATAATAAGAAAGTAAATAAGTGTAAACTTACATCAGTCCTCATTCCTTCTGGCACCGAATCCTGCCACGCCTCCAGGAATTCTGTTAAATTGAATTTCCCAGCACTTTTCAGCAATACTCTGGCCAAGAACTGACAAACTTTATCCTGTTTATACTGGTAATACTGTACGTCATCCTGTACCAGCGACACGTTAGTATAAAACCCGAACATTGCTTCTAGAATGCTTGCAGGAACGAGGTCTTTTAAACTGTCTAGCGTTGCTTCTTTAGATATTCTGTCTAAAGACCAAGAATTTTCCTCTATTAAATCGAGCATATATGACAAAACTCTGAACTCGTAATCAAACTCTAGTAATCTGTAGTAATTGTCTATTTTTATTGCTTGTATCTTAACCAATTCCTCGTCCAATTCCGCTTTTGAAGCTTGTGTTTGATCGAATATGGCGTCGTAAGTTTGCAATTTAGATTTATCGACAGCATATTCTAGTTCTGGACCACGATACCGGGTCGGTTCGAGAAGTTTCCTTAATTTTGATAAGTGGGGTTTGCAAGGCTTCAGTTCGTAATATGTGAAGAATGTGCTTGTAATGTCTTTTTGAACGATTTGTCTAGGAGGTTTCCCGTCATCTGACTCAGTGGATTTGTTTAAGCTAGCGTTTGATTTATCGAAGGAAGAATCTGAGTCGCCTTCTATGGAGTTATTGGCAACTGTTTCATCGAGCCCCGTGGACGCAGCGAATAACAAATCAGGAACTAATAAAAGACTGTTCGAAGTCTCCGCCTCTTTTATATCATAGGTTTTATTACTCGTGCATAATACTGCGTTTTCGTCTGGATCACCTATAAATTATTATGTCAAGTCATTGTACCTACCTTTTTTTATTTCATTACAAGCCATAGCCCTTGTCTTTAATCTTATCTGGTGGTAAGTGATGATGCAGTCTAATGGAAGCGGGCTAATTTGGAAGGGGTATGGCAAAAACCCATAACCGTTATCGGTTTCTACACGGCATCGTACCGGAACGCTAAGTTGCTTGGCGGCTTTGCCGGTAGAGTTGTAAATATTTAGCCACGGCCGTAGCCTCCCACCAGATAAAACATATTTCTACTTAAATTGGTAGCTACCTACTTTTTTTTATAAATGGCATGGACTTATCTGAATTAACAAACTCAAAGTGACGAACCTTTAAATATCAATTGATTGCCTGCCTCGATTTCTTTCAACAAATTATCATCTAAAAGCATTAGTCTTAGGTTATCGTTCTGCTGACTTGGCTTTGGGAACCTCAGTATTTGTGTAACCTCAGTCAATTCAGATTCATGTAGTTTCGCTGTTTTAATTATCTTCCTAACATCTTCTGGGGTTCTTTCTTGGCTAAAACAAACAAGAAAAAATATTTGATCGGAAAATGAACCCAGGATACACGAGTAGATATTATACCAGGGGAAGCTTCACACTAGCTCACGCATACCACGATGTGCCACGGACGCTCCGTTTGCCGCCAAACTGGGCGCACGGAGCGTCCGTGGCACATCGTGGTATGCGTGAGCTAGTGTGAAGCTTCCCCTGGTATAATATTATCTACTCGTGTGCCCAGGACCCTCTTTATGCAAAATAAGTACAGTACGCGGCAGAGAATAATGTACATCGACCTTTAGAAGGAGATAGCGGATTTGTAGAGCATTGTCTCTGTCGTTGAGACCGATAAAACGTGATATGGGTGACAGAGACAACGATCTACAAAGCCAAAAAGTCATTCTAAAGGCCGATGTACAATGTACATTATTTTCTGCCGCGTACTGTATTTCCATACATATATTTCTATATTCTACAAAAACTTGTACCTTGAATCTAAATCTTCAAACTGAAAAAATATAAAAAAAGACATTATCTATGGTGCGAATGACAGCTGACATTTCCATCTGACTTTGACATTTCGATTCAATTTCGATTTTCGACCTTCGTAAATTCTGCGTGATTGCCAGTGATTGCAAATCACGAAAATATTAGGATAGTTTATTAGTTTAGAAATTTAGTGTACAAAATCGAAAATGTCGTTGTTTAGTGATATACTACCCTTAAATAAAAATGAAGAGAAGAAGCAGGCTCAGGCAAGCGCGAATCTTTCGCCATACTTAAACTTTGATCCTAACTACATACCGAAAATGCAGCCAGAGTTCCTTTATCCTGATGAAAGCCATATGTCCTCGACCGCCAGACGGTCTAACGTAGCCCTACCTATCATTGGAATGTCTTTTATGACAGGATCAGGTGAGCAAATGCTAAATAACCTCAAATTATTTTACATAACAATTTCGTGCTTTGTAGATTTCCTACGATATTCCAATAGGAAATTCCACACAATTCCGAGAAAATTATTTAGGAAAATGAATGTGCATGTTTGATTTTCTTGATTGTGTTAATTATTCAAAAGAATATCACCCATACCCTCCAAGTGTTCTAAGATGTGATACAACAATAGTCCAAGAAGCTTAACAGTTGACCTATGCCTTTTAAATAATATAAGAATAAGTATCAAAACTTACTGCACATCACAGTGCTCAGTGCACAAACTATTGATTTTTCAAGTAAAAGTATTGTTAATTATTTCAGGTCTCGGAGGTATGACAGGTCTGTACAAAGGTTTGAGAGCAACAACTCTTGCTGGGCAAACAGGCAAAGTGCGGAGAACACAGCTCATAAACTATGTTATGAAACAGGGTCAGTGCTTCAACTTTGTATAATGCATGAATTATTTATAATCTAAGTTGGTCAATTTGATCTATAATTTAATCGTTAACTGGGTTTCATACCTGAAGAACGCCAATTACTAAGCCTCCGCTGCCTATCAGCGGGCTGTATCTCATAAACCGTAATAGGTAAGAGTTGAAATTTTCATCCATGCTATAGTTGGCTGGCAATGAGCTGTGCACCCTAAACAAGTAGACCAATCTGAAGTGGCAACATGGTGGTTTGTGCGGGTGATTAAATACACATGGCTTGGCTGATATCTGTTTTTGTATGTCAGCCATATGACTCATGTTCTAATAGGATTACGTTTTGATCACACTACAAATACTAATTCAAACTTGATCAACTTGAATTTCAAAACATCTAAACTGTAAACAGGCATATTACATCAAGTACATTGAGATTTGAATAATGCATTACAGTCATTAACCTAATATTGATTCAATATTTTGGAGATTACTAATCTCTTTTATTAATTTAACTTGTAAATACATTTGAACTCATTTAAACTCATTTATTCTGTTGATAACATATCTATATTGTTAACAGGCACGACAACAGGCTGCACTTTAGGTATTATTGCATCATTCTACTCAACCCTCGCCCTTGGTGTCACCTGGATCCGTGATAAGGAAGACACTGCAAACACATTCATAGCCGCAGCTGCAACAGGTGTCCTATACAAAAGCACAGCAGGCTTACGCTCAATGGGCTTAGGTGCTGCTGCTGGTCTTACATTAGCAGGAATATACACCCTTGTCACAGATAATGATAACATATGGAGTAAAGCTAGATATATAAGAATGTGAAACCGCCTTAATCTATGTTTGCATCTTACATACTGTACCACAATGAGGTTAAAATCTGCTAAGCTCTTTTTTTAGTGAATCCCATCATTTTGGGTCTGCTTTACTATTACTTACATTCTGTAAGTGAATAAATAAATTGAAGCCTTTGCAAAATGATGAAAAATATTTAAACATAATTTTAATTTAATCCAATCCAATCCATCGGCCTGTTTGCGTCCACTGCTGGACATAGGCCTTTCCAAGAGCGCGCCAAATTGGCGCTGCTCATTAGAAGTAGTGCCCATACTGACCACGCTGGGCAGGCGGGTTGGTCAGCGCAGGGCTGTAGGCTATTTCGCTTATTTAATTTAATATTTTATTTTTTTATAGAATTTAATAATAAATATCTTTAAAAACAATTAACCCTTACATACTTATTTAACATTTTAAATTTTCAAGTGAACAATTATTTACTACTTAATGATTTAAGTTTGCAATTCTTCTTGGTGTACCAATTTCTAGTATCATTTGTTCAATCTATAGAAAATGTTTTATAAGCATTGTGGTGCAGTATGTAAAATGTAACGAGCCCTTAGTTTATATGTAAATAATAGACTGTTATTTTTAGTTATTACATTTTAATGCAATCAGCACCAAAGGATCTGTAAGTGTTCAAGACTTGTTTATGCCATGTCCGTTACACTTTAGTCTAGCATGTGTTGAACAAATCCTGCTCACGGTTTTGAGCACCATATCGGAGCGGGATTAGCACAATTATTTCTAAGCCATTAATAAAACAATATATTTGGAAAATTAATTGTTTATTTTCATTTTACCTACACAACATTTAAGTATTATTTATTATTTACATTTTATTTTTAAAATGGGATGTTTAATTACAGTATTGATCATATTATTTAATCTAGATTCCTCTCCATATTTATGTAAATATAAGGATAGAAACTGCAGAACTAAAATTAAAGTGGAGATTTGACGACAGTGACAAATTGAGCAATTTCTGATAGCAAAACAAATAGTTTCAAAATTATTAAAAAAATATGCTATATATAATATGTATATGGGGAGAAATATAACAAAGTTAGAATGTTATAAGTTTGGCAACAATTTTGTATAAATGAATTACAGAATATTAAGCTATTTATGAATTTTTGATAAGATTTGGCCTAGGCTTAACATATCTTGAAACAATATTGACTTATCAATGGCATTAAAGTCTATTATGATAAAGTTATCATTATCCCCTTTATCTGTAACTAGCTTATGCTCGCGACTTCGTCCGCATGGACTACACAAATTTCAAACCCCTATTTCACCCCCTTAGGGGTTGTATTTTCAAAAATCCTTTCTTAGCGGATGTCTACATCATAATAGCTATCTGCATGCCAAATTTCAGCCCGATCCGTCCAGTAATTCGAGCTGTGCGTTGATAGATCAGTCAGTCAGTCAGTCACCTTTTCATTTTATATATTTAGACTACATGTAAAACAAAATTAGCTACCTAAAATTAATATTATTTATTTTATTATAATATATTTTATGTACATTGTGAATGTTGAAAAAGTGAGGATGATATAGCATAGTTTATAATCACACAATTCCATAATATAAAACTTTTGATGACATATCCTAAAATTAAACAAATCATGGTTCACACAATTCCATATGATCAGAATATAAAATCATTCGTTTGTACCTCACGGAATAACTATCACATGTGCAAAATGTGTTCAAGAGCTAGATCACTAATTTGACTTGAAATCACAAATAGAATAGCAAATTACGAAGGAGAAAGAGTACCTACATTATGATTGTGTAACTCATAAACAGTGCGATATTTTTTCAATGACATTCTTTATGTCTATATGAATTTCTGCTTGGATTCAATTACAGAGCCCAAAAATAAGAAAAAAGTTCTTTAATTACTCATAATTGCTGTCTATTGTATGTATTACGGCCATATTACACTAATCTTACTAAAATATTAATAAAATTAAATTTTAAGTTTTGCATATATTTTACATCGCTTGAGTGTTTTCAAAATTAATATTTGTACAATCCAATAATTTCTAAAACTAAGTCAACCTATTTTAGATTTTATTGAGTTTCACTTCACTGTATACACATTTAATATTCAGTTTATGCATAATATA
This sequence comes from Maniola hyperantus, assembly GCF_902806685.2. Lineage (NCBI taxonomy): Eukaryota > Metazoa > Arthropoda > Insecta > Lepidoptera > Nymphalidae > Maniola > Maniola hyperantus. Next base: position 3,868,156 of record NC_048542.1, read on the forward strand.
CTAGGGTTACCATAATTTTTGCGATTAAAACTGGGATTGGTTACAGTAGTAAGTACCTACTTATTGTATTGCCTTTTGCAACTTAGTAAAAGATCTATGCAGTCTCATTGTAGGTCATTTTTAAGTTTCCGTACCTGAAGGGTGTATCTCGTGAACCGTAATAGGCAGAGTTGAAATATTCACAGAATGTGTATTTCTATTGCCCATACCTATAGCAAATAATAAAAATTTCAAATGTCTGTTATGAACTTGACCAATTTTTAATATTGAGAAGATTGCAAATAATACTAATTAGTAATTTGGTAAGTACCAGTAAATGGTTCCATAAGCCATATTAGGTTATTTTAATTGGTAAATGGTAAGTAACCAATTAAAATAACAAAAGCTTCCTTTTGGAGACTTTTGACGACTTGGAATTTTGTTGTAGGTATTTTTAAATCAAAGCGGACAAAACAATCATTGTTTATAAAATATCTAGCCTCATTAGAAAAACAAATCATACAAAAATTCACTAAGATAATATCTCCATCATATTAGGGTAGTTTTTTACAAATAGAACTAATTAGCTACAGGGTACCGGTTACAGTAATTAGGAAGCCTTTGTACTCATATTATAGCTATAAGCCATATAGCTACTTATGAGCATATTCATTGTACAATATATCACTTCTAAGGTCTCCATCTAATGTGATCAAGTCAAAATTTAAGTGAGTATTGAGTTTATGCATACTTTTATTTACATAATAAATTCCTATATATCTGGCAATATTTTAAATAGCTCATTAAGCAATTTAAAGTTAAAAAAATACCATACTTCTGTGTACCATTGCTACAGAATATGTGTAGGAAAATAAATTGTAAAATTTAATTTGGCCATGCATATTACATACAAATAACAGTCCTATTGTGAGTAGGTTTTAGCTGAATTTTGCAGTCGACGCTGCAGCCTCTCAGTCCTGAGGTGCAGCAATTTTTGTGTCACGACGCTGCATTTAATATTGACTTCATATCATCAGGTAGAACACAGTTTAAATCTTCTAGCCTTCGGGCTAACAATGTCCTAGTATTGCCAGCCACAGGTGGGTCACTCTTCAGCACCTCTCTAAGCTTCAAGACCATATCAACTATTTCAACCTCCTTCTTGCCAACTGACCATTCCTTTAAATCACTCTCAGCTAATGCTTCTAACTGTAAAGCATGTAGCTTATTTGTTAATTTATTATGCCTTTCATAAAACCAGGCACTAAAATTGGGTGTTCTGAAAAAGTTTCTATACAAGCCTATCCAATCACCTTTAATCCCTGTTGTCAAATGAGGTCCTGCTTGTTGCAATGTTGCAAAAAAATCTTCAGGGTTAAATGGATTTGGGATAGGAGGTGCTCGGAATGGCGATATATTTTTCTGTAAAGGCATTAATGACGCCATATATCTTTCCAATGGAATCATAAAACTCTGTGTCAGTTCTAGTAGATGCCTTTTCACCATAGCAGTTTGTACCTCAGAGGGTCGATCTGTCCTCATACCATTGTGAAGCTTCTTTATTATTGCCTTATCTTTTTCTAAAAATGGCTTGTACTGTGTGTAAACACCGGGAGCTGTGTCCAAATGCTTTATACTGCCAACCTTCCTTAGCTTTGTTTTGATTGAAGTTGAGTCACCCAATTTGATAGTGTGAGGCCAGTGTTGTAATGTTTTTGTAAAGAATGGATTTGTCACACCCAATATCACACAAGGAGGATTGTATTGCTTACGGGTAAACTCTTTGAATTCACTATCATGGATTGTGAAATATGGTCTATATTCTGCTGCGTAAGGTAACGGTTGGATTAGGTATGTCAAAGCCTGAACCAGAGCAGAGCATTCTGTTGGTGAACTCGCCATCACCACAATGGGTTCGGCTGCCAATACAAGCTCCCACAATAAATGTAAATGTGATATAACACCAGCTAAAGCATCGAAAACATTAACATCCTGAATCGAAGCCAGTACGTGAGGGACATTCGGAGAATGAACTTGCTTTATTATATCTGACCTTGACACTTTCCCAGTCTGCTGATTAGGAATGTATGACTGAAAAACAGTTCCTAAAACTGGTAACAGTATATTCTGACCTGCAACGAGCACGGGCCATCTGTTTATATCATGGCATACAGCTTCCAAGCTTCTCTCCCCTTCTTCAAAATGTTTTGGTGCAATTAATTGTATGACCTTATAGTACAAGTTGATAAACGGCAATCGCGTTAGCAAAATTATGCTCTTCTGGAAATATCCACGCGGTAAAGAGGGGTCTTTGACTTGACGGAAGTACACGAAGCCCCAGTAGTGCGTGGAATCAGCGCGTAGCGTCGGCACACTGTCCTCGTTATAGCTCACTTGATAGGGCGTAAGTGGAGCGCGGCATCGCAACCTCACGTGAAACTGCGTATCGCCCATGCAGCCAGAGTTCGAGTCGGGAAAAGCCAAATAGCAAATGTTGCATTTCTCTTGGTCAGTGAGCTTCACGCCAGGCGGGTAGACGCTCTCCATCGCCTGCCCGAGCTCAAGGTCGAAAGTCACTACACAAATGCAGTGCAGCCAGTCTGAAAACCTGCTCCATTTCGTATGAAACTCGCGTTCCTCCATTGTCAAAATGTCAATGTCTCCATTACTTTCTCGTCGACAAGCCATTGTTATTTTTAACACATTGTATAACACACAAACCCGATCAGTATTAATTCATCATCACTTCACTTGCACAGTTCACTAAAATATTGTTTACATTCGAGCGCCATTTGTCAACAGCAGGAGTACGCTACTAAAAATTAAAGAAACACGCAAGCGCAACCACAGCTGTTCCGTCAACATGGCCACACGCGCGCCAAAACTGAAGTTCGATCAATGGTAATGAAATTTTTGTAATTATTTGCATGCACAATTTACCCAGTTGTTTTTAGTTAATTGTTAATAGTTTAATTTGTTTATAATCTTACCACGTATCCATAACTCAATTTTATGGTAAATGATTCTTCAATAATATGCCTGTTCTAAAATAAATATAAAAACCAACAACTTATTCACTTTCAGAAATAATTATTGTTTCACACACTTGTAAACAAATTGCATTGCGTTCCGATTGACGTCAAAAAATGAGGAGACTTTACTTTAATCAAATCATTTAAATTTAAATAATTTAGCTTCAAATTTCATGGAATAATAATTATATTTCAAAAATTAAAATCATATTTTGTTTTTTAAGATATGTCCAGATATGCAACTAGCGTGGCCCCCTCAGTCCCTCTCGCTCAGGCAGAGGTACCTACTTACTTGTGAAATGTTATACTGTCTATTTTACGTTCGCTTCGGCTCAAAGAATTTGGATGTATTACCACGTAGTACACCTATTGTAGCCTTGTATACTGCAACCCACCATTGCACAATAACTTCAAAAACAAAAAACAACAAAACGAATCAATTATTTATTTACTATACTTGAGTCAACATAACCTCACTTCACGTTGTTTGCCTAATACTCACGTACAAATACATTTTGGCAAAAAAAAAAGTGGCCACGGTGATAAGGACAAAACAAAATCATTTTGTCACGTTCTAATAAGAGCTTAAATGCATTTAACTATCTACTATCTCGCTCTAATAGTAAGTGTCACAATAGGGCTACTTCTAGTTCTAATAGTCCTTGTTCTGAGATCCGGATTTAGAGTTTATTTCATCCGCCATATTGAATTTATGATGACGTCAGAATTTATGGTTCGCGGCACAGAGTACCTACTTTTTACAATATGTTCGCGGTAACAAGGTCGTTATGGGCCGCGTATAGTGCGCCCACGAAGTATAGAAATTATATTTTCTACTTACGCATTACTCTCAATGAGAAGCTACAGGTACTTGTTTACCTTTAAGGAAACTTAGGGAAACTAAAGCACATTCACGCACCTTTCGGCACCTACAAGCTTGCTTCAAAAATAGCGGCCGTTGACAGATGTTCTATTTCACGAAGACTGTTTGACTGTTGTAAGTGTAACAGAGTTTTAGGGTGTCAAGCGTAAAATTGTATAATTATTATTTGGCTGAATAAAGAATTAAAAAAAAAAAGTGCACACGTACACGACAGGTCGAAATTGCAATCGCGGAGGGAACGGCCCGCACATCCCCACGCTAACCAGGTGCGGGCGAAGTGTGTCTGTAAGTGGCGCCCCCCCGCCTCATATCCCGTTTGCCATCTCGACCTGTCGCGGACTATTACACATTATTATAATGTGCAGTTTTCCGACCGCGACGACGACAACGCTGTTTACTTATGCACACAAATGCGTTATCGCTTATCCGTATACTCACTAGCATAACAAAGGCTGAGCGGTCATCGTGAAGTACACACATGAACACAATATAGTATACCAGGGTGGTAATAAACAAAATAAAAATCATTTGAATATGTAAGGGCATTATATTTATTTCAAAACTCAAATAGATACATAATTGATTTGATACAGGTCTTGGGTTGCCAATATGACAAGTTGCCCGGACCAATTATATATTACAATTTTAACTAATTACATATTGTTTTAACGAAATACATCAAACACTTGGGTTACAATTTACTAATAATATAGATTAGTTAATTTGGATTTAATTTCAGTCATTCTGTTTGTTATCAGTGTACTTATTATGTTTTAAATAGTAATTTGATTTCGATTTATCACAAAAACTTAAAACATTTTAGTTACTACTTAGATAGGTACTTATTTAGTGTTATATTTTATTTAAACAATTAATAGTATTAAAATGACAGTGTTTGTAAGGATATTGTCGGGTCCGATATCGGAGCACTAAAATATGTACTTGCCTTTCCCCATATCAGAAAATCGTATAGTATATTGTACCTATAGAATCTTTCATATTTTTACCGTTCTTTAAAAAAACATAAAAAGAGGAATGTCGGCAGTTTCAAATTAACAATAGATTTAAGTTAAATTAAAAATATGAAACTTTATGGGTTTGAAACCAGAATTCACAGTATTTGTATTGTATCTATATATGTATTATATAAAAATTAACATTCATCAGCGTTACCTATGGGTTTGCGCATTATTCATTCGCTGCTCGATTGCGGTATGACAGCTACAATGTCGCGATGGCTATCACCTCCTGATTGGTTGACGCTCGCTCACTATTGGCCACAATGCATTGTTGCAACAAGGATAGCAAAAATTCAGCCAATCACAACAATTGAGATTGTAATAATGATAGATGCAGGTTTCACGAAATCGACCTACTGATTGAGTTTAACATAATATAAGAGGTGACGCGCGAGTTGCATTACTACGCATGCCAGGTAAGTATTAGCTAGTACTTATAAATAAAAATGTCTACCGAAACTTAAAGATTCGTTAGTAATAAAGCTAGCTTACACTAAATTAATTTAAGTATAGAGTTACATTTGCACCAACGAAAACTCAAGCCCAAGTGTTTTCAACATCTTACGTATAATGATACCACAGTTTCGCAATTATACAGTACGCTTAGTATAAGATTTTACGTCTCACCAAACGTTGCTAGAATTCGAGAGTCGAAACACAATACCCTCAAAGTAAAATGAACCTAAAGAGCCTTGAATTGAAGACGAAAATTCAATGCCACTGATTTTAATTTCGCCACGTTTCCGCTTGGAGCGCTGTCTGTAGATGTGTAGACAAACTTGAGCTTTAAAATAAAGGTAGTTAAGATCCAGTTTACTATAATGCGGAAGGTTTTCGATACTCGAATACTATCACCGTTGGTGAGACATAAAATCTCGTACTAGGCCTCCAGTTAGCGACTTGATAATACAGTGTCTGCTGTCGCGCTGCGCTCCATAGTCCATACATATACAAGAAGGGATGGCGGAACTATAAAATTGCTACACTGTGAATAAAATTCTAAAAACTATAATTTTTTAAACTAAACGTCTTCAAAACGTCAGAGGACTTTATGTTTAAAACCATATAACTTCAATAAAAACTAGCAAATAACTTAAAAATCTTAAAATACTCATACGCCGCGTCCAGGCGCTTTTTAGGATAATTCATGTGCCATGAAAATACATATTTTCAGCGAAAATGTGCACTAAATAAAATAAACGACGAAATCGATCTTTTAAATAATAACAAAATTGGCAGTCAGTCAGGGGACTGCCGACAGATGTGAATACTGAAGACTATGAAATAAGTGGGGTTTTTGGATAACCGAACTAATTGTAGTATCAAAAATTTAAATTTATTAATTAAAACCATTAATATTAGTTTTTACCTACATCTATCGGCACTCCGAGCACTATTAACATTAGCATGTCGGTGACGCGACCTTGAAGTTTTTACCTACGCGCTTAGAGAACTCAAAACATGTATTGGCTAAATGTTGGTGTTTATTCTACTGTACACAACAGTCTCAACTTAATTAACAGATACCGGTCATTTCAGACCTGTCAATTTAGGTTAGGACTCTTACAACCCAGATTGGCACCAATTTTGACAATCGCTAAATAAACTTCCGACTATTGAATATGATATTTTGACATACCTATACTAACGCAAAAACCATGCTGCCTTTTTAGTGAAGTTCAGACTAGCGTTTATTCTGCGCGTATTACGCTCGTTTTCACATACGTGCGTTTCATTTCATCTAACACGCGTGCACGCGCTCATTCCCGCGAGTTCGGCGGGACAGTAGCAACCATGAATTGAGTTATTCCCGTTGAGTCACACCCCCGTGAGTAACACTGTGCCACAACGGGAATTTTTTGGAAATGTTGTCCCGTTGAATAACACTGTTACTCAATGGGAATTTTCGTTCGCACGTATACGAGCTTAAAAGCGCGTCTACGCTCGGCTCGTATGAATACGCGTGTTACAAAAGACACGCGTACAAAAACGAGTTTATAAGCGCAAAAAAAACGCTAATAAATTAGCTTAGTTTTAGATTAGATTTTTATAAATTTAGATTAGTTTTCAAATAACAGATGTTATACCTATAAGATATATATAAAGACTATTCAGTGCAAACATTAAAAAGGTTAGTACAAAGCCGCAAAATAATCGTAAACCATAGCATTAAAATATAACTAGAAACACATTTCACACCAACATTATACTACATTATTTAGAGTGCATAACAAATTCTAAATCAATGTGTGAAATCGTTATATTTTATTTTATATAGTAATAGTAATTGTAAATATGGAAAAATAATTGCACTCTGACCGTTCACAATAGCTGTAAGAACTTTTCCTATAAGCTGGAATATAATTTTAATCAACACCAAAGACAAAAATATCTAAAGACGTAGCTAAATAAAATAATAATTTATGCAACCAGTCAAATTCAGCTAATTGCTAAATGAGTAAATAAAAAAATAATCTATATAAACATTTATTAAAAAAATAGCTTTATTTAATGAGAAAAAATATAAAACAAATCTTTAATACATAATAATAATAGATGCATACTAATATTATAAATGAGAAAGTCTGTTACATTTCTTTATGTTAAGCTGATTTTGACGTTTGGTACAGAGATAGCTTGCATTCCAGAGAGTGATGTACATATACTACTTTTTATCCCGGAAAATCAAAGAAGTCCCGCAGGATTTTTAAAAACCTAAATCCATGTGGACGAAGTCGTGGGCATCATCTAGTAATAATATAAAAATAAACGACAATTTCATTTAGATATGTATAGGTATAAAGAAATTTTAGTACATAAGTACATCGATAAATAAATTAATCACGAAAAATTCTAAGAGAAGATTTATACAATAAGACATGACAAGAATTATTTAACTGTCGACATTCGCTTGATTTCTTTTAAGTAATTTTTTATTATTGAATTCATTTGATTTCTATTTTCTTGTAACAATGGCTGTATCTACGGTGCTAATTTGGTTCTCTAAACTAAACTAAATTTTCATGTTTAAGACTATTCTTAACCACAAGGAACATTGTGAAAAAGACAACACTATTTGTAACCTGTCAATTTAGTTTAGAGATTACAACCGAATTAGCACCATTGTAATGGTATTTCAGTTTTAAATGCAATCATATAGGCAGGGACAGTTAAATATATTGCGTTATCTACAATGCGTGTTAACAAAATCTAAGGCTCATATTAAGACATAGTATAGCCTCGAATGTATCTTTTACGCACTTGCTAGATTAGCCTCAGAAGTATAGAGACAATAGAGTCAGGAATCACCTACTGAGAGCCTAAACCTTAATTCGTTATCAATAAGCTAGGGCGTGGTTGAAGGTAGAAAACAAAATAAAAGATTGTATAAGGAAATAAACTGTTTTATTCAGGGAAAAATCCCTCCATATCAAAGTTTATCTTTACCATTACTTATTGCTTTATCATTAAATAATTTATTATTTCCTTTAAGAAAAATCTACCGCCAGTTCGAAAAAGCATATCTACCGAGAGAAAGAACTGGCAAGAAAAAACTCGGCGGTGTCTATCCACAATTATTGAAAAATAGATACCACTATGGTATTACCATAACATATCCAACCCACATCGGGTATAAGCATAAACTATTACAAAGGAATACCAGTTGAATAACAAATTACACATTAAACAACATACATAGTATAACAATAGAAATATAAAATCAACAATATTCGTACCTGTAGGTATGTCACAGCTTCTTATTAAAAATAGGAAAATTAATGATGTCTACCGTCAAAGCAGAGCCATTTATAGCCCTTTGGCTACCCTTTCCATAAGTATAATGATACCATATAAAACTCAAATTCAATAGAGTCGACAATAGAGATTAAACTTTAGTTTTAAATTTATACACTTCAAAATTCCACATTATACTCTATTTAAATCTACAATTACTTTACTTCTAAAATATAATAAAATCAATTTCACCATGTAAGACCTTTGGATTAGCTGCTATATATTATCTGTTACGTCTGTAGTATTTTGTCTATCATTTTGACGTGCCTCTGTTTACAAATAAAATGTCAATGGTTTAGAATTAATTCTTAAGCAAAATCTAAAGAGTTTAGTAGCAATTTCAAGAAATAAATAGCAACTCTAACCATTTATCTTATACGGCCAAACTGACAATTGCTTCGTTCTCGAAGCAACAAAATAAAAACAAACAATTCGTAAAGTAAATAAAGTTGTTAAACAACATCAAAACATTTTTTTTTTCAAACAACATGTCTGTGGCCACCATAAAACAAAATAAAACATGTTAAACACAAAATGACATACTCTAAAAATACAAGATATATTTTTCTCGCCACAGCACATATGTTTCCAAACAAGATATCCATTAACCCCATTGGTTTTAAACCCATATCAAAAAATATTTTTAACACCACTGGTATTAAAGCGATATTATAAAAATACTTTTGAACACCGTTGGTTCCAACGTTTTAAAGTATCATCTACAAAATATTCTTCAACACCATTGGTTTTAAGGCAACATCATAAAATGTCCCGTAACACCATTAGTTTTAAGGCAACATCGTAAACATCATAAATTGTCCCTTAACACCATTGGTTTTGATCCATATATCACTATACAATTTTTCCTTTGATCGAACATTTGATCAAAGTTTTAAATAAATTCCAATAAATAGAGATGAATATTAAACAAAGAAAAGTTGCAACTGAACAAAATGTCAATTATCAAAATTTTAAATAATATTTGTTTCATAAAAAGAAACCATCAAAATGAAAAAGTTATAAAAATATTAATATTTCAACATAAATTAAATCATAAGAACTTTTTTTTTTAAATTTCAAGTTAATAATTTTGCAAAAATAATAAAATACCATCGACTTTTACTCCTAAAGTACCAAAGTCAAAAACAAAGGGTAGGTATATAAAAAGTAATTATAATCTAAGATATATCAAAACAAAACTAACTACTATGTTAGAAGAAGTAAAAATAATCAAAGAGTAAAATTATCAAATTATTGTTATTTACTTTCAAAAATATTTTCTATTCAATCTCTTTTGTCTATCTGCAATCAGTCCTTGGACTATACAAAAACATTTGTTGCTTCCCACATCCAATGATGTGCCAAGAACCTTCCTTTTAAAATAAATACCAAAACATTTTTCCAAAATAAAATATAACAATCCAAAAAGGTAGTAAATAAAAACATATAAAGGTAGGTATCAAAAATTAAAATGTCAAAAAGTATCACTCAAAAATAATTTACATTAAAAAGATCGTCAAAGAAGTAATCAATATCAAAAATAGTTAAAAACAAGAAAACCCATGTTCAAAAATTAATACATTTCAAACATCAAAAACGTCAGAAAATAAAAAGTATTATTCAAAACAAAAACCTTCGGAATTAAAAAATATCAAAACAAGTGGGTAGTCAAGAATCTCTAAATTCCAATATTCTAAATTTAAGTTTCAGGTTTGACCATAGTCCACCACGCTGGCCAAGTGTGGTTTGGCAGATCCATTACATCACATTACATAACGGTGGGTATTTCTAAAAAAACAATGACATCAAACAATCAGTAGCTACTATTCTATAATCTGACAATTGCCTCCGGCCTTTATTGCAAGGTACCTATTCCCCTGCTGAATGGGACTTAGCGGCATAGCAACAGGATAAGACATCAGCAGCCTAACCTATCCATATATAAAAACTACAAAAATAAACTCAAACAAAATTTCTAAACTATTGTAGGTAGGTATCACAAATCTTTCGTCTCTACGTTTTGCGAGTGAGAACTCCGATGCAAAGTCAATAGCAAAATAACAAAATGGCCACGCTAATCGCATTTCTGATCAATGAATCATCAACATTTAACGAATGATGGAATGTGCATTTCTGTATTGTTCTTAATTTGAAACAAAACTACAAAAAAATTTTTTTTTTTTGTTCTTTTTTTTTTTGGTTCTTTTTTTTCTCTGTCATTATGTAACACATAAATAATTAATATACATCTATTCGGCCAACCTGAAAAGTACTTCGTTCTCGAAGTACTTACATAGGAAATGCCACAAGAATACCAACATAACTAAAAAAAGTAAGATGACTCATCACTCGTAAAACAATATTCAATGATTCAATGTCAACATCACTATCATATAAATTACGAATATGCGGCTAGACGTCAGACGGAAATTAAAATAGAACACAAATTAATCATCAGAAAATATTTACCGACAAACTTGCTTTACAGTTTTTCACCGCTCGGTCAGTCTGACATTTAACCACATTTTATTATTATCAAACTACAAACCTAGGTGCGATTAGAAAATGTAACTAATAAACCGTATACAAAAAAATGACAAAACCTGAGAGGTCTTTTTGTCAACTATGTCAAGTCTAACCTATTTAACTTGTAATCGTATGATCATTTACTTAACAAAAATTTCATACCGACTAAGTACCTGCAAATTTTTAACATTATTTTCGTAATATCGATTTGTGTTATTAGCCGAGACATCATGCGATTAAACACCTTCAAACATTAATCTGAGTCATTGAAACAGAATACCTATACTGAATACAAAATTACCCGCAAAAATTTTATTTATTTAGTACCCACATCTTTATTTCTATAATACAATTAGTTTTAAAACAAATAAAATGACGGCAGGTACTATGAAACTGTGTTACTACATTACGCAGAGTATTAATAGGGCCATGATTACGCAATAAAACTTTTTAAGGCCTACCTGCCTGAAAAAAATAGTCTCGCAAAGACACTTTTTTTTTTTCACTTTCACAATGAACAAAATAAGCTTCCATACCGATTTAGGGTATCCAGATTAAGGGTATCCAATGTCCATTGTGGTACCTCTCGTGGACGTCAGTCATCACAACGCCTGTTGTAACATCTTTGATGGCTTTTCACAAAGCCATCCGAAATGACCGGTATTTCTGAAACTTGTACAATTGCATTAGAAAAGGCACAATTCAGCCATATCGTATCCCACTTCTGATGCTAGATTAGCCTCAGAAGTATAGAGACAATAGAGTCAGGAATCACCTACTGAGAGCCTAAACCTTAATTCGTTATCAATAAGCTAGGGCGTGGTTGAAGGTAGAAAACAAAATAAAAGATTGTATAAGGAAATAAACTGTTTTATTCAGGGAAAAATCCCTCCATATCAAAGTTTATCTTTACCATTACTTATTGCTTTATCATTAAATAATTTATTATTTCCTTTAAGAAAAATCTACCGCCAGTTCGAAAAAGCATATCTACCGAGAGAAAGAACTGGCAAGAAAAAACTCGGCGGTGTCTATCCACAATTATTGAAAAATAGATACCACTATGGTATTACCATAACATATCCAACCCACATCGGGTATAAGCATAAACTATTACAAAGGAATACCAGTTGAATAACAAATTACACATTAAACAACATACATAGTATAACAATAGAAATATAAAATCAACAATATTCGTACCTGTAGGTATGTCACAGCTTCTTATTAAAAATAGGAAAATTAATGATGTCTACCGTCAAAGCAGAGCCATTTATAGCCCTTTGGCTACCCTTTCCATAAGTATAATGATACCATATAAAACTCAAATTCAATAGAGTCGACAATAGAGATTAAACTTTAGTTTTAAATTTATACACTTCAAAATTCCACATTATACTCTATTTAAATCTACAATTACTTTACTTCTAAAATATAATAAAATCAATTTCACCATGTAAGACCTTTGGATTAGCTGCTATATATTATCTGTTACGTCTGTAGTATTTTGTCTATCATTTTGACGTGCCTCTGTTTACAAATAAAATGTCAATGGTTTAGAATTAATTCTTAAGCAAAATCTAAAGAGTTTAGTAGCAATTTCAAGAAATAAATAGCAACTCTAACCATTTATCTTATACACTCACTAAAGTTCGCGTTAAATGTCAAAATCTTGCATGGGAAAATGAGCAGCGCCTCTAGCGTACCATTTTGAAAGCTCTTCTTCTTCTTCTTCTTATTTTGCTTTATGGGATTTTGAAAGCTCTGTTTCGCCTTAAAATTGACATATTAACGAATGTTTGCTTCCACAAACACAATCGAGGCTCGAGGCTCAAGAGTTTAAGCTCGTTTTTACACACTTCAAAAGTGCGAGATACGATTGTGAACTCTAATACCTCAAAAATAAGAGTCTAAATAACTTGCAAAAATTTAACCTATTGCCATATATTGCTTGCTACATTAGGATTAGGTGGGAAAGCGCTAGCAAAACTCTGCCCTAAATTGAGACCTCCAAATTGTTGAGGTAACTGATTTTGTTGAGGAAAAAACTGTTGATTTTGAAACGGCTGAACGTTTTGTAAAGGCTGAGCATTTTGCGAAGGTTGAACATTTTGCAGTTGCTGATGAACATTTTGTATCGACTGAACATTTTGCATCTGCTGTGGCATTTGATTTGGGAATGCCTGTTGGAACTGATTTGACATCGGTTGAAACTGGTTAAAGGATTGCATACCGTTTTGCATACCCATGCTATTGTACGCTGGTGATTGGTACACTGAACCAAACGCAAACTGATTTTGAGGTTGAACAGGGTTAAATTGCCCAGATTGGGGCTGAACAGGGTTAAATTGCCCAGGTTGAGACTGTACTTGATTAAATTGCCCAGGTTGAGACTGAACTTGATTAAATTGCCCAGGTTGAGGCTGAACTTGATTAAATTGACCAGGCTGAGACTGTACAGGGTTAAATTGATTCCCTAAAGTATTAGCAGGTGTCTGACTATACAACGCAAGTATGCTATCTTTAGTTAATTTCGACTTTTCTTTCTCCGTTGGAGCTGGTTGTTTGAAGAAGTTTTCTTCCTCAGTTTTGAGATCAGGTTTGGTTTCTTCCGGTTTCAGTTCTGGTTTTTCCACGGGGGCTGAGAAGAAACTCGAGAATATGTCATCATTGTTTGTTTGTTTTACTTCTGGTTTTGAAGATGTGTCTAGTCCAAGTAAGTCTGCTGCTCCGTTGGAGGTTTTATTAGTATCAGCTTGGTTTGTTTGGTTTGTTGGTGTGTTTCTGCCTAATTTGGGACTTACTGATGATTTTGGTTTAGGTATGCTCGGTATTACATCGGATTTCTGAAATAAAATAGAATGAAATCAATTTTTAAATCTGGTATTTTATAGTTTGAAAAAAGTGGCCCAAACTTTTAAGCCTTGTATCCTGACCAAGATAGATTCTAGACCATAAAATGTAGTTGAACCTTCTGAAATCACATATTCTAATATATAAAACGAAAGTTGAGCAATCTATACATACATTATATTTCTTATCAGTAGACGGCGCAGGTAGTGGTCCCAAGCCAGAAGTTGTAGCTCTCTTTTTGCGTTTTTGTTTTTCTAATTCTTCATCTATCTCTTTATCCCTGTAATTAATTGAAATTACATTATACGTAATTGTAAAGTTAGTACTCATTATAGTGCCCTAGTTGTTAATATAAACGCGAAATAAAACGGGAGCCGTAGGTGCACCTTGTAGAGCTCCCATACGTACAGCTTGTGCCAGGAGAGTAGTCAATAGATGATATTTTTTAGTTATTGGCCAAATAGGGTTAAAATACAGTACAGAGAGTGAAGCTATCAGACAAGTCCGACGTATGCCGCGACTACGACTTATATTTATTTTGTAACATGTAGGTACTATTATAGGCATCTGACAGGGTTCATTTAAGATAATTTTTGCAATATGGGTTTGGCTCAATTACATTGCAATAGGTCTGACTGCATCATTTTTTTGCAGATAATAAATTATCGGTTAAGGGTATGAATAGAAAGTAAGTATGAAACACAAGACAGTGGGGTGGATTCAAACAGAAGGAGAACTTTCCCCTTATAACATGTACAAGTTTGAAAAAGTAACAGCAGCCTTCAAAAGTCGACATGAAATAAATGAATAGAAAAATCTTACCAGTTTAGTTTAGGCATGATAGGGGGCACCCATTCTTTCGCGATGTACTTCTTTTGTTCGTACTTGGCGCGGATGAAAGCCTCCAGCGAGGAGTCATTCTGAGGTCTCCTAAACGAATCGGGTAGGTTCGCTTCGTAGACTGCCCGCGCGCGGGAGTTGCCCATTTGTTGGAGATAAACCTAGAAACAATGCTTTTATATTGTACCTACTTGCGTTGCGGGGCTAAGATCACATTGCGATTACCGCAATTGTTGTTATTTATAAATCAGTAAATAAATAAGACCTGTAACTTACAGATTACTAGCTTATGCTCGCGACTTCGTCCACATGGACTACACAAATTTCAAACCCCTATTTCACCCCCTTAGGGGTATAATTTTCAAAAATCCTTTCTGAGCGGATGCCTACGTCGTAATAGCTATCTGCATGCCAAATTTCAGCCCGATCCGTCCAGTAGTTTGAGCTGTGCGTTGATAGATCAGTCAGTCAGTCAATCATTTTATATATTTAGATGTACAACTTGTCGCAACTGCACATTCTAGCCAATGCAATAGTGAGAAAATGTTAGCCAATCAGAGGTGACTACGATCATTTTTGATAACAATGCAAACTAAGCTTTATAACAGCATTATGACGTCAGCTGCATCAAATAGTATCCCAGGAATTTCTGCGCTCAAGGTACCCTTTGAGTTTGTGTTTTTTCCAATAAACCAATTGAGATAAGTTGTTATCAAAAAAGATGCTGTATCTTGTATAGACTCCACTCCATCGGTATGCGTCAGACCTTAGCCTGTTAAAACTGGCATACTCACTACTTGTTCCGCAGTCCATGAGTCTAAATTGACGCTCTTGACCTTCGAGATATGCACGCCTAAGTTCCGGTGAATGCCCGCGCAGCGTATGCACAAGAATATACCCAGGTTCCATGACGCCCAGCGAGGTCCTGATGAATTAACAAGTATATAATTTAGGCACTAATCACACGTCTACCAACGCTGCACTTTCCGGTACGAGGTTGCCATTCCAGCACCATGGGCATCCCAAAGTGCTGGAATCGTCTGAAAACGTATAACTGTTCTTCGAAGTTCGAACTATCTGCCCAATCCATTGCCAATTCAGCTTCGCACTCTGCTAGGCGTTGGCAGAATTCGTTTTAGACTAATAAATACTTTCCAACGTGCGATGTCACGCGATCATTCTTCCGAGTTCTGACTGTATTCTTTTATTGTATGAAAGTCATTAAAATAAACCTAGGTATACCTACACTTGAAAAAAATTTCCTGATAAGACATACAGCTTAAACAAATAGAAGTGTAAAAAAACATTGTGACAAGTTATAGGTAGTTGTAAAATTATTATTGAGTAAGTGGAATAGGCAAATGGGAGTTGGTGATATGTGGTTGAAGTTCTAACATATAAAACATTAATCATTAATAATGCAATTTGAAAAGAGCAACCACCGAGTTTCTTGCTGGTTCTTCTCGGTAGGAAAGGCATTCCGAACCAGTGGTAGATGCATCCGACTATTCGAAAGTACTTGTAAAAGTTTATTCGAATAAAAAAGATTTTTATTTATTTATTATTTATTTATTTAATCAAGTATATAGCTCATCATAATTAACCCATCGCCGGCTCACTACAAAGTACGGGTGTCCTCTCAGAATGAAAAGGGTTTGGCCATAGTCCACCACACTGCCTATGTGCGGATTGGCCACTTCACACACTTTTGTGAACATTATGTAGAAACTCTAAGGCATGCGGGTTTCCTCACGATGATTTCCTTCATAGTTAAAGTGAGTGATATTTAATTTCTTAAAACTACATAACTCCGAAAAGTTTCGAGGTGCGTCACGGGATCGAACTCCCGACCTCCCGAATAGGAGGCGGACGTCCTAACCACCCACTAGGCTATAGTATACATATAGCTCAGAATGTTTCAATTTCAATATATTCTTCAATTTGACTATGTAAAGAACTACATTTGGGTTATTTTGTTTATGTTGTAAAAAGTCAGGGTATCAAAGTGCTTACAGACAGTACAATATTATTTTAGTCACAGACCTTGAAACTTTAAACATTAGCGCAAAAATTAAAATGGGTCTTTCCTGCATGTTATGTGTGTAAATTACTGTAATGTTTCCTAGTTCTTGCAGAGTTATCATTATGAGTAATATTTTAATGAGTTAGTTCATACCAACATTCATTTAACTGTTTTACTCTATACTTCTACTAAGTTGATACAGAGAAGACATTTGGTACAGAGATAGTTTGCACTCTACAGATTCTTGTTTGATCTTGACTCTGGAGATTGGCCCTAAGTCTACATGGAATATTTTAAAGGAATATTTAACAGAATTTGACGGTATAGAGATATCTAGATCCACGATTGTCTCGGAAAAGACTTCCCACTGTTTTAAAAAAAAACTAAATCCTTGCGACTGAAGCCGCGTGCATCATCTAGTAAAATATAAAAGAAGCATCAATAATCTCAACCGTAAAAGGTCGAATGAGATCAGAAAGGTTATAAGTTTGAATCTTACCTTGATTGTCTATTGTTAAATAATATAAAAATTCTTTTGTTAATATTGTTTGCTTATTGTAATGATATAATTTAACAATTAAAATCTATGTATTTATTTTTTCAGAATAGTTTATTTTGTACTAGATGATGCCTGTGACTTCGTCCGCGTGTATTTAGGTTTTTGAAAATCCCATTGGAACTCTTTTATTTTCCGGGATAAGAAGTAGCCTATGTCCTTCCCCGGGATGTAAGCTAACTCTGTACCAAATTTCAACTAAATCGGTTAAAATGTTTGGCCATGAAAAGCTAGCAGACAGACAGACAGACACACTTTCGCGTTTATAACCGTTGTATAATATTATATATCCAGTATGCAATCCAATGCGACTCACATGCCACCTATTGTATGTTAATGGTACTACATCAGAAACCTTTCTTACCACACCTTTGGATAACCACTACACGAATGTATAGGCAACGAACAGACAGACAAAATTTTAAATATGAAGAAATCATTTTAACTTTTCTTTGTAGAGAGTATGCATTAATTGCATGTATTTTACAGCTATGTAGGCCTAATGTATGTCAATGTTAGACAGGAAGCCTATCAAGCTGGGTCAGATTCTAACCTAGACTTAGTTTATTTTATGTATAATCTGCATTGACCATTGTAGCCTTACTTTTCAAGGGAGAGGCTAACTGGAGGGCTGAGTTTGTTGTGGGCTCTTCTCAGACCTGGGCGCGTTTGGAACGCTTGTAGCTTTAGTTTTAAGTTTGCGTAATAATTATCGCCACTATATCTTACAAATCCAACAACTGACAATTGAAAAGAGTAATTTATTACCTACTAGCTTATGCCCGCTACTTCATCCGCGTGGACTAAACAAATTTCAAACCAGTATTTTACCCCTTTAGGGGTTGAATTTTGAAAAATCCTTTCTTAGCAGATGCCTACGTCATAATAGCTATCTGCATGCCAAATTTCAGCACAATCCGTCCAGTAGTTTAAGCTGTGTGTTGATAGATCAGTCAGTCAGTCAGTCACCTTTTCCTTTTATATATATAGATTTTAAATAAATCATTTGACTTTGACTTTGCGATAAAACTACTAAATAACTTTGCTGTTATATCAATCATACATCAAAAGTACTTATTTCATTATTTTCTTAAAAAAGAGTTATCTAACATAATTATTATAATATGCCTACAATAAGTATAGATCTCTCAGAGACCAATAATGGACTCAAAAAGTTCACATTAAATATACATCCCAATGATTAGTCTGTTAGTATGTTTATTAAAAGTTCAGCATAATTAAGGTTCAAATAGATACACAATACAATTAAATAGCATTAGAGTGTGCAGTCAACAACATTTGAATAAATAATTCAGTTTAAAGAATTATTTATATTACTTCCTTGCTTAATATTTTTAATTTAAACACATTACTCTACGATAATTTAAATAATCCTCAGTAAGTAATCAGTACCTACCTAAAAAAATATACATGAACAGTAAATGTAAAATTAAATGATAACTGTATTGTCTATCTTAATTGTTGCATGATAAGAATCTAAAGATTAATATAACATGGCATGATAATTTTACTTTCACTGTTTTGTTTATATTAGATGACTCAACTGTTATACCAATAGTCAGACCAGATACTTAATGAAATAGAAATAAGTATGTACTTTTTTTTTAATTTATAGACTAGCGCTTGGCTGCAATCAGACCTGAGTGGCATTACTATATACTTACACCTATGTTAAATATTTTTATTCAAATCAACTTTACCAGGTCAGATCAGACCAGACTTTATTTAGATTTATGATGGATATTTGGCTAATATGCTGATTCATACTCACTATATGATTAAAGATATTATTTATAATTGAATTCAATGATCTTCTTGTAGCAAAGATGGATGGGTTACTGTTGTAAAATTACAAACCAATTTATATGGAGATAGAGTTTATTTTAGGCTCAACAATAATTTTTGTTCTAGTTAAGTAAAAATTTTAATCTAATATTATTTAGCAGCTCTTTTCTTCATATAATTTTATAGGAAGTACAGAAGCATAATTTTACAGCTTCCGATCAATATTCGAAAATAATCGAAATTCGTCTTATACACTTTTCGGGATAAAAAGTATGTAAAGCCTATGTCCTTCCCCGGGATGTAAGCTAACTGTTAAACGATTAAACTGTTGGGCCATGAAATGTTAGCTTTTCAGACAGACAGACAAACTTTCGCATTTATAATATTAGTATGGATTCATGAGTGTATTACTGAAATTCGAACTTCGGTTTATACGAGATCAATAGGTACATAACACCTCAGAAACGTGAGTATAATTTTATATTTGATAATTGATAAAGAAGTCGTATTACAATTATTCCAGATAGCGTGAGTCAATCGAAACTCTAATGGTAGCATGCAAAGTTCGAAGACCTCTTTCAAAGGCAATTTTCCCAGGGCCAGACTTATTAAAATAGGGAAAATCAGACATGTAACTGTAGAAATGCTGATTTGTTACCTAAACAGACATTCCACAAGTATTTCTTAGCGCACTTGAGGTAAATAAAATAAAAAGGAAATTCCACTCACCTTTAGCGTCACAGTCAACACAATATTTGTTGTCTTCATCTTTGAGCAATTGTATCAAAATGTTCTGACATCGATCCTGAATCTGTTTAGCCCGATCCTTTTCACTTTTAGAAGTCATTTCTGTGATTAAGCTGCTAATAATTGGAAAAAAAGGGTGGATAAGAAATATTGCTTATTTGTAGAATGTAGAAGACAGACCATCAAGCAGAAGTGACAGCAGGAGCACTCTGTACTCTATGTTTTTGCAGTGATGAGTTGTTCCGTCTTGTATAGTACCCAGCCAAAGTTGTATAATATGTATTTGTATAGTTTTAAATATAATTTTAATGTTACAGAATTTTTGTCGAAACATTCTTGACTCCATAAGTTGAAAATACACCATTTGATTTCCCATTTTTTAGGGTTCCGTAACTCAAAAGGAAAAAAGCAGTCCTTATGGGATCACTTCGTTGTCTGCCTGTCTGTGTGTTTGTCGTGTCTGTCATGAACCCTAGAGCCCCTAGAGGGTACTTTCCATTGTCCTAGAATCACGAAAGGAGACCGACCATCTCCCATACATCGTTGGATCCAGAAATTGATGAACCGTAACAAGTTCCAAATTAGTGTGATTTGGAACTTGTTACGATTAAAAACTTAGATTATATAGATAAAACATCCCCTTTATACTGCTTTAGTTTCAGTTTGCATATAATCAAAATATATCGGCTCAAATCCGTGGTTAGGTTGTATTAGATAATATTGTTATTTGAATAAGTATTTTTCAATAGTTATCAATCAAGTAATAATAATTAGACGACTATAGTGACTATAGTTTAGTTTGATTTTCTTTAAGTAACTAGTAACTAACATAAAAATCCAACAATAAATAATACATACAAAATATAATGCATAGTATTTTTTGATTTATCGTACAAAATGTCGAAAAAGTATGTACGGAACTTTCGGTTCACGAGCCTGACTCGCACTTTGTCGGTTTTTTACAATTATTTTAAACTGGAAAATGACCGTTAGTGATTTGTGCTACTAAAATGGTACGTTTTGTTTTACTTGTCTACACCGTATGTTTAGTAGATAAACTGTAAATGTAAAAATGGTATGTAACAGGTACAACTGTTTTGTACCTGTTATATATTATACAACATACAACTGTTTTGTACCTGTTACATACCATAGAGTAGGATTATCTTAATATATCTGAGTGCTACTCTTTGTAATGTACTCTGTGGTCCTTAAAGTACAATGTCAATCTCCCAGGGCCGAATTTTTTTTTTTTTAAATGTCAATCTCAGACAGAATCAAGATGACAATTCTATTATATTTCAAAATAATTTATCTTTTTATCAACAAAAACAAAAGTACAAAACTGCAAGTTGCAATATTATTTTGTTAAATTAATTAATATTGTTATAAATCTGTTTAGATTTCTATAGCTACGTACGCAGTGGAAATATGTGAATTAACTACGTGTGAACTAATTACGTTAGCGAATTAATTTTTCTTTGAATCAATATGGGCAATCAACTGGTCGGTGTAGCTCCGTCACAAATATATCCAGTTGAACATTATTTAAGTGACCATGTGGATTTATCATTCGATCAAAAGTAAGTGCTATGTATCCAATATTTCTATGACTGAAGCTTAGAAAGTGTTAAGATACCCAGTCTTTGTTTATAGGTACGTGCATTAATGTATTCCCGCGTAACTCTCAAAATAGTCATTAGAATTTGAAGAATGCTATTCAATTTACATTCCATTTCAATTGTATCCTATTTCCATTCTGTATCATCTATCATCAAATAAGTATTTCCAGCTAAGATAATAAATATCACAAAATAGCGGAAAGTCCATCCTATTCTTAGTTTACATGCACTTATCTTTGTTATCCCATTCAGCCTTGGCTCTACAAGATTCTTCAAAGTGGCCCGAGCACGCACCAGAGAAGGCCTGGTTGTGGTTAAGGTTTTTGCTGTTCATGACCCTTCACTGCCATTGGCCGAACACAAGGAAAGGATACTGAAGATTAAAGAACAGCTGGCCTCTGCTTTTAATTGCTTACCATTTCAGAGAGTTATTGTGAGTACTGATCTAAGTGTTTGAGCTTGAGTAAATAGTGTAACAAGTAAATAAAAGACATATATTATATAATATGTACTAACTTATTGTTTTTATATTGGAAAAATTGGTACAATCAGACTATCTAAAATATAATGATAACTAGCTTATGCTCGCGACTTCATCCGAGTGGACTACAAAAATTTCAAACCCCTATTTCACACCTTAGGGATTGAATTATCAAAAATCCTATGTAATATGCCTACGTCATAATCCAATTCATGCCAATATTCAGCTGGATCCGTCCAGTAGTTTGAGATGTGCATTGATAGTTCAGTCAGTCAGTCAGTCAGTCAGTCATCTTTTTCCTTTTATATATTTAGATAAATGCCAACTATTTAAAAATCATGTTTGATAAAATTTTACAGGTATTTTTAATATCTATGAAATATTATTACTACATATTATGTAACATCTATGAACCACATGATAACAGGTAGAAATTAATGTTATGTATCACCATGATCATCATCATCATCAACCCATCGCTGGATGTCGGTTGACTACAGACTACGGGCCTCCTCTCCAGATGAGAAGGGTTTGGCCATGCTGGTCATGTGCAGATTAGCAGATTTCATTCAACCTTTGAGAACATTATGGAGAACTCTCAGGCACGCAGGTTTCCTCACGATGTTTTCCTTCACCATTCAAGCAAGTGATATTTAATTGCTTAAAACGCATATAACTCTGAAAAGTTAGAGGTGAATGTGCGGTATTGAACCTGACCTTCCGAATAGAAGGCTGCCAATTTAACCTCTTATGCCTACATACCAGAGATGGACAAGCAAAGGTAGGTATAGTATAGGCTTTTCCTTTATATACTTAGATAGTATATGCTTAGTATGTTTTAGTATAAGTTTTTTTTTTAATTTTGACGATGATGGATAATTCAAATCTCAGTTCAAACTTATTATCAGCAAGACTTGTCAAAGGAACACTAAAAAGAATTAGTCGGAAAACCTCATGCATTTTTTTCAGTTGACAGACAAAGCTGGTCTTCTGATGCGAGAGTACTGTAAATGCAGTGTGTATGATAGAATGTCAACTCGACCGTTTCTCACTGTGCTGGAGAAGAAGTGGATAACATTCCAGGTCCTCTACGCATTGCACAGGATGCATAAACTTGGCATCTGTCACGGAGATATTAAGGTAACTTATAAACTTAGTCATTTTAGGATTTGACAGGGAAGTGTGAAGTGGAGGCAAACACAATAGATCGGAGACGGTCGCGGTGATACAGGGATATCAAGGACCTGCATAGCCCCAAAGAAGAAGAAGAAGAAGTCATTTTAATAAAACCAAGTCCATACCAACCATAGTGGTAATTTAATTTAATTATAAATTTTTAAAAGCTAGCAGACAGACAGATACACTTTCGCATTATATATAATATAAGCACAGTATAAGGAGTTTCGCCTTTGCGTCATTTGATCTCGTGTTAAACGACGACCGTGATGACCCTTCAATATAGGTCCCGGAGTTATAAGCCGGCCGAAATATCTGCGAACCTGGCTTAGTGACGTCATGCAACGCGCTCGTGTTGACACCGGTACTGAATAGACGAAAACGGGCGAGTTGCGGGGAAGCGCGACCCCTCGCGCTTCCGCAAGCGCATTCCAGCGAGATTCGTAGATATTTCCGCTAGTAGTGCTCATCTTGGGTTGCTCCCTGACGATTGCTCTGCCTAGACGGCTTCGGCGAACCTCTGTAGAGGCAGAAGCCTACAGGTAATAACATCCATACTCTTATAGGGTAGTGATATTAAGGGCTTTGTGCACTAGTCCGTGATTTGACGGATCCGTGAAAAACCATACGAATCTACTGTATTTGTATGACGGGCACTTGGAAGAATCACGGATATGAACCAAATACGGATGAGTGCACAAACACGCTTAGTATGGCTTTGTGTGATCTTTTTCCAGTTAGAAAACATAATGGTAACCTCCTGGCTGTGGGTGCTCCTCACGGACATCGCGTCATTCAAGCCCACCTTCCTCCCCGATGACAATCCCGCAGACTTCAGCTACTTCTTTGACACGTCGAGGCGAAGGCTGTGCTATGTAGCTCCGGAGAGATTTGTTAGGGCTCCAGATCCTAATGTCAGAAATTCGGTGAGTTTTGTTTTAAATTAAAAATTAAAGGTTTGCCGATTTTCGAAGCATTTTTTTACTTGGTGCAAAAAATGTGCTTATTTTTTGGACTGAAAACTTTAGGCGTGTTGGGTGACTTGGGGATGGATAAAACTTCAAGGTTGCGTCACTGACATGTTAATGTTATTAGTGGTGGGATAGATGTAAAACTAAACAATGGGACCGATTCTATGCACAACCTAATTTTAGAGTATTCGCACCCTCTTCTTACTATTGTAATATGAAAAGGACAGAAGCAGTTTGACATTTCTAAACTTAATTTTTAGATGGTAAAACCCGTGATTTTAGCACGCAGTCGCGAACTTAGTGTTTAAATTTGTATTGTGCACTAAAATTTAGAGTCTTTAAATGTGAAAGTTATGTTCCGTTCCTTTTTTAGCATTGTTAAAAAGAAAAGGATGCAGATACTCTTAATTTAGTTTAGAGTAAGACAAAGGAATCGGTGCCATTAATTAATTTAAAAATAATGAAATTTTGATATTTGATATTACAGTGAAATTGAGAATCCAATCAAAACTATATCATAGTCTTAAGTTTTTTGTCGGTTGACCCCACTGAATGCCTGACTGATTAAAAAAAATAGAGGTTAGTTTATAAAGAAGGCTAATAACACTCCAGTTTGGTTCGGTTGCATCCTAAACTTCTCTTACTACAAAGAGTGAATAGGCATCTATGTAAACGCGTTCAATCTGAGGCCAGGTGATCACTGTCCATCAGGTGTGATTGTGGTCAAGCGTGCGTAATATAGAAAAAAACCTATTTTTGGTTACCTATTGGTTACTAAACAGTTTTAATAATTTTACAGGGTGACGATAGAACTAGCAGTCTATTATTGAGCGAATCGCCGTGCAAAATAGGTGAGCTCATCCCCAGCATGGATATATTCTCTACTGGGTGAGTTTCAATATACAATATGACAAAATCTCTTAAAACTAGCTATGTTTAGCGCCCACTGACATTTTTGTCTCTATCATTTATATGGGACAACGTAACAGAGAGAGCGCTATACTAATTTCTTTCCGCGGATAAGGGATAAGTTTCTCCTTGCTGCTTGCCTCAGAGGGCACTCATTATCACTAAACTAATCTAACACTGGGGCCGATTCTCTTGTACACAATCTCTAAACTAAACTAAATTAACAGGTGTAAATTTAGTGCCATCCTTTCCCGCAAGCAACATTATGAAAGGGATAGCAATAGATTTAGACGTGTCATTTTAGTTTAGTTTAGAGATTGCGTACAACGGAATTAGCCTCAATGGCTAAGTCTCTTGTACACAATCTCTAAACTAAACTAAACGTCTAAATCTATTGCTATCCCTTTCATAATATTGCTTGCGGAAAATAATCGTCAATCAGTATTATATTATATTAAGTATTGTATATTAAAATAAGTATTATATTCAGCATACTCATAATAAACCATTTTACTTATAGATTATTTATTCCTTAGGTGCGCTCTTCTAGAGCTCTGGAACGACGGTACTCCAGCGTTAGACCTCCCAGGATTACTAGCATACAGGAACGGCGAAGATCGACCTCCCACCATGACCCTACCAGATACTTGCGAACTGGAGCTACGGACCTTACTGGAATCCATGACGGAACGGAACCCAAAGGACAGAAGGAGTGCTGAGATCTATCTGGACGAAGCTAGGGGCAAGTATGTAAAAACTAGATTTTTGATGAATTAGCTAGAAGACCTGCAGGGTGGTTTTCTGATTCAATGTCTAACACTTTTTTTTTTTGTCTAACACTGAATGATAGCTTCCGACCTTGTTTGACATTAGGTGGTTCTAAATTGTTCATTAAGTAGTGATATTAAAATAATTTTTCGTACAAAACATGAGAGCTGGGTTTAGTACTGGTGCGGCGTTGGGTCGAAATCATGACACTAACATTTTGAGATTACAAAGTAGAAGTTTTTGCCGGAGACCTCTTGACGCCGTAAAGAGAGGAGAATATTTCAAAAACCGTGAAAGCTAATTGAAATGAAAAATGAAATGAAAATTTATTTATCACAACAATGTCGGTTTACAGTTTAGTGTCGGGAACCCTGAAGTAAGTTTGATAAACCTGTGTCTCAGGGTCCCCGCTCCTCCTCCTCAGTCTCAAACATAATAGTTGTGTTAACAAAAACTATAAATACTTAAGTCTAAACAATTAGCATGCAGTGTGTCGTGCGTGTATGTGTATGTGTGTGTGTGTGTGTGTGTGTGTGTGTGTGTGTGTGTGTGTGTGTGTGTGTGTGTTTTTGAGTGTGTGTGTGTGTGTGTTCTGTGTGTTTCCTTATGTTGTTGATTTGATATAGCTTTAATAATTTATTTAAATTTAAATTTGAAATTTTAGTAGATTTTCCGTATCAATATAGTTTAGATTATTTAGAAAACTAGTTACTGTTTGTTTGCATTTAAAGAGTTGCATGTCGTATATGTTTAAGGTTCTATTTAATTTGTTATATAAGTAGGTTGAAAGATTTTTATATTGTCTGCCAGCAAAGTGGGTCCTATTACTTGAAACAGTGTTGATGACTGCGTGGTTACGTCTTCTACCTTGGAGTGATCTATTATATTCAGTAGTGCGGTGAACCCGAGCTATAGTTTGTAAGATGTATAGTTGTCTAATGGTTAATAATTTGGCTGTTGTATAGAGACTATGTGTTGGGTACCGGAATGGTCTGAAATACATTACTTTTAATAGGGATCTTTGTGCTCTCTCTAGGTGAATGAGTTGGGTCTTACATGCACTACCCCAGGCAGGAATACAGTACATTAAATTTGATTGTCCCAGTGCGATATATATAGTTTTTAATAGTTCAGGTGGTACAACATGGCGTAGTTTTTTAAAGATCCATATAAGATTTCTGGTTCTCTTTATCAGACTGTCTATTTGTTTATACCAGTTTAGATGTTGATCAATTATCACTCCTAAATATTTGTACTCTGTTACTTTTTCAATGTTCGGGCAGTCACATATGACTCCTTGTTGATAATCACATGCATGGCATTTTATAATGAAATTGTCAGACGGTTGAGCTGGTTTTCTAATCGAAAAGGTCATGAATTTAGTTTTCGATACATTTAGTGTCAACACATTGTTGTTTAGCCAATTTACAACATCGTTTAGACCTTTCTCAGCATTAACTTTCGCTTCCTCCCAAGTATCACCGTGAAAAATAAAGGCAGTATCGTCTGCATATGAATATATATTGCATTTGTTTCGATCAATGAGAGCGAGGTCGTTTATATATATTAAGAACAGGGTAGGTCCTAAAACACTACCCTGCGGTACACCGTACGTAATTGATGCTTCATGACTTCGGGCATCACCAATTTTAACCTGTTGTCTTCTATTTATAAGGTAACTTTTCAGTAGTTGCAACGGAGTACCTCTGATGCCAATTCTATCCAATTTATCTAACAGTATGGGAATACAGACAGTATCAAATGCCTTGGCCAGGTCCAGAAATACTTTAGCATAATTTAGCAGAATAAATGTTTGTAGACTTTACAAGAAACAGTCTCCTTTGAAAGTTTTTTTATTAAAATCCATACTAATATTATAAATGCGAATGTGTTCTGTTAATGTGTCTGTCTGTCTGTTAGCTTTTCACGGCCCAACAGTTTAACCGATTTTGATGAAATTCGGTACAGAGCTAGTTCACATCCCGGGGACGGACATTTTATCCCGGAAAATCAAAGAGTTTCCACGGTATTCTTAACCGATTGACCGATTTGTATGAAATTTGGTACAGAGGCAACTTTTTATCCCGGAAAAGCAAAGGGTTCGCTCGGGATTTTTAAAAATCCTAAATCCACGGGGGTGAAGTCGTGGGCATCAGCTAGTAAAAATATGAGTAAAATTTATCCCGGAAAAGCAAAGGGTTCGCTCGGGATTTTTAAAAATCCTAAATCCACGGGGGTGAAGTCGCGGGCATCAGCTAGTAAAAATAAGAGTAGAATTTCCATACTTTACAGATTATTCCCTGAATACTTCTACTCATTCCTCCAATCATACATGCTGATATTCTCCGCCCAACCGATCCTACCAGCCGACGAGAAGATAGCCCGTATCTACCAGGACATAAAGAACATCATCAAAATCTTCACACAACCCTCGAATTCGAAGGACTACCGAAATCTAGTTCCAGAGACCAGAGAAATCCCTAAAGTTGATATGGAAGCATTAATAAAGGAAGGTTTTCGAGTTATGAATGTAAATGTAGCCGATTTTGATGAAGATAACGATAATAAAACGTTGGAGAGTAAGGAGATGGGGCCGGACGGTGAGGGGTTGATTTTGATCACGTCTCTAGTGACGTCTTGCATAAGGGGCTTGCATCATTGTACGTCGAAGTTGCATTGCTTGGAGATCCTGCAGTTGTTGTGCGAGAATTCCAGTTCAGAGACCATTTTGGACAGGATTTTGCCGTTTATCGTAAGTATTAACTTTGCAAGCTATTGTTAGATAGTTTGAATATTAATATAGCTGGCAGGGGGCACAAAACATTTGAACCGACTTCTAAAAAGGATGAGGTGCGTTTTTTCACCCGCTCTAAAGTTGTCACTTGTGCCAGTTTCAAGAACCCATAGTTTATTATGCGATTACCTATTAAAGTTTATTTCTATGCAGTGGTCTAACTAGTTAAGTTATTTTTGATGTGATTTTTGATCGAAACGATAGACTTTCTTAGATTGCTTCATCACTTATTACCAGATAAAATCGCAGTCAAGTCGCTTGTCATCAAATAAAAAAAATGAATATTTGTACCAGATCTACCTATCCCATGCCCCGGAAGCTCGCGTCCGAGCTGCAGCAATATGGTGTGTGGCCAAATGTGTCTCGTGCGTCCGGAACCTGCCTCCGCAAGACAGCAACGTGTTTCCGGAATACATCCTGCCGGAACTGGCGCCACGGGCTTCCGATCCGGCATTGCCTGTACGGATCGCGTATGCGAATAATATTGGTAATAATAAGGCATTTTTAGATTTTTATAAGATCTACCTATCCCATGCCCCGGAAACTCGAGTCCGAGCTGCAGCAATAAGGTGTGTGGCCAAATGTGTCTCGTGCGTCAGGAACCTGCCTCCGCAAGACAGCAACGTGTTTCCGGAATACATCCTGCCGGAACTGGCGCCACGGGCTTCCGATCCGGCATTGCCTGTACGGATCGCGTATGCGAATAATATTGGTAATAATAAGGCATTTTTAGATTTTTATAAGATCTACCTATCCCATGCCCCGGAAACTCGAGTCCGAGCTGCAGCAATAAGGTGTGTGGCCAAATGTGTCTCGTGCGTCAGGAACCTGCCTCCGCAAGACAGCAACGTGTTTCCGGAATACATCCTGCCGGAACTGGCGCCGCGTGCTTTCCATCCGGCGTTGCCTGTACGGATCGCGTATGCGAATAATATTGGTAATAATAAGGCATTTTTAGATTTTATAGGGTTCCGTCCCTCAAAAAAGAAAAAACGAAACCTTGATAGAGTCACCTTGGTTACCGTCGTGACCCCCTAATCTAGTACTAGATCTGGCCTTTAGACTTATTAAATTTATTTCAGTACCAGCTGATGCCCGCGATTTCGTACGCGTGGATTTAGATCTTTAAAAATCCCGTGGGAACTCTTTGATTTCCCGGGATAAAAAGTAGTCCATGTCACTCTGCAGGTCTTTAACTATACCAGTGCAAAAAATCACGTCGATCCGTTGCTCTGTTGCGACGTGATTGAAGGACAAACCAACAAACAAACACACTTTCGCATTTATAATAAGGGTACTGATTACGGTATTTCCTTCAAGTGTAGGTATTTAAAACACTTTGACAAATATATTTGTTTTAGCAAAGCTAGCGGAAACAGCGGTACGCTTTCTCGATCAAACCCAAAATGTGGCTGACAAAGAAGCAACTAATATTAACTACGAGACTGAACTTTCGGCGTTACATGAAATGGTTTGTATTTTATCACTGTTTATCAATCAATCAATTTATAATCGAATAACAAATGTAGTTAATTAAAAAAATTGTTGTTATTAGGATTCCGTACCTTAGAAGGAAAAAAGGAACCCTTATAGGATCAATCCGTTGTCTGTGTCTGTTAAGAAAAGGGAATCAAGACCTATAGGTGTTTCTCGTTGACATAGAATCATGAAAAGCAGATAGGTAGGTAGCACCAAGGGGAAAATCCGAAAACCGTGTGGTTACATTACAAAAAAAATGTGTTCACGAATAAATTATTAGTTTACTAAAACTTGCACATAAAAGTGTTATATCATGTACGATTGTACGGAACCCTTCGTGTGCGAGTTCGACTCGCACTTGGCTGGTTTTTATTATTATTTTTGATACATGGTTCCTTTTACTTTAGGTACGTTCCACAGTGTCGTATTTACTGACGGACTCTCAAGCGGTAGTAAAGCGTGCGTTGGTCGAAAATGGTATCACGAAGCTATGCGTTTTCTTTGGAAAACAAAAAGGTAAGTCAATCAATAACAGTGAAATCACATCGTTGGCTTAGTTCACAATTGCACTAAATACATTAGTATAGTTCTGGATATGGCCTGTGGGTGGGGACGCCCCGCACACCCGCATGCCATGTCGACTTGTCGCAAACATTGTTGATTTTACAGAATCTTAATTTCAGATTATGACTAGGACAAAAATCCATACTAATATTATAAATGCGAAGTGTGTCTGTCTGTCTGCTAGCTTTTCACGGCCCATCCGTTAAACCGATTTTGACGAAATTTGGTACAGAGATAGCTTGCATACCGTCGAAAGACATAGGCTACTTTATATTCCGATGTTCCGGGGAAGGCTGCTTTTCATTCCGGAAAATCAAAGAGTTCCCTCGGGATTTCTAAAAATCTAAATCCACGCGGATGAAGTCGCGGGCATCATCTAGTAGTAGATAATTTCAATGTATTGAAATTATATGTATTGAATGTATTGAATACAGATAATTAAGAATATAATAATGCTCGACCAATTGTATTAAAATTATCTAGGTGTACTTATTTATAAATTTTTTTAGGTATACCTATATTATTATCTAGGTATAATTAATTATCTATACTAATATTTTTGATAGTCACAATGTTTGAGAGGTACGGTGCCACTGATAGATAACAGACATACGCGTTTTGAAAACTTACGTCGGGGATTAAAAATATAAAAACCAAAAATGATTTTTTAAATATTTAATTCTAGCAAATGACGTAATCCTGTCACACATGGTAACATTCCTAAACGATAAGGAAGAAGTGGCTTTGCGCGGATGTTTCTTCGAGCGGGTAGTGGGAGTTGCATCATATGTGGGCCAGCACGCTGCGCCCATACTACTGCCGCTGTTACAACAGGTAAGAATTCACCCGGCCGAGTTTGTCGTGGGCTCTTCTCAGACCTGGGCGTGTTTGGAACCCTCGTAGCTTTAGTTTTAATTTTACGTAATTAATTATCATATTATTGTTTTACAAATCCAACAACTGACAATCAAAAAGTGTACCTGTAATGTTACCTATTTTTAAAATCCATACTAATATTATGAATGCGAAAGTGTGTCTGTCCGTCTGCCCGTCTGTCTGTCTGTCTGTCTGTCTGCTCGCCTTTCACGGCCCATCCGATCAAGTGATTTGGTATAGCGATAGCTTGCATACTGGGGAAGGATATAGGCTACTTTTTATCCCGGAAAATCAGAGAGTTCCCACGGGATTTTTAAAAACCTGAATCCACGCGGACGAAGTCGCGGGCATCATCTAGTACCAAATAATTTATAACGCCCAGAAAATTTTAGTCCTTATTTTAAAGGTGAACAGTACTTTTGACATGACAGTTGACCGATAGAGTTAAAATGGCGTGTGAGGAGTCATTTTATACGGACTAACTTCGACTTTGAATCCTCTAGTACTCTCTAGGTCCGTACCTGAAGAGTGCCAAACGGGACCCTATTACTAAAGCTTCCGCTGTCCGTCCATCCGTCCGTCTATCTGTCAGCAGGCTGTATCTCATGAACTGTAATAGGTAGAGAGTTAAGGTATTCACATAATATGTATTTGTATTGCTGCTTTAACAAAAAATAATAAAATTTTAAAAATGGCTGCCATGAAAATTAAAGTGTTATTTCTTGTACTATGGTTTCGTATGCGAGTCCGACTCGCACATGACTAGTTTTATTTGTTCTCGCAATAGTTTACAGGGTTATAATAAATTACAGGGCCTCACAGACCAATCAGAGTGGATCATAGCGAAGGCGTTACGTGCCACCACAAGTTTGGCAGAATTGGGGTTATTGCCGAAACAAGCTCTCTGCGACTTGGTGGCCGAAAGTGCTGTGTATCTCGCTCACCCTAATCTATGGGTATGTCATTTTGTTAACTAACTATCTCTCTCTCCCTCTCTCTCTCTCCCCCCTCTCCCCCCCCCCTCTCTCTCTCTCTCTCATTTTAATACACCTAGGTATCATTCTTATATGCAAAGTAATACGCATTAATGCACACTTACGTCACCAATATTTTTGATATGTACTTACATACTACACCGATTTCTCTCCGTACATATTATCCTGATATTTTAAACCTCTTGTAGATTCGTCACGAAGTGTGCGGTCTGGTGTCGTGTGTAGCGAGCCTATTGAACCCCATTGACGTCAACTGCAAAATACTACCGCTCGTGTGGCCACACCTTAAACACAAACTGATCCAGGTAGGACGTTTATCAAATTTATACTAGCTGCTTCGCTCGTGGGGGTAGAATTTTCAAAAATTCTGAAATACCACATAAACCAAAGTACCTATATACTCTTAATAAATATTGTATTGTATAAAAAAGGGTACATACCACGATTAATTAGGCGATTTTTAACTGCCGATATTTTGACCTGGGACCACTACTCATTATTGTTGTAATTGTTGTTTAATAACACATTTTTAGGGTTCCGTACCTCAAAAGGAAAAACAGTACCCTTATAGGATCACTTTGTTGTCTGTCTGTCTGTCTGTCTGTCTGTCAAGAAACCTATAGGGTACTTCCCGTTGACCTAGAATCATGAAATTTGGCAGGTAGGTGGGTCTTATAGCTGGCTTTAGGGCAAAAATCTGAAAACCGTGAATTTAGGGTTAGATCACACAAAAAAAATTAAATTGTGGTCATGAACTAATTATTAGTATTTTCAATATTCAAGTAAGATAACTATATCAAGTGGGGTATCATATGAAAGGTCTTTACCTGTGCATTCTAAAACATATTTTTATTTATTTTTATGCATCATAGTTTTTGACTTATCGTGCAAAATGTCCAAAAAATACGACTGTGTTACGGAACCCTCGGTGCGCGAGTCCGACTCGCACTTAGCCGGTTTTTATTAAACAACTATTACAATTTTTATCATACATTCAATACTTATGTATACGTCCATGTTAGTTTTCATTCGTGCGCGATCTTCTATTTTTCAGCTCTAATTTTGTTTATTTAGGTGGAAAGAGCAGAACTACTGCTAGAAAGCTTAGCGGAACCCATACCGAGAAAAGTTCTAGACGCAGTGCTAAGACACGGTGACGTAGATCGCCTCGTGCAGACTCTGCGAGAGAGGCGGAGTGCTAGATTGAAGGTATGCGTTTCAAATGAGAAGATCTGCGGCAATATCACACTTTTTGATCTTTAACTCATTAGGAAGAATAGGACAAACGTGGTGGGGATTTAGTTTTCTTTGATACGGAGTGATAGAAGATGCATATCTATCAATAGCCTTAGGGCGTTGGTGCGCTCATCCGTGAAATCGTGGATTCCGTAAAAATACGAATCTATTGAGTACATGAAGCTGTGATAGCCTAGTGGTTAGGACGTCCGCCTTCCAATCGGAGGTCGGGGGTTCGATTCCCGGGCACATTCCTCTAACTTTACGGAGTTATATGCGTTTTAAGTAATTAAATATCACTTGCTTTAACGGTGAAGGAAAACATCGTGAGGAAACCTGCATACCTGAGAGTTTACCATAATGTTCTCAAAGGTGTGTGAAGTCTACCAATCCGCACATGGCCAGCGTGGTAGACTATGGCCCAACCCTTCTCACTCTGAGAGGAAGACCCGTGCTCCGTACTGAGCCGGCGATGGGTTGATCATGATGATGATGATTGAGTACATATTTGTATGAAGGCCACTTCGAAGAATCACGGATACAAACCGAATACGTGCACAAACGGCCTTACTTATATTATAAATTCGAAAGTCCGTCTGTATGTCTGGTAGGTTTTCACGGCCCATCTGTTCAACCGATTTCGACGAAAGGTACAGGATAGCTATAGGTAGGAAAGGTATAAGGTGGAGAAAAGGTATAGGATAGCAGGTTCTGGGGTAAGACATAGCTACTTTTGCTCCCGGAAAATCAAAGAGTTCCCGCGGGATTAAAAAACCTAAATCTAGTTTTGAATAACTCTTGTCAATCAATAACTCTTAAAGCAGGGAACATTCAACAGGTAAAAGAAGGAATGGTGCCTCAGTACTCGGAAATGGGACAGCAACTCAAGAACTTATTCAGAAGACTGGCTTCAGATGGTGAGAACATATTTTCATTTGACAGTTATATAACAGAGGTTGAGTAGGTGAAACTGAGTGAAAGGACGACGAAATAGTTTGTCCTAAAATCGGGTTATTGGTACAAATGATTTTTCCTAATCTCAAGTGTGGCCGGCTGAAATAGTTTGCCCTAAAATCGGATGGCACAAATACTTTGTCCTAAAATTAGGTGTGGCCGGGCGAACTAGTTTGTTCTAAGATCGGGTTTAATCAGGTATAGCGACCCACAATAGTTTGTCTTAAAATCGGGATTAATTTGCAAAAATATATTGTCCTAAAATCAGGTATGGCGACGCACAATAGTCCTTAAATCGGGTTTAATTTGCAGAAATACTTCGTCCTAAAATCTGGAATTTTTATCTTAAAATTGGGTCTGACAAGCCGAAATACTTTGTCCGACAACAGATTTAGTCATAAATGATTTCTTTATAGGTATGACAGAACACGTAGAAAACCAGTTACTAGCAATGAGTGCACATCTCATCAAGATTCAGAGCACTTCAACGCAGGTTAGTCTAGCGTCAGATTATCTAGATTCTAGACGTATATCTGTGTGCGTGCCTCATCCATCCACAATCAACTCGTCGCCGGATCACTACTGAAATCGGCGGGGTGATTACGTAAGACATTGCAGTAGCGACAGCAACGCGACAGCAGTAGCAATACGATAGTTCATTTGCTGTCTCTCTTCCTCTTCTTCTTATTTTGCCTTGTGGCTATTGCTGTATCTCTCTTGGCGGACGTTTGACAGCAATGATCGCGAGATTTACGCAATCACCCCGCCGGTCTCCCCTCAGAGAGAAAGGTTTGGCAATATTCTACGCTGGCCAAGTGCGGATTGGCAGACTTCACACATTTTTTTTGTAGAATACTAGCTTATGCTCACGACTTCGTCCGCGTGGACTACATAAATTTCAAACCCCTTAGAGGTTGAATTTTGAAAAATCCTTTCTTAGCGGTTATCACAATAGCTATTTGCATGTTATATTTCAGCCCGATCCGTCCAGTAGTTTGAGCTGCGCGTTGATAGATTAGTCAGTCAGACAGTCACTTTTTCTTTTATATATTTAGATTTAGGACAATTTTAATATCTTAGAAAACATTATGGAGAACTCTCAGGCAGGTTTCCTCGCGATGTTTTTCTTCGCCGATAAAGCAAGTGATATTTAATTGATTAAAACGCACATAACTGAATCGAGCCCCCCGAACTACCGAATGGGACCGGCGGGCTGATTACGTAAAACGTTGGAGTAACGACAGCAACTCGACAATTCATAGATTGTCCGATAGAGGGTGAACTAGAGCTTGATTGCTGTCTCTCTTCTTCTTCTTATTTTGCTTTGTGGCCATTGCTGTCTCTCTGTAGCCGCTGTTACGTGTGACGTTTAATATATATATATATATATATATATATATTATTCAAACAACTCAGTACAGTAATTAACTCTCTGGAATCCTGACCCCTAAACTAGGAAATCCCGTGTCTTAGGGGCCAGTGCCTTCCCAAACTGAAAATCAGCGCTGTATGTTCTTGTGCAACAATGCATACAGCATAATGCTGAGCTGGGACCCTTTTTTCGGGTTGTGCCACACAATATGACAGTTTGTTCCGGCGCTTCTTTTGCTTGTTCTCAGGTGGAAGAAGCGCCGGAATAACCAGCTCGTAGCTTTAAGTTGTGATGTGTGGCACAATTTGTATAAATAAACGTCTTTTCTTTCTTTCTTTTCTTTTCTAAACGTCCAAACATAAGATATGAATAGTTAATAATTTACAGCTAGGTATTACAACTATTTAAAATAAATAAATAAACAAAACACAAGGCTAAAGCGTGAAACAAACTATGGGACGCGTCTGTAAGCTATGGATATGGCTAAGAACCGCGATTGATAGGCGTCCACAGTCGTCTATCGTCGTCGTCGTTTGACAGCAATGATCTTGAGATTTACGCCTGTCGCAAGCCTGTCGCGAGATTCGTTATCACCCCGCTGGACCTCTTAATCACTAAGCTATCCCGGCTTAATAAACATTAATTCTAGCCTAATCAAAAAAAATTGCAGCATATAACAGACGCGCCAGGAAGATTAGTACTGAACGGAGGCGGGGTATCGAGATCGGTGCCACTCGATACGGGAGTCGACACTCTCGCCCACAATGTCGCCGACAAACTGTACACAGCTGCGCAGACCAGGTATTGTGTGGGCCAATGAGGCTTGTCGCCCTATAAATTAACTAGCTTATGCTCGCGACTTCGTTCTACATAAATTTCAACGCCCTATTTTACCTTACGGGTTGAATTTTCATAAATCCCTTCTTAGCGGATGCCTACGTCATAATAGCTATATGCATGCCAAATTTCAGCCCAATCCGTCCAGTAGTTTGAGCTGTGTGTTGATAGATCAGTCAGTCAGTCACCTTTTCCTTTTATATATTTAGACTATATCTGTAGGCGAGTCAAATCAATCCTAATGTGTAAAACCCAAAAAAAATATCTCTCTATGTCCATTATAGACTTAAAAACCATCCGACCAATGTGCCCCAAACCGGTTTCATTAGAAAGGCAATAATGCGAAGATGGTTTTAGACCACTCAAACAATGCCTAAGGCACATTTTTTTAGCGTAATACACGATTCAACGCCAATAACGATTTGCCTTTAGTGATTTAGAATTTTTCAAACCCGCAATGTACAGCGTGCAAAACTCAGGCCAATGCCCCGCCTACGACGCGGATTGACTCCCAGTGACCTACTTTCCCAACGTTCGTTGACCTCTAGCGTCAGTCAGATGTTTTATTTGCAATTTATCATAAACTTTTACAAAATTATAGGCTTTTTTATTAGTTTTTTTTTGTGGTATCTTATCAGTAATCATCAGTACTATCACCTGTGTCGTTTTAGCCAGCGTTCTGGTTTACTGTATATTTAGACCTGTCATTTTTAGAGATTGTATGCAACAGAAAAGCCACTACGTAGCGTAATTTTCTTTACAGGAGACCACATAAGACGTCTCTTTCACACGAAACCCACATGAACACAGAATGGCAGCACATGTTTGGACAAACGCAGGAGCAATCCTCTATTAAAGGTATGTCTAGAATCTAGATCTAAAGTTCGAATTGTAATCACTACCCATATTACAAATGCGAAAATGTGTTTGTTTGTTGGTTTATTGGTTTGTCCTTCAATCACGTCGCAACGGAGCAGGGGATCGACATGATTTTTGCAAGGGTATAGTTAAAGACCTTGAGAGTGACATAGGCTACTTTTTGCCCTTGAAAATCAAAGAGTTCCCACAAGTTTTTTGCCCTTGAAAATCAAAGAGTTCCCACAAGTTTTTTGCCCTTGAAAATCAAAGAGTTCCCACAAATTTTTTGCCCTTGAAAATCAAAGAGTTCCCACAAGTTTTTAAAAACCTAATACACGCGTACAGAGTCGCGAGCATCTGTTAGTATTAGAGATAAGTTTCATCATTCAACATGTACAACCTAATTCCTAAATATACCTTCAAAGCAAGAGTGAATAGGCATCTTCTAGGCAAGCGCTATCCAACCTAGACCCTCATCATTGCTTTTTAAGCATGATTATTGTCCAGCGCAAGGCTATCACGCAACCAAAAAACCTGTGATTGGCTGACTCTTTCTGACTATTGACTGAAATGCATTATTGCAGCAAGAATACCATAAATTCAGCCAATCATAACAATGGAGGTTTTTTAAATAAAAAAGAATATTAGCTCAATTCATTGCTGACTAATATTCCCCTTTCTTTCCCAACTAAGCGTAAAGCTTGTGCAAGGAGTAGGTACGACAATAGTAAAACGGGTGGGATTTGAACCGGCGACCTTTCGGTTTTCAGTCATCGAGGCTTGTAGCAATGATTGCAGCTTTTCAGTAATCGACCAGCAGGACGTGTCTTCAGGGCGAATACTTTATTTCAGGATCTGAGACAGTGTCTCAGTCAGGTGCTTCTGGCGCGGCAGGTGCGGTGCAGGCGGGCGCAGGCTCGGTCAGTCAGCCTCCACATTCGCAGATGGGCACTTTGGGCCATAGCGCCAGCTACGTGCAATGTAAATATTTGTTCTCTCTCTCTCTTTTTCTGCGTCGCCGTATTCTTTAAGACTTCGTCATACAAAAGCTCGATTACGGTAAAATAACAGCTACATTGTGACGATAGCAATCACCTCTGATTGGTTGACGGTCGCTCACTATTGGCTACAATGCATTGTTGCAACAAGAATACCATAAATTCATACATAAGACAAAAAGTCAGTGGGCGTTAACCATGAGTAACCAACCAATCACAAACGAGCCTATAGTTTCCATTAATTCTTCAAGTTAGTACGGAAAACATAGGCTCACACAATAAACTGACATGAATTGTTGCAACTAGACTTATGTCTAAATATATGTACCCTACGCGGCAGAAAGTAATGTACATCGCTCTTTAGCATGACATTTCGGCTTAGTAGAGCGTTGTCTCTGTCACTCATACCTATATGACGTTTTGTCGGTCTCAACGACAGAGACAACGCTCTACAAATCTTCTATCTCCTTCTAAAGGTCGATTACATTACTTTCTGCCGCGTACTGTATCACAAAAGTTAACCATTCAATTGCCAGATTATTTGTAAAAATATCACAGTTCCTTCTTGTAAAATTGTTGCGGTTTCTTGCAGACAGTATGGCCCCATGTCGCATGGAGCTGAGGAATTTAGTCACACGAATGCAACAGAAGTTCCAAAAGTCACTCAGGTGAGTTAGTGGTCCCTAATTGGACATTCTGAAAGAAATAAAGAAAATCACTAACCCTATTATAATTGCGAAAGTGTGTTTGTTTGTTTTTGGTTTTTCCTTCAATCGATCACGTCGCAACGGAGCAACGGATTGACGTGATTTTTTACATGGATATAGTTTAAGACCTGGAGGTTGGCATAGGCTACTTTTTATCCCGGAAAATCAAAGAGCTCCCACGGGATTTTTAAAACCTAAATCCACGCGTACGAAGTCGCGGTCATCAGCTAGTAACATATATTTCATAAGTTGTGCCACACATCACCAGTTGTATCTCAGGGTTTGGTTTGTACCAAGGGTTTGGTTATCCCGGCGCCTTTAACACTTGAGCATTAAAGCCAAAAGGCCTCAAGCAGAAGAAACACCGGAATAAACTATGTCATGTGTGGCACAACCCGAAATAAAACCGGCCAAGTGCGAGTCAGACTCGCGCACGGAGGGTTCCGTACAAAAATTCACGGTTTTCAGATTTTTCCCTTATGTGTGCAATTTCAATTTCAATTTTCATTTATTGCATTTCCATAAACTACATCATATTATAAGTATGTACAAAGTATTATGGATACCCAGTTTGGGTGTCGCAATTTGGTCCTTAGACCTTAGTAGGGAGACCGATATTATTATTTATTTTTATGTTCGTCGTTTAGGAAATCATTTACGGCATAGTAGCCCTTTTCTAATAAAAGGTTTTTTAATATTTTGTTGATATTTATTTTCATTGTTTATGTTACGAATTTTGTGCTATAAGACCTTCTGGTTACACATTGTATATGTGATGTGAATGTTTTAGAAGTCACGATGACAATGTGGAAGCAGGGGAGGATCTTTTGCCTCCCGCGACGTGGCGACCCGGCAACCAGCTACTAGCTTACTTACACGAGCACAAGTGAGTCTAGTAGTTTAGTTTAGTAGTAAAAGTTGTAAACTTTTCATTATTGCTGTCAAAGTGTAATAATTGCAACCTCTCAGTAAAAGGCACTTCTCTCACCGCCGACGAGGCAGCGACTAGCTATTTTCTCGCTCAAGAAACGCACAATCGATGTATGAAAATCTGCTAAGGTTTTACTGCTGCACTGCTGTGGTAAGTGATGATGCAGTAGACTGCATCATCACTTACCACCAGAAGGCCCGCTTTGCTTCCATCTTAGAGGATGGAAGCGGGCTAACCTGGAAGGCGTGTGGCAGTTTTTATTAAACGTAAACCCCCTTTGGTTTCTACATGGTATCGTACCGGATTGCTAAATCGCTTGTCGCCATGGCTTTGCCGGTACGGTAATAAATAGCTACGGCCGAAGCCTCCCACCAGACCAGACCATTAAAAAAAATCCAAATAAAATATAAAATTCCAAATTTCCCCTGCCGGAAATCGGACCCGGCACCCTCCACTAATAATACCACAACGTTCACCACTGCGCCTAGGACGTCGCCAAGTCTTCGGCAATAATATCCCTAAACCTTCTGTTTTATAGGAATAAGTTTCCGTGATCTTTTTTTTAAATTTTATAGACTAGCGCTTGGCTGCAATCAGACCTGGCAACTGGCAAGTAATGATGCAGCCTAAGATGGAGCGCGCTTGCCTCGTAGTTGCCTGTATATTTCTATGCTTTGTACAGTATTTGCCTTATGGTTCCAAATAAAAGAGTATTTATATTATATTCTTTTTAGGGCTCGAGTAAATCAGCTGGTAAGGTTGCCAGCTCACCGCAACCTGTTCGGGTCTTGCTCGGACGATGGAACCGTGAGGTTATGGGATGCTTCCAAGCTCCAGGGTCACGCTTATGTTAACAAGTACGTATGGTTGTTTACCATTTTAAAATTTCTACAGGATACGAAAATTTAATGTTTTTGTTGGTAATACCCAAAAAAGCACAAATCTGAATATATAAAAGGAAAAGGTGACTGACTGACTGACTGATCTATCAATGCACAGCTCAAACTACTGGACGGATTGGGCTGAAATGCTATTATGACGTAGGCATCCGCTAAGAAAGGATTTTTGAAAATTCAACCCCTAAGGGGATGAAGTAAGGGTTTGAAATTTGTGTAGTCCACGCGGACGAAGTTGCGAGCGTAAGCTAGTTTTATAATAAATCATGAAAATTTTTAATAGTCGTAGCAAGTGCTATAAAAGGAACACAAAGCTTAATTTCCCTAATCCCAGACCGTGAACTTAAAATGTTGTTCCCCAGATCGAAGTCTATGTACAACCGGAGTGCGGGCCCAGTGATATCGTTGGCAGCGTGTGAGGGTGGACACTCGCTGGTCGCCGCTACGCAAGAAGGCTCCATTTTTGTACTAAGGTAAGTTTTATTACTACAATATATTCGTTTAGACGATAAAGCATTCGTCCTTTTTGTTCTTGTTTCTCTTGCCCTTGTCCTATTTCATTTTGGGTCCGGCCCTCTTGTACGTAAGTGCCAGGATTTTCTGTCCTGTCAACAGTCCCACTGACTGCCAATTTTGTTTTTCAGATTAGACACGGGATCGTCTCGTATGAGTTTATCGCAGTGTCGTCAACTGGAGAGCAGTACAGACGGCGCGTGCGTAGCGTGCTCGTCCGCAGGCGGCGTGCACGCGGGCGTCATATCGTACGCGACGCTCAACGCGACTGTCGTGGGCTGGGACTTGCGAGCGCCGGGTGAGTATACAACAAGGCTGTCGCAGTGTCGTCAACTGGAGAACAGTACAGACGGCGCGTGCGTAGCGTGCTCGTCCGCAGTCGTGCACGCGGGTGTACGGGAGCGGGTGTGTAGGCTCGACCGTACCAAAGGAAGATCTCCCACCGAGCGGTTGGTTGTGCTAGGTAGCGCCAGCTGGGCCGACAGATGTGTCTTGAAACTTCTATATATAGTCCAGATTGCAGAAAACTCCGTTAGTGCGAGTACTGTCGGCGGTACATTTTTGTTCGGGACTACGTCATGAAATGTTATCGATTGAATGGCGCCATCTAGTTTCTACTGTGGCAACCGCCACATCGGCGTCATATCGTACGCGACGCTCAACGCGACTGTCGTGGACTTTAGACACACGAAGAATGCTCCGCGCGGCTTTTTTATTTTTGTACGGGACACTTTCAAAGTTAAATAACTTTGAAAGATTTGATACCAGATCTTACTCATAATAATTTAGTTGCCAGAAAGGGCAACTTTTACAAAAATTTCAACATATGGTCCTTCGAGCCGGATTAGATTGTCGTTCTTGAAGTCTTCATTGTTGATAACAGATTGAAGAAAGTATATATTCTCATACTGTATAAATTAATACCTTGATATACTGGAGTACAGGCGCCATCTAGTTGTTAAAGTAGCATACTTCTAAATTTTACTTGGAATATTTTTTTAAACCCGAAATATAAAATAAATATAAATAAATAAATAAAATCATTTTATTGCAGGTCAGCAGGGACCCATATAAATTTACTTGTAATATTTATAAAATAAGTAAAAATAAATAATC
Source organism: Maniola hyperantus (assembly GCF_902806685.2). Taxonomy (NCBI): domain Eukaryota; kingdom Metazoa; phylum Arthropoda; class Insecta; order Lepidoptera; family Nymphalidae; genus Maniola; species Maniola hyperantus. The sequence goes on from NC_048542.1 coordinate 3,911,268, forward strand.
AAAAGGTCAGGGATCCATATAAAGCATGTTTACATACAGTCAGAATTATTAAAATTATTAAAAAATTAAAATATGTGTATGGTATTGAACATATAAAACTAACAAAGGACGTGGATTTTACGTATTTTGGAAGACCCGCTATTTAATAATCACTGAGAAATAATTTATTTTTGACATAGTCAAATACCGTATTGTATGTGGATGAATCTGGGAACCACTGCATAATGATCCCAAGAGAACTGCTGCCATCATGTGGTTAATTGAAAGGAGTCACGCGTCAGCAATGAGGAATACGACTATAAAGAAAGCTTTTGTGGCAGGTAACGCGTGGAAACTACAAGGGGACCTGAAACAAGGCGTGTACACGTGTCTGTACGCGAACAGCGCGGGGTACCTCGCGGTCGGCACGTCGAGCGGCGCGGTCTGCGTGTGGGACCTACGGTTCGGGCTGCCCATCACGTCGGTCAAACACCCAAACTGTGAGCAGTTTTATTTTATTATATTCGTCACTAGATGATGCCCTCGACCGCCGGGATTTAGGTTTTTTAACTAACTTTACACGTTTTGTTCCAGCGGAACGTATTCGTCGTATAGTGGGTTTCGGCGGCTCGTCGTCCCGCGTGTGGGCGGTAGGGGGCAGAGACGCCGCCGCGTGGTGCCTGGAGTCCACGCAGAGAACCCACGCTCTGTGGCCCGCCACCGCCGGCGCTCAGCCGCTGCACTATAGCCCCGTGGTAAGTGCACCATTGCTCATCATACGGCTCGTCGTCCCGCGTGTGGGCGGTAGGGGGCAGAGACGCCGCCGCGTGGTGCCTGGAGTCCACGCAGAGAACCCACGCTCTGTGGCCCGCCACCGCCGGCGCTCAGCCGCTGCACTATAGCCCCGTGGTAAGTGCACCATTGCTCATCATACGGCTCGTCGTCCCGCGTGTGGGCGGTAGGGGGCAGAGACGCCGCCGCGTGGTGCCTGGAGTCCACGCAGAGAACCCACGCTCTGTGGCCCGCCACCGCCGGCGCTCAGCCGCTGCACTATAGCCCCGTGGTAAGTGCACCATTGCTCATCATACGGCTCGTCGTCCCGCGTGTGGGCGGTAGGGGGCAGAGACGCCGCCGCGTGGTGCCTGGAGTCCACGCAGAGAACCCACGCTCTGTGGCCCGCCACCGCCGGCGCTCAGCCGCTGCACTATAGCCCCGTGGTAAGTGCACCATTGCTCATCATACGGCTCGTCGTCCCGCGTGTGGGCGGTAGGGGGCAGAGACGCCGCCGCGTGGTGCCTGGAGTCCACGCAGAGAACCCACGCTCTGTGGCCCGCCACCGCCGGCGCTCAGCCGCTGCACTATAGCCCCGTGGTAAGTGCACCATTGCTCATCATACGGCTCGTCGTCCCGCGTGTGGGCGGTAGGGGGCAGAGACGCCGCCGCGTGGTGCCTGGAGTCCACGCAGAGAACCCACGCTCTGTGGCCCGCCACCGCCGGCGCTCAGCCGCTGCACTATAGCCCCGTGGTAAGTGCACCATTGCTCATCATACGGCTCGTCGTCCCGCGTGTGGGCGGTAGGGGGCAGAGACGCCGCCGCGTGGTGCCTGGAGTCCACGCAGAGAACCCACGCTCTGTGGCCCGCCACCGCCGGCGCTCAGCCGCTGCACTATAGCCCCGTGGTAAGTGCACCATTGCTCATCATACGGCTCGTCGTCCCGCGTGTGGGCGGTAGGGGGCAGAGACGCCGCCGCGTGGTGCCTGGAGTCCACGCAGAGAACCCACGCTCTGTGGCCCGCCACCGCCGGCGCTCAGCCGCTGCACTATAGCCCCGTGGTAAGTGCACCATTGCTCATCATACGGCTCGTCGTCCCGCGTGTGGGCGGTAGGGGGCAGAGACGCCGCCGCGTGGTGCCTGGAGTCCACGCAGAGAACCCACGCTCTGTGGCTTATTTATCTATTAAAGTAATCCTAAATTAAACCAAAAAATACCAATTACTACTATAATTATAATGATAGGGATAAAAAAATACGAGCTTGCTGCGCTCGCGCTTTCATTTATTAAGTATTTTTATATGGATTTCAGGCTTCACACTACATAAGCGCGCTATACTGTGGGACACGGGACGGCAACCGATTCCTCATCTCTGGAGGTTCCGACCAGCGCTTGAGACTATGGGACCTCCAGCATCCTGAAGATTCCCATATCCTGCTCAATGCGCCCCATGACCAACTAAATGCGCTTAAATACAGGTACGTAAACTTTTACTTTTCTGTGTTCTATTCCTCAATGTGCTGCTTATTTGTACATAAAATATATTGTCAATTTTTTCAATTTTTAATACAGATCATCCTTTTCCATACAAAACTTTGTAAAAAGATAAAGATAGCACTATTTTCAGACCACTCAAATTAGTTAAATTACCTAGCCGTATTAGCGTCATTGGTATCGATTCTGGTATCTGCATCTTTTTCTTATCAAATCTTAAATTAATAATTTAAAAGGAGATGTTTTAAGAATGTGTGAACCTGGGGCCAGATCTTGTACAGTATATTGCAAAATAGTTAAGATACCTTAAAATAGTGTTTCAAAATATCCTGTCTTTGAAATGGGTTTGTTTGCTGGTTACAAAAACAAGAATTTACGCACACACAGATACAGGCAAACACATCTTGGGGGTAAGGTCAACGTAAGATGTCATTCATTCCGTCAAATGACGTTTGTTTGTTTTGTTTGACATAAACCATAAACAAACATGGTTCTTATCTCATAACATTGGTAAGAAAAAGATGCGGCGAATGCTCTAAAATTTAAATTTAAGATTTTTAACTAAAATTTAATTTATTATAATTAAAGTACCAATGCCACTGATTCTGAGCACACCCAAACTTTAGAGTATTGGCATCTTCTTCTTACTAATGTAATATGAAAAGGACAGACACAGTTTGACAGTTTAAAATTTAATTTAGAGCTGTCAAACCTTGTGACGTTAGCTGCCAGTCGCGAGCCTGTTGTTCAAATTTGTAACATGCACTAAAATTTAGAGTCTTTAAATGTAAAATTAGTGTTCTGTCCTTTTAAGCAATATTTAAAAGAAAAACTTATACTCTAAATTTATTTAAGAGGAAGATAAGAGAATCGGCGTCAATATATACTTCTTTTTTAGAAGCCGCATTGTCGACGGTACAACCGTAATCCAAGAGGTGTGTAAATCCAATCCGTCGGTGGCGCCCTCTCTGCAGGAGGACAACGTGTACCGCACCGTGGAGTCCCGCAGCTTCTACCACACCGCGCCCCTCACTGACATCACGCTGGTGGAAGCCGGCAAGTGCTACCTCGTCAGCTCCTCCGCCGACGGCGTCATCAATGTGTGGAAATAGTGGTTGCTCTAACTTGAAATGAAAACGGCGTATATTCTGATGTTTCTCTATAAACTAAATTTAGAGCATCTTTTTCTTTATAACGTTATTAAACAAGGACAAAAAAAAATGTAAAATGTCGTTAATTTTGTTTCACTCTAAATTTTTAGATATCTATTTGAAAATGGATAGACAACAAAATAATATTGAATTAACAACTGAAAATAACCGTAACCTATAAAAAACGCCGCTTAGTTGACGACATAATATTCAGCTGAGATTTTATTATAGTACTAGCTGATGCCTGTTTTCAAAATCCCGTGGGAACACTTTGATTTTCCGGGATAAAAAGTAGCCTATGTGTTAATCCAGAGTATAATCTATGCTCATTCCAAATTTCAGCCAAATCCGTTCAATAGTTTTTGTGTGAAGGAGTAACAAACATACACACACAGACACACACACATACAAACTTTCGCCTTTATAATATTAGTGTGACGTATATTGTATAGTGAGTGCAAAACCAGTAGTCCAATGGCAGTTTGTTCAGAATTCGTCGACCAATGTTTAACGTGCATGACAGTCAAACATCGCTCATCGAATATGGCCACCGACCTAATATAAATGTGCCATAGGACTCAGGCCGGGATGCGATCTGTTTTTGTACAATGTGTAATAAGTTGTTACACGTCATGCTCAGTTGGGACTGTACGCGGTAGAAAGTAATGTACATCGACCGTTAGAAGGAGATAGCAGATTTGTAGAGCACTGTCTCTGTCGTTGAGATCAACAAAACGTCAAATAGGTATGAGTGACAGAGGCAACGCTCTACAAAGCTGAAATGTCATTCTAGACCGATGTACATTACTTTCGGCCGCATACTGTACTTGTTTTGTTGCACACAAAAGTAAATGAAGTCATGTAAGGCTACCTTCACATTATGGGCTATTATTTGAAGCTAGCTTTATTTTCTTTTACTTAACTTGTTATGCACCGCTTTTTATATTTTATCCCAGTTTTAAATATAAAATATTTTTTTTGTTAAAAATAAGTTTCAGTTGATGTTTTGTGACGTTGTAAATTTTGAACTACTAATTAGCGTTTCGCTTTTAATTAAAATCAATTTTGTTCAAAGTATGTTGGTGCCACCTAGCATCAAGGTGCAGAACTACGCGTGGGTCGATGTTCAGAGTTCATTCGAGCCACAATAGATGGCGTTTGCTTCGTTGTCAATTGTCGTAAAAATAAAACAAAATAATTAAATAAAACCATAATATCATTTGTTTATTGTTAAGTCATTAACAAAACGGTTCTTATAATATATCCTTAGGTTCCGCAAATATTCAAAAATGAATTGGCTTCATGATCAAACTAAATGAGAGCGGCCACACTCGGGTTGCGTCTGGCAACACCGATTGGTGAGATTGAGAATTTTTCTGGAGTCAACATGTGAAGACGAATTTTTTCGTTCCAGGAAAATCTCACTCCTTTTCGCCCATGGCTTCGCCTGGGAAAATACAATAGTTATAAATTTAGTCATCCTAACGTATTTCAATGTTTCATCAATTATGGTGAGTGAAAAATCAAGTAATGTGGATTCGACAAAATGGCGGTTTGGTTAGAGAAAATCCTAATTTCATGATTTCCCTTTCAGTTCCAGTTTATTTTACCTTCCCAAATAAATGAGGATAATGGGTTGTGGGTGGACTCCTGAAAACCATTGGTGGCCAGGAGTTCAATAGGTGAGTTGTGTTTGATCGGGAAAATTCCACGTGTCGAAATTTTCACACAGCACAAATTATAATCTTGTTTTTCTTTGTTACAGGGTTTCCGTTTGCGTTTCCGTTTGCGTTTCCGTTTTTAGTTTTCGGTTTTCGTATTTATTTCTTTTGCACATTCACGTTGGCAACTTAATTTCTATGGATAAGACTTGGTGAAAATCTTTGTAATGAAACATTTCGGTTGTGAAGAATCAAATAATTGAGTTTTGGATCTTGGCCGATGCCGTCCAGCTACCTTGCAGTCTTCGCACCTACAAGTAAGCAAATGTTTGTATCCTGGAATAGTTTAGTGAACCTTCTTAGTGTATGTGTACAGTAAGAACCCTGTCTTTACTACTGAGCTTTTATTTTGAAACAATTTTATGAATTTTACTGTGTCATTGTCTATTCCCTGCCAATGGCATCTTAAATTTAAAACATAGATTTTATGTACTATCTACCTAAGGCATTCTAATGTATCTAAATTAAGTCTTGGCATTAAGCTAGAATAACTAAGCATTATTAGCCATCACTATGTATTAAGCGACCCCGGTAAAAGTTACATTAAAAACAATTTTGCCTAACATCTAGCAAATTTCATTTATAACACCTCATAGACATTACAAGGGAGTCGACGGCTAGCTTCTATTCTTTACTAGGTAGATAGATCAAGTAAGTAAAATTATTTTTTTTTTCCTCTAATCTTTGTAAGGTGGTAGATTATTCCGTATCCGGGTATATTTCCATTCCGCCCAATTTACCACCCTTACAAATGGCGCCCGAACGTTTTTTTTATATAGTTATTTCAGTATATTTTGAGAAATTTTGTGAATTTTATGAAATGTACTCCGCTGATTGTACAATTTTCTAAGTAGTGACACATTGCAAAGAGCACTAAGCTGTTTTTTTATGGTTAACTAACTAAATAATAACTAATAGTTAGAAATTTTGTTTGATAGTTTAAGTAATTTTCTGAGTATAGTCCAACATTGGTTTTTTTTTTCTTATTTAATTAACACATTATAAATGGTGCTTATGCCGTTCAATTATGTTATTTGACTTACCTTTGAGGTGTATAAGTGAATGTTTGCCTTCAGTTTAGTAATAAACATTGCTTAACTGAGTTGTTGTTGGGTATTGCTTTCAATAGTAAGTACATCTTATGTTTGAAAATTCCGGTAACTTAGTATAATTAAAGTTTTGAAACGCTATGTGCCGTTAACTAGTTACACACATACATTTATAAATACTAAGAGTTACAACTTGTGAAACTAAATATATAAACTATATTCAGAGATTACATTAAGTTCAAGTATGAAGTTATGAACAATTTTTTTTCAGTGACTTGATACTTCATTATTTTGTTGAAATTTTGTTTAGAGCTGTGTTAAGGTTATGATAAAAGCTACTTCACACACAAAACATGTTAAGTTTAATTGAATGCTGGTAGTTTAAAGTGACATTTAGAAACAGATTTTGTTGTATTTTAGGTTATGTGTTAAAAGTGTAAAGTAACAGTCATCAAACCATTGCACAATCTCTTTGTTTTTTTTAAAGATAATATGCTATTCAGAGTTCATTGCAACTTTGTTGCCTGTTTACTTTTGTAATTGTAAAGGTTGTAACACACTGTGTACTCATAAAGGTGATACTGCACCTTACAATCATTTATTCAATTTTGGGAAGTTTTATTTTGTTATATTTTGTTTACTATAGTAATAATATGTGCTTGTATTATTAACAATATTTTGGAATAGGAACATAATTGATAAAATAGTTAGGATAGACTTAAGAATATTGTTTTTGTTGTGTATTTTGCTTGTGTATATTTAATAGTTTAAATAACTTCTTTTGTGTTTGTGTTTAACCAATTTGTATAAGGCTAAACATAGACAGTTACACAAGCTCGATATTTTGTTAAATGTGTTTTGACTTAACACAATGGAACAGACTTTTGCCCAGTTTCATTCACTTTTGAAGGACGAATTGTGTTATGAGGTATCCATTCGTTCCGAAACTCCAGCACCTACAGTGCTAGGTTTAAAGAAACAGTTAAAACAATTAATTCAGGAAATTCCTTCTGAATCAATTTTAGAGACGGATTTCACTTCTGAAAGTGAGTTAGGGGTTATTACTAAAAAACTTCAAGACTTAGAAGATTTATTAAAAAAGTGTTCTGACACTAAAGATAGACATGCCCTCTGTAGGTCTAAAGCTTTAGCTTCACATTTGTACTTTAGAATTTTGAGAATACAGTGTTCCGAACTCAGCTTAATAAGTAGGAAGAGTGAATTACATACAAAGTTGCAGAGTTTGATTTCCAGATTAGATGCTGACAATGAGTCGTCTCACGACGAATCACTGGATTCCGAGAGTACCGCCGTTGACTGCACTGGTGATAAAAATGTTGCCAAGTGGAAGTTACATTTCAACGGACAGGGTGATCCGCGCAGTTTCATCGAACGCGTTGAGGAATATAAAAGATCTTATGGCGTTTCAGATGGAAAATTATTTGTTTCTGCATTTCATCTTTTTACAGGCCGAGCATTGTTATGGTACAGAGGCAACAAATGTCAAGTTTCGTCTTGGTCAGAATTGAAAACTTTATTTTTAGAGGAATTTGATGCAGTAGATTATGACTACAGGTTGCTAGGTGAAATTCGAGCAAGAACACAAGGCTCTGAAGAACCTGTGTCTATCTATTTCGCTGTAATGTTTTGCATGTTTTCAAGGTTGTCAACACCACTTTCCGAAGAACAAAAGTTACAAATTTTATTACATAATATTCGCCCTTTTTACTCAGAACAATTAGCTCTTGTTGACATTAAGTCTGTCGCAATATTGAAGGAAAAGTGTCGCAAACTAGAGGCTGCGAGGCAGCGTTCCGCCTTATTTTCTGAGCCTACTAACAGTAAGGCAACTTTAAGTTCAGAGTTTGCTTACAAACAAGTGACAAAACAGATAAACACACTTTCAGTCACACCTGCACCTAAGGTTGATACAAGTAAAGGCACTGATTTTTCGAAAACAAATAAACAACTATGTTACAAGTGCGGCAAGGGTAACCATTCCTTTAAATTTTGCAGGACAGTTCCGAAATTTATTAGATGTTTTTCGTGTGGACGTCAGAACTTTACAGTAAAGACATGTCCAAGTTGTAGTAAAAAGGCGATTAGTAAACCCGCTCCGGACAAAAATTCAAAAAACTAATTAGTAAGAACTGTGCAGAGACACAAGTAAAGAACTTGGTCATTAACAACAAAACATCCCTTTTACCTGACACAGTTCTGTATTCAGTGGATAAACGAGACTTTAGGCCATATTTAAAGGTTTTTGTTGACGATTTTGAGATTACAGGTTTACTAGATTCCGGTGCTTGCGCGTCAATTTTGGGTAACCAGGCGCACAAGGTTTTTTTTGAGATTCGGTTATAAATTGCATAGCAGTATTGATACCACATTTTCAGTGGCAAATGGAGACAAACTTGATTGCATGGGTTATATGTTTATTCCGATTACTTATAATTCCGTAACTCACATAATAAAATTTTTTGTAGTACCCTCTATAATAGCGGATGTTATTTTTGGCTGTGACTTTTGGAAAACATTTCAGTTAGCCCCTGGCATTTTTGATAATTTAGAATTAATTAAGGCACCTTCTCAATTTTACAATATTTGTGCGATTGATAATGAACAAATTCATACCATCACTTCTTTTGAAAACTTATCATCTCAACAGAAAGAATTAGCCCAGTCTGTAGTAAATAAATTTTTAGATATTTCTTCAGAGAAAATTGGATTGGGTAGAACAAAATTAATTGAACATGTTATTGACACCGGTGATGCCTTGCCAATAAAAATAAAACAATATCCACTTTCTCCCGAAAAGAAGGAAGCTTTAAGTAAAGAGTTAGATAGGATGCTGGAAATGGACGTAGTTACTCCGAGTGAAAGCCCTTGGAATAACCCAGCAATTTTAGTGAAAAAGGCAAATGGAGACTGGAGATTTTGCCTAGATTGCAGGAAATTAAATTCAGTGACAAAGGGGGATTCATACTCAATACCGTACATTCCACAAATTCTAGATAGCTTGAAAGAGGCAAGGTTTTTATCATCGATTGATTTAAGTTCAAGTTTCTGGCAAATTCCGTTAGCTAACGACTCTCAGGAAAAAACCAGTTTTACAGTTCCTGGTAGAGGGTTATTCAAATTTAAAGTCATGCCGTTTGGCCTATGCGGTGCACCAGCACGACAGCAGAGGTTAATGGACCAGTTATTTAATCAAAATTTTTGTAGTGATATTGAAAATGGAATAGTATTTTGTTATATAGATGATATTGTTATTTGTTCTGCTGATTTCGAAACCCATTTAATTTTATTAAACAGAGTTCTGGATAAACTAAAAATGGCTCAACTATCCATAAATTTTGATAAATGTAATTTTTTTCGAAACTCTTTGAAATATTTAGGGTATATAGTGGATGAATTTGGTTTACGCACAGATCCTGGAAAAGTTGCCGCAGTTTTGAACTTTCCGACCCCAAAAACTGCACAGGAGGTAAAGATTTTCCTAGGCACTTGTTCTTGGTACAGGCGCTTTATTAGGAATTTTTCAACCATCGCTGCACCACTCAATAGACTAACGAGTAAAGGAAAGAACGCACCTAAATTTGAGTGGAGCGAACAGGCAGAGGTAGCATTTAATACATTGAAGAATGCGTTGGTAACCGCACCTGTTCTTGCGGTACCGAATTTTGAAAAACCATTCAAAATACATTGTGATGCTTCTGCATATGGTGTTGGCGGTATGCTAACGCAAGAAACCTATGGTTGCGATCATCCCATTGCGTATGTCAGTAGGAGCCTAAATAAAAACGAAAGGAATTACAGCGCGACGGAACGCGAGGCTCTAGCTGTGATTTTTGCAGTGGAGAAATTTCAGGCTTATTTTGGTTCCAAGCCAGTCACAATTATCACAGACCATGCATCCCTAAAGTGGTTCTTAAATTTAGAAAATCCCTCAGGACGACTCGCCAGATGGGGTTGTAGATTATCACAGTATAATTTTGTTATCGAACATAGGAAGGGTTGTGATAATGTAGTTCCGGATACCTTGTCGAGACTCATACACGTAGATGTAGTTGGTGATCGTAATGATAACTCTAGTCAACAAGTTTTGGTAGATGACTGGTATGACAAAACATTTAATGGCTGTAAAATCAATCCAGCAAATTTTCCGAATTTTTGTATTTTGAACGATAAACTATATCGTTACAGTAAATGTAAATACCAGCTTCTCAGTGAGTTCGACTGGAAAGAGGTAGTCCACAAGAACGACATCCTTAGAATTATGCAACAAAACCATGCAGATGCAACTGCAGGTCATTTTGGTGTGTTCAAAACTCATCGCAGATTATCCCTCAGATATTTTTGGCGTGGTATGTATAAGGACGTGGTTGAGTACGTTAAGAATTGTGATACTTGCTCTGCGTATAAACACACGACATCAGCCACTCCAGGTCTGCTAGGGAAGCCTAAAGTCTGCGAGAGACCTTTTCAGGTCATTTCGGCTGATTTAGTCGGACCTTTGCCTAGGTCTAAATCAGGATTTACATTTCTTTTTGTGGTGACGTGTTGTTTTTCGAAATATACAATGTTGTTTCCGTTACGGCGTGCCACAGGTGCCGCTGTTGTTAAAGCGCTAGAGAATTTTGTATTTTTGAACCATAGTGTTCCAGAGACTGTGATTGTGGACAATGGGTCCCAATTTACAGGATCTGAATTCCGTAATCTCATTAAGCGTTATAATATTCCGAAATTACACTACACACCACTGTACACTCCGCAAGTTAACCTTGTTGAGAGGTACAATAAGGTTGTTATGACTGCTGTAGCCGCTTTTGTGAAAGATAACCACAGGTCCTGGGACGAAAACCTGTACAAGGTCCAGTTCGCCATAAACAGTGCGGTTAATGAATCCACTGGATTCTCCCCGTTCTTCCTTGTCCACGCTAGAGAACCGGTTTTAAATGGATCCTTCTATAAGGACACGGATAAGGAGTACGAGGCCGGAATTCCAAGGGAGGAATACGCAGGAAAGTTTGGAAATTTGGAGGACATATTTGGTCAGGTTAGGAGAAATTTGTTTCAGGCTCATGCAGAGTATGCAACGCATTACAACTTAAGGCGTAGGTCTGCAAGCTATTCTGTTGGGGATATAGTGTGGAAAAAGACCTATCCACAAAGCGACGCTACAAATTTTTTCGCAGCTAAGCTGGCACCTAAGTATGAAAAGTGCAGGGTTGTCAAGGTTTTGTCACCTTTGGTTTACGAACTAGTTAGAGTAGCTGACAACCACCCAATAGGCACTTGGCATATTAAGGATATTAAGAAGTAGATATTTGCCATTACTTAGTTTGGTCTAAACTGTTTGAATATTTAAGTTATCAATATTCAATTAGGAATTTGAATGAGTGTAGTGATGTTCTGAGTTAACAGTTACATTACCATGGTTCAGTTGAGGAGGAATGTAGTGGATGTATGTAGGGATGAATATGTGATGATTGGAATGCTTGTGGTAGACCAACCGGTTGAGAAAGTAAAAATGCAAATATCGTACTTTGGGGATAACGAAAAGGGGGGGTTTTGTGTTTTGTTTTCGTTTTCCTTCTAGATAATGGATCATTTCTGTTATTTTTCCGATTCTGTTCCGAGATCTATTTTCTAGGAGAGTTATTTCGTTTTTTTTTCTCATATTCCGATTTTGATTCGGTTTTATTTTTCCGAATGGGATAGAGAACGGTTGCCATATCAGATGGACCCGTTCACAACCAGATTTTCCGTATTTGTTGAGTAACAAATATTACGATGGTAGTTTAAAAGAGTGAACCACCGTAGGCCTAGACGCATTCTATCAGTCAGCTGAAGAATGATGCCAAGATGTTTCCACTCAAGTGTCTTAGACACCATGAAGTTTTTTTGTATATATTCTTTTTAGAAGTTAGGGTTGTGTAGTTAAGTATAATGTATAAAACCTTACACTGTTTTCAGTATATTTATTTTGTTAGACAATTTTCCTTGTTAGTAGTAGATGTGCGTTCACGCGTAACTTCTGTGTTTTTTTTGTTTGTTTGTTTCAGGCAAATTGTTAGTAGTTGTTGGATGACGCTGAGGGCAGCGTGGTTCAACCTGTTGAACCTTTTCGTAGGAGGGGAAGTATTGTGACGTTGTAAATTTTGAACTACTAATTAGCGTTTCGCTTTTAATTAAAATCAATTTTGTTCAAAGTATGTTGGTGCCACCTAGCATCAAGGTGCAGAACTACGCGTGGGTCGATGTTCAGAGTTCATTCGAGCCACAATAGATGGCGTTTGCTTCGTTGTCAATTGTCGTAAAAATAAAACAAAATAATTAAATAAAACCATAATATCATTTGTTTATTGTTAAGTCATTAACAAAACGGTTCTTATAATATATCCTTAGGTTCCGCAAATATTCAAAAATGAATTGGCTTCATGATCAAACTAAATGAGAGCGGCCACACTCGGGTTGCGTCTGGCAACACCGATTGGTGAGATTGAGAATTTTTCTGGAGTCAACATGTGAAGACGAATTTTTTCGTTCCAGGAAAATCTCACTCCTTTTCGCCCATGGCTTCGCCTGGGAAAATACAATAGTTATAAATTTAGTCATCCTAACGTATTTCAATGTTTCATCAATTATGGTGAGTGAAAAATCAAGTAATGTGGATTCGACAAAATGGCGGTTTGGTTAGAGAAAATCCTAATTTCATGATTTCCCTTTCAGTTCCAGTTTATTTTACCTTCCCAAATAAATGAGGATAATGGGTTGTGGGTGGACTCCTGAAAACCATTGGTGGCCAGGAGTTCAATAGGTGAGTTGTGTTTGATCGGGAAAATTCCACGTGTCGAAATTTTCACACAGCACAAATTATAATCTTGTTTTTCTTTGTTACAGGGTTTCCGTTTGCGTTTCCGTTTGCGTTTCCGTTTTTAGTTTTCGGTTTTCGTATTTATTTCTTTTGCACATTCACGTTGGCAACTTAATTTCTATGGATAAGACTTGGTGAAAATCTTTGTAATGAAACATTTCGGTTGTGAAGAATCAAATAAATTGAGTTTTGGATCTTGGCCGATGCCGTCCAGCTACCTTGCAGTCTTCGCACCTACAAGTAAGCAAATGTTTGTATCCTGGAATAGTTTAGTGAACCTTCTTAGTGTATGTGTACAGTAAGAACCCTGTCTTTACTACTGAGCTTTTATTTTGAAACAATTTTATGAATTTTACTGTGTCATTGTCTATTCCCTGCCAATGGCATCTTAAATTTAAAACATAGATTTTATGTACTATCTACCTAAGGCATTCTAATGTATCTAAATTAAGTCTTGGCATTAAGCTAGAATAACTAAGCATTATTAGCCATCACTATGTATTAAGCGACCCCGGTAAAAGTTACATTAAAAACAATTTTGCCTAACATCTAGCAAATTTCATTTATAACACCTCATAGACATTACAAGGGAGTCGACGGCTAGCTTCTATTCTTTACTAGGTAGATAGATCAAGTAAGTAAAATTATTTTTTTTTTCCTCTAATCTTTGTAAGGTGGTAGATTATTCCGTATCCGGGTATATTTCCATTCCGCCCAATTTACCACCCTTACAGTTTTTATGTCAAGTGGAATTAAAAATTCCAACTCGCTCATTGTTATTATAATTGTATAGTTAATTATAATATTATTGGATGTACATATTATTAAGAGCAATAAATTAATAGTTTTTTAAATTTATTTCTTTTGTTTACTTCCCTATACCCTATCCGCGAATGGAGTTTAATATAGCTCTCTCTCTCTCTACCTAATCCCATACAAAAACAGAGAGAGTGCTATATTCATTCCGCGGACAAGTTAGTTACCCATACAAATGATAGAGCCACACAGAAAGAGCGCTTCATCCCGCAGATAGGGTATAAGCCTTTTTATAATTTGGTTTGATCTGGTTGTTATGAGAAATAAAAAATATATATTTCAAAAAATAAATTTATTGTTCAAACTCATTCACATTTTATCCATGATATATAAAAAATAAATAATAGTGTAAACATAGATTTATACAAAAAACCAACAAAATTACATAAAATTCATTTGTAAATGACACATTTATACTAAAAAGTAATTTATTGGATACAACTTTTTAATAGGTACTAATTTTTTTCTATTCTTGATACTTTTGTACATTCATCTCTTAGTAATAATATTAAGCCTATTCCAAAAATCCACTTATATCTATAAGTGGATTTTAGTGAGATAGATGAGAGCTTTAAGCTATAAATTATATTACACCAATAAAATCGTGGGCTAGTTATAATTAAATTCCAAGTTATAGTGCAAGTGCTAAGAACTCGACCTTTGAGATCACCATAGTTTACTAGTCAAACTGAAATGTGCTTTATTATTTTATCTATAATAGACTTAAAAACTACAGTTACACCTCAAGCTGTTGATTAACTATAGTACGCGGCAGGTCGAGATGGCAATCAGGGAGGGAACGCCCCGCACACCCCCCGTGCTAATCCGACGAGGGCGAGCGCGGGTGTCGTGCGGGTGCGGGATGTCCCCTGTCTCATACCCCGATTGCCATCTCGACCTTTCGCCGACTATACTTGTACTGTACTAGGTGTAACCAATTATGTGCCTAAAACTAGAAGCTTCCTAAGTAGATTTTACAGGCTACAAATTTATAGAAATTAGAACAAAGATTGAAGGTGTATAACTTGGGTACCGGTGCACATAATAAAGTCCTGAATAAACAATGCACAGTGGCATAGAAAGATGGTCTTATCCACACATATATGGCGCTTTCCATACATTTTAACTTGTCATATGTCTAGCAAAGTTCCATTCGATTTGTCTCTCTCTAGTCCTATACAATAACCAGACAGTGCTTAATTATTATGATGTCATCATGTTTTCCTTTAAAACATGATGCTTATGATGATGATGATTTACTGCTACTACCTTTTTTGTCATCTGGCACATCTTCCAGCAGTTTCTCTAGATCTATGCCCTCAAACTTTGGGTTATCACTATTGGAAGCATACTCCATGAACAGTTCCTTGAGGAATTGTAGATCCTTTGTCAGAGTTTTAACTTTTTCCTCGAGCGCTTGATTCTCTGCCTTTAGTTTGTTGACTCTTGTAAATGTTTCTTGTGTTCGCTGTTTTGACTTGTATCTACTCTTTTTGACTGCCTGGAAGAAGATTAAAGGTTTATTTACTTTTTGTACTAAGATATTGTTGATTGTGTACAGTAAGCTTTACACGCGTACGAAGTCGCGGGCAAACTCTAGTTAAAAATAATAATGCACTTTATAGATAAGCTGTATTTATGGCTTCAGTAGTTTCAGGCATATCTTTGTAAATGTAAGCTTATGAAATTGTTTGAACTTTACAATTTACTTGTAAGACTATTTGACTGTGATCTTACCTCATTATTACGGTCTCGCTTTCGTCTGTAGTCGTCGTCTTCGTCGTCCGCGTCGCTAACTCCTCGCCTTCCGCGCTTTTCAGGCGGCATATCCCAGGAGTCCTCTAATATCATCAAAAATATTTACTAACACTCCGTTTGCATATATCCGAACACAATCCTCTCCAAACTGATAGTGAACGGACGCAATTCGTATACCTTACAGACGTATAGAACTAAAGTTTTTTTGCGATGAATGACGCAATTATTATTCCTGATTATGATAAAATTGCACCACAATTTTGTTGTTACTCTTGTGTAACCTTTCACTATTTATTTGACACTCGTCGTATGTGTTATCTTATCATGTCGTATTTAAAATAAATGCTTACAGCTCAATAAAATTAAGAGTCAATATTTTTATGGAACGCATGTATATTTTAAGTAACTTCAATAATTAACCGTAAACACTTGCGATCATAGATTAATATGTATACCTGACTTGCGATCGTAAACATTTACGAATTCGATTTACGAAAATAATTTACTTGATTAACGTCACTGTGACCGTGTGACGCTGGTGACGTACTTTGACGTCAACACCAACTTCTTTGAAATCACATAAAAGATAAAAGGTTTGAAATTGACGTTCCCAGTACTTCTAGTCTATGGTTTTGAAATCAATATAAAAGTTGCCAAAACAAAAAAAGTTCGATAAACGGTAGTTTTTTATTTTAGCTATTGCAAGAAGAACCTTATCACGGGAAAACCGAAGATATGTGACCTAGGCACCGATATAATAGATCTAGAGTCTAGACGATTGAATTGATCTTTGTTTTCAGCCTCATTCGCTAACTCAAGAGTCTACAGCAGGCGGCAGAAAATAATGTACATCGACCTTTATAATGCGGCTTTGTAGAGCGTTGTCTCTGTCACTCACAACTATGTGACGTTTTGTCGGTCTTAACGACAGAGGCAACGCTTTATAAAACAGCTGTCACTTTCTAAAGTCCAATGTACATTATTTTCTGCCGCGTACTGTACATGTATGTGTTAGCAAATACGATAAAATGGCGCAGCAGCCGACTTTAGACACCGAGTTAGCAAATCACCCGCAGGCCGCAGGTCTTTCGGAATGCAGCCACCTATTGACTGGTCATGGTTACCAGCGGCATAGTGGTTTTGTATTACGCATGTGCCTTTAATTTTCGGGCAACTGAGATTTATAAAGAAGATATTTTCTTCTCACTTTAAGAAAGTAACTAGCTTCACAAGTGGGGATAGAGGGCGTTATAAAATAAAACACATTGCTCATCAGACCACAATATAGTTCTTTCTTTACGTTAAAATCCTAACAAAGTACGTAAATCTTATTTACACAAATAATGGAAGCATCCCATGCTAAACAATCTAATACTGTCGCTAACCATTTTAGTACTCAATACCAAGAAAAAAGAATTCTACTTCGTCTTACTACATAATCGGTTAACCATTCACACCTAAAGGATCAATACACAAAGAATGTTGCAGTAATGCAGTAAAATTATGATTACTTTGAAACGGACGATCTAAGGCCTAATTAATTTAATCTCTTTTACTTAGCTTTTACTACTGTGAATGACATTCACAAGTAAGGCCCGGCGCCCATTATCGGCATCGGCAAGGAACAGGATCCTTCGGCATCCTACATGCAAGCGCACACTGTCGGAAACTATGCTTTGGCATGCTGCAACGTTCTTAGGGATGACGAGGCGTCCTACAGCATGCCGCACCGTCCTGTAGCTTGCCAAAGCGTCTCAATATCGTATTTCTCGTCAAAACAGTCTCAGAGTTGTTACAAGCTAGTTGTCTGAGTTGTATTTAATATGGTGGACTGGGATCTAGTGCTCATAGCAGCTCTTGCTGAAGAGGAAGAGAAATCTAATCAATCAAGAAGATTTTGGGTGAACAACCTTTGGAAGCTATCCCCGAGTGGTGCCTCGGCGCCGGCGGCGTACCGAAGGATGCCGAAGCATCCCGAAGCATTCTTAAGGCTGCCGATACAGCAGCCTCAAGCATACCGAAGCGGTATTTTTATTATAACGACCATATATAATGGAAATTTCTACTTTATTGTCATTATGTTAATGTATATTGCTATTTGCCACCTAAAATCCTCAGTCGTGCCGATGCCGATGATGGGCGCCGGGCCTAAATGAAATATAAATAATCATTTTGTCGAAGTAAAGTCTTACCCACATTACAATGACGGACTTCGAAGAGACGCAGACGCAACATTCTTTGTATTGTGATCCATTTAAAACTGTTTAAATGTATGATAAAAACATGAACATTACAAAATTCTGGATTATTTATAGTGATACAGACTGACACACTATTTAAGTTATATGATAGTATATCACAGAAATAACAAATTGGGAACGAAAATGGCAGTCTTTTTATAAATGCTGCAGTATTTACTTAACACAAACGTAAATGCGTGTAATATAAAAGAAATGACAAAGTAGTAGGTAACAACACATCTCTTAGTAAGTAAGCCCTCAGAATTTAATAACAAAAATAAATCATTTTTATACACCTAAGTATTGATTAGAGTCTGGCTAACGAAGGAATCTAGAAAATCGCGGCAAATTTAAAATATCAGTATGGCAGCTCTGAAATTAGTATGACAGACTTGGAATAACCTAATTTGATAGAACAAAAATAAAAATAAGTAATTCTAACGCACCCTATTAGGTTATTCCAAGTCTGTCATACTAATTTAGGGGCTGCCATACTAATATTTGTTTAATTTGCCGCGCTTTTCCAGTCTCTTCTTTCGCTAGTCAGACTCTAGTAGGTAATAGTTGTTACAGTCCCAATAGTAATATGAAATAGGTAAAAAAAACAAATAAAAATAGAAAATTGTACGAAGAAAAACATCCGATGTCCATTAGATGATATGTTGCGGGACATATTATAAGATGTATTTTTTTGTCAACTTAACTGTATAACATTAATATGACATTTTTATAAGATTGTAGTTTTATGGAACATTAAAAAAAGCGGTCATTCAAACTCTATTTCTACGATAGATAAACAAGCGAAACAAGACCTGTGTAAATTTATTTACAATTAGACCATTAATTATTGTGTTACATCGGAATTACCATTAATTAAGTATAACTAATATTTGCTTTAGAATTATTTCGTTTTATTTTGATATTGTCATATTTCTCTCCCAGCTATTGGCTTAAAGTATTACATCTTAAATAGTTCTGTCTCATTGTCACCTGACATGATGCCACGTTTACGGCGTAGCAGGAACGTACTACAGACATTAATTATTTATTGGCCTCTCGTTATATCAGGTTTTCTAATTCATACCTCGTTGATCTAATGGCTAGCTTATTCGGCGCGAATCATGAAACCTTAAGTTTGTGCTGGGTCGAGCCAAAAAATTATTTGTAGCAGCCCCGAGTTGGAAAATTGGCGGTGTTACATCCATGTGCGTTGGGGCACACAAAAGCCCTGAGCACCTGTGTCCTGCACCTGAGCGTGTCAGATTGCCGTTTCTCATCGGACTATGAATGAGGGAATAGAGAGTGCACCTGTGTTGTGTACACACTACACATTTATGCACTATAATATCCTACGTAATTGTTAGTCTCCGTAGAGATTGGGGCTGCTTCTTTGTCATAGAACAAATTATTACCCAGATAAAATAAGTACCACGATTTGATTTGGCTCATCGTGATTGATGATTGCGTGACGTCAAGTCAAGTGATGTGTTATATAAGTATAACTGTTTCCACTTTCCCTCCTAAAAACTTTGCTTGGTTAGAAGTCCATATATAGTTAAGTTTTAAAAGTAAATATACAGTTTGGCATGTATAGCTACATAAAGTGTACCATTCTATATCAAAACAGAGCTTTGTGAAGGTGGATCGACTGTCGACAAATAAATACTGGAGATGTTTGCTTCCAACAATAAATCTATTACTTTTATTTATTACGCGTCAGTCACATAAAATAATATTTTAAGTTCGTCAATCATACAATCAACTCTTCTAATTATTGTGTCCCAGAAGAATATATAAAGCTCTTCGTTCACATGGATGCTTTTCTAACACATATTAAAAAGTGTAAAATGATAGACAACACACTTGACGAATTTGATTATTACCTATCATTCGAATCGAATTTCGATTCGAATTGGATTTCCTAATAAACCTTAGAAGAACACCGATGACTTGTGTACACATCGATTGCAAACTTACCCATTTGGTACAACCACAATTTGGCACAGTTTGGTCTAACGCTTTTGAACGCGTCTTAGATGAATGACCGTGTGAACGAGGGCTAAAAGCGCTAACATTTGTATTATTATTAGCACCAATACACGTTTTAATTATGATGCATCCAATTTATGCTCCCGATTCTCAAGATGTTAATTACCAAATTATTAGTATTCTGTGGCATAGCTATGAGGTACCCTGGAGGACCTACTAGCGGTTTTTTTTGAGTCATCCACTAGAAATATTTAAATAACAAAAGTAGAATAGTGCCAAAAACTTTTAAAATCGCCCGGGCCACATTTTTCGTCTACGCCCATGATAATATTTTTTTCATCTTAATTTACACTATAAATATTAATTCAAAATTATCTAACTCTATGTAAATATAATGACAAATCCGTAACAGGAACCTCTTTTGAAAATACATAATTATTATAAAACTGAAATGCAATAGACATACTAATAACAACAACATATTAATATAATTATAATGGTTTCTGAGGAAACACGCCAAACAAGAAATTAAATATATTAAAAGATCAATTAATATTTGGCTTATAATTTATTACAATAAACTTTTTAATATTCATTATAATTAATTATTATCAAAAAACGGAGATAAATAATAATTTTAAGTACATACATTCTTAGATCAAAATGTAAGCACATTGTATATTTTTATACTCTTATACAACATACAGTACCAATTTAGAATTTTTAAGACACAAATATTTCTTGCGAAACTGAATCAAATACATGTATTAAAGTATAGGTAGCAACATAACAACGGTGTTTGAATTGAACTTATCGTTACAGCAGACTCAAAGAAATTTTAAGTACTAATTTAAGAATTATTACTTTCTATACCTATCCGTGAGCAGACCATAGTAAATATTTGTAAACAAGTTTTGTTCTATCGCTTTTATATGTACCAGAAACTATACGAACATCAATTAATGCGATAATAGTTAAACTAGCAGCTATTTTCGGTGTTAAAACAACTTTTAAACAAATGTTAGTCAATAGTCAATTTTTTTTTAGATATAGTCTGTCTAACAAAAGAAGAGACCGGAAAGGTGCAGCAAATTCAAAAAATATCAGTATGGCAGCCACAAAAATAGTATGATAGACCTGTAATAACCTAATTTGATAAAACAGAAATAAAAATAAAGAATTCTTAAGTATCAAATTAGGTTATTCCAGGTCTGTCATACTAATTTTGGGACTGCCATACTGATATTTGAATTTGCCGCGCTTTTACAGTCTCTTCTTTCGCTAGCCAGATTCTAGTGTTTATATAAGTGTTGAAATATTATTTTACTAGCGACATCTAACGAGTTGGTAATATCGATTTTTGAGCCCAGAATTTGTATTCCATTTTTGAAAGGCTCCTATCTAAGCTCGCATATTGTACATAGTTTAAAAGATGAAAATATCTTCAATAATTTTTTATCGAACTTTTATTTACCTACTTTTTAATTTGTTCAAAAATATTATAGTGTCGTCTTGGCGGGGGCTTTAAGGTGCCCCTGATACCTATTACTTACACACCTTCTATCTATATCGAGAGTTAATTTATTTCATAAATCTTTACCATAAATAGCTTTACCTACCTACTAAAATAATAATTACTGATGAAATAATTTGAAATAGAGTTTGGCTAACGAAAGTAGAGACTGGAAAAGCGCGGCAAATTTAAAATTATCAGTATGGCAGCTCTGAAATTAGTATGACAGACCTGGAATAACCTAATTTGATAGGAGAGAAATAAAAATAAGTAATTCTAAAGTATTGCGCTTTTCCAGTCTCTTTTCGTAAGCCAGGACTGTCGAGGGTAGCTTGATCTTTGCAAATGCAAATTTATTCCTACCAAAACCCTTTACAAAATACTATCAGTATTTCTAGCGATAGTGCAAGAAAGTTTCTATCTTTGAAATTAATGTGACAGTTGTAAAACTATTTATCATAAAGGTTTACAAACGGTGCTGAACTGCAGTGCCAACGCTTGCATTAACTTAAAAAAAATTTGACTAGATTATTCATAAACAAATATTTTGATTATCCAACAGATTTAAAATAACAAGTGCCTTTCTAAGTAAAGAAGCAGTATTATAACGTTTACCTAAATAACAATTTGAACTATATTGGCTTTAATCTGTCAATTTATTTTAGTAAAATCTTTTCCTAGTTCAAAAGTTATCAAGACGTAATATTAGAAATATATAACATTATTCTTAATGAAAATGTTGGCAATTGTACTTCAGCTTAATTCGATATACTTACTTAATGTAATT
Source organism: Maniola hyperantus (assembly GCF_902806685.2). Classification (NCBI taxonomy): domain Eukaryota; kingdom Metazoa; phylum Arthropoda; class Insecta; order Lepidoptera; family Nymphalidae; genus Maniola; species Maniola hyperantus. Next base: position 3,933,417 of record NC_048542.1, read on the forward strand.
AATATATTATGTAATTATTATTAAAGTAAGATTTTAATTTAATCTGCCTAAACTAGTGAACAAGTAGGGTCACTTATATAATTAACAGTCGATATTCGAAACATCAGCTATTATTGTAAAATAATTATCGTTTTCGTTACTTATCATCACATCTTCATCAATCATACGAACTATTATAATATCGATTTCACGAAATGTTTTTCAACGCAAAACTTAATGCTTATTTATTTATTTTTCTTCGTTTACCAGCCAAACCTAATTGAATAGATTATGGAAGTCAATTTTATTGAAATTCACTCGCGGATAATATGTATTTGGTACAAAGTTGTACACAAAAGTTGGCAACACTAAATTCACACGAAAAAGATGCCATTTATTAATTCTCTTGACACCTGTGCCCTGTTTATCAAACGTTACAAGTCTTGTATTACAAGCGTTTCTCTTGTAAATTTGTGCATTTTTACAAGAATGCGTTTATCAAAACTACACTTGTAAACTACAAGCTACAAGTAATATCACTTGTAATACAAGTGTTTTTCACACTTGTATTTGTGGTTTTGTTCATCAAAAATGCCTTTGTAGCTTGTAGCTTGTAACTTGTAGCGAAAAAGTTGTAGAGCCTCCGTTGACTCTTAATTTATTTTACAAGTTGTATGCAAGTATGATATTGTATAAAAGAATAATTAAATTATCTAGTACCTAGTAGTAAATAGGTAAAATAACTATAAAATAATTCAAAGGTGTAATTTTATTAAACTTATCAATGCTGCTCTTTTTAAATTTGACCAAAACGTGTCTCATGTACATACGAGTATACTGGCATAATCTTTTTCGGTAGATACAAGTCCAAGCGACTGACATAGCAATAGTATCTCTTTCCACTCTGCTATTTTTGGGTCTTTAGATAATTTATCAGTAAATGCGCCAAATAAAATATCTTTTTTGTCACGAATTAATTGAAGAATAATTGTAACTTTCGAATCAGATTTCGCCATCTTTGCAGTGTAATTCGAATAGCGAAAATTTTTAAAGTCTATCTATTTTTCCAAATTTTAAGTCTAACCTTAATTCACGAAAAATAATGTAATATTTTTAATTTAAACTTTTTGTGTAGGTACTTCCTGTTGATGTACCGAAATAGAATAAATAAAAGTAGGTAGGTAAATAAAATAAGAAGCAACAGGTTTTACAAATAGGTTATTTAACACAAAATTAAATTATTTGAAAAAAAAAAAATTATTTTTAACAATAACTTGACTAGTTATGGTACCGTATAATTTCTATTTTATCGACATTTATTACGGTTGAAAAATTATTTTGCAATTTAGCAAAAATAAAGTGTTCTAAATTAAAAAAACAAGTTCTACAAGTCTTGTAAAATCCTACAAGTCTTGTGAAATTATTTGATAAACATAATTTACAAGAGTTTGTAAAAAAGTTCTTGTAACTTGTAACTTGTGAGCTTGTAGACTTGTAATGTTTGATAAACAGGGCACTGGTAGTTTATTATCAATTTTTGATAGGAACATCGTACTGCGACAATTAAAAAGTCCTACAAGTTTAGATTCTTTAGTTGTTGTCTTGTCGAATTATTTAAAACGCGATAACCGTCAAATTTTTAAAACCGCTCTTCTTCATATGATATCAATATCAAACAAATCTAGGTAAATACTTATACAACTTAAAAGATCTTAAAAGACCTTATCGTTTGTCAAATAACGTATGTAACTTATGTTTAAATCGTTATCTACTGAGGCGGTTGTATTTGAGCTTTACGACACTGACACAGCCATTTGATAATTCTTGCATTTCGTTCCACCACACTCGGCGGCTCGGTGTTCCGATAGATCTGCTTTTGGACTCCCGGTCCTTGAACCTGTACAAAATAAATATAAGTATTACTTATTGGAGAAAATTATACACAAAATAAGCTGAAATAATTAAGGCTGTTATGGCCTATATAAAAATAACAGTACCGGTGGAACAGCACAGCAGTCACTACTTTTTTACTGATTGACTTAAATACAAATTTAAATTAAAATACATTTATTTTGCTGTTAATATATTTGTTGTCATTTTCAGAAATATCTATTCCAAAAAGGGGAAAAACCAAAAATGTCTATAATAACTCTCTACTTATGCTACTTAATGTTGTCTAAAATAATTAAAATTGTCTCCATTCTTGATTTTTGATTAGAAATCATGGGACTGTCTTCATACTCGTCTTTAATAAGTCCATCGTAGTCTCGAGTCCATGTCCAAATAGTCCACTTACTGTATAGTCCACAGCAGCCAACTGATTAGAGTCCACAGTAGAAGGCAGGCGAGAAGAACGCCGGACTGCCTTCATCCCCGTCCTTGATAAGGCCATGTAGTCTCGAGTCCACTTACCGTATAGTCCGCAGCAGCAGCCAACTGATTAGAGTCCACAGTAGACGCAGACGAGAACACCGGACTGTCATTCATCCCTATCCTTGATAAGGTCATGTAGTCTCGAGTCCGTGCCCAAATAGTCCACTTACCGTATAGTCCGCAGCAGCAGCCAACTGATTAGAGTCCACAGTAGACGCAGACGGGAACACCGGACTGTCATTCATCCCTATCCTTGATAAGGTCATGTAGTCTCGAGTCCGTGCCCAAATAGTCCACTTACCGTATAGTCCGCAGCAGCAGCCAACTGATTAGAGTCCACAGTAGACGCAGACGGGAACACCGGACTGTCATTCATCCCTATCCTTGATAAGGTCATGTAGTCTCGAGTCCGTGCCCAAATAGTCCACTTACCGTATAGTCCGCAGCAGCAGCCAACTGATTAGAGTCCACAGTAGACGCAGACGAGAACACCGGACTGTCATTCATCCCTATCCTTGATAAGGTCATGTAGTCTCGAGTCCGTGCCCAAATAGTCCACTTACCGTATAGTCCGCAGCAGCAGCCAACTGATTAGAGTCCACAGTAGACGCAGACGAGAAGAACACCGGACTGTCTTCATCCCCGTCTTTGATAAGTCCATCGTACTGTCTCGAGTCCATGCCCAAATAATCGAAGAACTGCTGCAGCCTCACTGATTCTCCGGATGGACTATCTGGAGAATCTTCTTCGTCGCACGGCGCAGAGGCTGGGCTACGGCCGTCTGTGCGTCTGTATCTAAAACAATGTTATTGCGCTTTACAAAAAGTGTTCAAAATGTCCCAAATGGTCCAAAAACGTTCTGTGTCGCAAGGGAATTTATTAATATTTCGAGGAATAACTATTTAAATGGTCTTCAACATAACCTAAAAAGTGACAGAAAAATTGGGCGTCAAAAGCAAGATAATAACAACAAATGATTAAGTATTTCAGCTGAAAAACTAATTACATATTTAAAAACCTTATAGAGCCACAAACCTGTCAGATATATCTGATTTGGAGCGCAGTATAGGTCTTGGCCGCCTTTGCTTGTATCGAAGGCACCTTTGACGTTTAAATGTGCCAAGCGGTGACGTCACTTCCTCTGGCGGACAGATCTGGAAGAAAAAAAAACCATTTTGTCTTATCCGGCTCGAAGGACCAATGCAATCCATAGAAACTATCTAAGTATAGAAGGAGAAACTGACTGACAGCGTCTATCAGCTGACGACGACGATACTGGCACTAATAATAACTTACTGATGATGAGGTAATTAAAGCTATATAGGTTAAATTAAATTAACTTTGTTAATATAATTAGTAATGTAGAATTATTGTTAGTAGTTGATAGTTTATGATTCCGTGGCGTCACCCGGTTCAGGGAACTAGCTGAAAATCAGCGCTGTATGTTCTTGTGCGACAAGGTATAGGTACAGCATAATTAAAATCAGTGGCATTGAAATTTTGACTTCAATTCAAGGCAGTTTAGGTCCATTTTACTTTGATGTTATTGTGTTTCGATTCTCGAATTCTAGCAACGTTTGGTGAGACCTAAAATCTTATACTACGGGTACTGGTAGTGACCGCACTCCATCGCACTTGAACAACGACTGACAAAACGTCATATAGGTAGCTTGCGACAAAGATTTCTACGAAGCCGAAATTAGCTGACTGTCTCTTTCTAAAGATCGATGTTCATCACTTTTGGCCGCGTACTGTACGCATTACGCAAGCACTGTAGTCCGCGTGAAAGTGACCAGAGATTGGCATTATTTTGTAACATCGTGAACTAGATGGCGCCAGTAGTGCTATACAACACACAATCGATTTAGAACAAGGAACCGATATATATGGCTATTTAAATTCGTTCACTATGTTTTTTTTTTGTTTTTTGTTTTATAATTTTTGGGAAGTGGTACACGTATAACAGGTATCACTTCAGGAATGCTCATTGTTCACTGAGGGAATACGGAGACTTTCGGGATTTTCGGGTTTCGGTTCTTTTGCTTGAAGCGCGTTGGGCGTATGCTCAGGTGAAAGAAGCGCCGGAATAACCAGCTCTTAGTTATAAGATGTGATGTGCGGCACAGTTTGGTAAATAAACGCCTTTTGCTTTCAAATTGTTATGAAATAGTTTACCTGCGCAGTATTCACATACTCCTGCTTGTCATCAACGCGCGGTCGCATGCGCGGTTCCTGATACTGCGGCTGTTTGCTGATCAGCTCCGTACTTGGTTCGTGGTATCTGATAATGAGAGAAAGAATAAATATAATGTGAACGAATATCAAATACCGGTCACTGACTGATCATGATATCTTCAGAACCAAACCATAATAACATTATGAATATGCAATAATCCTTTATCAATTTACTTAATTTTAATGTCAAGCGGATTTTTATTGATTTCGAGTGTGAACGTACTAACTATTTTCTCAACTAGACTACATGCTAGTTGAGAAAATAGTACGTTCAGTAGTATAACTCAGAACGATAACTTTGCTCTGGCACAATTGTTGCGCAGTCAAGGGACCAAATCCTGTCTTGCTAGTTAAAGATGTCTAAACATCTATCAGTATAAGTCCCGCAAATTGCTATTGCGCTGGAACCATGTCTCATTAACATCGAAATGACGTCATTTTGACGTCAGCCGAAATAAAAATATACCATCAGCTCGAAACTTCAGTCTAGTGCTGACGTCACTAAAATGCCGGCCACGCGCATTAGCAATTAGCAACTTATTTCTTAGATATTATGTAATAGTTGACAAATAATAAGTGATCTGAATAAATTGGGAGAAATCGCAAAAGTAAAGTGGTTTCAATGGATGAATTACCTGGTATACTCCCTGGTGTTGGCGTACTCCTTCCTGCCCACGTTGAGGCACTTGAGCGGGGCTTTGTACGTGCAGTCGTAGTCTCCGTAGTCGTACAGCGGCGGTTCATCTTGGAACTGGGGAGGAGGTGCGCTCGCCTACACCAAAAATACGAGTTCAGATCAGTCAGAGAAATTCATTGCAGATGCCTTGCCATGATTCCTTAGATTGAATTCCCCCTAATTTGTGGCTTAAGTTTCGCCACCAAACAGCTCCGAAAAAAGAAACCTCAAAATTTAACCCTCTAACAAATAAACCTGGAATAGCGGTGGAATAGTTATACTCTGTTTTGTCTTTCTCTGTCATCAGTAATTTGACATTTGAAGGAAAAAGACAAAACAGAGTATAACTATTCCACCGCTATTCCAGGTTTATTTGTTAGAGGGTAAGTGTTTAGCAGTTCAGTTCCGTTTTGTAATCCTTTTGTCCCTTTTTGATGATTGAAGTAGTAACATAGGAGTGGACATACATAATATCCGCGGGGTGATTATGTATCTCGCGACAGGCTTGCGACAGGCGTAAATCTCGCGATTATTGCTGTCAAACGTCAAACGTCACATGTAACAGCGGCTAGAGAGAGACAGCAATAGCCACAAAGCAAAATAAGAAGAAGAAGAAGAGAGACAGCAAATGAACAGTCGCACCCCGCCAGTCTTAGTGCGTTGCAAAATGATCTGTGAAAATGATAGAATGATGTGATGCGATCCTGTATTTTATGTGGTGAAGCAAAATGATAAAGTATTAAAACAACTAAAGCGAGGCGAGAGCGTAGCAAACGCGATATTTACAGAAGGACGTCGACGAACGATACAAGTAGATCGGAACACTTGGTAAGGCAGTTTTTGCTCACTTGGAAGTGTATGCCGACGCGCGGGTGCGGCGGGTGTGGGTGCGGGTGTGGGTGCGGCGGGTAGGGCGGCGGCGGCGAGGGCGCGCCGTCCTGGAACTGCGGCGGCGCCGACACATAGCACTGCTCCAGGGTACTGCCGTTGTTGGCTTGCCATGACGCGTAGCCTCTGTAATAAAATCATAGGTATTGTTAACCGTCATGCACTTGCAGTCTTCAAAATGCCTGCCTAAATAATATCATGTGGCCATTACAAGCACCTTAGGACTAGGGCCGGCCCCCTACATAGTGTGAACTGAGCAGCCGCTTCAAGCGTAAAAATCCCAAGGGTGCAACTGTTGGAAAAATACTTATACCAAGCGGAAAATATAGGCTTTTTTTATAATTTCTCAGAACTCAGAACAGAAAGACAAATTTTTCGTATGGGATTACGTAAGAGAGAGAGCGCTATAATAACTTATTTTCGCGGGTAGGGTATACCGCACAAACCTGTTTCTTTCATGGTGCGTATTGGCGTTGTCTCGCGCGTGAGGCGGGGCGCTGCGCTGCGTGTAATGGCCGCTGGAGCCGCCCGAATCTCGAGCAAATGACGAGCCGCAACGGCTACAAACAATATTTTTTCAAGTAAATCATACGGAAATTCATAATTGAGGTAGGTATAAGTCCGGCAAATTGCTAATGCGCGTGGCCGCCATTTCAGTGCCGTCAGCACTAGACAGAAGTTTCGAGCTGATGGTATGTTTTTATTTCGGCTAACGTCAAAATGAAGTCATTTCGATGTGATTATTATTTATTATTATTATTATTTATTTTATTTCAGATGTTTCATCCATAATGTGTTAGTAACAGAAGACCTTATTAACTATGTTAGTAACTAAATAAAATTACAATTATTATTATTAATTAATTCAATTTATAATCAATTCATATACCCCCTTGACCACTTGGTGTTCATGTGTATGTACACCCAGTGTTTCATAAAAGGGTTTTCCCACTTTGCAGCCAATGTTCTCAGAATACTGTTGGAGCTCCCACGCACCCTGCTCATCACAGATGCAGCTCTTTTTCTCACAATCGCGTAAAAATCATCTGTGTGAGCCTCCGCAAACATCTGTGACGCACTGCACCAGCGCGGTAACCCCATCAGTACTCTGAAACCATTGTTATACTGCACTCGTAGGTCGTTGTAGGCCTTCTGCGTATACGTCACCCACAGGCTACACGTGTAAAATGTCTGACAATATGCTTTAAATAGAGTGAGCTTTACGTCTCTATTACACCGTGCAAACCTCCGGGCTAGCATATTACATCGGACCGCCAACGCCCTACGTTCCCTCTCTATGTCTCTAACGTCAGACATATCGTCTGTCACAATGTGCCCCAGATATTTGAATTCAGTCACTCTCTTAAGTAAGACTCCGTTAAGGGTTACGGGCGGAATATCGTCCACAGTGTTCCCTTTGCTCTTAAACACCAGAAGCTCACTCTTCTTTACATTGTATACGAGTCCGTGTGCCGCAGCATAGGACTCGCATATCTTGAGGAGCCTTCTGAGTGCGCTAATCGATGGGCTCAGCTCGTCTGCGTAACTTAAATTATTGATTAAAATTCCATCAATCGAGAAGCCGATTCCAGTACTGCCGAGCTCATCGATCAGCTGGTTTATATATACGTTAAACAGAGCGGGAGATGTTAATCCACCCTGCCTAACGCCACACTCAAGACGATATGACTCTGAAAAAGAATCGGCCCACTTAACCTTATTTGTTTGTGAGCTATACCAATATTTTAGAATATCAATTAATTCTGACGGCACATTTAAGCTCTGTAGCTTTTCCCATAGTTTGTCATAACAGACCAGATCAAACGCCTTGAAAAGGTCAAGAAAGGCAGCGTATACTGGTGTTTTCCTGTCCGTATAGTATTTGAGTTATTGAGACATGTTCCCAGGGCAATAGCAAGTTGCGGGACTTCTAATCTGTGCTTCAAATCTTACCAAAAAAAATTATTTATGTATGCACCTACCTATTATACGATTGATAATTTTCTTCACCAGGCGAAGGGTGCTCAGAGAATGCGTCGCATGATGATATCAGAGATGAATGATTTGATCTGAAACAGACTAAAAATTAGCTCGGCCTACAGTACTAGTACAAGCTCAGGACGTCCGCCTTCTAATCGGAGGTCGGGGGTTCGATTCCGGGCACGCACCTCTAACTTTTCAGAGCTATGTGCGTTTTAGTAATTAACTTGATTTTACGGTAAAGGAAAACATCGTGACGAAACCTGCATGCCTGAGAGTTCTCCATAATGTTCTCAAAGGTGTGCGAAGTCTACCAATCCGCACATGGCCAGCGTGGTAGACCATGGCCAAAACCCTTCTCACTCTGAGAGGAGACCCGTGCTCTGTAGTGAGCCGGCGATGTGTTGATCATGAGACTTTAAACGGTTACCTTGTTCCTTTAGAAGAACAAGATGCAGTACGATGGTGAGCCGAATGCCGCCTTCGTCGCGGCGACCGTCCTATCGACTCTGTGCCCACTACTACGTTCACACTGCAACAATGACATAGGTACTTACAGATATCCGGCTCGAAGGACCAACATTGTATTAGGTATATACTCAGAGTAAATCACTTACTGACGTGCTAACGTGCTAATGATACGAACTGTTCCAGTTGGAGCATAAAGGGATATTCTTCCTTACTTCCTTGAGCGCTACAACTGTTTATGGGTGTTGGCCTCCCCTGCAATTATCCTCCTTTTATTTCTATCCTTTACTTCTATCTTGTGATGTCTCATCATGTTGTCAGTTTCTAATTTTATGTAGGTACCTACCTAGATTTTATCATCTTGCACGTATGTACTACTAATACTTAGTCAAAATTTTCCAGTTGAAAACATCAAGGGATAAATTATGTTATAGCTTAAATGAATATATATTATATCATCAAGCGGCTCACTCAACTCTTGTTTTATATACTTATATTTTTTATTTATTTACGGTCTTTATGTTTGAAAAGAGCAACCGGCGAGTTTCTTGCTGGTTCTTCGCGGTAGGAAAGGCATTCCGAACCAGTAGTAAATTAAAACTTGAATAAAAATATAGTATTCTATTCTATTCTATTGTAAAAAATATGAAAAAGGTTTAGGTGAAAGTGAATTATGATGTTCTTACTGTTCAGGATAGACGTGCGCCTGGGCATGCAAGTCTGGTAACGATTTATGGCTGTTAATATTTGTGCTGTCGTCTTCACGTGCGCTCGGCTGTGAATGTGAATTTGATCTGAAAACAATCAAATCGGTTTGAGTAATTGATGTAAAACTCAAGAATATACGTCTACTATCACTGCCCAACGGATCAACGTGATTTTTTTAAATTATTTATTATAAGTATTATTATGATTAATTATTTATTATAAGTATTATTATTGTATATAAGTTGATTTGGGTATTTATTATAAGATATTTATGTAGTTTATTAGATTCTAGTACCGTAGACCTATTCCACTTCTTGATACGCCTTACTCACAAATTTGAATGGGAAGCTGGAAGAAATCTCTGTTTAGAGATAAGCATTTCCAATGTAACTTAATTTATTATTACTTTGTAACTACAATTTTGGTACATGAAAAATAAAAATAAATAAAATAGCAAAAAAAAATTGCATGGTTATAGTTAAAGAATCTGGGTGCGTCGAGCTTTTCGACTGCCCGTTGAGCCAGATCTTTTTTACACGCTGCGAACTGTAGAACCAACTCCCTTCGGCGGTGTTCCAACAAGATTTCAACGTGGGGTTATTGAAGGGACGGATCAACTTTCTGAAAGGCCGGCAACCATTGACGGTTCCCCTAGTGCTGCAAATATTCATGGGCGGCGGTGACCCCTTATTAGATGACCCGCCTGCTCGTTTGCTCGCTATTTTTATTTTTAAAAATCTTCTCACTGATTATGACAGCCTAGTATATAATTCAAAGGAAAAATATTAATTAATATACAAAAACTCGTCAAAAGTGTTAGTGTCAAAAGTACTGACCTAATATATCTAGGTGCGGAGTGAGCATATTCAGCAGGAGGACTGATGGCTTCCAACTGATCGCCGCTGCGGGAGATGTCGTTTGGTAACTGATGCGGACTTGACTGGGGGCTTGCTGCAAAGGGCATGTTAAGTAACTTTAGTTACAGCACTCTTGAAAGTCTTTGATTATGCAGAACAGTTCTGGTTCGATAACTTTTTGAACCCTTTTGAAGTGGGTCATACTCACAGTAACTTTTTAGTAACGGTGTACAGAGTCGAAAGCCTTCGTCAAAACACGAAAATAATTCTGATTCTGATTTCTCAGTGACTTTCGACCATTTTGTTAACAAAATAAATTCTATTCTATTCTAAAAAAACTGCATTATAAAGTGAAACTGACATTCTAAAAAAACTGTGTCCTGGTCAACATCCTGCATAAAATAGTTAGTTTGTGGAGAAGCACAAGGAGGGCTAATTTCTCCGTAAATATTAAACCTTTACATCAACAACGATGCCATGCAATGATTAATTCAAAGCTATAATATTTTAAAACCTAAAATACTTATTATACTTTTATTAGACTTACGTATTGAATATGCACTCTTGATAACTACTTCGCTAGGCCTCTGTCGTGGTATTACGAAAGATTCCGGAAAAAATACTCTCGCATCTCCAAAATTCACCGGCCGACTCTTATCTTCCGATTTATGTTTGGAACCGGAAGTTCCGGATGATGAGGTCCCAGAAAAAGTTCCGGACGTGTGCTGGGAACGGGGTATCTCTCGTTCTGGGTACGAATCCTTTAGCCAGCGAGCTTCGGAGAACATTTTTTGCGCTGGAAAAATTTGCAGACCTTAGATGATAATGTAGCCTGAATGTCATAGCTTTTGAACATTTCCTGCCTTTCCTTTAAAAACAAGCCAGATTTATTAGCAACATTAACACGTTAGGCAGATTAAACTAGTATATATGTCGGAGAACAAAGGGGATGGCTGACATCAGAAGGTAGTAATTTCAATTACAATCATTGTAATACTCACTAATTACACGTGAAAACCACTAGCCTAGCGTAACGTGACGTAGGTAAACCTAACCCTACCTAGCGACCGGCTCCACCATGTCCCCATACCGGTCCCAGACCAACCAGCTAACCTAGCACACCAGAATTAGTTCAATTAACATCAACTACAACGATCACGTTTGTCTAATACAAATTGGAACGATACAAAAGGACTCACCCGATAAACAACCTGTCTAGATCGCCAAAACACACTCACAGCAACCTTTCACAACCTAGTAGTATAACCTCAAACTGAAACCACATTAGGTCACAACGACAATGATAATAATAAAACCTACAGTACGACACACATAGTATCCACTGAGAAGCGACTCTGGCCAAAGCCAAACGAATAATGTCTCGAGACACACTGCGCATCTCATTTTATAATCTCACAATGACGGTGGGGACGATGACGCGATGTTCAATGAGCAAAGTCTTTACAATTAAATGGCGGCGAGCCTACATATATATAAAAAACTATACTTAGATACCCATTTATCTATATTATTCGAGATTGAGTATGTTTTCAGTTTTAGTTACAGGTAGTCTCAACTCTTATTTTACTTCCTGTTTATTATTTTGCCTTCTTCTCTAGTTTATTTTTTACAACTTACAGACATAAGCCGGTGAGTAGACATTTTCTCTACTATCAGAATGTTCCAGCAACCTTCGCAACGTGTTCTGCAAACCTTCGCCCGCGCTCACCGCCCTTCTGGTACTAGCTATCCGAGTCGTTGCATCTGAAATAAGATATTAAACGTTTATTAAGTACTTCAGTATTTTCGATTTCTTTATTTGATATCACTGCAAAATTCGCTGCCATCCTTTAAATAAAAAGCCGTTAAGGGCAAAAAATATGTTATGAGCCATTGGCAAAAACATTAGTAATGTTTTTAAAAAAGAGGATAGGTACTTCGTAGGACTAGACTAGAAACAACCTTGGTCCTATAAAGCATTTTTTTTTTTCGAAAAATTACTTTTTAAAATTGCCACGTTTTTTGGCGATAGCTCAAAAATATATTTTGCACTTAGCTTGGCTTTTTAGCTAAAGGACGGCAGAACTGTAAACACCTTTTGGACCACTCATCCAGTTGAGTTTTAGTGCGGACTAATATGAATCGTAGTCCTCAAGGAGTCTCTAAGAATCGATAATGATATGAGAAATCCACTTACAAGGATTACAGCAGGCCTCATTGCTAAGAGTGCCGGAACTGACTAGATGACAGCCCCCGGCTGCTATCGCTTGACTAAGCCCGCTGCTTACCTGCAAGATTCATATTGTAAGTAGGTACTACTGAATAAGATACCGACTAAACACTCTTGCACTTTAAACTAAAAATGTTATAATTGGTCCTTGAAAACCTGTGCCAAGTAATCTTTCACGTCGCTACCGTGGTTAAGACCTTCAAGATATTTATGGTAGACCATCACAACGTTTTGCGGTCGGACCTTATCTAAGAATTCATCATTTGGTAGGTACATTTACACTCTACATTATCATCAAGCGGCTCACTTCTGAGCACGGGTCTCATCTCAGAATCAGAAACGTTTGGGCATAGTCTACCACGCTAATCAAATGCAGATTGGCAGACTTCACATAACTTTGAGAACATTATGGAAAACTCTCAGGCATGCAGATTTCCTCACCGTTAAACACGTGATACATATTTAATTACTTAAAACGCACATGATCGTAAAAGTAAGAGGTGCGTACTCGGAGTCGGACCCCGAACCCCCTGTCTAGGTGGTCGACGTCTTATCCACGAGACTATCACACATCTACATCATTAATAAAATTGCCGTAACTGCTATAAAAGTAATTTTTCTTCCAACTGAGAAAAATAAGTTGTCAAATTTCTTTCCACTTACCCTCAAAGGCAGTTCTTGCTTTCGATCCAATACGGTTTCAGACTTAACATAGAACGCTTTGGATTCCGCCAGCAGTTCCACGGCCGACTTCCGCTTCTGCTGCTGCTGCGGCATAAGAGAACGCGGCTGCGCCATGTCTTTCTTGCGAGGGAGCTTGAAACTGGCGAACAACGAATCTGCTAGACGACGTCTGAAATGACATCAAATTATTATTAGTTAATTGGTAAAAGCGACGGCAGTTTGTTGGGGTGGTGATAATATTATGTTACTGAATTCTTTTACCTATTATTATTTATTAGAGAAAATGTCACCAGAATAATACCATTAAGGCAGCTCAGTTCGGTGCTTTCTTCATACAAACGTAGGAGGGAAAATACAACAATATTCGATATTGTACGCACAAAACTAAGAATTATATCGATTTATCTCGTCATTATCTAGGTTCAATGATATCTAAAACATTGAAAAAAATATTGATTTAAAAGTTACGAGCCTCAAAAGATTCCTATTTTAACACTAAATCTATGACAACTTTGGGCGTAAATAAATAAGATTAGGGATATGAAAATCCTAAAACAATTTATCATTACACGTAGTTTATTTATTCATTAGTTGAAATAACTTTACTTTACAAACCTAAATTCAGTAGTTTTTTCTCAAAAATACTTTTCCCAAACTACTGTTCAACCCTTTTCAAGCGCTAGATTTCGGCTAAAATCATCATGCTTCTCACCCCAAAACATTAGACACCGCGCGGGTGGCGGAGGGAAGGGCCAGCCCAGCGGCGCGCGGCTGCGCGTGTAATATTGTGGTTTCTATGACGACAACTGTTGTTATTAATATGTTTTCAAAAACAAAAGTCGTAATGATTTTATAAAATTAATTTTTATTCAGTGGCTATGCAAATGTGTAGAAGATTGAGCAGAGCAGAGTCAATAAGTCCTTCAAATACTTATTGCATTTTGTACATTGACCTCTGGAATTTGAAATTTGGACACCAATTTTATTCATTGGTTTATTGACCTGACTTTGTTGTTGAGGTCCTAGTAGGGATATCTACTCGTGTGGTCCTAGTACAATAGGTAAGTAACTTTTTTTAGTTATTTATTTTATCTAATTTTAAAAAACCGGCCAAGTGCGAGTTGCTCGCGCACCAAGGGTTCCGTACTCAGGTATTTTTTTGACATTTTGCTCCATAAATCAAAAACTATTATGCATAAAAATAAATAAAAATGTGTTTTAGAATACACACAATACAGTAAAGCCCTTTCATATAATACACCACTTGGTATACTTATTATACGTTGAAAATTGAAAATACTAATTATTTTTTCATTAACACACTTTAATTTTTTTTTGTAAGTTGTAATCACAAATCTATGGTTTTCGGATTTATTCCTTTACTTGTGCTCTAAGACCTACGTACCTACTAAATTTCATGATTCTGGGTCAACGGGAAGTATCCTATAGGTTTGTGTGACAGATACGACACAGACGGAGAGACGGACTGACAGACAGACAACGAAGTGATCCTAAGGGTCCCTTTTTTCCTTATAAAGTACGGAACCCTAAAAAGGTACCTGTATATGTATAATAATATAGGTAGGTAGGTACCTACCTGGTGGTATTTCTTTGTATTTTTAGGGTTCCGTACCTCAGAAGGAAAAAACGGAACCCTCTGTCTGTCTGTCTGTCGGTCCGTCTGTCCGTCCGTCCGTCTGTCCGTCCGTCCGTCCGTCCGTCCGTCCGTCCGTCCGTCCATGCGTCTGTCGGTCCGTCCATCGGTCCGTCTGCCCGTCCGTCTGTCCGTCTGTTCGTCTGTCGGTCTGTCCGTCTGTCTGTCTGTCCGTCTATCTGTCTGTCTGTCTGTCTGTCCGTCTTACAAATAAAGTACGCAACGCTTCGTACAAATAGTACTTTTTTATTTATTTACTAGCTGACGCCCGCGACTTCGCCCGCGTGGATGTAGGTTTTCAAAAGCCCGTGGGAACTCTTTTATTTTCTGGGATAAAAGAAGGCAGGTCATGCCTGTCGTAGAGGTGATGGCCGTTGGAGCCGGAAAGTTCTTGAGTGGAGACCGCGTAGGTATAAGTAAGCGTAGTGTGGGACGCCTTCCAGCACGATGGACCGACGATATACAGAGGCTGGCGGGAAGTGGCTAGGTGAGGAAGGCTGAGGACCGGGTGTGGTGGCGCTCTTTAGGGAAAGCCTATGTCCAACAGTGGACGACCGCAGGCTGATGATGATGGAAAAAATCACGTTGATCCGTTGCACCCCTCACACGTCCCTATCCGCCTTCTCCACTCCTGTCACGCTGGCGAATAAGTTTGGAATAGAATAGGATTTCGATGGAGTGCGTGGATTTTTGTGAACGGAGTTCAACCATGTAGTCGTGGTTTGGTACAATAGTAAATGGTACAATATTAATTCACCAACAACAGTTCCTAAAACCCATAGAATAGGAGTGCAGTACCCTGCAGCATCAGTATTGAAGAGTTGGAACTTAAAGTTCAATAATGGTATATATGTTTGGCATCTACAATATTATCTCACAATCAACAGTGGCTTAGGAGTGCAATACCCTGCATCATCAGGGTTGAAGAGTTGGGATATCGAGTTGAATTATGAAGTCGTTGCTTGGTACCTAAACCAGAGATAGTTTATTCTAAGCGTACCTTTAATATCAATTCAACATCAACTATTCCTAAAACAGCTGATTGAAATCCAAAAGTACAAAAGCTACCCGTCATTATTATGATGATGGTTGAGAAGTTGGAACTTGAAGTTTTAACATGTATGGTTTCTAACAAAAAAGAATGAATGAAATCGGACTACGCGTTAATGAATTACAGCTCAGTATACATTTTAACTTTCAACCCCTCTCCTAAGGGAACCATGCTGAATTTCGGGATAAAAAGTATCCTATATCCTATATCCTCATAGTATGACGTCAAATCGTACCAAGTTTCATTGGAATCCATTCAGTAGTTTCAGCGTGATGCGCGGCCGTGATACAGACAGACAGACAGACAGACAGACAAAAATGAAAAAAATTCCAGTTTTGGGTTAGTATCGATTATAGAGTGCTCTCGAAAAAAAAATTTCAAAATATCTTCAATGTACAGAATTTCACCTGTTACAGTTTTATTATAAGTAATAAAATAATAATAATAATATTGATTCAGATACAAGTTAGCCCTTGACTGCAATCTCACCTGGTAGGTGACGATACAGTCTTGCTTACGACTATTTCGGATCGGAAATTCTTGGATTCAGGTTAAATGCAGTGCAAAAAGAGAGATCATTAGGATTCCGTACCTCAAAAGGAAAAAGGAACCCTTATAGGATCAGTTTGTTGTCTGTCTGTCTGTCCGTCTTACAAATAAAGTACGCAACGCTTCGTACAAATAGTACTTTTTTATTTATTTATTCAGATACAAGTTAGCCCTTGACTACAATCTCACCTGGTGGTAAGTGACGATACAGTCTTGCTTACGGCTATTTCGGATCGGGAATTCTTGGATTCAGATTAAATGCAGTGCAAAAAGAGAGATCATTAGGATACCGTACCTCAAAAGGAAAAGGGAACCCTTATAGGATCAGTTTGTTGTCTGTCTGTCTGTCTATCTGTCAGTCTGTCAGTGTGTCTGTCAAGAAACCTGTAGGGTACTTCCCACTGACCTAGAATGATAAAATTTGGCAGGTAGGTAGATCTTATAACAGTTATAACACACGTAAGGGGAAAAATCTGAAAACAATGAATTTGTGGTTACATCACGAAAAATAAATAAAAATGTGTTCATTAACGAATAGTTAGTATTTTCAACTTTCAAGTAAGATTAGTAAACCAAGTGTGATATCATATAAAAGGACCTTACTTGTACATCAAAAACCGATTTTATTTATTTTTATCCATACTAATATTATAAATGCGAAAGTGTATCTGTCTATCTGTCCGTCTGTCTGTCTGCTAGCTTTTCACAGCTCATCCATTTAACCAATTTTGATGAAATTTGGTACAAAAATAGCTTGCATCCCGGGGAAGGACATAGGCTACTTTTATGATAAATAAGATTTAGTGGATACCGCTATTTTTCTGGAAATAACGTTAGATGCGAAACTTCAATGGGGCTCTCATATAAATAACTTATCGAACAGACAGTTCTGCTGCATATGCGGTAAAAAAGATTCGCCAGTTGACAGACATAGAAACGGCGAGACTAGTATATTTTAGTTACTTTCACAGCATTATGTCATATGGCATATTATTAGAAAAGAAAAAGAAAGAAAAGAAAAAACGTTTATTTTTTAAAGCTGTACCACACATTACCAGTTACCAACTGGTTAGGTTATCCCAGCGCCTCTTATACTTGAGTAATAAAGTCAAAAAACCTCAAGTAGAAGAAACGCCGGAATAAAGTATGTCATGTGTGGCACAACCCAAAAAAAAAGGTCCCTACTCAGCATAAATGCATATTGTCTTGCACAAGTACAAAAACATACAGCGCTGGTTTTCAGTAGAAACCCTGATTCAGATGGCACCACGGAATTATTATGGGGTAATGCTGCTGATATAAATTCTATTTTTGTGCTGCAGAAAAGGGCTGTTCGAGCCATATATAGTATGGGACCACGAGAGTCGCTGAGAACTAAATTTAGAGAAGTTAAAATTATGACAGTGCATAATCAATATATTTTTGAAAATTTATTGTACGTATATAAAAACATAAATAAATTAAAAAAAAGTGACTGTCATAAGTTCAAAGTGACTGTCATAAGTTCAAAGTTTTCATAAAACGTAAACTAATTAAAAAATCCTATTACATTGTAAAGGATTATTTAAATGATAAGCAAGCTTGGGAATGAGTTGCTCGGCTTTGTGATAGTTCTAATAAGTTTAATTTATGATTTTGTAAAGTGGTGATAATAAAAAGAATACCCGGCTGAGTTAGCTGTGGGCTCTTCTCAGTCTTGGGCACGTTTGGAACCCTCGTAGCGTTTGCGAAATAATTATCACCACTATATTTTACAAATCCAACAACTGACAATCGAAAAGAGTAATTTATTACCTATTTTGAACAAATCATTTGACTTTGACTTTTGATCCCGGAAAATCAAAGTTCCCACGGGATTTTTAAAAAACCTAAATCCACGCGGACGAAGTTGCGGGCATCATCTAGTGCATACTAAATAGTTTTTGATTTATCATGCAAAATGTCAAAAAATACTATTTACCTATTTATTTATTTTTATTTTTCACTAGCTGCCCCGGCGAACTTCGTACCGCCTAACAGTCGATTCTTTTTCAGGAATTTTTTAAAAAAATTCTCTCCGTAAGAACCATATTCGTACTTCAAGGAATATTATAAAAAAAGAATTAACGAAATCGGTTCAGCTGTTCTCGAGATTTGCGATCAGCAACACATTTAGCGATTCATTTTTATATGTACCGAAATTCTAGTTACATAGTAGTAATAAATTAAGTTACATTGTAAATGCTTATCTCTAAACAGAGATTTAGAGATAAACATTTTACTATTGTAGTACGGAAACCTCGGGGCGCGAGTCTGACTCGTACTTGGCCGGTCGGTCTGTCGGTCGGTCGGTCGATTTATTTTAGAATGCATCGTATCGACAGCTGGTGGTAGTAGTTTACATATATCCTACTAATATTATAAACTAGGTGAAGCTATGATAGCCTAGTGGTTAGGACGTCCGCCTTCTAAACGGAGGTCGGGGGGTTCGATCCCGGGCACGCACCTCTAACTTTTCGGAGTTATACGCGTTTTAATTAATTAAATATCACTTGCTTTAACGGTAAAGGAAAACATCGTGAGGAAACCTGCATGCCGAGTTATGCCTCCATAATGTTCTCAAAGGTGTGTGAATTCTACCAATCCGCACATGGCCAGCGTGGTAGACTATGGCCAAAACCCTTCTCACTCTGAGAGGAGACCCCTGCTCTGTAGTGAGCCGGCGATGGGTTGATCATGATGATGATGAGGTGATGCCCGCGACTTCGTACGCGTGGAATTAGATTTTTAAAAATCCCGTGGAAACTCTTTGATTTTCCGGGATAAAAAGTAGCCTATGTCACTCTCCAGGTCAACCATACCCATGCAAAAAATCACTTCGATCCGTTGCTCTGTTGCGACGTGATTGAAGGACAAACCAACAAACAAACACACTTTCACATTTATAATAGGTGTAGTGATGTGTGTGTGTGGATGTTTGGATGTTTGGATGTTTGTTACTCAATCACACAAAAACGGCTGAACGGTTTTGGATGAAATTGGGAATGGAGATAGATAAAAATGTTAATTTAGGGTATACCCTAAATTAACACATAGGCTACTTTTTATCCCGGAAAATCAAAGAGTTCCCACGGGATTTTTAAAAACCTAATTCCACGCGGACGAAGTTGCGGGCATCAACTAGTAATAAAATATAATTTGGACTTATCCGAATTCCGAAAGTCAGGGTTGTCAAATCACACTTATATTATAAAGGCGAAATTTTGTATCTGCGTGTGTGTGTGTATAGGTTTGTTACCCTTTCACGCAAAAAGTACAAGACGGATTTGGCTGAAATTTGAAATAGTGATCGCTTTTGAAAGAGTTCTCGCGGGATTAAAAAACCACTATATCCTCGCGGACGAAGTCGCGTGTATCATCTAGTTACAAATATAAGTATGTAGGTCATATTGTGTGCTTAGACAATTTAATTATATACTTGAGTTTTCGTGTAACAGAAACAAAAATGGATTGGCGGAAGAGGAAAAAGAAACGGTTTAGACTCGCAAAAGCTTCTCGCAAAAGCAAATCCTTTGCAAAGAGGAGATCTATTAAAATTCATCAGAATCTTTCCAAACCATAATATTATCTTGTGATGATAATGCCATTACTTTTTCGGGGTTATTCCCGTGCGTCACACCCGACGTGAGTAACAATGTGACTCGACGGGAATTTTATTTGACTGAATATGTACTTTTCCGGGATGCTGAATTTGATAATGACATTTATTTTCAAATCCAAAATAGCAGACATGCACTTTTCACAAAAAATAGAAATGGGTGTCGTTTTCAGGGTTTCCAGGATGCTGGTTTTGATAATGACATTAATTTTTTAATCTAAGATGGCGGGCCAGCACTTTTTATAAAAAATAGACGCGAGTGTCGTTTTCAAGGTTCTCCAGGATGGTGAATTTGATGATGACATTTATTTATTTTAATAAATACTTATATATTATACTTCTATTTTAGTGGATCACGGGATTTTCTTTGGCAAGGAAACGACAAAGCAAAAAATCGAATTGAATTAGATTATGATGCTATCACACCGTACCATTTAGAGCCAGCTTCTGAAAGTTTGACACTGTGTTTGTAAGTTGATATTATTTAGATACTAGCAAATGCCCACGACTTCGTCCGCGTGGGCTACACAAAATTTCGAACCCCTATTTCACCCCCTCCAGAGTTGATGAATTTTCAAAAATCTCTTCTTAGTGGATGCCTGCGTCATAATAGCTATCTGCATGCCAAATTTCAGCACGATCCGTCCAGTAGTTTGAGCTGTGCGTTGATAGATCAGTCAGTCAGTCAGTCAGTCAGTCAGTCAGTCAGTCAGTCAGTCAGTCAGTCAGTCAGTCAGTCAGTCAGTCAGTCAGTCAGTCAGTCAGTCAGTCAGTCACCTTTTTCTTTTATATATTTAGATTAGGAATTAGGATTAGGATAATATAATTATTATGTTACTAGCTGCCCCGACGAACTTCGCACCGCCTACAGTCGATTCTTTTTCAGGACATTTTTTAAATTTTTCTCTCCATAAGAACCATCCCCGTACTTCAAGGAATATTATCAAAAAGAATTAGCGAAATCGGTGCAGCTGTTCTCGAGATTTGCGATCAGCAACACATTCAACGATTCATTTTTATATAATAATATAGAGATTTACTATTTGTTGTCAGATTTGTCAATGCTGAATTATGTTGTATTTTAGTGACTCAAGACATTCCTTTTAGAAGAAAACAAGGAAAATAAAATGAATGTGCCCAATATAGTACCACTGAAATCCAACATGATGCTGCAACATTCAATTCTGTACTAAATATTGAAAGGTCTACCCATACCATACTTGTAAGTTGTTATGCTATGTTTTTTGCATACATTCTATATAGATAATACTCACAATATATTTATGTTGATTGTATGTTTATTAATTCCAGAAATGAAATGGAGAGCTTCAATAGTTCTGCGTCGAATGATACATCTAATGTGACTGTTGAAACAGAAAATGATACATATTGTGTTTATGTGTGTAGTGGGCTTTTAGAGGGAAATTGAATTGTACCTACTTCCTACTTATAAAAATAAAATTTTCATTTTTGAGATCAAAGTGGAATTTATTTAGACTTTTTTATACACAAGTAGATGGTATATATAGTTTTTAGTCGCTACTAATAGATAAGTGTAGGCAACAAAATTTATTTTCACAGACAAACGAATGTGTAATCATGTGTTCCTAATAGGTAATCCGCCAGCACAGAGAATTCAACTCCTAGAGTACGCATATACAAGGATTTACATGAAAACAAAATCGTAAAATGTTGGCGGGGGACAGGGGAGAATGCTTTGTTGTGATTGGTGGACTGACTAATAAAAACAATGTGCGGAATGAGGGTACCGAACGGGCGTGGGCGATGATTCATTTAAAATTCCGTGGGATCACCACGATTTAGCAATGCAATTCCTTAGGTACAGCATCAGGGTCGAGAAGTGGGTCTTCGAGTTCAATGATAAAGTCTTTACTTGGTAGATATAGGTACCTACCTCTCAATATCAATTTATAACCGACAGTTTCAAAATCCCATAAGTTTTGGTGGTCATGTCCCCTGCAGCATCAGGATTGAGGAGTTGAAATCCACATTTTATATAGGACAATGTTGCAAAGTTTCTTTATCAATTAAAAAAAATACGCAAATCGGTTCAGAAATCTCGGAGATTTCTGTGTACATAGGTAGAAAAACACAACTCCTTTTTTAAAAGTCGGTTAAAAAAGTATCCTTTGTTAATCCTCTACTTGTCTGTAAAAGTCCCGTCAAAATAGGTTCTGCCGTTCCGAAGATTAGCCCGTTCAAACAGACAGACAGACAGACAGTTTTTAAAAACATTTGATTCAGCTGTTATGGTACAGTTCAAATAACAATATTATGAGCTTGCGGTAGTTATTTCGAAATTACAGACAGACACTTCATAGAAGTATGGATTTCTATAATATAATATAAGTACGAGTTGTTTATACACGCTGAGGTAGTAGTTACCTAATAGGTATGTATGTAAGTGAGATTTTATAGTATTCATCAAAAGATAAGTAGGTAATCATTATCATTCAAAAAAAATTTAAAAATATCTATTTCAGTAGGTAAAACAATTTCACATAGTGCGTAGTAATTGGGACCATCCCAGTAACTGTTTTAGTATTGCTACGAGTACTCGTGGCAGGCGACCCCGCTCTTCCATAAAATCTTATACAATAATAATTGAAATAAGTAGTTCCTTCATAAATCATATATTTACAAAAATTCATCGGTGACATCTGTCCAACTATCTGTGTGCCATCATCAATATATCCGGACGCTAGTGTGAGCGCATGCACTCGCTACACTGCTCATCACTGAGTCTATTTCTTTCTATCACAATGTTAGGTGAAATAGCATACAGGTTACCCACGTGGGCCGAGCAGTTCGGACGTGCATCCAGCGTCACCTTAAGCAACAGTTACATAGTTTGAACATGCTTTGCTAGCTCCTCTCTGGTGCGATTGATGAACACCTCGAGTATGAGGTCCCGGTGCCAAATAATTTATCCAGAATAATGTGTTTATTGTTCTCAACTCACCTAGGCGGCGATTCAAAGGATCTGGAGTAGGCAGGTGACGTGGCCACGCCCTCGAACTTCTTCCTGACCTCCTCGACCTTGGACCAGCCTGACTCGACGTTGAGCCGCCTCGTCAGTGTCGCGCTTTGTGCCGCATGCTTTGCTAGCTCCTCCCTGGTGCGTTTGACGGATACCTCAGGTATGAGGTCCCGGTGGCGCCCCGTCCGCGCCTCGTGACATCTTTCAATGAACTGACGTCTTCGCGCTGTAAGTGTTGCTGATTCTTCGTCGTCGTCGAAGCACCTGAAATTGTGATTATTTTATTTCATCTAAATATATAAAAGGATTGACTGACTGACTGATTGATCTATCAACGCACAGCTCAAACTACTGGACGGATCGGGCTGAAATTTGGCATGCAGATAGCTATTATGACGTAGGCATCCGCTAAGAAAGGATTTTTGAAAATTCAACCCCTAAGGGGGTGAAATAGGGGTTTGAAATTTGTGTAGTCCAGGCGGACGAAGTCGCGAGCATAAGCTAGTCTTTAAAAATAATACCTACTCAATAGCAGCCTATTTCTCATAATAACTCGTGAAATGCTCGTGAATGATTTTGTGAATTTATAAAAGAAGCGAGACGCTAGTTTTTTTCGCGCGTGGGCTATAGTATGATTATCTTGACGGAATACTGCAATCAGCGTAACCCTGGTTTTTAATCAGGTCCCTAATCAATGTATTGGAATCTAAATGAAAGGGTTTTAATTTGACTAATTACCTAGCAGGCTGTGCGAGGTGCGAGCGGCACGGCTGGTAACAGGAGAGCGCGGCCATTTCGCCGGACGCGACTCTGGACGCACTCCGCGATCATCATTTGCCCTCCGCCTGCCGTCCTCCGCCTCGCACACGCTCGATTATCTGAAACAAGATGACCACAATTAATTATACTTACTTACCTTCTGTATAGTTACTTTTATCTCTTCTAGATGCCACTTAGGACTCAAACTGAAAACCACGCTGGGTGATTGATTACTCGCTGCGAAGCATTTTACTGCGTTGTCAGACCCCGATTACACCTATAAGTTGAACCCTCGTAGCTTTTGTTTTAAGTTTGCGTAATAATTATCACCACTACTTATATCTTACAAATCCAACAACTGACAATCGAAAAGAGTAATTTATTACCTATTTTGAATAAATCATTTGACTTTGACTTTGACTTTTACTCACGTAAGTAGCTTGCGTGATTAAGTAATTACTTAACTAAGTAATTGACAGCAAATTTAATATTGTAAATGTATTTTTATGAGTGTTTACATTAGTAAATTTGTCGTAAGTTAATCACGTAAGCTACTTATGTAAGTAAAACTTACAGGCTGTTGTTTTATGATTATTATAGGAACTGAGAATTAATAAACCGTCTTGTTATGTGACGCGCATCAAGGAGGAAGAAGCTCGTAGTTTCTGACGATGCTTCCATACCGAAACCACACGAGTAGTTATATAAGACCGCGACGCAACGATGCCAAGCGGTTTTGAGTTTCGGTATGGTTTCAGTCCTACGCTACGGCCAATTGCACCAAGAGTCAAGACTATTAAAGTTGACCGCCAGAAAAAATATCTGTGGATTGCATAAGACGTCAAGATTCGTTAACTATGGCTAAAAGGCCTTAACATTAATTTACAAGTGACCAATAGCTTACTTACTAGCTTGTTGGTATCGCTGATCAAAATAAACTCTATAGGATAGTGTAGAATATATTAACAAATTGGTCATGAATTCATGATGTATGAAAACTAAACATGTCCAATACATTGCTGTTTGACCTCGCGCGACGGTCAGAACAGTTCTAACATGTTAGCAATTTTAAACTACATGGAATACTTGACTTCTACTCCAAAAACAGCACAGTTTAGTAAAGGTAAACGTTACTGTTTTTTATAGTAGACCAAGTAGCGACTGCATTAGAGTTGCTAATGTTAAAAACCTTATGAAAGTTTGAAAATCCTAGTAATAGCCACTGTAGCGAGTAAATAAGCGACAATAGACTGTTGCCCGCTTAAATCCTATGTTTATTATAGGTTTTTACTAAACGTAATATGTATACCTATAATAAACGTGTGCATTAAAAAATTCGTCTACGGCTCAGGCTTTAAACTACCCTTATCTACCGAAAACGCACAATAAACGCACTGAATGAAATATTAAGTGTACACTAGCAAAAAAAAAGTGAAACTATAAAAGTAGCAAAACATCACCAAGGTAGTTCATCGCATGATAAAAGCATAGAATCAACCCAAAACACGCAACGCTAAATTGGCCATTTGCTCTAATGGCATACGTACCTAATTGACATTGGTTAATTAGATGAATTTGCCTCGGCCCTTGTCCCACGCTGGCATAGAGTGAAAACTGAAAGCTATTTAGCCTAAAACACCTATACTTTGGTAAGTATACCTACTTATATTTACTATTCATGTGAACAACGATACTCGGTAGCGGAATTTCAAAGAGACATTTATGAATATTTTTAAAGTTTTTTAGTAAAAAATTCTTATATTATAATCATTATTTGGTAACCTATCTAAAAGAGGTGCCTTTTTCAGTGATATCGTATATTTAAGACCACATAAAAGTCACTAAGTATGTACCTAGGTATGTATTTTCGAACATTAAGCTATCTAACCTTAATCGGCCTGCTGGTAGGATTTAAGAGTTCTTTTGAAAGTTGTTTATTGTATTTAAAAAGTCCTTTAACAAGTTTTTATTCGTGGTTAGGTCAGCTACGTCAACTTCAGCTAAGTGATAAGTCTTTTCAAATAAGCAATGTAACGTTAGGTAGGTTTTCATGATGAAATGTGGCGCATAACAAACTCGCATGAACATTTCTCACATTTGCTTAGTTTACTGATTATAAACTATTTGCCATACAAAATGCAAACACATTATTTTACGCAAGTACCTATATGTACCTAAATATTGCACATCAAACATAGAGGTACAGTAGGTAGCCAATAAGCCATGATAGATGTGATGGGATAAAATATAGAGACGCTCTGACTTAACGTTTCTATTGTAAGGTGAATGGTCACGAACCTATTCATATTTCATAGTTCGCGACAGTCATTGTAAATGCAATAATTTCTCATAATATGTAACCGGCTTAGCTATTGAGTGGAAAAATCTGTAAGTAGAGATGAACTTTCGATTTCTTATAGAACTTTCTAGGCTAACGTACTCGGATAAGCTAGGGCTGCCAATTATATAATGCCTGAATCCCTGAAGGGTATCTATTCGAGAAAATTCGTTACAGGAATTGGTGTAGAAATTAGAATTCTGTTCTGTTTTAGGGGGTCTTAAAATATTTATAAGTATAATACGTAAAAATGACGCGCCATTTTAACTTTTTGTGTCAAATTTCATGTCGAAAGTACGATTATAGTCACAGTACAGTCGTTAGTTTAAAGGTGAACCCACAGATATTGTTGTTTGTTTGGATCATGGTGGCTTTGGGGGACACTTAGTGTCGTCGCAACCCCCTGCCTATGCCTGACTTAATTTCTAATACTTTTATGAAGAAAGTATAAAAAATTAGACTTTACACTTTGACGTAATTTTTTTTACATCTTTATTAATACCTGTTATCTCCCATGGCCACCATGATCCAAACAAACGTTTTTCCCAGTGTTGGGGGCAATACGTAGAGAAACTTTCAGCTTTTATAAAATAACGAAGGTCTGGCACGCGCTGGCTCTGCCCCCACTGCCAGTAATGAGATTTTCTTACTTCGAAAACCTAAAATCCAAACTCACGATAGGTTGAGAAGTCAAAAATATTGATAAGTATTTATATTGCATTCGAATTAAAATTTTATTGAAATACTTTGTACTAGCTTATGCTCTCGATTTTAAATTTCAAACCCCTATTTCACCCCCTTAGGAATTGAATTTTTTTCAAATATCGTTAGTAGCCAATGCCTACGTCGTAATAGCTATGCATGCCAAATTTCAGCCCGATCCGTCCGTCCAGTAGTTTGAGCTGTGCGTTGATAGATCAGTCAGTCAGTCAGTCCCCTTTCCTTTTATATATTTAGATTATGTAAATATTAAAATTGTACATAATGTAGTTTGTACCTACAGAGCAGATGTAATTGCGCAAGTAGGTACCTAGTTGGGTATTACATATCGCTTATTTACGCAATAAAATTAGCAGATACGTGTTCAGACTTCAGACACCCGACCTGCAAAATAAGCAACTTTGCATATCACGCCATATTATTATATTTTGCTTATTTTACAACTGCACTTTCAACAGTTATAGGTAGAACGTACCTACCTACGCGTAGAAAATCTACGTTTGCAAATTATTACATAGAGGTATAGGTAGGTACCTATTTGTTGTATACCAAGGTAGTAAGTAATTTTTTTTATTCATTATAGGCAAACGCTTGACCACAATCACATCTGATGGAAATTGATACATAAACCTGATGGAAAGAACTACATACTATTGTATCTGTGACCTTACAAATGAATAAATAATTACTGAATAGTAGAATCATAGAGCGGTGATGTGGTTAAGACAGCCTCCTATTCAGGGGGTCGGGATTGATTCCAGGCACACACTTCTAACTTTTTGGAAAGTTACTTTAAGGGTGCTGAAATGCCTGAGAGTTTTCTGTGATGTTCTCAGCGACGTGTGAAGTCTGCCAATCCGCACTTGGTCAATCATGGGGTGGACTCTACCAATATCCTTCTATAATAATTAATTTGTCTGTTTTGGCGAATTATAACAAATTAAGCTTGTGGGTCCTTACTTAGACTGATAAATATTATTATAGTAGCTAATTCTGTTATGTACCTACTTGTATCCGTGGACCAGAATCTCATGAAAAATATTGAAGAGGGATTCCGGAGTTAGCAGCGCTGTACTCTGTGAGTACCTATCCTGTGTACACAGTGCACTGTGGTGAATTATTAATATTCACCACAGAGTACTAGTATGTACATGGGATGTTCACGGAGTACAGTGTTGCTAAATTTGGAATTTCATTTCAAGAGATTCCGGTCTACCTATACCTATCTTCACAATCTTTAAATTGACAGGTGTAAATCTATAGCTTATTCTCTTCAGCAGGGCGCATTATGAAAGAGTTTAGCACTAGATCTAGAACTGTCAATTTAGTTAAGTTCTCTATGTAAGTACAACAGAATTAGGTAGCAAAAGCATCCACGAACGGATTTCTTTGGATTCCTATTTCATGTTATGAGGAATGAGGTTATCAACGATAAATATGAGTTTCATAATAAACAGACCGTGACTAAGTGGCTATAAACTCGGCTCACGTAGGTGCATCCTATTTTAGTGAAGAATTAGCGGCAGCGATATAAAAGATCATATTGCACTTGAAAATTTATGAAAATTGCATTTAGAATAACTGGCTTAGCGTAATACGAGTAAATTATCCCTATTTACGGACAATAAATTGTGGCCAGAAGGTATATATTGTTTAGACATGGAAAAAAGACAATAGTAAATCCAGAGAAAATAGAAATTAATAATGGAACATACTGAACGGGTAAAGCTGACCTTATTTAGGGCTTACTGCCAGTCATTTTACACGTGCAGTCTGTGGACGAACTACACGCAGCGGACCTACAGTGCCCTGCGCGTTCAATACAACAATGTGCTGAGGGCGGTGTTGAGGAAGCCTCGACACTGCAGTGCGTCGGCAATGTTTGCGGATGCTCGCGTGGATGATTTCTACGCGATCATGCGCAAGCGTGCCGCGTCCATGATGAGCAGGCTGTTGAGGAGTACCAACACTCTCCTCAGCGCATTGTCCATGAAATTGGACAGCCCTCTCTGGAGGTGCTGGAGTGGTGCGCACATAGGCGCAAAGAGACTCCCTCGGGCGTTATAAATAGGATTAGTTTTAATAGTAGTAGAATTAGTTGTTAAGTTAAGTTTAAGCTAGTAGTAAGTAGGTACTAACATAGGTTAAGGAATTGTTTCTGTACTAACACACAATTATGGGTGTACTTATGCCTGAAATAAAAGTTTATTTATTTATTTTATTTTATACCAGTGTAAAGCTATTTTGAAACTAATTTACGATTCATGAACGCTGTTTCTTAAATCCATAAGATAATGGGGCTAATTATGTTGTACATAAAAGTATATGATCTCCTAAAATAGACCGGTCTATTATTATCTCTTTTACAACGCCCCCTGTTAAAAAGGATAGCACTAGATTTAAACCTGTCAATTTATTTTAGTTTAGAGAGCGTGTAGGTACAATAGAATTAGCCACAATGACTGTAGTTATATACCTAGTTAGTAGATACCTTATAAACAGCTAGGAACAGCCGCGATTAAGGCTTATAAAAATTCCGTGGGAACTATTTGATTTTCCAATATAAAAGTAGCCTATGCCACTTTCCAGGTCTCTAACTTATATATTCATGCGAAAAATCACGTCGATCCGATACTCCGTGGCGGCATAGTTGAAGGACAAACCAACAAACAAACACACCCACTTAGTTAGGTGCAACTGCACTTAACAATTCGAATACAAAGTGGGTACTTACTGAATTCAAAGGGTATTTCCTTCATTTCTAGGTACCTACTGTACCAAACAAGAACAAGCAAAATAGTAATATTACAACTTAGTACAATTTCATACACAATACAACATAACCACAGTTCACGACAGTTAGGGAAATTCTAACAAAACGTCGAGACTTCGACGTCACTGGCAGGTGTGAAATGTTAGTACATTTGACGCTAGGTAGCCCTATTTTTCTTTGATTTCACGACGTCACCATACCCTGATATTTGACATGTCGTCGATTCAGGATACAACCGAGAGTTTTCTCACTCACGTTCACTCTGACATAACGAAAGATATAACAGTACCTACATACCATGTGCCATGTATATCTACGATTTCACGCAGCTGCATGCCACTTAACGGCACATATTGATTTCAATTGTGGCCATTAATATAATTTAAGTTATCGGCTCTCGTCCGTTACTTGCGGCTTGTGGGACTCGGATACGTGGTG
This sequence comes from Maniola hyperantus, assembly GCF_902806685.2. NCBI lineage: Eukaryota > Metazoa > Arthropoda > Insecta > Lepidoptera > Nymphalidae > Maniola > Maniola hyperantus. Next base: position 3,963,415 of record NC_048542.1, read on the forward strand.
GTCAAAAACCGGCCAAGTGCGAGTCACACTCGCGCACTAAGGGTTCCGTACCACAATCGTATTTTATCGACATTTTGCACGATAAATCAAAAACTGTTATGCCTAAAAATACATAAAAATCTGTTTTAGAATGTACAGGTAAAGCAATTTCATATGATACTAGTATCCCACTTGATAAAGCAATCTTACTTTGAAAGTCGAAAATAGCAATATTTGTTCATGAACACATTTTAATTTTTTTCTTGTGATGTAACCACAAATTCGCAGTTTTCAGATTTTTCTCCTAATGTCTGCTATATTACCTTGTAGTTACCTTCGAAAAAAAAATATCTATCTTTTGATTCTCCGCATTCACTGATTTTGAGCAACACGTGCAATTCCTATTTTTATAGTTCCGTGCCAAAATGGTTAAAAAAGAACCCTGATGTTTCGACTTTACCCTATGAGGTTTAAATATGAAAAACTAAAACCTACAAATTGAAAGCGGACTCACACACGAAGGTTTCGCATCGTACAAGAAATACTTTTGAGAAATTTTGTTAATTTAAATTTAAATTTTTATGGCAGCAATTTTGCAGTATTTGTTGTTATAGTCGCAACAGAAATACACATTTTACTAAAAATTCATTTACATTTTACTCCTACTAGGAAGTAGGAACCCTAGGGAGAGATACGAGTACCTACCTACCTATGTTATTTTAATACATAGCGCAAAGGCGAGTCCTATCTCCGATTGTACGCGTCATAACTACCTAATAGCACAGAATCAGTAGGTACCCTTATTATAAATGCGAAAGTGTGTTTGTGTGTTGATTTGTCCTTCAATCACGTCGCAATGGTGCAACGGAACTGATTGACGTGATTTTTTGCATGAGTAGATAAAGACCTGGAGAGTGACATAGGCTACTTTTTATCGCGGAAAATCAAAGAATTCCCACGGGATTTTTAAAAACCTAAATCCACGCGTACGAAGTCGCGGGCATCAGCTAGTAATAATTATAATAGTAATAAGTACTAACGTAAGCTACCTACTCTGATTTCTGTGGATGGCCCGATAAAGTTTCGCCGACGCCGTAATGGAGGCGTGCAATTTCGCAACGTTCCGACCAACGCGGTTTGCTTTGTTAATTTATTCAACTGTAAACCAATAAACCTATTTTAATAGCAACTTGTGATATTTTAAAGGTCGTTGCCTGGTTATTTGAGAGTACCTTACGCCCACGACTGTCCGCTTAGAACAGACCTTATAATTAACAAATTTATGCTTAGATTCGATACTTTAGCTATAAATCGTTGCTGCCTATACGTACTAATTTTATAAATACGAAAGTCTGTCGTCTGTGAAATTGTTTTACCGACTTCGACAACAGGTACCTACAGAGATAGTTGGTATCCCAGAGACGCACATGGGTCGGACTTCATCTGCGTGGATCTAGGTTTTTAATTTAATTTTCCGGGATAAAAATTAGCCTATAGTCACTCTTCATATCACTACCTATACCCATGCAAAAATCACGTCGATCCGTTGGTTCATTACGACGTGATTGAAGGACAAATAAACACGCTTTCGCATTTACAGTAATGGGTAGTGAGTATGTAGAAACTACCTATCTAGTTTTGAGCAGGTAGGTAGGTACGTAGGCTAATTGTTTTAGAAGAACTATTGACGTCTATATGACTGGGTCATGAAAGTCACGGGAGGTCACGGATATTATTATTATCTAATATCTTTGCTTGAATTTGTGGAAGAAAAATTGCTGACAATAATATATTCGTATATTTTGATACCTTCATATTATATGATTTGGTTATTCGAAACAAACTTGTTTTCAAAACAAATAATTTGTAATTGTTAGACTCATTACAAGCGCTTACGAAAGTCAGATCGGCATAGAGCAATACAATAATAAAATGATTGTACAAAATATGGCATATTATAATCTAAATAATACTAGTTAAAGATGGCATAGTAAAGGTGTCAGCACACATATGGGATCGGAAAGGGATCGTCACCGTATCGCCTCGAGCCGTTCAGAATGATTTGTATTAAACTCCCAACGCACACTAATCGGAATCATAACGTAATCGCCTCGCCTCGGAACAGGCTCCGAACTTGCAATTCCCGCGCTTACGGCTCATCGTCCCCGCGCTTACGTCTCTCCGTACCCGAGCTCACATCTCTTCGTCCACCCTTGCCCCTGTCCCCTCCCGCGACTTGCCTGCTTCGTATTCTAAACCATTCGTATATTCGTATTTGCTGCTTTTCGTATTGTAAGCCAAGACATAACCGTGCGCTACACTTAACGTTTGGATTCAAACTGATCTGGTGCCAACCAGGGTCAGCCAGCGGGCGGCGAGGCGTAAGCGCGGTGTCGCCTAGCCGTAGCCGAATTGACGTACAGGCGCTGCTGGTACGCTTTCGTTACGTGCATACGGTAGGTTGACAGCGAGGCGAAAAGCGTTACGGTTACGATCCCTTTCCGATCCCATATGTGTGCTGACACCTTAATAGTACCTACACGTAAAGGATTCTTTCTTACTCTGCCCTGTATAATGTAGGTAGGAATGTAACTTACAGTGGCTTACAATATAAATATGTAGGTACCTAGTCTAGGACCGACGACGCTGTCTATACGCGACTATAGAATTAAAACTGGAAACAAACAGGTTCAATTGTCTTCTGTTATGGAGGTGCAAGGTCAATCGGATATAAATTCAAGTTAAATATAACGCAACAATTCTTGAATTGACCATGGCTATCAACCAGTTAAGCAGCGCATTGTTTTTATGCTCACATTTTCTTCTTTTTAGTGTTTCGTGCTCAAAGGTGAAAAAAACCGGACAAGTACGACGGAGACGATTCCGTACAGTTAAATACCTAGAGAGTGACGCTGCTTTTTATCCCGGAAAATCAAAGGGAAAACCACGGGATTTTTACAAAACCTAAATCCACGCGTCGACGTCGCGGGCATATACGTAAATTTATACGCACAAATTTGAGAGATTTTACCATGGCTTTCCTATCCAAACTAATATTATAAATGCGAAAGTGTGTCTGTCTGTCTGTCTGCTAGCTTCTCACGGCCCAACCGTTCAACCGATTTTGATGAAATTTTGTACAGGGTTAGTTTATATCCCGGGGAAGGACATAGGCTACTTTTCATCCCGGAAAATTGATGAGTTCCCACGGGATTTTTAAAAATCTCAATCCACGCGTACGAAGTCGCGGGCATCAGCTAGTAATCTATAAACTTAAAGAACTATTTTCTGCATATATTCAAAATTCGTTTAGGTAGGTAGGGTAGGTAGGTACCTATCTATTTACATCGGAGAAAATTGGCTGTGCTGTGACAGATTATGTTTGAATTTTGAGTCTACATCGATGGTTGGTAGGTAGCTACATCATTTCTATTTAAATTTATCTAAGTACATATTATGTAGGTTTTAGGGCAAATGAAGTGATTGTTTGATATTATTTTGAATTATTTGTTGTGCTGTTCAAAGATATCCTCCGTCGTAAACCTGTAACTCGTACATACCTACTTATCTAAATATATTTGTTACGATAACAGGATATAAATACTTAATTATATTGTATTGACAGCAAATAATGGTTCAGAAGTTATTGTGCTTAACGATGATAAACATAATATTTTAGATCATATTTTATTTTCATAGTACTTAATAATATTATGATTCTTTATGTATGATGTGGTTGGCAGCTTGTCATAATATGATACTTACATCGGAATTAATATTACGATGATATTACACTTTACATGAGGTCCCTATGCTATGTACGATGATTTAATGAACAAGGAAGTAGGTTGCATGGAATTGTCGCTTATTAAGCATATTATTATTATTGTTTACTTTAGAGCGGTCTATTCTATTGCAATCACGTCATAGCTGTGTTTTAGATCTAGGTATAGAGGTACGAACTACCTACCTATGTCATCATCATCAACCGATAGACGTTCAAGGCTGGACGTAGGTCCGTCCTTCAACGCTGCGCCTCCCGGTGCGAAGTCACAATTCCAGCACCTTGACAATGAGACCCCAACGTCTATCGATTTTCTGAAATATGTGCCCTGCCCATTGCCACTTCAGCTTCGCAACCCGTCGGTTACTCTAGTTCTCCTACGGATCTCCTCCTCCTCCTAGTAAGTGAATCTATATAGTACCTAAGTAGAGCGTTGTCTTTGTCACTCATACCTATGTGACGTATTGTTTGTCTCAACGATAGAGACAATGTTCTACAAAACCACTACCTCTTTCTAAAGGTCGATGTATATTACTTCCTGTCGCGTAACGTAATACAGGCGGCAGCGCATCTACTCGTACTTTGATAAAAAGATTCAATCTTTAAATGCTGGTGGCGTCAGATAGCTCAGATCCAATCATGACCAGAATAAACAGAGTTAAGAGTAGGTACTTACGTCGTTATCACGAGTATTTTAAATATGTACCTACCTGTTGTATCACTGCTTTGGAACTAGGAAGGTATCTACCTACCTAACACCTATTCCTCTTTTCCCTATTCCCCAATCCGCATACAAGTTCAAAGATGCAGTTCCTGACTGGCTACTTTCTAGCAGTTTCTAGAATCGCTAATAAACTTAGGTAGGTACCTATATTGGAAGTGGAAAAATATAACTACAAAATAAATGATTATGAATTTATGACCATTTTACAAGACTGTACCCGGTTATTATTCATTCATAGCACGGCCTAAGTGCGTTCGAATGTACAATGTAGGCGCATGTACTTAGGCGTATTTACACGTTGTTTAAGATGCGTTCTACAGACGTGCATGGTGTCCTACGAACAACATGTAGACACCAACGAGTAACACTATAAGGGAGGACATACACAAACACAGATCTCCCGTATCCCGTACGACAATTACGACGTATACTTTATTAAAAGTTAGCTGTAGCTGCAGTTATATTTTGTAAGTCCTTGGACGTATTTGTCCCGACTAATATTATAAAGGCGAAAGTTTGTATGTGTGTGTATGTGTGTATGTGTGTGTGTGTGTGTGTGTGTGTGTGTGTGTGTGTGTTTGTTACTCCTTCACGCAAAAACTACTCGACGGATTTGGCTGAAATTTGGAATGGAGATACATTATACCCTGGATTAAGACACTAAGACATAGGCTACTTTTTATCCCGGAAAACCACAGAGTTCCCGCAGGATTTTGAAAAACGTAAATCCACGCGGACGATGCCGCGGGCATCAGCTAGTAATACATATAATGCTCAGAGCATGTAGGCAAAATTGAGAACAAGACATAAAATGAAAAACAAATATTTTCAGATTTAATGCATCCCAATCAATGTATTTGCAACTTGCAACTACTGCCTGGCGGCTTCACTCCCGTGGGAATATCGAAAAATGCGGCCTTATTCCTTGCCTACATTATAAAAGGAATCTTCGTGCAAAATTTAAGCTTTTTATATCCTATGGTTTGGGTTGGGCCTAATTAATGAGTTAGTCAGTGAACGAATCAGGATAATTCTTTGCATATACAAAGGTTTCATATAATCCCTCTCTACAACACAAATAGTAAATATTATTATCAATAATAATTCACGCACACTTTTAGGATACCCTCTCATATTTTTGACCTAGCGGTCCAGTACTTTAACAGAGGGGAATGTTGCGTATAGCATCTCCCTATCCAGGACCCGTAGCTTTTTGGTAGACACATACCAATATGACACTATTGTGTAACGGCAGAGTGCAGAGGTACGATCCTATTGTTTTTTTCGAAACTTAGGAATTCTGTACATGTAAGTCTCGTGGGCCGTGTTGAGTTGTTGACTTGTAACCAATAAGAAAGGGGCTTAGTTTTTTAATTTAAAAATCAAAAAGGGAACCGATTCTTTAGAATTTAGATGAATTATGTGATATTGGTCATAAAATCATCTCCGCACAGGGTGAGCTCCTGAACTTCGGTTTTGGTGTAACTCCGGAGCTTCGAAAGATTACAGATTCGTTTGTGATACCGGAGTTATCATGAACATAACCGGAGTTCCAATTTTCATATTTTTAGAAAAAAGGCGAGCTTTTTGAGTGTTTACATAATACAGTACAGAGTTTTGATAAATTGTCCATATGAAATAGGGTGAAACTTGGGTGAAACTAACCCAATTTTATCGATAGAAAACTTAACAAAAAAATGTAAAAGAAAAATCTTACTACATATTATTATAATAATTTTACCAGTTCGTAAAATAAAGTTTCCTTTTCATTTTTCTAACTGTTTTTTTTAAAAGAATATTAGCCATGTTAATTGACTAATATTCCCCTTTCCCCTCCAACTAAGCGAAAAGGAGTGGGTACGACAATAGTGCAACGGTTGGGATTTGAACCGTCGACCTTTCGGAATTCAGTCCGCTCCTTAACCGTTGAGCTATTGAGGCTACTTGATTTATTTCTTGCTTAACAGACTTGAACATTTGTTTAAGTGCAAGAAATATTCAAATTAAACTCATTATTTAGTCACGTTCAATTTTTTAATGAAGTTTCGTAACTCCGGAACTCCGGACTTGGAACGCTCAGCATCAAAATCCGACTCCGGAGCTGAAAAATAGTCCGATTTTGAAGCCCTTAGTCCACAGGCTATTTAGATACGTATCTAATTAATCAGGTATTTAATGAATGTTTGGAATCAATACGGCATTAAACGTCGTTGGCATTCAATTAGTTTTATAGTGACACAAGGCTCATTAACTTTGAAACAAAGGTTTCCAATGTCTCGGTTAGTTAGCATGCGCCGAATCGCCGATTCAATTCAATGGAAATCATGTAGGCGGCGGATGTCCGTCCGTCTGTCCGGCATTTTCGCAAGCAAATCACAACGTCTAGACGAGAGATATCGTTTAATTTAACATTGTCATAAATAAAACAAAACATCTGTCTGAATCACCCATCCATACTCCATACTAATATTATAAATGCGAAAGTGTGTCTGTCTGCTGCTAACCTTTCAGGGCCCAACCGTTCAACCGATTTTGACGAAATTTGGTACAGAGATAGCTTGCATCCCGGGGAAGGATATAGGCTACTTTTTATCCCGGAAAATCAAAGAGTTCCCACGGGATTTTTAAAAACCTAATTCCACGCGAACGAAGTCGCGGGCATCAGCTAGTATCTTATAAAGTTCCTTTGACTGTACTGTACCTATGTATTATGCCATGGGAAGTGCCTACACAAACAGCAGAGTGAACTAGAGTGAGGGAACTCTCGGTTTGATGCTGAATTGGCGACATATCAAAATTAAAATTAGGCTATGGTGACGTGAAATCCTCGACGTTTTGTTAGAAGTTCCCTATCGTGAACTGTGCCAACAGTCTCTAAGCCTAGTACACATTGGTCAGACAACGGCGATCGGCAAACGTGTATAGGGACCTATATTATAGCTGCATGCGGCCAGCATTGGACATCGAATGATCTTGGCGCAATTCGCAGACATACCGGTACACGCCGAAGGTTTTGGGTCAATGTGTACTGAAACCATAAAATCCATATCCACATCCACACAAAATGCGAAAGATGACTGCCTGCTACGTTTTCATGGCTTGACTGTTGACAAATCTTGACGAAATTTGGCACGGAGATCCTTGGCTTCCTTGCATCCTGAAGACGGATGGTCGATGTAAGTATGTACCTACATATCTACGATTGGTGAGCCTCCATTAAGATAACTACTTATTATGCCGTTGCAACCATAGGTAGGTACCTACCTAATTACAATCTATTTACTTAGTAAAATATATATTAAGTATATAGATACGTACCTACTTGTACTTACATACAGTTACAAATCTCATTGGTATTCTGCACAAGATTGCATTCAGCAATCGTAATCAATCGCCATCAAATAAGGCGTTCGTTTCCGATGGTTAATAGGGGACGTGTCGTTACGAGCCTTACTGCAGACCATTCTATTCAATGTGAAGGAAGAATTTAATAAACAATACAGTTCAGAGCATCCTTTGTAGGATAGCAAAAAATAAAAATAAAAGGCATAAAGTCACGGCTAGTATCTGACTCCGTCCACGAGGGTTAATTTTTTTACAGTGGACTAAAGACTCTACCACAGTTAATTTTAAAAACGTGAAGTTGCAGACATTGTGGCTAATTTTGTTATACTTATAGGTACAGGTTTAGTTAAGTGATTATGTCCAGCAGAATTACTGAGCCATAGGTAATATTATTATCTAGTAAATTATAAATTAAATTCACGTAGGTAGGTAAGTAAACTGATAATGTGGGAAACACGTAACCGCGAGACAGGACACCTGTCGCCTATATGACTGTCGGATCTAGATTTACTTACGTTGTACGTACTACCTATCTACCTACTCACAAGTTGCAAGTCACAGGCAAAACGTGGGAACCGGTCTGAGCTGTGAGCCTGTGGAAACGTTACGTGATTCCACCGGCTTTTCTCCAATGACGAACTGTTTAGAGATCTCTTTTAATTTCTAAGAAAGTATAACAGCATCATTTATTTGGTTATTATCAAATAACCAAAATATACCAAAGTCCCGGCTATTTGTAATAATAAAGACTTATTAAGTAAGTTACACTGTGTGTTATAAGCTGTGATAGCCTAGCGTTTTCATTAATTAAATATCACTTGCTTTAACGGTGAAGGATTCAACGCATTCTTCATAATGTTCTCAAAGGTGTGTGAAGTCTACCAATCCGCACATGGCCAGCGTGGTAGACTATGGCCAAAACACTTCTCACTCTGAGAGGAGACCCGTGCTCTGTAGTGAGCTGGTGATGGGTTGATCATGATGATGATGAAGAAACACTGGCTATTACAACTAGTGGATTTTGCAACCTAATAATCGTGGTCTTTTCAATGTTGTAATAACAAATTTTGACTGTATTTGTTACATCGATGGTATTTGTACAGTACTAGCACACCTTTAGTTACCACTTTTATAATTCACATCGGCAAAATTCGTTTGCGCAGATAAGTGCAACGGCAACCTAACGCTAACTAAAACCACCAATACAACCACATAGGTTCTATTGGGTAGTATCATTAGCATACCTCAATGAATTATAGTATACATTATAAGTCATTGGTAACCTACCTAACTTAGTTAAAACGTACCTAGTGGTTTTGAGGTAAGTAATTATTTTAAACGGCTGGAAGTAGGGAAGTATTCGTATCCGGTCCATAAACTATAGGTTGTATGTCGATCTATTCTCACGGAATTTCCGTAACTTTTGATAAGTGAGTAGGTAAGTGGGTACCTACATGACATCAGGTGTCGATTGGTTATAATAAATGCAAAGATTGTAAGATACACGCAATTTTAATTTAGAACATTTCTACCTGAACTTTTATTGATTATTCGGTACGAAAGCCTCTTTTACGTACAATTTACACACAACTCTCGTACAGATCGATTCCAAGCGTCGCTGAGAGTCGGCGTAGTGTTCATTCACCCCACGATTCCGACTGGCTTTATTCATAACGAATTGCGTTCATTCTACAGTCTACGTGGGTATTACGCGCAATTAGAAAAGCCTCCGTATTCGTAGTAGCATTTTCCCTGTAGGATTAAATCGTTAAACAAAAGCTAAGAAATAGGTAGTTAGGTACTTACACGTATATATGGCTTGAATAAGTGAGAATTTATTATTTCTTACCACTTGCCAGTCTATTCAAACAAAGATTTTTTGAATCCCGTTACACCACAGTTTTAGTAATAAAATTAAATGGGTAGATACCTTTTTAATTACTAGGTACATAGTAAGGTACTGTTTTTAAAATGATAAAAAGATCTCCTCGACACAGCACCACAGTAAACAATTTTTTATACTAAACTTGTTCGAACATGTCCTGAATCCCGAATCCGATAGTCATTTATTTTTATTTTTGCTCTATTTTAAATAGGCTCAGTCTACACTGTTCCGGCCTCCGGGTCCACGCCGGATTGTGTCCGGTACTATGATCTCTACATACGTTCCGTTGTCATATTATTGTCGTATTGTTTATTAGCTGAGGCCCGCGATTTCGTCCGTCTCGTGAGTCATGAGTGGGTCTTCGGTGGAAGGTCCACCTCGGCGGACGTCACTGGCTGGGTCGCGGTTGATTGCTTCCCGAAACCCAGTCGCCAGGCGACGCGCAGCGCCGCTAGATTTTAGTGGGTAGATATTATGGGCGCCTCTCGGCCGGCGAGTCCCACATTCCTTTCCTCAAGTTGGCTAGCTGGTTGGCTTTTAGGGGGGGATGGGATGGGATTTCCCAGCGATAAAAAACAGGATTTAAGTAGGTACTTGGAGAAAAAAGGTAAGTAATTTAGATGGTTAAGATCCTCAGAAATATTAAGACTGGAACCAGTAAAAGTACAGTTATGTGCCATTTAAAAATCGATTTAGGGCGTTACATCGAGAGCAACAAATTACAGAAAACGTTATACGATATTACAGGGGAAGTGCCAGAACGAATCGATTGTGAATAGGTACGAGTACCTACATGGAAACTTGCCGGTGCGGTGTAGAAAGTGGAAAATCGATTTTAATACCTACTCGATTTGTCTAGCAAAAGTATGGTAGCCGGATTATGTCGTTTTGCAAGAGAGACTACCTACTACTCTGATATGAAATAAAAATGTTATTTTATAAAGACAAGTAGGATTCATAACAATTCATTAAGCCGAAAAGAATGCTTCCATCAGTTTTTCATAACAGTCTTTTGATACCAAACATCGGTTTCAGGAATAATAAATAACTAAGCACTCTGTGGTTATCAATAACTTGTTAAACTTTTTAAAACTTTTAATGAGTTTAATACCAATCTACCTAATAGCGAACTATGATGGAGAGTGGACTGGTGGCACAGCTCACTACAGTGAGGGAACTTCTTACAAAGCGTCAAGGCTTCGTCGCCACTGGGCAGGCGTCAAATGTTAGTACATTTGTTTTCTCTTTGATTTCACGTCACCACAGACTAATATTTGACATATCGCCGAAATAGTGTCAAACCTCCATCCTTATGTCGTCGACATTCCATCTACATGTACGAAACGTTTTGCGTCATCATTCCTCATACGCATGGCTAAGGTATGGATTACTTCCACGATATGTCAATGTGTTTCCTACCAATTACAACCCGGGTATCTTTAACACAAGAGTGAATAGGCATCTTCTAGGTAAACGCGTCCCATCTTAGGCCGCATTATCACTTTCCATTAGGTGTGAGGTTAGGTGTTAGGTCAAGCGTTTGCCTATAATGAATTAAAAAAAATAAAAAAACCCAGAGTTCTCTCACTCTAGTTCACTCTGCTGGCGGTCTCCAGTTCTCTCCATAAATACCTACTAAGCATAAGAACTGCTAGTTACAGCTCTGATACGGGATCTTCAGCAGTTAGTATTTTTTCAAACAGTCATAACCATTCTTGAAAGTCTTTGGTGTTAAATCTATCCAATCACAGGGTTGCTAGAACATCGCAGAAGCTTTGTAATGGTTTGCTGGAAATTGTCATGCCTCTCATCTATGTTAATTTGAGTAAATAAATAAAATTACAATTTTCGCAATACAAAACTAACGGGCCGGAACAATGGTGCCAAACAACAAACAATTCAATCAACTGTTTCCGAAACGGTTAATGAGGTGACTTGATGTTGCCAGTAGGTAATTGCTTTTTTAACATACTTATCTCACGGAGGGTAGTGTTGAAATCACTATAGCTGTCCCTATTGGACAAAAAGTCGTTATAGGTTACCTTTATTGTGATTTATCTGAAGTTAATTGAAGCCTTCATCCTCAGGGTTAGGCTCGAATCCCAAATATTGAGTATCCCGATTAATATGAGCATTCGTGCTTTTTCCAAATTCAATTCTAATATCTCCAGTACATATTCACCCAAAGCGTTCGACGAGCACTGACTGAAGCCTCGAATCTGTCCGTGTACTTGGAATTTGGATGTAAAAAAAAACCTTGCCTATAAGATACGAGTAGGTAGGTATGCCTCATTCATGCTCTGAAAGAGTACCAGATAACATTAAAATATAATAAGATAAGTCTACAGTTTTCAAAGAATGTGAACGTAGGCAAGCAGAGGATAATCCCCAATTTCTTTTGTATTTAGGGAACAGCTCGTAGATTATGATAAAAAAATTGAGAACGACCTCATAAAAGTCATTGACACTGCAAGGTGCAAATGGAACATGGACACAACTATAATTTATTTGACGGTCTTGAATTACTGTTTTATCAACGGTCGATTTCAATAGCTGTGGATGATGTAATTTAAGAACATTTAACAAAAATGTATAATGGGCAATTAAACTGTTCAACTCAATCGCCGAAAATGCGGGTGCCAAATTATTAATGATTAAAAATTTAAGAGGGTTGTTTTTTAATTTGTAAACCCGATTTTTACCAAGTAAGCTAAGTTCTAGGTTAACCTGCTTCCATCTTAGACTGCATCATCACTTACCACCAAGTGAGACTACAGTCCAGGGCAAACTTGCATCTGAATAATTTAAAAAAAAGTAATAGGTACTTAAATTAAGAGAAAAAAACATCCGTTTTCTCCCCCAAGAACTCCTCATTTATTTTGATTTTTGACAAACTGCAAGCGTCTGCGATTTCTGATTTCTGATCTGCGAGTTTAATTACAGATGTGTGATAACTTTTCATTCAAAATAAGTCTTCGTTGGTAATATAGGGTCTACTAATCTACTTTCGACTTGATCAAGTTCACCGCCTCTGTGCTATTAACATTTAGCCAGTCAGTTCCGATGGTTTTTGTTGTACTTTTTATCGAAGCCAAGGCGTCTGCTCTACTTTTAGAGCAAAAAGTAAATGTACAGTCATTATGGCAGTACGTACCTTATATAGTGTAAAGATTTTTCTCGCTTTTTCTTTTAAATGTACCTTTAGAGGAATTATTAACAGCCAGCCCTTAATCGGACTAAGCGTGGTCAACATTGACTTATTACAAAAACATGTGATCAATGAAAAAGATGCAGCTTGTATAAGAATCTAGAAAACACTCACAAAATAGATCAAATTCTCGATCTCCAATAAGATTTCCTTCTACGAAATATCCGAGTTTTGTTTTCTTTATTAACAAAAATAAGGTGGGAGAGATGGGAAGCTTCTAATAGAAATAGGACCGATATCGCATTCCTGGGACGCTAAAGGAAGCACCCTGGTATTTAACACGACTTTGGCTTCTGTCCAAAGGAATTCTTACATTGTCCTTCACATAAACGAGACAGGATGTCAACTTTCAGAGCACGTTGCAAAAAGATTTTTATTTATTTTTACGCATAATAGTTTTTGATTTATCGTGTAAAATGACGAAAAAATGCGACTGTAATAAGGGACTCTTGGTGCGAGAGTCTGACTCGCGCTTGGGCGGTTTTTTTTTAATTTACATTTTTTAATTTTCAATTCAACCTGCTGGCAAGTCATAATGCAGCCTAAGATAGAGCGCGCTTGTCTCGTTTTGACTGAAGCTTAAGTCTGAGCAAAGTCAAAGAACAATATATTATGTATATAGATCTTGACTTAGGATGTTTAAGCTTTACTCTTTATCAAAACACACAAAATATCGAAAACACTTTGTGCATAAATACCTACAATCAGCAAGTTGTAACTTACATACAAAGTAGATTTCCGAGCTTTCTACACGACTAAACTTCGATTACCTAAGTTACCTTACACGTTCGCACCATGTTCCTGTTTACACTTCAATTCCTAACCTGTAACTAAACCGGTTAATGGTATCAAGTTACTTGTGCAAGTTGAGATGAGAGGATCTTATCTTTCTTTATCAATATTTCTGTGTCTGATTCCTTCATACTCCTAGATCCACGATGTAGATACTTTCCACAAGATTGCCTAAAAAAGGAGTGTAACGTTTTCAAGCTTTATGTACCTATGTGAGTTTCTTTATTCCACCATAACTTCTAAGTTACGTTCTCACCTGAGCAGATTTGGATGTATGCGGAACCGTTTGAATTCTTACATCATCCCGAGTGACACTAATTTTTACATTATTTTGATAATATTTTTTTTGGAAAAAAAACAATATGGCAGCTGCGCCGTTTTCAAATGTAAAAAAGTCCTTCTACCTATTTCATGTTTGGGGTTCCGTATGTCAAGGGAAAAAAGGAACCCTTATAAAATCTGTTTGTAGAAGAAATAAGTGCTGAGCTAGCTGTACTTAATTTAAGAACCTACAGGAAAATAACTTCAAATACCAACAAATCATGATGATAATTGGATTACCTTTCTCTTTTGTACGATCTACCTTCGTATTAAAAAGATAAAAAAACTGTTCGTGGAAATAGAAGGAACGTAGGTAATTAATGTTTTTTTGCCGCTCATCGCTCACCGCTGCCGCCTGCCATACAATATACAACGGATTGATAAGTACCCAGTGCACCGTGAATACACGAACACTTAGCTTCCTCTATAAATATACAATATAGTATACTTATTATAAAGACTTGAATAAAACTCTCGATTTAATGGTCGTTTTTGTTCTCTTTTCTATAAGAGCTTCAGACAAAAGATAATGAACCATAAGTATCAAGTCATTAATGTAAATGCCAATGTTTTGGTTTTACACTATAAGTATAGCTACCTTAAATATGCCTCACAAACTTTGTCTAAAGTGTTACAATGTACATCATCGGTTTATATGCATAAGTGTGTAAAATTTAAGTATTTCATGTAGTACAACTAGTATCGTCTGGGACTATAGCACCAATTTGGAAAGGAATGTAACTGAGAAGAGCCAGCATTTTGGTACCATATAAAATTGGTAAACTGGCTAAGACGGGAACGACGGCACAAAAAACATCGGTATCTAGAATGGTATGTCATAGAGAATGTTAGAAGGTGACGGGAAGTAGCTGGATTAGGAAGGCTGAGGACCAGATGTGGTTTCGCTCTTTGGGGAAGGCCTGTGTTCAATAGTTAACGGGGTTGATATTATACTAAAGATGGCATGACCTCAGAATACAGATGACATAATAGGATACTGAATAGGCAATACATACGTGTCCGACAACCTGCACGAACGAGGAGCTACACGAGGCTCCGACCGAGCTATCGCGGTTGCGGCTTTTTGGGCTGCCCGTGTTTGAGGTGACCATCGCGTCGACTCGAGAAGAAGAAGCCAATACATATACAAAATTATGCCACATGGAATGGATGTAGCTAAGTAGATACAGCTAGGTAGAGATCAATTTCAAATGAAAGGGGAAGCTATTTTTTATCATGTGATTATAAACAAGACAGGACAGAACAAGAAACTGGACTTCGGTAAGAGTTTGAAAATTTTCAAGGAATAGAAATATTCCTTATAGAGAACATGGAGTTTCTATTTCTATTCGAGGTATCGACATAGTATCATTACAAAGTGAATAACCAATTCCGATACCAATAGATAATCTTTGGCGAATCTTGATTTAACGCGTAAACAAAAACAGAGTTCACAGCTGGACCTTGGTAGTACAGTTGGTGGTAGAGTTTTAGAGTAAGTAAGTACTTATGTTAAGAAACGAAGGATACCATTGAGTTTTCTGTTTCAGTTTGAGGCACCGGAAAGGAAAGGCAGGAAATAAACTTTGGTTAAATGCAATATCTCAGTGACTAAGCGCATTTGCAATAACTTAAGTTAACTCGCACCTCACATTCAAACCCAAAAAGGGTACTTATTTTCAAAAATATGGTTACTCTAACGTTATTACAGCTGGTCATGGTAATTACACATATGGCCACCCACTCAAAACCACATGGCAGCTGATTACTTGGAAGCACAATGGGGTTATTATTATTGTTTTCGTCGAGCCGTCGCGAAATGCTGTGGCACTTATTGTTATCTAAGTCATATTTGGTGTATAAATGATGAAATTCTCAAAATTTTTATTTTAAATGTCGCACGAGATGACGCTTTGTGCTATTCTTTATTTTTTTACATAATCTTACTGTCAAAACTAAAGTTGAAACTGGACAGTCTTAGAAAAGAAGGGAAGCAAAAGGATGGTTTGTTGGGAATAGTTTGTAAATGATATGACAAGATAGTGTGCAGAGTGTAGACTGCAGAGATGAAGGTAGGCAGAAATAAATTGTGACATATTGTTATTTTTTATGAATTGAAAAGAGAAGCTGTTGAGTTTCCTACCGGGTCTTCTCAGATGAATCCACTTTAGGAATCGGTGATAGTATGTCCCACACGAGTTGCCCTATATAAGTCCCGCTAATTGCTAGTACGCGTGGCCGCCATTTTTGTGACGTCAGCAATAGACTGAAGTTTCGAGCTGATGGTATATTTTTATTCCGGGTGACGTCAAAATGCGTCATTTCGATGGTAATGAGACATGGTTCGTTTATTATTATATTCGGTTATTTATTTGAATTTTTATGTGAGGCCATGACGTGACCTATTGCTCGGGGAGAATGCGCACCTGGTGCAGTTCCTCCATTTTCCAACTTTTGTGACGAATAGACTCAGGGCGGCGCTAAAAACATTTGTAGGTAACTAAAATATAGCCTGTTTTTGTGGTCTTAGAAATTTTAGTTAGGTATTGCAGGAATAGACTACTACAGGTTCTTAGGTAGGATTTAATAACACTTGGAAGGTCTCTTACGCAAATGCTTTTGCTTGTTTATGATTTTAAGGGAAATAACGAAACCTTTGCCCAGATGCTTGAAACTGATAAACATTCAAATTAGGGATGTATAATTCACGAGTTCGTATTAATTTTACGTCTAAAAGCAGACGTAGGTAAGGTCGTTTCTACTTAAATCGTAATTAAATTAACACATTAATATGCTAACGAGCACCGAGCCAGTAATTATGCGTAATTAATGAAGAAGCTTTTGTTTAAATATTCATATTTTTCCGTATTGTTTGATGTTTACTGACATCAGTGGAAGAAAAATCTTTTCGGACGCAGAAAAATGTAAATTGAGTTTATAAATACATATTTGCACTTTGTGAATATTCATACTTTTGTCTCAGTTTATGAAAAATCCTACAATAATACACGGGCCATATAGCCTAAGTTTATACTTTATAGAAATACATTAACTATAAGTAGGTACCAATTTGCATTTTTGGTTTAGGTTCTTTAAAATAAATAATACGGTAGACATTGAGGCTAATTCCGTTGTACACAATCTCTAAACTAAACTAAAATAGCTCGTCTGAATCTATTGCTATCCCTTTCATAATGTTGCTTGCGGAAAAGGATAGAACTTAATTTAGACCTGTTCATTTAGTTTAGTTTAGAGATTGTGTACAAGAGAATTGGCCCCAATATCTACCTATTGTAGATTCACTCGCACTTATGTGTTCATATTCTTAAAACATTGGCATTTTGCACTAATAGAATATGCGTTTAAAAGACTTTATTTTTTTTCTCAAAAAATGGGAGTCACCAACGATAGTGTAATAGATTATAAGGTCTTTATTTATCTTTATTTTCTAGGAATATTCCCACTATTTCATACGCTAACAGAAATATTCGCACGTTGTCTCTTTATATTAAGGTATAGGTACATTTTATACCTATTTTTTGTTCTACATATAACATAAGGGGTTATAATTTAGGCTACATAGAAGCATGAACCGTGCTCATTTATACCATGCCATACCATTAAAGAACGGGTCACATGCCGAGCTCACAAGTATCTATTAAAATCTTACGCGTGCTGCCTCCACTCAGGACTGCGCCACATATAAAGGCTGCGCTCCTTTCTTTTTACTACGACTTAGTACTGCTGTGGTTATATGATATGCGATGTTTTATAAGTTCTACCTTGAGTAGAAGAAAAAATAATTAAAAACCACGTCGTCTGGTTAGCAATATCTTTTTTCAAAGAATAATTTGGAAGAGTCATGTCTTCTATTTGGTCGCTTCTAAAATGCTTGAGGAGTTAGAACTTTCTTTTGTTAGTACCAGTGATAGTACAGTATTATACCAAGTACTTATCAAGGTGCTCCTACCTATAATTTAAAATAGTAAACTATATTATGTTCAATGGCTAAAGCTTCCCCTAAAAAAATTACTGCACGGTGCAGACCGATTTTTTGTTTGTTTGAGGAGGAGGATAATCCTCATGGATGCCTCAGACATGCCCGGCTCCAAATGAAGATGTTGCCCAACGCCCTACGGACTTAAAAATCTCCTCCCCTCCTCCGCTCTATCTTAGGTAACACCTTTGCATTTCATCTAAACGAAGGCTGTCTTTAGGCTGTATCTTATTTCTGACTATCCCCATTCGTCCCTAACTTCGTTGTCCAGTCTGCCCACACCATAAAAGCTTTCCGTTAGAAAATCAAGAATTGTTAATAAACATTCCATTATGTGTCCACGGGGCACAATAACAGTATTGTGGGTGGAATAAAGCCTACGCCACATCTGTCGATGGCGCTGGCTGGCAGTTTCAAGGCTTTTGTACCGTCTTGTATTGTTCGCTTTACCTTTGAACTTATGGTTTATTAGGTCAGTTAATCAATACCTGCAAGTACTTAAGTACAAATGGTATATATCTATATGTAAAAGGAAAAGCTGACTGACTGACTGATCTATCAACCCACAGCTCAAACTACTGGATAGCTGTCATGACGTAGGCATCCGCTGAGAAAGTATTTTTGAAAATTCAATCTCTGAGGGGTATAACAGGGGGTGTAGTCCACACGGACGAACTCGCGAGCATAAGATAGTAGCAGAATATGAATAATATGAATAGGTCTAAATCTATCTTTGTAACAAATAGGACCGGAAGACTTATCGAAAGTGTGGCCGATATTTTCGTCACTAATCCTTATAATGAATAGGGGTTCACTCTATTCACTTTTATAGGGAGTTCCACGCTTCAAGGTTACAAGGTCTTAGTTTTAGTAAAAAATACATAGGTATAAAAAAAATCTTGGGAACCCAATGTCGGTCACAGATCCGAGCTATGCTACTGTTTAATTCGGTTTTTTTTTTACCTAAACTCTACCAAATCGCGGGTTTATATTAAAAGCTGATATGTAACGTTTGCATTATTACGGATGCAGGAATTGATAGATTAGTGGGCTATGGGAAACTACGGCAGGTAAAGCAAGAATCCAGATAAATGCTTCTCACGTTATGCATAGGTGTGATTTGAAACAGCAATGGCGTGCTATGGCCTATGGTTACCGTTTTGTTTGCAAGTACACAATAGTTTTCACCTTGTTACGCGGAAATCAATAATAAATAATAATATATGCAGATAGTTGTATACAATGGCTAGTAGCACAAAACTACTAGTAGGTACTTAATTATGATTTAGATAGGATTTAAAATAGAGCCTCCTTTATGAAAGATAAAGAAATCTACGTGGCTCGTGGCGTAGGGTGCGGGATTTGGGTGAGTGACAGTGAGTTGAACTCCTTGATTTTTATTTTTCACATCACCTGTATCCCTCGCGGAACCTACCTGACCTCACAAGCCATTTCAGTGAAACGGTACCTATACCTCTAGTCAACTGTATAACAGTTCTTAAAATAGGTATGATAAGCACTACTGTTCAAATAGGAGTAACTATGAAGGATATTTAGCAAATGAGGAATTAGTTTTTTTTTTAAATCGAGGGTACAAAAGCATTTTGTACTTACTTAATTACATAGAAAAAGTAGCTTAACATAACTTCATAGTATTATGTAAAGGCATAAGGCATCAGTGAATTTTTGTTGAGGGAATTCGATGAAAATGTAACACATAAA
This sequence comes from Maniola hyperantus, assembly GCF_902806685.2. Lineage (NCBI taxonomy): Eukaryota > Metazoa > Arthropoda > Insecta > Lepidoptera > Nymphalidae > Maniola > Maniola hyperantus. The sequence continues at coordinate 3,983,172 of NC_048542.1, forward strand.
AACTAGCTAATTTAAAACGTAGCTAATTTAAAACGTAGCTCTATGCTGATTGCCAATCTTCAGCTAATAAGCATTCGCTTTTTCCTGAGATGTATCTGTCATTAGTTCATTACATACAACAAAGACTTTCTAATCCATTATATTGCACAGGTACCTATCTATCTATATCTATCTATAGATAGATATACCTAGGTACCGACTACCGTACAAGTGGCCTACTTTTTGCACAAATCATCACAGTGTTGTTTATTATTGTATACCTATATCGGCATGCGGAAGGCGTATATTCTCTCTGGTAAATATTCCATGACGAAGGCTCTAATCTGTTGTATCTAGGCCCAAAAAGGCTAGAACCCGGAGCCTTAAACCCAGTAAAAAAATCTGTTGTATCCATATTATCTGTCATATAATTCATTTCATAACCAAAGTTCTTCCCTTGGATAAATAATTTCTTCCCAATTTCAACCGGGATTTTTACAAAGATTCATTGTCACCACAGAACCGTCACATTTCTTCATTTCTTAATAAGTAGTTCTTAACCTACCTATTTTGTGAATTTTTGTGCTGTCTATACTCTATATTATGTAACAGATGACGCCCGCGACTTCGTCCGCGTGGATTTAGGTTTTCATAATCCCGTGGGAACTCTTTGGTTTTCCGGAATAAAAAGTAGCCTATGTCCTTCCCCGGTATGCAGGCTATATTTTCTGTACCATCGCTCAAATTTTTTCAAAATCAAATTTCGTCAAAATCGGTTGAACGGATGGGCCACGGCTAGTCAAAGGCTAGCAGACAGACAGACACACTTTCGCATTTATAATATTAGTATGGATATGGATAAAGGTGAACGCACACTTATCCGAGCCGAACGCGTCGAACTAGTCGAACGAAACGAATTTTGGAATTCTGTATATGAAATCTCATGAAACCTCGCATACTTCTCCGCGTCGAATCGTCCGAATCTGCAAGAACCTCAGAAATCCTAGACGAATTCGGATGACGTCATCAGATTCGGCGCGGTTTATGCGGTTGACTCGACCGATGCGCTCGCATTCTATCAGTTGCGTACGACAGAGCAACGCGCGAGTACTATTTCTTCATTGTTTAAAAAATGGGTGATTCTAATTTGAGTCGATTCTTTCAGCGCGGTCGATTCTTCTGGTGCGGATATGTGTGCGAGGCCTCCTTGACTTATATTCGTTCGACGCGTTCGGCTCGGATAAGTGTGTGTTCACCTTAATATGGAATATGGAAGACATGGTAGGTGGGCACTGGACAGTTCATGCAGTTATTTATTATTTACACACCGCAGCGAAATTTATAATCAACATGTCGAAATCGATCGGTATCTTGGATATTCCGGATTTTTGCACCTGTTTCGGAGCGGCATAATTGGTGCTAAGATTACATCATCCGCTTGGAATAAATTACTTATCAATACCTATAAAGGTACGGCTATCGGGATTCGGCAAATGCTGACTCAATATAGTTACTACATTCGGTCTAGTGCTTTGCGGAACGATACAATTGACACGATACTTTGCCGAATCTCGATAGTGGCCAGCATCAGTTTTCCCCTCCAATTATAATAGTCAGTCAAGAGTGAATAGGTATCTTCGAGGCAAGCGCGCTCCATCTTAGGCTGCATCAGCACTTACTACCTGATTGCAGCCAAGCGCTAGTCTATAAATTAAAAAAAGTGGCCAAACTATAAGTATCCTACTTGATACAACAAATCGAAAGCAAAAGAAGAAAAAGAAGAATCTAAACATTTTATGCCAGCATATAAAAACATACCAGAAGTGAAGTTAAATATAAACCACGACATACAGCGGCTTATCGAGAGTTTGCCTTTCATAATAACCTTACTGCAATATTAACTTGATTAGGGCACAATTGCTATTGAAACCACTCAATCAGAAATGCGACCTAAACACAAAAGCATTTAATAGTCGAATGAGTCTAGCGTCGGAACTAGACTGGCTTTAAAACGATCAACCACCCGAATTTATACTTTTCGACACAAGATGTTGACGCAACCAATCACGTGACTTCTGTCAGAGATAATAAATTATAAGTGCGATAACACACAATACTTATTTATTGCTTCAAGTTGGTATAAAAGTGTCGCCAGATTAGTAAGCTATGGCAGAGATAATATATTAATATATAATATATTAATATATTATCTCTGGCTATGGTACGCGTAGGTAAACTCTAAAAATTATAAAGAGTCAGAGTACAGTGTCGGAAGCTATTTCTCACTGAGCATCCGTCCTCCACAGTTGGTTGAGCACAGACTGGATGTTGCAGTGCAAAGGGACGCCGTGCCCTTGTCACGCTTGCATACCAGATTACATTGAAGATTACGATGAACATCACAACAATAACTACCTAGCTCAGTTCAGTTGGCTCAACGACTTAAAATGGTTCATAGCCCCCGCAAACAAGATAACTAAATAAGCTAGCAAGATAGCTAGTTTAAATTATTCCAGTATGTTTAAAAGTCCAGCGCTGTATAGCTGCCCAGACCAAACTTCATAGCTACTCACTCTAGGTAAACTTAACAAAGAGCATAAAAGTTTTGATTCCAGTACAAAAAAGCCGGCCAAGTGCGAATCAGACTCGCGCACTGAGGGTTCCGTACTACAATCGTATTTTATCGACATTTTGCACGATAAATCAAAAACTACTTAGGTACTAAGATCTCGTTCAAACCAATTTTCGGCGGAAGTTTGCATGATAATGTACATCATATACAGGGTTACAGGAAAAGAGGACACGATCCCGTTAGGGGGTTATAGTACAGGACATTAGCTATCAAACGACCCCTAAAGTGCTTATGCGAAAGTGTATCGTTTTCGAGTTATTCATTTTTTTATTTTTTTTAGGTAAAGGGGTAAACACCCCTTTACCTAAAAAAAATAAAAAAATGAAATACATTCGACTACACACGTGAGTAAGCCGGGACAGATAGTATTTATAATGAAATACATTGTTTCTTTTTTTTACTAATTTTTAAAGAGGCAAACACCCCTTTACCTAAAAAAAATAAAAAAATGAATAACTCGAAAACGATACACTTTTGCATAAGCACTTTAGGGGTCGTTTGATAGCTAATGTCCTGTTCTATAACCCCTTAACGGGATCGTGTCCTATTTTCCTGTAACCCTGTATATTTTTAGTTTTATCATTCTCTTATTTTAGAAGTTACAAGGGGGGGGGGGGGGGGGGCTCACATTTTACCACTTTGGAAGTGTCTCTCGCGCAAACTATTCAGTTTAGAAAAAAATTATATTAGAAACCTCAATATCATTTTTGAAGACCTATCCAAAGATATACCCCACACGTATGGGTTTGAGGAAAAAAAATTGAGTATAGGGAACCCCCAAAATTTATTGTTTTTTTTGTGTGAAAATCTTACTGTGGTTCACAGAGGTTACCAAGTTTCAACAGTATAGTTTCGGAAATAAGTGGCTGTGACATACGGACGGACAGAAACCAGCTAAGTTGCCTATCTGGCAATAATAAATGTTAAGTAACTTTAATTTTCAAACACCTATTTCCTCCCTTAGGGGTCGAATTTTGGTAGATCTTAGATTAATGATTAATCTCCGCTGCACAATTCGATGTAGACTGTAAACCACCCAACAGCAGATGTGTGTAATTTTAAAATACTTTATTGTTTTCTTTGGATAGTAATGCTCTTTTGTTGACTCTTTTGCCTGACGGACCCCTCGACCTGTGGCCCTACCGCGGTTGTTTGACAGCTACAATGTCACGATCGCAATCATCTCTGATTGGTTAATGCTCGCACACTATTGGCCACAATGCATTGTTGCTCATTGTTGCAACAAGAATCGCACAAATTCAGCCAATCAGAACAATTGAGATTGTAATAATGATTGATGCAGGTTTTAGACAATCGCCCCGCAGATGTCGTGTGTCAAAGGCAGCTTTGTCAGCTTATTTATAGCATGCGGCGCGTTGCAACTCCTCCGTAATGTGCGAGCAGCATTAAATTAAGTTTTTAATGCGTTAACCTAGTTAGTAGATAGGTAGACATTTATTACATGCTATGAGTCTTGTATTGTAAGTATGCATTGTAAATCGGTGAGTTTCAAGATCATTCAGTTGAACGCATGAATGGAACGAAGCCGGTTCGAACCGGTTTATAAAAATCAATTAAACGAAGGTACTCTTTACCGGTGAATGGATAGTGGTTCTTAGCAGATGCTTCGTAATCCCCCTAGTTATTTACATAAGTTCAAAACGGTTTAAAAAATGTTGACGAAATTGTTTACAATTGAATACATATTATATACTTCTTGTAAAACGTTAATATCAAAGTTTCATTTTTTTTCCAAATTTATTAAAAGAATTTGGTCAGTTTTAGAACAGACCGTTCGTTATTATTACTCGTTAAAATATGAAAATGGAAACTTGGTACCTACTTGAAAACTGCAATACAGTTTTTAGTAGTTTTTCGATCGACACACATCAAGTTCGTTTGCATTATTCAACAATACGCAAAAATTAATTAAGAGCGGGTTCAAAGAGAAAATGCCAGTTTTAAATTTGCATTTTACAGTAGGTAGTACATCAAGTTTTAAGAAGAATTTAGATCATACTTTAGAGTTAAGGTGGTTTGATACATCCGGCCGCGAAAATTCAAATATTAGTTAGTTTTTCGAAAATAGTAGACTAATCATACATCGAAAGCTTATGGTAATGAGTTTTGCGGGCATAACACTTATGCATCTACATGTTTTTCCATAAAAACTTTGGTCAAAAATACTCATTTACTTCGTATTTGTTCCTGAAAGATAATTTTCTGAATTTTCCCAGATTTGCACAAATATGAAGTAAATGAGTATTTTTGACCAAAGTTTTTATGAAAACACATGTAGATGCATAAAGTTATGCCCGTAAAACTCATTACCCTTCGATGTATGATTAGTCTACTATTTCCGAAAAACTAACTAAAATTTGAATTTTCGCGGCTGGATGTATCAAATAAATAGCATGGCGCTTCGTCTCGCGTTAGCTGATATGACTCTATCATCAACTTACATTAAACATTGAAACTTAGAATAAACATTGGAAGGAGCAAATACGATAAAAATATCTCGCGCCTGATTTACGAGGACTCCTAAATAAACAACGTAGGAGTTAATACTGCGACGGTCTTAGAATAGGTGTGCCATTAGTTCTAGAGTTTTGGGATAAGTACCTACCGTTTTATTTATCTAGAAAATAAAACAATCAGAATTTTATTCTTTCTATTCTAAGCTAACATACTGCTTGAATGGAAGCCCACGTTCCAGCGTTGGAAAACCCCACTAGGTGGACGAACCTCAAGTGAATTTCCGGGAGTCGCTGCACAAGAATGTCGCAGCGATCTTTACCTATATCTTCAAAAAATAGCTTATAATAATTTCAACCCCCCATTTAACCCACTTAGGGATGGAATTTCGAAAAATCCTTTCTTAGTATGTACCTACTTTTTATATATAAGTCAGTCAGTCAGTCAGTCAGATCAATAGCGGACGTCTATGTATTACAACGACGACGATTCTAACCGCGCTTCTTATTAATGCTTAGATTAAAAACCCCAGGTAAGAGAGAAGCACAAAGAAATACTAAGAGATAAAAAATACTAAGACATAGAAATAAGAAATTAGCTTTGCCAACGTTAGGGCCAATGCTAATTTCCCGAACCACACGTTGGGCGAACAGTGTTGGGGCCAACGTGTGGAGCCGGCGTTAAAAATTACGCTACGTACAAAATGAATTCGAAAGTATCTAGAGATGCTTTACCTAAAATAGAATTGGGAATCATGATTTGTTCACTTAATGGTAACCCTATCATAGTGGGACGGATTTCAAAATAGTGCTTAAGTTTTATTGCTAACACAGAAGTGCATTTTATGGTGGAAACCAGAAAGGGCGTTGACACCACAATCGCTAACGATATCTACAGATAGACAAGTCATAATTTTAGAACAACGAATGAAATTTGCATTCTAAATTAATCAGCGACCGCTTATTTATGCTTATTGATATTGTATGAATTTACATAAAACGATGATAAAACATAATTTCGATATGATTCGTAGAGTAGGTAAGGAAAGCCTTGCAATAAACGACAATTTGTTGGGATTGTTGGGAATAACATAACGCAAATTTGGGCAAAATTAGGAATTTAATACAAAATGCACTACAACCAGTCATAACATAAAACTTCGGATGTGTCATGTGATGCAGCTATCGATGATGTACACTCACGGGTTTTTTTATTACAAGTTAATCCTAGACTGCATTCTCATCTGGTGATAAGTGATAATGCAGTCTAAGATGAAAGGGTATGGCAATTTTTATTAAACCCATGCCCTTTTGGTTTCTACACGGCATCGTACCTATTATTAACTTTTGAGACACTTCATGCAGTGTGTAAGTGCAAAATAATGGAGGTAGACACACGAAATGACTGAGAGTAACTATGAACTAAAATAGTTACAACTAATATAAATAGGGATTTAACTAAGATGATTTTTTAATCCATAAGTGTTTGAAGACCAAAATCTGCGAAAAGTGCGTGTGCCAGTGATGACAGAATAAGTATTATGGATCCGAGACATGGTCTCTAATATGGGCCTCATAAGAAATCTCAGAATCACTCAGCGGGTATAGAGAGAGATATGCTTGGAATTTCTCTACCTGATCAAATCAGAAGTGAAGAGACCCCTGAGAACCAGAGTCACCGACATAGCTCAGCGGGTTGCGAAGCTGAAGTGGCAATGGACAGCGACACATAGTTCGAAAAACCTATAAAAGCTGGCGTCCCAAGGTGTTGGAATGACAACCTCGCAACGGAAAGCGCAGGGTTGAAAGACCCCCTACAAGTGGACAGACGACATCAAACGAGTCGCAGAAATTCAGGCTGTGCAAGATCGTGACGTATGGAAGTCCCTACACGAGATCTATGTATGTCTATCGGTTGACGATGGTGATGACGAATTTCTAAAAGTAGTAATAGGAGAGGTACTTACCAAATATTTTTTTATGGTCAAAGAAAGCAGATAATAATATGATCTGTCAAAGTTGACTGCATTATGTGTCGCTGTGACTACGTGACTTTTTCGTAATTCCAACTTCCAATGTCGTCGACAAACGGTACGTGTATGTCAAGCCCATGTTGTTGTTGTTTTGTTTGTGTGTATAAAGCTTAATATGCAAGAAATTCAGTTCAACAAACTGGGTCACGAACTAACACGCGTTTACCAGCTTTGACGGAATTCACAATAGGATGATGTTGACCAATATCTTTCAAGAGCTACTACTTAAAACATCAGCATCATTATCAACCCATCGACTACAGAGCACGGGTCTCCTCTCAGAATGAGAAGGGTTTTGGCCATAGTCTACCACGCTGGCCAAGTGCGAATTGGCAGACTTCACACACCTTTAAGAACATTATGTAGAACTCGCAGGCATGCAGATGTCCTCACGATGATTTCCTAACTGTCAAAGCAAATGATATTTAATTAGGTACGTAAAATGCACATGGCTCCGAAAAGTTAAGAGGTGCGTGCCCGGGATCCTAAGCGGAGGTCGGGGCGGGCGTTCGATCGAAAGAAATACAAAGAACGCCTTATACCTACCGTATACCACGTTCCGAAAGAAAAAAATTTAGAGAGAGTAGGTGCTCAATCATTCGATGGTGTTGACACACTTGATTTTATAATTGTTTAATATCTTGTTTAAATATTACAATCATACATCGACATAGGAATACATCAAGTACTTCCAGCAATCATATTAAGTACAATAAACAAAACAATCGATGTCATCATAATGTGTTCTTGTCATCTAACGGAATCGAGTTTAACATTCGCGATCGTTGCGTCCACGCTGCGTATTGCGGCATTCTGACAACATGATAAGTATGGAATTTAAATCAGCAACGTTTGTGGTTGCTAAATCTTTAGATAATGATCTGTTTTTCATATTAAATTAATTAAATGTTCAATCCCGCTTATATTCCAAACCCTGTTTATAACATGAGGAATAGGAGTAGGTGGGAGGAACGAACTAAAACTTACCTACTTCAGGTCCGAACTGAAGAAGCAAAGGACGTTACATGGGTCAGTGAAAGGTGTGAGGAGACTTTTGCCAAAAAGGACATCGAACCAATGAATTCTATGTATACTACTAAGTACATAAGTAAGACTGAGTATACATAGAAGTCATTGCTTCGAACTTAGAGAGAGACGTGGAAACTGCAAAAATTGTGTATTTTGCCTATTTCCACAGTATTATGTCTTACGGAGTCTTGCTGTGGGGTAAAGCGGCAGATATTGGGAAAATATTCGTATTACAAAAAAGGGCAATACGTGCAATTTATAATTTAAAACCGCGCGATTCCCTACGAGAGATATTTAAGGAAATAGGTATTCTTACAGTAGCTTCCCAATATATTTACAATAATATAATTTTTGTACGACAAAACATTCACAGCACACACAAAAAAATCAGTGATCTCCATGATAGGCAAACTAGAAACAAAAATAAGCTAGCTACTCCTGCGCTCCGCCTCTGGAAGGTGCGAAAGTCATTTGTGGGAATGAGTGTAATATTTTATAATAAAATTCCACAAGCAATTTTAGACTTGCCTTTACACAAGTTTAAAAAATGTGTTAAAAGTATGCTCCTAAAAAAAGCATATTATACAGTCGCAGACTATGTAAACGATAAAAAAGCTTGGATTTGACTCGCTCCAGCAATGCACGGGGCTGCAATGGCTTGTATAGTACGGTATAATAACATTGTAAATTGAAAAATTAAAAAGAGCATCCGCCGAGTTTCTTGCTGGTTCTTCTCGGTAGGAACGGCATTCCGAACCAGTGGTAAATTAAACCTGACTATTCATAAGCACTTTTAAAAAGTTTACATGAATAAAAAAACATTCTATTCTATTCTATTCTATTCTATATTAAAGAAAGAAATAAATATTACAATCTCGGTTTTGCAGAGGCGTTTGTTCAAATGCATTAAATAAAAAATATGCATTCAATGCTGTACAGAGACTATGTGCTGTACCAATAACCCACGGGTTCCATTGTCTGTCTATCTTTGAAAAAGTAGTGCCATTCCAGTGTCTCAAGTCAATACTAAGAATAGTTACTAAATTAACGGGATCACGTTGTGCTTTCTAGTGAATACAAAATGGCTTTTACAATCTTCTTCAGTTCATTGTGGAAAACATGTGGACAGAAGTGATATCCTAAAGTGAAAGTTATTAAAGAAAAAACCGGCCAAGTGCGAGTCAGGCTCGCGCAACGAGAGTTCCGTAATACAGTCGTATTTTTTTGTCATTTTGCACGATAACGCAAAAACTATGATGTATAAAAATAAATAAAAATTTGTTTTAGAATGCACAGGTAAAGACCTTTCATATGATACCCCACTTGATATAGTTATCTTACTTCGAAATTTGAAAATACTAATTATTAGTTCATAAGCACAATTTAATTTTTGTGTGTGATGTTACCACAAATTCACGGTTTTCATTCATTTCATTTTTCCCCGAATGTCTGCTATAAGACCTACCTACCTGCCAAATTTCATGATTCTAGGTCAACGGGAAGTACCCTGTTGGTTTCTTGACAGACCGACAGACCACAAAGTGATCCTATAAGGGTTCCGTTTTTCCTTTTGAGGTACGGAACCCTAAAAAACTGTCAATCATCACGACTACACAGTCCTTATTGTTTGATTTATGTAATCTTGAATACCAATTACTTACCAGTTACGTAGATATAAGCATATGTAACGATTTATTTATTTAGGATGATAAGCAAAAGTTTCTCTAAATTATAATTTCTAGTTACGCATTAGTTTGCGCTAAAGTAGGTACAATATACCACCGAAAGGAATCTTTGAGCTATTGAGGCTCCTAAACTATTAGATTGTATAAAAATATGTAATCCGTACCCGGTACCAATATTATAAATGCGAAAGTGTGTTTGTCTATCTGTCTGCTAGCTTTTCATGGCCCATATTTTGAACCAATTTTGAGAAAATTTTGTGACTGCAGAGATAGCTTTTTGTCCCATTTGTCCCAAAGAAGAAAGAAGTCTGAAAAAGTTCCCACGGGATTTTCAAAACCTAAACCCACCTGGACAAAGTGGTGGGCATCATCTACATATTCGGTAGGTATAGAGGTAGCTTGCAGCCCAGGGATGGGCGTAGGCTATTTTCCATCCCAGAAAAAGTTACCACGGGGTTTTAAAACCCTAAATAAACGCGGACATCACCTAGTAATAAATATGCCTTTAAGGCTACCGAAATCCAGAACGTTCGATGTCCTTGTACCGGTTGGCAATTTTACAAATGGCCATCCAGACTCCCAGTAGCAAGGGTGTCGGCTGACGAAAACGGGCCAAGGTCGCGAACAGAATGCCACGCACCCTCTCAAACTGGGTCAGATAGATACAAAATATTCGTCGAGGTACGATAAAGAAGCAAGGCTATATATAGGGTTATTCAATGGACGGATAAAGATATTCCACTAATGAAAATTATACCTGTTAAGGCTTAGAATTACAGGTATACGTCATGATCTCTTAAATTGGTTGTAGAAGAGGTCGAACGCTATAAAATGATCTCTACTATGCCTTCGTTTCAAATAATCGTTTTATGATTTTCAGAAAAATGCGGATTGGTAGTTACCTACCTAGTAGGTAAGTACTTAGATAAGTTCAACTGTAGAGCCTAGTTTAAATTAAAGCAGTGGTTGAGCAACGTTCTTTGTCATTGAAATGAGGGTAACAAAACATTGACGTCCTTGAACAGAACTAGGGTAAGTATCTATTAAGTAATACAAGATACAAGAGATGCCTATAGCGTGCCTATAGTTTCCCTTGCTATTTTTTATAAAGTATCTAGTTTTGATACTAGTGTTTTTACTTTTTATAAATTACGTGTTTTGATGCCATGCGCGGCTGCAAGGATATTTTTTTAAAATAAATAGGCATGCGCTTGACTGCAATCAAGTAGCACCAAATTAGCTATTAGCAGAGTAGCTAGTTATTGATTAGACTAGACTCTAGAGCATTGTAATTTGTGTTTATTTCAGACTAGCGACCCGCCACGGCTTTGCACGAGTAGCTTATTAAAATAATTTTTGCATGGATCTCTAATTTAAAAAAAATAGCCTATGTCACTCGGGAATAATGAAACTTTCTAATAGTGAAAGAATTTTTGAAACCGGTCCAGTAGTTTTCGAGTTACAAACATACAAAAATACAAATCTTTCCTCTTTGTAATATTTGTGTAGAAAATGATTCCCGTATATTTACTTAGGACACCCACTCCTTTGTCTGAACTTAGTAAATGACCATTCTCGCCTACGGATGTTACGAAAACCTGTCAATTAAGTTGGGAAGCTAAGTACATCTTATGTAGTAATATGCGCTATGAACATGAATTTTCTACTAGTAGTAGTAGTAAAGTTTATATGCGAGCAAAGACTCCCTTAATAGACGGACCTCCACAGAACCATATACTTTAATAAAGAGACGATAAAGTACCTAGACATCTTGGTTTTCCTTTGTTCTTGTACAAATGACCCGAAGATTTTTTTATTTCGCGCTAGAAAACCTATTTGTGAAAATGGGGCCAAGGTCATTGCGTTAGTTGTAAGAACAGAGATCTCGGACGGGCAAGGTCCATAAGATATCACTAGGGAAAGCCAAATTGGAGCCTAACGTTGGACCTTTGAGGTTGTCTCATTTCTCCCCGTGGTATCAATAGTTGATACCGAGTCTTGTATTGCGTCCCATCTTATTTGAAAAAGGATAAGCCTGATAAAATTCTTGGTACGTTTAGAAAAATATCCTCATGTTTTTTTTTCAAGATGTCTTATCTCTATCATCTAAATCCATCAATGTTTCAGGTAAACTGTTAGCTACGTTATTTGGTATTACTGAAAAAAGTGACAGACTTGACAGAGAAAACACTTTACAAAGCCGAAATGTCATTCTAAAGGCCGATGTACATTACATTCTGCTGCGTACTGTAGGTACTTGTTGGTGTCCTAATTGCGAAATATTAACAGATTGCATTGGATAAACAGAAACAAGATCGAACGAGATCGCCGGATGTGTACTTTGTGTCTCGGCGAGCGTTGATCAGTCCCTCTTGCTAGCAACAATACAAGCAGTCCTTATACTTAATGACCAAAAAAGAAATTCCGATTATTCGTAGTTCAAAAATTAATAGCACCGGTTGTTACGACTATCAGCTTCGACGATTTTAATGAGGTCTCCTCGATGTCGTTAAGTGATATAACCAATTTTAATTGTACCTATCTGGTAATAAGCATTATTTCCAGTACGATACAAAATCATTTAACAAATTATTACAGACGCATTTGTTGTGATTGGCTGAATTTATGGCATTCTTATTGCAACAATGCATTGTAGCCAATAGTGAGCGAGCGTCAACCAATTACCAAACCAATTTAGAGGTGATTGCGATCGTGACATTGTAGCTGTCATGTCATTATACCGCAATCGAGCCGCTGGTATTACTTCAAAAGCAGTTAAAGTAAATATTCGTAGTTCGTACTACCTGATTTGAAAAAAATCTGTGTTAGATCATAGGTGTGTACAAGAGCCGCGAAGAAATTACACATATTCACTTAATCATGTATCTCATACCTACTTAGTTCGTAGAAGTTAAAACACGTTAAAATAATTCCATATCCCCAGCTTATACCGAAACCATAGCAAAGCCTGTTCGGTATACGTATCATGTTTAAGACAGGTTTTATTGTTTAGTCAATAAGAATGATTCCTAAGATATGAGTTGTGCCTTAAGGTTAGTGTGTTGGGATAAATAAATGCGGTTAACAATAATTCATAACTTTATTTGCAAATTAATATTGGGGTAAGTAGATAAGCACTAAGCAGTGATATTATATATGCACAGCATTCAAGGAATAAATAAAAGCAACCAAAGCTGAGAAGTAATAAGTATGTACGTAATAAACGCAAAAACGTCCACAATTCTTGCGTAATGTCCTGACATAAACTTTCAAACCACTTGAGAAAAAAAAACAAGTTCACTATTATAAGTATAAAATGGTTCGACCGAAAAATGTACACGAATTTATTTCAAAGAGAGTGAAATATATTATGGACGAGAACAATCACAAAAAAACAACGTTGAACGTTCGATTTCATCGTTCAGATTCGGAAAGGTTTAGGATCATGATTCATATTGATGTTGCTTTAGTTAATAATATGATCCCTGTATTAACTTGAAACCATTAAATATCATGGATATTATGAAAGTATACAGCTGAATAACATTATGGTTTCCGTATACTAAAGATATTAATATATTATAACGTATAATAATTATAAGAGCATTCTATTGAAATATTACGCGTGAAAAGCTTAGCCTTTTACGAACATTAAGTAGGTACAACAGATCTATCTAAAATACTTGAGAGATCAAAGTCTCATCAACTTTTTAAAAAAATAACGAAACATTTTTTAAAAGATGGTAGGTAAATTACTTGAATTGATTGTGTTTTGAATGAATTGAATGTTATTTTATGCGTCTTATTATAGAAGCAAAATCATGCATAATTAATTAATTAATTAAGCAAATTAATTTGAAAAGCGTGCAAAAGCTGTTGTAAAGAAAAATCAAGCCATGCGTTTTTCCCCTTTATATTTTCGCCTCCGTGCTCGCAAATACCTAAACAAAATAAAACAGATTAGTCATTAGTACTGCAAATATTGAAATGCGAAAACAATATCATGTAGTTAGTAAATGACCTATTAGCACAATTAAGGAAGGATTAAGTAAGTAATTATCAGATAAATAAATTAGCTAAAGAGTCTAGATAGATTAGAAAATATTAAAATTATTTCACCATATTCAAATATGTGACGCACAAAGTAATATTAATAAAGTAATAGGCAAAATCATTTGTACCTACTTAGAATTCCACGATGACAATAATATTTTAAGAAGGTGAGATGAAAGCTGGGTTCAATTAATTTTGTACGCCATGCTTGGCAGGATATGTGAATTTTTAAGACCCCACCATGTAAAAAATAATAACTATGGTTATGATTATGAAGTAAATAAGACGGCATTCCGAACCAGTGGTAAATTGAAACTACCTGAAATAAAAATCATTCTATTCTATAATACAAAAGACGATGCAGATTATATTAAGTACTTACTTAAATAAATACACAAAACGAAAAAAAATTATAGGTAGAAGACATTAACCAGAGTATCATAGAATAAGAAGTAAGCGTACCTATTATGAATTTTAAAAGAACAAAAGAAGAGGTAGGTATACTGTAATTTGATTGAATGAGACTATTTGATGAGAAGGTAGAATTTAATTTGAGTATAAACAGAGGAACAAAGAAAGGTTTTGTTACAAGTAGGTACTACATCTTAATACTGTTTCATAGTTATATTCCAGAGAAAATATCGTTTACTGTCAGAGGAAACTGATTAACAAGAGGAAAACCACACGAGCTAACCACACGGTCTTAATTACAACGGGATTAATTGACGATATCATATGCAGAGGCAGTATTGTTTATATTGAGTAATCCTGAACTATGACCCAATAGAATGAGTAGAATGGCTAGTTGAGTAGGCCTTTGTCAAGATGCACTATGAATTCTACACTTTTTAGTCTCAATGAAAAATTCTAAAACAGTAAAGCTCGCGATAGAAAGACTGCTGACTGATGTTTATGATGATATTTCTATATTAATTACCATTAGATTTAGAAGAACCAAGTCTTACCTACTTAGCAACATAAGTACGAAGAGTTCCATAAGTTTCGTCAACAAAACAGAAGATCCGATGTTTTGAATGAATTGATATGAATAATAAATAGGTAGGTAGTAGGTACCTACTTCGATTTCGTTAAGTCGTTAACTGGAGACAGTTTGATTGAAGTTAATTATACCGTTTTAACCGTTACGTGCCCGCTTACTTGCATAATACTTATAGACCCAAGTGTACATAGCTAGTAACTAGACGCCAGACTCACCATGCACAGATGAAGTTACGCCAAGCTATTTGTACAAATATCACAGCATCACTTGGTAAGAGGTTCACTCACTTTGCCTATCGCGAACTATAGGTCCATACACGCGTACATAAACAACAAAAACACCACGAATAACTCTACCGTTTTAAAAACCTGTTCCAACCGCACCAACAGTTAGAATGCCCACACTTGTCGCCAAAATCAACAATGTAAAAAACACAAATCTAACACCAAAATCAACATAAAGAGGCTAGCTCGGTGTAAATCGATTTTTTATTCATCAAAACACTTAAAACATTGAGCTTGACACGGTCGTTTTCATCAATACCTTCATAAACTTTTTCGAAACGAAAAGTTTAAGTTTGCGTAACGGTTTTTGGTTTGATATTTTATATTTAATTTAATTTAAATAAAAATAAAATTAGGGGGTTCTGTCAGTGTTCATTTATACGAGTGACTGACGAGCGCATGCGCGGACGCGACCAGTAGCGCCACCTGCGCAAATCTGACTGACGGTGACGAGTGACGTGACGGTGGAGGCCCGCGAGCCCGAGCGAACGCGCCGCCACGCCGGTTTGTGGGGATGCAGATAACAAAAATGCATTCAGAATATTGCCAGCATTACCTCATAGATTAATATGCATTACCTCAATACCTTTTATCGGTGCTCAAGACTCTGAGGATTGAGGACATAAAAACTCCTTAGCAAGGCGGGAACTCGTGAACTAAGTATTTGAGATTTCCTCTTTGATAAAGGAAGATGAAGAAGTGATTATGATATAGAACTTTATAGCTTCTATCCTCATAACTAGCTTATGCCCGCGACTTAGTCCGCGTGGACTGCACTTTGGAATCCCTATTTTGAATTGAATATCCAAAAATTCTTTCTTAGCGGATGCCTACATCATAATAGCTATCTATGCATACGAAATTACAGCCCGATGCGCCCAGTAGTTTGAGCAGTGCGTTGATAGATCAGTCAGTCAGCACTTTATATATTTAGATCACAGATTTGTTTATGAAGAACATCATTAATATAATTTAAAACCACTTTAAACAGATCGAAACGTTCGAAACAAATCAAAAAAGTTTTTGGAAACAACCCAGAACAACCACAAACTTTTTGTGGCAAAACCACGAAGATTAGCATATGACATAAAAGACATTCAGCAGCCTAGCCTACGCGATGACAATGATTCGAAAACCAATTTTGAAATAAAAAGAAAAAAATGTATAATTTACTTATCAAATAAAAAGAGGAAAATTTTGTTATTGTAGATTTAACCGCCAATGTCTTTCAAATTGTCATTTTTATTTACAATTTTACCCTTAGTTTTTCTCTTAAAATTTAGTGACTATTATATTAGTTCGTTTCTTATGTTAAAGATAATTAATTGTATGCCATTTGTATGCGTGAGATGTTACATTGAATGAACATCGAAGTGGCTCGTCACTCGTCTGCTTGGGCACACATAGCCCTCTGTGCAGATCTCACTTGGGCCTCCAAACCTCCTGATGAATTCATCGTAGCCAATCAGGTAGCCTAAGCCACCTCTTTCAGAAGTCCTGGCAGTTGCAAAGGACTCAGAAAAACCGATACCTAGTTGCTATTCAAAGTCCGAAAAAGAAACCTAGAGAGCGGTTTTACGATCTTTCTAAATAGTCCGGGAATTCTCTTTTAGCAAAAATGACAGAAAACAGCTGTTGCCCTGATTGTCATCTGACATCCGCTACACGTCATATACCAAAAATCTACTTTTACTTTATCTTTTGAATTTTTGAACGTTTTCCGTTAAAGAATTATGGGAATCGTATTATAATATACTCGACAGACTCATCATTATTGGTGATCCCACTCAGCAAGTTTCTTTAGACCTTTCATTAAAATTTAATTTTTCAGCGCCTATGGGCACAGAATTGCTGTGTATCGCAAGTCCTCCAAGATTCAGCCATAGAGTCTTCACAGGATCATTGCGATCACAAAGGTCAACTTCTTCCTTTATTTGTAGAACCCAAAAGACAAACACAATAAAAAACTTCCAAAAATAAGTAATTCCACTAAACTTATTCTCGCAATTCTGTCATCCATAAAACTGATCATTTGGATTCAAGAAGTTTTTTTTTTTGTTTAGTTACAATATAACGTCTTCAGTTTTAAAGCATTTAATAGAAGCGGAAACTTCAGTTTCCTTTTCTAATAAGTACAATATCCTCTCGATGGCGGTGCAATGGGAAATTGAATGGTTATCTGTTGCACGTTGCGCTATCGATAAGATTAATTGTAGACTAGCTTATGCTCGCGACTTCGTCCGCGTGGACTACGCAAATTTCAAACCCCTATTTCACCCCCTTAGGGCTTGAATTGCCTATCTGCATGCCAAATTTCAGCCCGATCCGTCCAGTAGTTTGAGCAGTAGTGTGAGTGTGTATATGTTGATAGATCAGTCAGTCAATTAGTCAGTGTCACCTTTTCCTTTTATATATTTTGATTATTCAACATGGGGGTAATGCAATTTCTTACGTTACGGGAGCCGGGATAAATTCCAAGCGTAACGAGGGATTCTAGAGTAACTGCCGAGCATAGCGAGGGTTTTGCTTCTAGAATCCTGAGTGAAGCGCGGGGTTTAGAGGCGTCCAAGACGAAGACACCCCTAGTCCCTACGTTGAATACTCCTACTTCCATTATCTCTACTTTTCACGCCTTGCGAGACAGTAAAATCAAGGAAAATAAACAAACAAATCAACAAACACACTTTCCCATTGGCCATTTATAATATGGGTAGTGCTGATCAATGAAGTTAAAATTTTTGTAGGGAAGCAACTTGTTCAAAATCAAGAGAATGACAGCAGCAGTGGTCGTAGAAGCGTGAAAGACGTAATACCAGAATCTAGATTAGCACAATTTTATGGTAATTTTTACTACGACGATATCAGGTGATTATTTTTCAATCTCTCATCATTAATTTCTTAGCACCTCCTGGCTAAAACAATGTCAATAAAGCAGTGCAGATATTATTTTCAAGAAGTTCAGTTTGAAAGGTTCAAATGATTACGGTTAGGTACGTTTATTTTTCAGAGAAAACTGTTATACTTGTACAAATGAAAATGCCAACTTGCGTGGTCATAACAGCCACAGATGTGACAATAGCGATCTAACAGAATGTTGGATGTTACCTGAGGTAATGTGGACTCCAAACAACATTTTAACATACATAATAACAAATGAGTTTCTACGTTTAGGTTTAAGTCTGACTAAAATACTGCTCTATTTTTTTTCTTTTGACGACCTCCCTGGCGCAGTGGTAAGCGCTATCTTATAAGTGGGAGGTCCCGGGTTCGATTCCTAGCAGGGGCAATTTGGGAATATTTAATTTCTAAAATAATTGTCTCTGGTCTGCTCTGGCGGGAGACTACGGCCGTGGCTAGTTACTGGCAAAGTAGTGTCACCACCGAGGAGTGAACCAAGTCACCCTGTGACAAAGCCGTGTGGCCAAGCGATTTAGAGTTCCGGTACGATGGCACGGCATCTTAATTCGTACCAGAAACTAGAAACCGTGAAGAGATATGTGTAATAAAACTGCTATACTATAATATGCTATCCAAGTTAGGCCGCTTCCATCTTAGACTGTAGGTATCATCACTTACCACCACCTTATATCCTTACCACTCAGTCTGCTTAAGTCTGTTCATCAAATCCTCGCCATATTTAAATTACCTACATAAGTATTTTTTACATATTAAAAAATAAGCAACATAAAAGGATCAGCTTCGAAGGAATATAAAGTACTTACCTACATATTCATTTCCAATGTCTTATTTTAGAGTTGTTTATAACTGAATTTTCTCGTATCGAATCATCTTTGCAGGTTGAATACTGGTTTCGGAAACTTGTAGACGACTCAACTGATCGTAGTGTGGTGCCACGTCGTCGTCGACAATATAAGATTCTTCCCGATGACGATTCGTGCGTCCTTTGGTTATATATTTTCATCTTTGTGTTTATGATCATCTTCTTAATTATGTAGATCTTGCACTCGAATTTAAATCTGAGATATTTAGCAGTTTATTTAAGTCTTTTCGTCAAATAAAACCCCTCCTCTTTGGACTCGTTTTTTTGTAAATTGTTCAGACATAATATCTATGAAGGTTTCTGCGGTAGCTGAACTGTGCAAGAGGGGTGTGATGCAGCGTCGCGAAAGCTCAGTAATTAGTCAACTTGTGACAACTGTCACCACTACCGCAGGAGCTTACTCACTTATGCGCTGTAAAACTTATTTTCCTCTGTTTTAAACAACTTCTCTTTTATCTTATAAAATATAAAAATTAACGGGCACCAATCGGCAGCTAGCGAGCGCTGGGACCCGACTGAAGCGCGAACCGCGGAAGAAGCGACGTTGGAGGCCCGAATTCGAAGTACCAGATCCTTGTGGAACCAACCATCAACCCAAAGACCAGCTAGAGTTCCTTCACCGCCGCTCGCTTCGAGGAAAATGCGAGCAAGGCGTCGCCAACCTAAAAGACTGACCTTAGCACCTCCCCCGCCTGCGTATTGTTTAAAAGCCCCAAACCAACTCTTATGCGACCCGACTTGTAAGGTAATTTACTTGAAAAAGTACTTACAAGAAGCTTTTATTTTTTTGAAATAACCAACATTTTTGCTTGGTAGAGTATCACTGCACCATAAATACCATATGGTTTGAAAATTGAAATAAGGTCTCTCTAACCTTAAATCTTCATTATAATCGAATATATATTTCTTGTTTTAGTTTCAATTCGAAACTCCACGTCCACAATTAACTGAGTATCAAAGCTCGATGGGACGCTTATCAGCGAGCATGCAAGCGGTGATGAGAGCTAATGCGTGTCGATGTCCACCATACCGCGGGACAAACGTCAGTCGATACGCGCCCACCAGCCCCAGACCCTTGCGCTGCCCCGACAGACGCTACGGCGTCTGGTGGCCACGCCAGAATCTAACACCAAGATTAGAAAACAGATTTAACATAACACAAATACAAAAAATCGCAACAACCAGTCAAAAGACGGAAAAAATAACCCCTAGAACTGAAACAGAAAGTAAAACAGAGGAACCAGAGAATTCGTCTAAGGGTGAACAGCCAACAAAAGAACCTGAAGTGCAACAGGAAGCGACTTCAGAAAGTCCTCCACAGAAAAAGGACAAAGTCTTTGTTGATAATCATCTACCATCTACAAGTGCTGCCGCTATAGAAGACGTAAGAAAAAAGCGACTCTATAGCACCGTTCTCAGCACGTGTCCACCGCCTCCTATTAGTTTAAACGCAGTAGGATGTCTCAGGCTATCACAAAAATTACCACCTGGTCTAATAAAATTAAATCGCAAACTAGTTCTGTCTTCGAGAATTAAGCCAAACGTCGATAACAAATTTGAGGAGCTCGAAAAAGAAGCTTTGGAACAGTATAAAGCCTCAGATGAAAGTATAGACACAAAGTTTCGCGAGCTCGAAGAAGAAGCAGCCGACCAATACAGCACGAGTAACAGCAACACGAGTTGCAGCAGTGGAAATTCTGGAGAAAAGAAAACTGCCAAATGTTCGCCACAAAGTGAAACTAAAGCAAAAGCGCAAACGGCAAAATTTCATAAAGACAAATCTGTGGATAGCTCGCAGAATTTTCCCGATCTCAAAGCTAAAGGAAATACAAATAGAGTAACGAATTTAAAAAACTTCCACACCCCCCCGAGGGGGGAGAAAAAAGGAAATTCTCATAGATCGGGTGCATGCAAATGCATGAAAAGCAGTAAGATACATTCCCAAAGACCAGCGTCGGATACTGATTACGAAGCTCGGGAATCAAACACCAAAAGAAACAGGGGAGCAATGCGTTGGACTTTACATGTTATGCCACCAAAGAAGAGACACTTAACTTCGTGTGTATCCGATTTCTCTTCAGATGAAGAGTTGGAAGAAGTAAGTGTGTCCATTAAAGACGCTGGACCCTGTATAAAGAACCGTGTGACTGGTAAGGTCAAAATGTCCGCGCACGGCGGTGGTGATTTGCATCCAATCCTGAGAAAAGCTTAACTTTTTATACAAGAACTAAGTGACGTGATGGCAAGACCACGTTTCCTTGTGCCACTTAAGTCGGTCTTTGGATTGTTTAACAACTGTTTCAATTCAACAATTCGTATTGTGCCGATTTATTTGTTCAGTTTGTAAGTTTTCAGACTTTTAGTGGTAGGAGTGTTTTTTTATATTAAATTTTGATTCTATGGATTATTTACATGCCTAGATAGCTACGCAATTTTATTTCAATTCTTCGGGAAGGAATCGGCGTATTTCTAACGGATGAGCCAGATTTCTTTAAAAGATCTATTGAGACAACGACGAGTAACGAACTGTTATCATGACCGGCATATGTACCGTGATTTGATGAAGAGTTAACATTTTATACTAGTCATAAACAATTTGTACATATATTTTTGTATTTTTGAATTTATATTAAGAAAAATAATTTCAGTTTAAAATGATGTTGCATGAGTTAAACAAAGATTCATTAGGTATATTTTAGTCTGGAGACAATAAATTTTTATGAATTGTTCAAATTGTAATGATACATTTTAGAAAAGTTTATCTATAGCTTGAACAGATTGCACTAAATAGAGTTATCGAAGAGAGAAAGGCCCTATTTACTGAAATATCTAGACAACAAAAGCTAAAACAATAGAATAATCGATACTAGTATTATAAATGTGAAAGTGTGTCTGTCTGTCTGTCTGCTAGCTTTTCATAGCCCATCTGTTCAACCGATTTTGATGAAATTCGGTACAAAGATAGCTAGCATCCCGGGGAAGGACATAGGCTACTTTTTATCTCGGAAAATCAAAGAGTTCTCACGGGATTTTTAAAAACCTAAATCCACGCGGACAAAGTCGCGGGTAGTATCTAGTGAGATATGAATGCACCATTGCGCTGCCGAGACTTTCAAAAATTCATCACCCTGTGTGTGCGAGTTTGACTCGCACATACAGGGTTCCATAGTACAAGAAATATGGACACGCCTTATAATATTTTTTTTAATTTTGATGGCGGCCATTTTGAAATCGAACTCGTTTACCAATGCTAAGCTGTGTGGAGCAATGAAAATGATTGGTCCATGATTGGTCGATATCACACACATCCATAACAACGTATAAGTCCCGCAAATTGCTAATGCGTGTAGCCGCCATTTTAGTGACGTCAGCACTAGACTGAAGTTTCAAGCTGATGGTATATTTCATATATTTTTATTTCGGCTGACGTCAAAATGACGTCATTTCGATGTTAGTGAGTCATGGTTCCAGCGCAATAGCAATTTGCGGTACTTATAGCATAGCACATATTATCTGGTGGAAAAGCAGCCTAAGTGTCAAGCTATGCCTGTTAGCATTGGACTAGGGTATACTTACTATTTATTTTTAGTTTTCATGTACCAAATTGTAGTTATAAAGTAGTACTATGTCTATGGAAGAGACATGCATCCTTCACATCTCGGCTACTCACAATGTCTAATCTCTATTAATTCATATAATTTTAGCGTTGAAACTATCGTGAGTAACGTCGACTAAACACGTGAGTAATAGTGAGAGATATTATATATCATTCATTTACGAACAAAACGAAGTTACAATCAACTTTATTTAATAATAATCAACTTGAAAATATAACATCTTATCGTATACAAACTATAATAATATAAAAGCTCTGTATTTATTCATATCACTCTCTAAAGTCAGCTCCCTGTTGATCAACTTTCCAGAAATTTCTCCAGGTCTGTGTTGTCATTTTCTAGTTGTATTTGCTCTAGGGTCACCTTCGGTGGTGTTGATGGTACTAAAACAATTTAAAAAAAATATTCAAAGAATTGAGTCTAACCAGCTGCTCGATTGCGTTAGAATGACAGCTACAATGATATATTGATGCTCGCTTACTATTGGCTACAATGTATTATTGCAATAAGAATACCATAAATTCAGCCAATCACAACGATTGCGATTGTAATAATGATTGATGCATTTTTGCCCCAAATTGAGCAGCAGGAACATTTATATGTAACTAGAAACTAAGGACTTCATCTATGTGGATTTAGATTTTCAAAAATTCTGTTGAAACTTAGATTTTCCGGGACAAAATATAGACTCTCCAGGTCTTCAACTATATCCATGTAAAAATCTGTTGCTCTATTGCAGTGTGATTGAAGGACAAACCAACAAATTTCGCATTTTATAATATGGGTAGTGAAGTGGTGTAACAAGGAATTCTATTTTGAGCAATGCATTATAAGGATGCAGTGGGTACTGTCAGAGAAAAACATCATCAAGATCAACCCATCTCCAGCCCATTAATGGGCACATGTCTTCTCTCTGACTAAGAAAAATTTCACCTGGAAATATACTAGTTTATTGTGTGTGTAGTATTGTGATTCGTCAGTCATATTGGATTCATACATTTGGTATATAACAACTCGTTAGAGATACATTATTGTGGAGTGGAGTGACGTGTCATGTCATGACACCTTGTGTTCTGTCTCTTTCTAACCAAAACCAATATACTTCTGGTGCGTCATGTCACAACACAACAACCTTGATATTTCCCATCTGGTCCCAGCTCCTTTATGGATGAAATAATAAAAAAGAGGCAGACCAACAAATTCCTGAAAGGTCGGCAATGCATAAGCAGTTCCTCTGGTGCTGCAGATGTTCATGGGCGGCGGTAATCACTTAACATCAGGTGACCCGCCCGGTTTTTGTTCGGTTGTTTTGTTTGGTCTGTATTTTTATTTAAAAAGAAAATCTTACCAACTGGTACATTGCCACTGGCTAAGTACTTGGCTATGTCACTTTGGAATGCAGCTGCGCTGTTCTCTCTTTTTGTTTGTAACTCTGCAAGCTGTCGCCTTTCCAGTATGCTGTTCTTTTCAAGGTTTTCTTTGGAAAGTTTGTTACGAATCTCTTCTAAACCAGCTGAAAACATAAAACAAATAGTCTTTACAATTATTGCAATGCTTATATACCAAGGGTTATAATGTGTGGCAGTTAATCTGCTGTAACCTGATAAACAAGCCTTAACTACTGAACTGATATTGTTGAAATATAGCTTGCATTTTAGGAGATAGGCTACTTTTTAAAATGGTAAAATATCGTATGAAAACAGACCTTGAAGAAGGAAATGGTTTGTAAAAGTACTAGGAAATGATAATCAACCTAAAATTACATAGCTAAACATACAGGTTAAAGATTTGTCTTTAGTTTTAGTAAAACATGAACGAACCCATTTTCTTTTCTTTATATAATGTCAACTGGTAATGATGATCCAACTTCCACTTTTCCAGGTTACTTCTCTCGATAATATCCTCAAATTCCACCAACTGGTTCTCAACATCGCTCAAAAGCGTTTGTACGTTCTTTAAACTATCTACACACTGTGCCACGGTTACAGTTAAGTTTGGTAAAAGTGCTAAATTCTGCGCCAACTCTGTTGCACTTTGTAGTCTTGTTTTCGTCATATCGTACAGTTCCGTGATCAACTTATCCACTTCGTCAGCAGCTTTGGCATTCCTGTCTGCGTTTTCATGTATTTCACTCCATTGCTGCTGATATTTCGCTAGCAAAGCCCCACCAGCTCCATAATTCACTTTGCTCTCATTTGCAACTTTTTGCTTGTCCCGAAAAATGTTTTTGACTTTCTGGACTTCTTGTAGCGTTTGTCGTATGTTGTTGTTATATGTTAAACCGTCTTGTACCACTGATATAAATTCTTTAAGATTCCCTAACATTTTTCTGTTTCAAAATTAAATTGGTTAGAAAAATTAACAAAACAGACAACAAAACTATACGTGAGTACGACATTCACCAAAACAAAAATAATTTGCATCACAGACTAATAAATTTGCATGTAATTTGTCAAATCCGTTATGTCAAAAAGTGAAACACTATGTTACAGACTACAGACTAATAAAAACTTGACTGTTGATGGTGTCATCAGACGCTTGCGGTAAACAGCCATAGCATACAGCCAATATTTATATAATCCATATATAATTATTCTACTCTATGCACACAGTAAGCATCGGAAAACGGCAAGGCTAGGTTACGCAATGGCTAGCAGAAGAAAAATGGAACTATGAGAGTGAGGGAATATAGAGTCTTTACCACCGACCAGAAATAAAAGGTTTTTACCATCTTACTCCTTTCCTTATCCAGTGCTTGCATCTTGAAGTTATAGTTACTTATTTTTCCAGCAATAGCAATAGGCAATACCCAGCAAAGTTGAAGTAGAATCCTATGGTAGAATCACTGATAAGAGACTGATAAGAATAGTGATTCTATTCTTCGGCTAGGTGCGCCTAGTGGACGTTAGCCTTATGAAAAAATCTACGACTTGTCTATGCAATAATCAACGTCAACTTCAATAACGTCAACATTCAAATTTCAAATGTCCGTTAGATTTCAAAATAAATCTAAATAATAAAATGCAAAGTGTTTATTAAGACATAAAAGTATCTCGTTTAATATTTATTTGTAATGAAAAAGCATTAAACCGGAGCTAATGGTTATACAAAATGAGTGGCAAGAAGTTAAGCAGTGATGAAGTGCCACAAAAGTTTATCGAATGGTTGCTGGCGATGGGATGTCCTACAGAAATGATACCTTCTATCGAAAAGATGATTGGGTTTGTTCTAATCGAATATGTACCTACCTACTATTTATGTAATACCTACTAGCTTTCGGCCGCGTCAGTTTTTTTTAAAGATGCCGTTGTAATTCCTCAAAATCCTGTCTTGAGGTCTACATTATAGATAAAACCAACATGCTCTCAATCAATCTCAAGTTTCCTAGATGCAATGATTTGAGCTTTATGTTGATATATCAGTTATCAATCAGTCAGCTTAATAGATAAATATCAGTAACACCAAGACTAGAAACTGTTTTCTAATTGAATTTCAAAAGTTTTTAGGAAGCATGTTTGTGATTTGTTGGTGCCTCAAAACAGTTTAAACAAAGAATCTATTTAGAGACACATCCTTGCTACTGTTACAGAATACTCTGTACCTGAAACCAACCGCTTTGTTTTCAGGATGTGCAGAGGGCAATACTATATGGCATGGCGCAGCCTCATGGAGCATGTTGAGGAAAAAGATGTGATTAGTCACAAGAGGCTGACAGTGTACTGTGATGACGTCAAACTGTGTCAGGAGAAGAAATTGCTTAAAGAGGTTGGTTACTTATAATATATTTTTATGTTAGTTGTTGACGATTATAGAGATATTTCTAAGTTTAAATTGCTCTTCATCACTCCTTAACTCTTTTTATAGCTCTGTTAGGAATAAAACTACACTTAAGTTACGCTTAAACATGGTACAACATAAGTTGTCCAATTTTACACTGAAGGCTCAGTAATGGCACTCCTATTAGGAGGATAGACAATATCTTATGATTGTACGAATCGCAGCCCCCACTTGCTATAGTAATCTTACTTTGAAAGTTGAAAATACTAATTATTTGTTGACCAAATTTCATGATTTTAAGTCAACGGCACTATACCTATAAATTTTAGAAATTTTTCAGGGAGGCTCTAGTCCATTGTTACCCGAACAGCTGTCCCTATGGAAGGAGCACACAGAAGTCAAAGAAATGGTAGCAGAAGCAGAGGATCGCGTCAAAAAGGCGAGAGTAGAGCTTAATGAACTTATGGATAAGGTGTCTAGAAAAGGTGAGATAATGCCAATCATTGGAAAAATTCTTCCTTTCGATTATTGATTACCTATCGGAATTGAGTTGGCTTTAGAAACCAACTGCAAGAATTAAGGGGTTGGGGTAAGTAGGAGGAGGTGCTCCTAGAGTGCACGGGCGTAGCAGATCAACGCGAACGCCATTTGGGTTCCCTGACCTCACTCCATGAAGCCCTCTGCAACCTGGGCGGTCTACTCGGCTTCTGGAGCGAGCTTGGATGACTGGAATGAAGACTTCAGTGGGGAGGGGCAATACATGCACAACAGACGGAAACGTTTAAGTGCGGAAACCAGCCCAGAGCGAAGAAGAAGAAGGGGGAGGAGGGGGGGTATGTCGTCCCATAATCCATCCTCTCTCTCCCGGGTCTTTAAACCCATGTGAAAAATGATGTCAATTCATTAACCTGTTTTGGCGTGATTGAAGGACAAACAAACACACTTTCGCATTTGTAATATTAGTAGTGATAAGCCATGTAATATGAACATGTCTATTTGTCATTGTAGTTTACCGTTATTTTTAGTTATTCAACGTAAGTCGTCGCGACAACGCATAACAGACTTGCAGCGTCGGTCGTGGCTGCTGAGTCAGGTATCCAGCGAGCTCACGACTAGGACAGCCAATCTGAAGGAGACAAGGACCATAGCTCACACTCTGTGCGATGTTGACAAAGAACAAAATGACATACAGGTGACTAAGATCCTATACATATCTAGGGAGTGTTTTTTTAGCATAGTAGTAATTATTTTAAGCATTGTAGCACACGCGGGGTATAAAACGAAAAGGTGACTGACTGACTGATCTATCAATGCACAGCTCTAACTACTAGACGGATCGGTTTGGCATGCAAATTGCTATTATGACGTAGACATTGTAACGATACTCAACTGGCATACTAAAATATTATAAAATTTTAATATGCAAAATAGTACAAAATTTTTGCTATAAATTTATCGAAATTAGGTTAGTACATATCAGCAGTAAAGTATTTCACATAAGAATATAAAGGTTCACTTTTAAGAGTTTCAATTTTAACTCATAACGCATAACGTTGGTAAACATTGGGAATCGAGGATTTACGCCGCACGGGTTATTGGGAGCGAAGACAGACAGCGATGCGCGGGGCCGCGTCGAGGCGTTGTGTGCGCGCCGCGCTGGTTAAAGCATAATAGCGCTCGGAGCGTTCATTGTTGAACTAGCGTTGCGTGCGGCATCGCGCGCGTCGGTCGAGACCGTGAGTGTGCGCGCTCGTCGTTGCGTAGTGGCGCTCATAGCGTGCTCTACTCAAACGGCGATGTGGAGATACAAAATATAATTTACTTATTGTAACTTATGTGCTGGGGCGACACATGAGGTTTATAATAAAGAATACTAATTTGAGAATGGGACCACTTTGAGTACAAGGATACATTTCTTATATTATAGGGCGATACTTTCTAAAGTCTGAGAGCGATTTATGGTTGAACTGACAATTTGGCTGCTTAGGCGGAGAAAACCGCGCGTCCCGCGGGATGTGTTTGGTGAATCTTTGCTTGAGATGGCTTTCAGTGTTATTAGTGAACTATCTGACATTCTTCTGAAGACTTCTATCACTCCGTGGTGATCGCAAACACTTACAAGGTACATAAATGCTGAAGATGGGATTAGGCCTGTGGATATAGTCTCCCTCGCTTCGGCGTTTGTATCGCAGTGCGCCTGGCTCTGTTTGGCATCTGACTATCAGTTAGATGTTAGATAGGGATAGGCCTGTAGATGCCATGGTGAGCCTTGTTCATTCTTGACAATAGTTTGCTATGTTTGAATTTGTGATTACATCGGCGTGCGTTCACACATAGTGCGAACGTATGTTAATGGGGTTGCATTCAAGTATAGTAGATGTTAAATTGAGTTGTAGGCCCATGTACTAAATCTGCAGTGAGCCTGGCTCGTCTTTAGGATTTAATTACATTGGAAACTAGAATAGGATTGGCTAGCGATGGCAGATCATACTGCTATTTCTGGTTTTGTCTTGTTCTGGTATCCTGTGTTTACTTTTGAATTATTTGCTGGTATGCGTTGGAGCGCGTTGGAAGACGCTTATGCGAAGGAGACCCAGTGCCTTTGATGCTTTGTGATTCTTATATGAAGGAGAACCTAGTATCTCGGGCTTTGTGAATCCTTTGCTGAGTTGATTCTAGCATGCTTTAATAGCTACCAATCACAGTGGGCAGGTAATGCTGCTGTTCTGTTTGTACTCTGACATGCGTTGGAATACTTAACCACCTTGTGGTGTTTACTGAATACACGCACAATATAAATGCAACATTATTATACCAATACATAAATATTGAAGGTTGGGTTAAGGCCTGTGGATATTCCCGCAGTGAGTCTGACTCTCCTTGAAACCTATTAACAGGTCTGTAGTGGGAGAGCACCACTCTAAAAATGCTGTATCAGCTATGGCTGCATCGTGGGATCATAAGAGGCACGCACCTCTTTCTAAAGTATGCTTGCATACGTTGCGCCGTTTATCAAATGATGACGTTGTGGGGGGGGGGGGGGGGGGCTACTGTTCGTTGGTATTTTATGTACTTAGTGTCATAGGATACTAAAGGAAGGCAGAAGCTCACCGTACATGGCGCGGTGGGGCTATGTACCATCATTTACTTTTTAATTCCCCAAGTAAATGATGCCATCCTTCCAAGCTTCTATCCCAAAGGGGTTAGCAGTTTGGAGCAACAAGTCTTCCAATTCGCGAACTCCGTAAAGTCGTTGGCTTGATAAACGCGGTTCAATACGTGAACGCACATTTTGAATTGCACCAGAACGGCATATGCCTTGTCAGACATACTCGAATGCCTACTTCCAATACGCGAACTCCGTAAAGTCGTTTAGGCCTGATGAACTCATTATTTCCGATACTCTAAAAGTTCTTGGTTTATTATGGACACAACATTTCAAGGGGTCTTACTGCTATACGATACACGTGCCACTTTAAGGGAATTAATTTAAACCGTAACCTTTGGAAAGATTCGAAGGAAAAATAGGGTAGAGTTTTTTAAGACCTCGTCAGTTTAGTTACAACATCTGCTAAGAAAGTTATTTTTGAAAATTCAACCCCTAAGGCTAAAATAGGGTATTTGAAATTTGTGCAGTCCACGCGGACTAAGTCGCGGGAATAAGCTAGTATATAATAATAATAATTTGAGCCTCAATAGCTCAACAGGTAAAGGAGTGGACTGAAAACCGAAAGGTCGACGGTTCAAACCCTGCCCATTGCACTATTGTCGTACCTACTCCTAGCACAAGCCTGACGCTTAGTTGGAGAGGAAAGGGAATATTAGTCATTTAACATGGCTAATATTCTTTTTTTTTATTTAATTATATTTATTATTTTCAGAACAAATTCGATAAATGTATAGCACTGCTCAGGCAGCAGAAAAGCAAATCCAGCACTCTATCACTTTCCACTCCCTTAGCGAGCTCCTCCCTTGTGTCTAACCATGACAATGAGACAACTAGCAATGAGACAGGTAAGGTCAGTTTTTTTTATTCAGATTTTATTTTATTCAGATACAAGCTAGCCCTTACTGCAATCTCACCTGGTGGTAAGTGATGATGCAGTCTAAGATGGAAGCGGGCTAACCTGTCTGTTCCACTGTAGCAGCTAAACTACTGGGCCGATTTTGATAAAATTAGGTCAATTGATTTGTAGCTATGGTCCGGGTTACATAGGCTACATTTTACACGAACAAAATCGATCTGACGGATGTTACATCCAAAAAAATGGGATTCTTAAAAAATTACTTTTGCTATCGTATCGAGTGGGATGTCAAATGAAAGAGGAATGAAAAACCGGCCAAGTGCGAGTCAGGCTCGCGCAAGGAGGGTTCAGTACTACAGTCGTATTTTTTCGACATTTTGCACGATAATTCAAAAACTATGATGTATAAAAATAAATCCTAATTATTAGTTCATGACCACAATTTAATTTAATTTTTTGTGTGATGTAACCACAAATTCACAGTTTCAGATTTTTCCCCGAATGTCTGCTATAAGACCTACCTACATGCCAAATTTCATGATTCTAGGTTAACGGGAACTACCCTGTAGGTTTCTTGACAGACCGACCGACAGACAGACAACAAAGTGCTCCTATAAGGGTTCCGTTTTTCCTTTTGAGGTACGGAACCCTAAAAAATACTGAGTTCATAAATATTAATATATGTATGAACTATTAAAATATACCAAGCGACAGAAACCCAATTTTACTATAGCTAATATTTCAGCATTTATTAAGTCGGGTTTTAGTTTTCAACTTTGTCTTGTGTTGTTACAGATGAGTATGTTAAGTCTTTCGTAAACTGTAGAGGCGGTGTTCTTTGGCCGCATTTGCTTGAAAGACAAAATGCGCTTTACTCCAGACTAACGGAGGCATATACTAAGCATGTTGATGTTGTAAATAACAGGTAACTTACCTTTATATGTAGTATATTTCTACGGCTATTCTCACGTATCCAGTCGACGTTAGCCCGACTAGTTTCGAACCCATCCGGGGTCCTTTATCTAGTAAGTCAGTACGCGCACGCGTCGCGTTTCGGACTGCGCGCCGCGCGTGCAGCTGCCCGCACAGCCCGTTGTGAGGGTGGCTGGGGTGGCTATTGCATGAGTGTGGTAAGTTACCTCACTCATGCAATAGGGATGTGTCAAATCAGTCACTTTTTATCAAACGTCAAAACGCGCGCTTGGTATGCGAGCTATGAAATACTGGAATGTGACGTCACAATCAGTTGACGTGCTTTTTTAGTTTAATCAATAATTTAAATTGGTTACTACACTTAAAACTAACAAAGGACGTGGATTTTACGTATTTTAATGATCACTGAGAAATAATTTATTTTTGATAGGAACAGATCCCTATTTATTTTATTTTTTATTTATTAGAAACCAAAAGGGCATGGGTCCCATTTCCCTTTGGTTTCTACACGGCATCGTACCGGAACGCTGAATCGCTTGGCGGCACGGCTTTGCCGGTAGGGTGGTAACTAGCTACGGTCGAAGCCTAGCCTCCCACCAGACCAGATCAGAAATTTAGAAATTATAAAATTCCAAATCCCTGCCAGGAATCGAACCCGGGACCTCTCACTAATAAGACCACAGCGCTTACCACTACGCCAGGAAGGTCGTTTTTTTTAACAGTCCGATATATTATATTCCTTCATTTGTTCCATAATAATAAAATGGTCGCTATTTCAGAACTTATAAACGATCTATATTCGGGTACACAGAAGCATTCCAATCTACATTGGCACTTGAAGCTATTAAGAATAGAGCTCATTTTCAAAGGACGCAGCAAAAGTTGGCTGCATCTATTGAAGACCTTAGCGTGAGTAAATTTTTCTAGTATTTTAATATGACATTTAAATCCTTTTCAACCTTGTTGCCTGGTAGAGATCGCTTCAAAGCGATAGGCGCGCCAATTGTATTTCTATGTGCAAACTTCTATGTGTACAGAAGACGTTTTACTTTTGTCATTCTTTTTATAATGGTGTTCAATAAAGCATATTTTCATTCATTTCAATTCATGACATAATCATAAAATTAATTATTTTGACGGTTGCCTTGCAAAAATTTTCACGTTAATTGGGTATTTGACTCCCAATTTTTTTATTACTTTATTATAAACTAGCTTATGCTCGCGACTTCGTCCGCGTGGACTATACGAATTTCAAAACCCTATTTCACCCCCTTAGGGGTTGAATTTTCAAAAATCCTTTCTTAGCAGATGCCTACATCATAATAGCTATCTGCATGCCAAATTTCAGCCCGATCCGTTCAGTAGTCTGAGCTGTGCGTTGATAGATCAGTCAGTCAGTCAGTCACCTTTTCCTTTTTTATATTTAGATTAGGCAGAGATAGCGATACAGCAGTTTGACGTCACAGCTACTAATGCCATAGTAGCTTCGTGCGGTTTCATACAAATTTTCGTCTTGCGAGAAAGGGATAGAAGACCCTCCCACTCCAAACTTAAAATGCCTGTAACTTTGTAAATCTTTGTTGGATTTAATATTTTTTTCAGTGTACGTCATTATTTTTATCCTAGTTTATAATAAAGTAATAATATTTATCAAATTCAAAAGAAGCCAAATACCCAATTTTCCTATAGAATTAGCAATACCCCTTAAACACACAATTGTGTAGTATTATTTTTCGGAACATTTTGGAAGTGCTTATCGCAAATCTAGTACTAATTCTCAGAGCAAACTTGTCAGAAAATACGATAAAATATTTTTTACAGAACTACGTAACCGAAGATGAGTTTGAACTGTTAATACTCAAAGTCCAGAGAGCCTGTAGTACAGCAAGGGTTAAGTCTCTTAAATCCTCGTTAGAAGACCTAACAGCAAGGCGCGGGGTGTTTGACTGCGGAGACGATCGTAGTCGGGCCGTCGTCGATGCGCAGGCGACGCTGGGGAACATAGCTAGTATTAACAAGGGTATTGTGAGTAATCTGGAACTTTCTATGATAGCTAGAGATAGTCCTACAGAGGAAAAAGAGCTTTATTGTTATAGTTATGAGGTACAAAGTGACTGAGTTTGCTTGAGTCAAGCTTTTACGTGCTTGACGCGTGATTGATGCGATTTTATACATTTTGCTTGACCCGACGTTCGCGTTGGCTTGATCAAGCATAGGTCATTCGCACGTCAACTGTCAGACATGGCGGACGTCGACGCTTTGTTGTGTACTCAGAACAAGGACTATTGGAAGTAGCCCTATTGTGACAATTACTGTTAGAGCGAGATAGCTAAATGCATTTAAGCTCTTATTAGAACGTGACAAAATGATTATGTTTTGTCCTTATCACCGTGGCCACTTTTTTTTGTTTGCCAAAATGTATTTGTACGTGAGATTTTGGCAAACAACGTGAAGTGAGGTTATGTTGACTCAAGTATAGTAAATATATAATTGATTCGTTTTGTTGTTTCTTGTTTTTGAAGTTATTGTGCAATGGTGGGTTGCAGTATACTAGGCTACAATAGCCGAAGGGAACGTAAAATAGACGGAATAACATTTCACAAGTAAGTACCTTTGCTTGAGCGAGAGGGACTGGGGGGGGTCACATAGGGATGAGTGACAGAGACAACGTTCTACGAAGCCGAACTCTCTTTCTAAAAGTCAATGTACAATATATCCTGCCGTCTACTTTAAAAAAAAAATTTTTGTTTTTTTTATATACTTATTAACAATTTCCCCCGATTTGGTGGTCAACTGTTTTATATTTTGCACTGTTCTATTTTATTGCAAATACAGGTAAGAGTCTCTCTATGTCTTTGTTCCTAGGTGTCTAGATCTACTACTGTAATAGAATAATAGGCCCGCAAATTGCTGATGCGCGTGGCTGCCATTTTAGTGACGTCAGCACTAGACTGAAGTTTCGAGCTGATGGTATATTTATACTTAAATATACGTCAAAATGACGTCATTTCCATGTAAATGAGACATGGTTCCAGCGCAATATCAATTTACGGGACTTATAATACGTTTGCATTTGTAGAGAAACATATATGAAAATATGTAACCTTAATTTTTTTTTCAGATAAAATCGCGGGAAGAACTCGAGAGATTGATATGGTTATCGCTCAGTACTGAACGAAAGATATACAACATCAGGGAATGTTTGCTAGCCGTGTTCACCGCCTTGTACAACAGTACAGATATATCCTACAACGCGCTAGCAACAGGTGAGATAATGGTACAGTATGCGGCAGAAAGTAATGTGCATCGACCTTTAGAAGGAGATAGCGGATTTGTAGACCATTGTCTCTGTCGTTGTGACCGACAAAACGTCATGTAGATAGAGTGACAGAGACAACGCTCTACAAAGCCGAAATGTCATTCTAAAGGCTGATGTACATTAATTTCTGCCGCGATGTAAAGTGATGTACACTTAACATCAGCTCTATAAAAACCAGCCAAGTGCGAGTCAGGCTCGCGCAAGGAGGGTTCCGTACTAGAGTCGTATTTTTCGACATTTTGCACGATAACACAAAAACTATGATGCATAAAAATAAATAAAAATTTGTTTTAGAATGCACAGAAGAAGACCTTTCATATACCCCACTTGATATAGTTATCTTACTTCGAAAATTGAAAATACTAATTATTAATTTATGACCACAATTTAATTTTTTTTTTGTGATGTGACCACAAATTCACGGTTTTCAGATTTTTTCCCAAATGTCTACTATAAGACCTACCTACCTGCCAAATTTCATGATTCTAGGTCTACGGGAAGTACCCTGTAGGTTTCTTGACAGACAGACAGACAACAAAGTGATCCTATAAGGGTTCCGTTTTTCCTTTTGAGGTACGGAACCTTACAAAAAGACTGCATCATCACTTACCACCAGTTGAGATCGCAGTCCAAGGCTAACTTGTAACGGAAAAAAATGTTGTTTCTATTTCCAGGAGTTCAGTTAGATTTCCCAACGGAATCGATACCCATTATCTGCCATTTCTACAAGAAGAAGCGAGAAAGAGACGCCAATATTAGCAACCTCAGTTTTAATTTCGATCTGTCTGATCAATCGTTTGGTGATGTACCAGGTAAGATTTTAATCAGTACCCTTATTATAAATGCGAAAGTGTCTTTGTTTGTTGGTTTATTGGTTTGTTGGTTTGTCTTTCAATCTGGCTGAGTTTGTTGTGGGCTCTTCTCAGACCTGGGCGCGTTTGGAACCCTCGTAGCTTTAGTTTTAAGTTTGCGTTATAATTATCACCACTATATCTTACAAATCTAACACCATACCAGACTATCAATAAGAGTAATTTATTACCTATTTTGAATAAATCATTTGACTTTGACTTTGACTTTGAATCACGTCGCAACAGTGCAACGGATTGATGTGATTTTTGCCTGGGTATAGATGAAGACCTGGAGAGTGACATAGGCTACTTTTTATCCCGGAAAACCAAAGAGTTCCTACGGGATTTATAAAAACCTAATTTGACGTGGACGAAGTCGCGGGCATCAGCTAGTCAGAAATACATAGTCTTTTTCTGTTTATTTCTCACTAGCTTATGCTCGCGACTTCGTCGTTGCGTGGACTACACAAATTTCAAGCCCCTGTTTCACCCACTAATGCCCGGTTTCTGAGTACTTTTATCGATAGTTTATCTATTCAATAGCGCTTTTCTTCCGATAACTCGAGGCAATGCGTTTCTGAACAACACAATGCAAGATAAACTCCGTTTAAATTTAACTGGCCAATGTGCGCCGTTTATCTATTCCATAAAGTTATTTGACGTTTCATCTGTCAGTAGGTAGTTCATGGTTTGCGTATTTTTAAATTAAAAAGTATTTTAATAGTAAGTTGTTCATTACTTTGCAAAAACTGTGTTTAGCCACTTATTTAGCATAGAAAGAAAAAAATACTTTTATTAATGAAACTAGTATTGGTGGCGAAATAAAATAATAATATACATTTCAAACTTGTTTCCTGTAACAGACCCATCTAGTGACAGAATAATGAACTGGTTATCGGTTTCATAGTTTTTGTTGTATTCAGAAACGCAAACGACGTTTATCTTATACATAACTTTATCGAATTAACTGCTAATAAGAACATAACTGACGAGTTCAGAAACCGGGCATGAGGTTTTTAATTAAGTGTTTCTATCAGTGTTTTTTTTCCAGATAATCCAACATTCGTAGATGAATTGAATGTGTATTTGAAGAAATTCTGTTTGGAGAAAAATAGAAAACTTGTACTGGATAAGTAAGTTAATACCCATAACATGCAACCAGATGTATTAGTCCCGCAAATTGCTAATGCGCGTGGCCGCCACTTTAGTGACGTCTGCACTAGACTGAAGTTTCGAGCTGATGGTTTTTTTATTTCGGCTGACGTCAAAATGACGCCATTTCGATATTAATGAGACATGGTTCCAACTTCCAGCGCAATAGCAATTTGCGGGACTTATATCTGCGATTGTGTGACCGACCAGTCCGACTGTAATACTGATAGCCTGTCTGTTTTGACTGATTGTCTGCTACTATGATACCGACAAAATGCGACTGTCGATCTGACCGACTGACTGCGATTTCTGACTGACTGACAAACTGACTGTCTGGATCATATTATTTATAGAGAGAGAGCCAGCGCTTGCTAGAACTTCGTTATTTTATAAAAGCTGAAAGTCATTAAAGTAAATATTAAAAAATTAGACTTCATACTTTGACGTAAGATTTTTTAACACCTTTATTACCTGTTATCTCCCAAAACTTCCTCCCTGTGTTGAGGACAATACGGAGAGAAATAAACTTTCAGCTTTTATAAAATAACGAAGGTCTGGCACACGCTGGCTCTTAGTCCATGAGTATCCTGTACAATAAAGAATGTAATAATATTTACTTTAATCTGCAGTGGCGAAAAGATCTGGATATTCGAAACTGTACAAGCATTGTCGTCGAGACTACTAAGGAGATGGGTGGCCGATGACGTCACAATCCTGCTGCATCCCTCCGTCCGTGTATCGCGTGCTCTGCGACACCTGCACGACGACACGCGCCTGCCGTGTCCCCCGCACCGCTCCTCTGATGACTCCTTACGATTCACCATTCCAGGTATTATCAGAAATCTCCTTCATCGTTCTATGTTCCTGGTACTTTTACGGTTGTCAACCTAACAGCTGCACTCAGAGTCGCTTAATCGTTACTTAAGTTTAGTTCAAATGAGACAGAGCTATATCTCTCACATAAATTAGAGTATTTAAACTAATTAATAGAGAGAAAATACCTATGGTTTTACCATGTATTTTTTGAAACAGAAAATGGCGGCGCTAGTTCATAGTATCAGCTAATCAGCTGTCATAACAAAAGATTAGGTTATATTTTATTTACAAGAAAAACAAGTACTTACGCTGGCACAGCAAATGGCAGATTGTGCCAAAACCCTGTTTTTATAATTATGTTGAAATGTAGTGTTGTCTCTTACACACTTATGAAAATTTTGATAAGCTTGAGCTAGTTTCCGATCCGCTATTTTCTATAAGACATTAGGGCAACTCTTTATATCTCTATGTTGTTCAACACACACAAGAACAAAGGGGACATTTGATGGCAACGTTAGTTCCGATTTTCGCCACGCGCCAAAAGAGCCTTGTCGCACTGTATCTCTTTTAGAACGTCGATTTGTAATATTTACTGTCACTGTCATGTACAGTACGCGGCAGAAAATAATGTACATCGGCCTTTGACATTTCGGCTTTGTAGAGCGTTGTGTCAGTCACTCATACCTATATGACGTTTTGTCGGTCTCAATGACAGAGACAATGCTCTATAAATCCGCTATCTCCTTCTAAAGCTCGATGTACATTATTTTCCTCCGCGTACTGTAGCTATATCAGTATAAAAAATTATGACACTCAGTAGACTAGCCGGCAAAAAATATTGTACATCGGCCTTTAGAATGACATTTCGACTTTGTAGAGCGTTGTCTCTGGCACTCATACCTATATGACGTCTTGTCGGTATCAATGTCAGAGACAATGCTCTACAAAACCGCTACCTATTTCTAGAGGTCGATGTACATTATTTTCTGGCGCGTACTGTAAAGTTCACTCGTCTTCGTTAATTGCAAGAACTGTATCCCAAGAAAGTTCCCACCATTATGTGAATGAAAGAGAATCACAACCCTCAGTGGATTACTGACTTACTATACTTCCATACTAATACTATAAATGCGAAAGTGTGTCTGACTGTCTGTCCGTCTGTCTGTCTGTCTGCTAGCTTTTCACGGCCCATCCGTTCAACCGATTTTGATGGGTACAGAGATAGCTTGCATCCCAGGGAAGGAGTAAGGACATTGGCTACTTTTCATCCTGGAAGTCGCGGGCATGAGCTAGTGAGTAAATACGACGCAGAGAACATGTTGTAGTAACAAAAATATCCTTTCAGATTTAACGGCCATAACGAATCACGAGGCAGATACAGTAGACAAAATGAAGAAAAGCATCACAGAAAATCTGAACTTGCTTAAGAAAGTCCACAAAAAACTAGATGCTTGCGAGGAAAACTTGCACTTTTGGTCCAAACACCAGCTCAAGACGTTTATTTCTACCAAAAGGACGATAGATGGCAAGACGTACAAAGAATACGAAGCGCTATATATAGAGAAATTGAATTATTGGTAACTGATCCACCCGGCTTCACTCAGATGAAATTTAATATACCTTGTATATACATAAGCGGTGGGCGATACATTCGAATAACAATTGGACAATCGAAAAACAATCGATTGTTTTCGATTGTTCAATTGTTAGAAAGCGCGCTGGTCTGGGACGGATGAATCAAAAATCGAATGCAATTGCTTAGTTGATTAAGATTTTCGATTTATTCGTTCCAGACCATGTGCTCCACATTCGTAGACTTACTAATAAGAATAACAATTGAATTTAATAACGATTGATTGTTTTTGTGAAGACGAATAAATCGACAATACTCTTTATAACATCAGTATAGATAATGGTTGTACCAAACTGGAACGGGATACTTAGTTTTTAGGGTTCCATACCTCAAAAGGAAAAAAAGAATGGTTATAGGATCAATTTGTTGTCTGTCTGTCGTGTCTGTCAAGAAAACCTACAGGGTACTTCCCGTTGACCTAGAATCATGAAATTTGGTAGGTACGTAGGTCTTATAGCTCAAGTAAAGGAAAAATTCGGAAACCGTCAATTTGTGGTTACATCACAATAAAAATGTGTTCATGAACAAATTAGTTTACTAAATTGCATATAGATGGCGCAGTCAGACTTTACCTTGCAGTGTTCTACATAACAGAGGTATATCTTGTACGCTGGTACGAAACCCTTCGTGTGCGAGTCCGACTCGCACTTGACCGTTTTTTTAATTTGGTGACTGCTGGTTGGATCAGTGCGGCGATAGGTTGATGATGATGATGAAGAATGAAATAAAAGTTTGAAACAAGTAGGTATGCTGTTTTTTTTCATATACCTTTCTTACGACATAAATAGGCAAGTGGGGGAGGTATGCCGTATGGGGTGGTCAGAGAAAGGAAGGAGGTGCAGGGGAAGATAGGGGGCAGTGGGAAGAGATGGGAGAGGTGGGGAGATGTCGCGGAGTTGGGAGAGGGTTTACTGGTTATTATTAGCAATTGCGCCTTACTTTTGGTGTGCTTTTAGTAAATGTAATAAAACAATACCATATTTGCCAAAATCTAAAGTTAGGTTAGAACATAAATAAGTAGTCATGCGTGCCTAGCCACAGGCCGGGCACTTAGGTTCTATTGGTTAACATACCTAACTTAATCAAACCTAGCTATTTTGAGGTATTTTCCTACTACTCCCTCGTATCTACCGTCTCCCCTCCCCCTCCACACACCTCTCCCCGTCTCTACATCTCCCCCAGAGCCTCCTCCCGAACTCCCCCCTCATCTACACCATCTCCCCGTCCTGTTTCTATTTTTTGTCGCCGAGCAGTCGCAAATCTAATATCGTCGATACCAGATAAAATTTCAGTTATATCCTTACTTTGCCAACAAAATATTATACTAAAACTGGATAAATATTTTATTGAAACGAAATTATTTCATTTTTAATGGGTAGGTATTTTCAACATGGCTTCGCAATACTTAATAGTCGCCAAGTCAATACTATAAACAACTTAACCTCCAATCCGGGTTTATTAGTCTTGGGATGACCCTAGTATGAATCAAACGCAGTTCCAATGTCCACAGTCTTATATTCAGGTACACTTGTCACATCCACTTAGTTTATATCTAGCTTAATTAATCACTTAGTACTTATATCTCGCTTAATTACTTTTATATCGTTCCTTTTTTTTACTCCCGCGCGCTGTCGCACCTCGACTCGCGGGTGACAGCTGGCCGGTTTTTCTGTGTTGCCCACAGTCGTCCATCCTGCTCCAGATATGTCCCCATATCTGACCACTCGGCCTTCCAACCGAGGGTAATGCCCTCATACCCATAACTCAATAGGAGCAACATAGAATACCTTAACAGTCCTATATTATAATTAATATGATTAGTATAATAATTCCTCTAACAGATCAAAGCTAACATTGTTAGATTTAACAAGTGCACAAAACAAGTGCCAACGAGACCTACAAAATACTGGTATCAATAATCATTATGTACATTGCAATCAACATCTGTAAGTCTAATTCTTATAAATACACAACAAATCACACTGAGATAAGTAAATAGTAAATACTATAAGTCATTCTGATTTAAGCTTGATATTAAGAAAATTCTATAATCTAGTTATTGTTAGTGATATACGTATACAACCAATTCACAATAGTATAATCAAATATTGAAATCAACACAATTTATGTTAATACTTAATACAAGGAAATTATAGTGAAATCAATAATTTAATTTTTAAATATTATTATGAACTACATATTCTTCAAGTTTGTATTTGTATTTAGTAATACGTGAATAAATATTTGCATGGCAAATGTGGCAATACTAATTATGAGAATTATAAAACATCTTTGGTAAATTGCATTTAAAGCGAATAAAATATAATCAAACTTAAACAAAACAACAACGAGGAAAGAAAAGAAGGATAGTGAATTATCACCAACTTGAATTCTGAGTGCTAAGTACTCTATGATTTTAAACCATGTCACTATCCGTTTTCAATTAAAGTAAGTTTGTTTGCCCTTTCCTTCTTACCACTGTAATGACATGAATTCTAATCCTACATAATGCTCTAATGCAACACAAATACAATATTTTCACTAATATAAACATTTTAAGAGATATGGTAAGAGTGGTTGGATCCCATTGACCATTACTAACACTTTATATAAAATTAATCACAAAGTTCTACAATGTACCAATGTACCTAACTACTTCTGTAGACTTCATAATTTCTTTAAACTTAAAAATAAATTAAAAGAATATCTTATAATCCAATGTTCTCATACAATTGATGAATATTTGATATGAGTTGACCTTGATTATAATGTCTTTGTAGTGTTTCATGAATTATCAATTTGACTATCGTGAATTGACATTTAATTATTCTCAAGTGGTACCTACTGATTGACACCGTTGAAAAAAATAATAATATTACAATATAAGTATGTAACGTAAAACAAATAATAAGAAAACAATATGCCAATCTTTAATTGCATATATGTAGTATTATACTAAGCAATATCGGTAAGTATATGAATAATGATTGTAAAATATTTTTGCAGACCAGAAAGGCAGAGATGTCGGCACAGATATTATGTGACCATATTTTGTACTCTACTTGAATAACAATAAAAGATAATTACCTATCAAATTGAATTATTGAATATTGAACCAATATTCTTGATGTCTACGAAATCAAGATAAATAATATGGTTAAATGTAGTTGTTATTATTAATAAGTACTAAGATCGAAACAAACCACAATGTATTCTAAGGAGAACCCAATAATCATATTATTTCAGAAATTTAAAGAAACATGAATCCACTAATTGATAATGATACACAGTACAGATCACTATGAGATCTACAATGTGCACAATGTAATCCTATATTTTCAAATAACTGAGACGACTGCCTCTGACTGTATCTCGATTGTAGTACAACAAATACTATTATTAATATAACAAAATAAGTCACAATGATGTTAGCCAAGGTATTATTGTATTATTATAAACTCGTTACCCGTGGTGCCCCATATCATCCTTGCACTAGGGGTAGATGCATGCATAACTGTGTCTACCATAAGCCCCGTAAGTGCGATAGAGAGCGCAACAGACGGCGTTTTGTTGCCCCATTTTATTGTCTCGCAAGCAACGAGTCCTTGATGGCACTATAGACTTAATTGATGTAACATACAATAAAATCTGATTTCTGGAAACTTCCATTCTTGTACATACTTGAGCGCGTAAGGACGAACGATGCCAGAGACCCTCGTCCTCTTATGATAATATGGTTAACTTGAACACGGTGATTGAGGACAGACAGCACCCAACGCTGCACCAACCCAGCGTCATGCTGAGCCGTGAATTGCTGCATCGGTCACCGTTGCTTGTCTCGTGTCAGTGTGTGACAAATGAATGACAAAGATGTAGG
This sequence comes from Maniola hyperantus, assembly GCF_902806685.2. Taxonomy (NCBI): domain Eukaryota; kingdom Metazoa; phylum Arthropoda; class Insecta; order Lepidoptera; family Nymphalidae; genus Maniola; species Maniola hyperantus. The sequence continues at coordinate 4,026,122 of NC_048542.1, forward strand.
AAATTATTTCGTGATACATTGGTGTACTTATACGCTTTGATAACATGTCAGCGATCCATACATTAATACCTAGCGAGTGAAGTAAGCAAGCCTTCGTGCGCGAACTGCTTATATAGTCTATTGGAATAGATGTTACTTGAAATAGTATTTAAGAATTTGCTCTTTACTGTGCTGTTTCCACCAAACATCAACGTAATACAATGAGTGACTGCGAAGATGTGCATTAACATGAACCGATATTTAGCATTTACAATCAGCATGTCATTTTAGATCTACTTTAAAGGGTCTATACAACTTCTACTACGTACCGAATTCAGCAAGACATAATTAATATATTATTACTGAATACGTCCATTATAAGAACTTTAATTTGAATTTAAGTAACCCTTGAACATTAGTAAGTATCTGCTAGAACAGGTAAAGTGATTTCCAACCATGATATCTACTTCTGTACCCCTATTCTGTAGATAAATCTATTATTATTAATAAAAAGGATACACCCTTTCCACTTGCCGACCCCGATTTAGTCTGCTTGTTTTCCATCAAATTAACTGGACTCCCTCTTGTCACCATCGCGACCCGATCAGTTGCTGAAGTTCATACTGAAGATCACCGTCCACTCGCATCGGGATTATCGAATCAGGTTTTACCAGACTATTATTTTTCGTCATTTTTCAGACGCTTCGTCAGTCGTTTTCCAATTCGTTTGTTGGTTCTTACTAGGACCAGCTTTTGTCACCGGAATACGATCCATTGTTTACGTCAGTATTGCCACCTTCCATTTGTCATTCTTGATTCCTTATTCTTAGGTTTATATTATAGTCAATGCTACCCTCCTTTGGCACGATTGCTACAAAATCAAAAATTTCCACTTGCTGTATGTCACAATTGGGACATGAATTAAATTTTCCAATAACAATATGTCTCATTTGGAACATATAAAATAGACAACCTTTGACACAATTGGGACAAGGTATATTACATAAACTATTCTCAGCAATTACCGCTTATCACACCAGGAATAAGTCCATACATAAGTCGGTATTCTTTTCTCCCATTTGCCACTTGGTTCATCATAAAATATTCTCAGGAATCACCGCTTATCACACCAGGAATAAGTCCATACATAAGTCGGTATTCGTTTCCCTTATTTGCTTGTTGGGTTATCATAAAATATTCTCAAGAATCACCGCTTATCTCACCAGGAATAAGTCCATACATAAGTCGGTATTCTTTTTTCTCATTTGCCGGTTGGTTCATCATAAAATATTCTCAGGAATCACCGCTCATCACACCAGGAATAAATCCATACATAAGTCGGTATTCTTTTCAACTATTCTCAGGAATCACCGCTTATCGCACCAGGAATAAGTCCATACATAAGTCGGTATTCGTTTCCCTGATTTGCTTGTTAGGTTATCATAAAATACTCTCAAGAATCACCGCTTATCACACCAGGAATAAATCCATACATAAGTCGGTATTCTTTTCAACTATACTCAGGAATCACCGCTTATCGCACCAGGAATAAGTCCATACATAAGTCGGTATTCGTTTCACTTATTTGCTTGTTAGGTTATCATAAAATACTCTCAAGAATCACCGCTTATCACACCAGGAATAAATCCATACATAAGTCGGTATTCTTTTCAACCATACTCAGGAATCACCGCTTATCGCACCAGGAATAAGTCCATACATAAGTCGGTATTCGTTTCACTTATTTGCTTGTTAGGTTATCATAAAATACTCTCAAGAATCACCGCTTATCACACCAGGAATAAGTCCATACATAAGTCGGTATTCTTCTCTCTTATTTGCTCCTTAGGTTATCATAAAATACTCTCAAGAATCACCGCTTATCACACCAGGAATAAATCCATACATAAGTCGGTATTCTTTTCAACTATACTCAGGAATCACCGCTTATCGCACCAGGAATAAGTCCATACATAAGTCGGTATTCGTTTCTAATATTCTCAGGGATCACCGCTTATCACACCAGGACTCAGTCCATACATAAGTCGGTATCCTTTTCTCTCATTCACTAGTTGTCAGTTTGTTTAGAGTCTAAAAATAATAATCACATTCATAACAATGACACGTTATATCATAACAATATTAAACACCATTTTTTTTTTAATTCGCTTCCTCAAGACAGCCACCAGAAGCGATTATTTGTGTACAGTCAATAGAATGAATATTATAGTGTCAACGGTTATGGCAAACCCGCTAAGTGTTTGCTCCCTTAATACCTCATTTGATTAATCTTCTTCTTAATTTGCTTTATGGCTTTTAGTAATTTGATTAATGATTTGAAAGACTAGTTATCGAGACTACTGAACTCAATACTCAAATCGATATTCTTAACTATTTGTGGGGTATCTACAGTAGTAAACATCTTTAGTTCACCGTGGGCTCTACCGCGGTTGTTTGACAGCTACAATGTCACGATCGCAATCATCTCTGATTGGTTAATGCTCGCTCACTATTGGCCACAATGCATTGTTGCAACAAGAATCGCACAAATTCAGCCAATCAGAACAATAATGATTGATGCAGGTTTTAGACAATCGCCCTACGTGTAATGTCTGCAAGTGATAATAATTGTGCAACTCGTTTGAAATTTTAATGTAATTTAAGGGCACACACACAAGAGAGCAATCCGTCTTTTGTTTATAATAATTATATTAATAATTTATTTATTTAGTAAAAATATGCATCTCATAAGCTCCTTTTTCCAAAGTCAAATAGCTAGTCAAAATTTGGGCAGTAAAAGTAGGGAATCCGTTTCTCCACTATTTATCCGATGGGGCTTGCAAGGTTAAGATTTACACTTCTCTGTATACTGACAATTTCATTTCTTATTTCAAAACCTAAACCTAAGTCAGAGATCGAATTATTCGTGCATTATTTATACCCGAGAAACAACGATATGATAAAATTATGTGTTAGTAGGCTATATAAAGAAATACAACAATCCAGACCCTGTAATACATAACATTGCCACAGTCATTGCCACTTCATTTAATAACACCTTCGTAACTCTCTTTTGTTATTAGAGACACATGTTTCAAAGTTTCCTTTACTCGTACATAAAAATTGAACTTCGTAACTTAGTATTTCTTTCTAATTTCTATTATTACAGCAGATAGTATCATCTATTAAGTTGGTAAGCCAATCCAATAATAACAACAGTAAATAATTTATTATGTACTTGGTAGTTAACCTGTTGTTCAGTGCGTGTTTTTCTGAGGTAGTAAGTACCTAAAGGCTTTGATTTATGGTAGCAGATTGTACAACAAGGGCACCAAACAAGCCACTTGAGCCGAGTTATAAACACTGCTTTTCACTTCGATTGCGAGGAAATGTAACAATAATATTACTATAAGTACATATCTATAGATTGTCCGAAAAGAGTAGGGATTAAATGAGGGTGCTGTAATGAGTTTGTAGGTATAGGTCGCAACCTCAATACAAGTGCAAAAGTTCACTGGCACCATAGAAATTACATACATTCTTTCTCATCCATATGTCATTCAGAGAGACTGTTGTTTACCTATAATACCTTGTGCATAACAGCATGAAACGCACTTTAGTCCTCTTATAGCCAGCGTAAAATAGAACCTTACGAGCATGAGAAGTGGAAACGTATTTTTATTTTATTATTATTTTTATTTTCCGAATTCTAAAAATCACGAATGCATGTCATCTATTAGTATAAGAGGATGTCAGCTACTAGTGACTTTATATGAATGTGATAGCTCATATAATTTTACCTTTTTAATTATAAAACTCTAAGAACATTTGAAAGAACCACTGTTATGCTGATAAATAAATATTTTAATTCAATTCCATTTATTTATTTTCATCTGATCTGATCAGTTAAATTCACTTTAGGTTAATATAATAATGATTCAATTCATTTTCCTTTCATAACCTCACCTCTCCTTAAATGGTAGTTGCAGCCAATGTAATTTATAATTTTCACAAGGGTGAGCAAACGGAACAAAAGTACATACTAGCACTTAATATAAATTTTATTGGTATAAGAATCAAATAAAATTCCAACATCCACATGGCTACTTCGTGAGCATAAGTGTTGTATGTCTTTCTGTTTCTGGTATGTACATAGTTAGATTAATTCAAACCTGATATTTCATACCCTATACCTACTAGGTATTCAAAGTAATCTAATAACTCTAATTTGGTCGAATAAGTAAACCTACAGATTCAAAATAGGTTCAATGTTACCTACTTTATCTAGTGGACCAATTAATTATTTATTAGCTGATCCACCCCAGGTAGAATTTTCCAAAATCTTTTCTTTGTGTCCAGTAGTAGCTTAGTAGGGAACTCAAATCATATTTGATTATGCAGGGCCTGCGGGTTGATCTATGTCTGTCAGTACATAATACAGACTATTCAATCGGTAGATAGGTATTAAATGGGTGCATCTAGCAATCGACTCTATTAGTCTCCCTATCACTGTCTATCATTCTCACAACCATACCATGCCTACCATAGACCCAAATCCAAAAATCTTACATTAAATGGTAGGTAATGAAAACACATGCACCTGACACATATTTCAGGCATTCTATCCTTAAATTGTACTAAAATATTACTATGTGTATAGTTAAGTATGTAATTATTTAATTAAACAAGAATAACTACTCATATTGAGACTATTCAATTCAAAGTTTTAAGACTTTATTTTAGTTACTAGGTAAACTAGATTTGCTTCAATTAACCATAGTAGTATTCAGATGTTTCTTACCTTCTTATTACTGTATTACATAACAATACCTTGAGGTTACACCCTCTATCATAATGAGGCAGCCCGGGATGGCTTTTTTTCTTTTGTATCATTATAACAGGCCTCACACCAAGAGTTACTGTGTTCTTATCCGAGCCATGCAGGTACATGACTGCTTCTAATCACAACTTGAAGGTTATGTGCACTTCTCCACCACAGATGCCGGCCAAAACCACTTGTTCATCTCACATTCGTCGACCTCATCGTCAAGTCGGGGTCACAGGGTCGTGTACATCATCAGAAAAGTTGTCGAACATGAAAAAAATGGTAACAGTTGAATAATCTCGGAAATATTGCATTTAAGCGACACCAGTATCAAGTACATACCTACTTGATTATATCAGACCCCTGTCTGTATATAACCCAAATTTTGCACTAAAACCATTGATTGACCCATTGATGTAGATATGACCGTTGTTATTGTAAGATTATTATTTCTATTTTTAACTAAAGCACATGTACATATTTCTTTTTTTAAAATGATTGTTGAATGATTTAAATTAAGACTTGAATAAAATTATATTGTCAACATTACTTCCTAGATAGATAAAGTTATATATAAATGAGTTAAGTAGATATTATTCATTCTAAATTTTCACATTTTATTATGCTATGATAATGTACTATAGGTAATAATTTGCACACTCAGTTATTGGTTGAATGTGTTAGATCAAAACAGATTTAAGACCAAATTGTACCACATTCTAGCAAATAAACTCTACTTTTTTATTTCTACACTAGCTCATGTATCAAGTACTTACCTACATAATAATCTAATTGTTTTCTTGATTCTACTTTAATATAGGTAGGTGCCTATTTGGTTTAAAGTATTTCATATCACTTATTACCTTATTTCGATTTTAAAATACAAGGTGTTAGTACTACGGTGCGTTGCATCCAGTCTTGAAATTAATACTAATACTACTTATAACTTCATAGATCAAATCTTGGGCTAGGTATGTCCCTACATAATAATCCATTAAAGCGGTCAGAATAAAACTATAATCCCTTACTTTGAACTCTCAAATAAGTCATAATGCTGATATCTACTTACTATTAATAATTATAGCCTTCACTTACTCTGTTCTAAAAGTATCAATTGGTAATATTGTGACTTATCAAATACCTACTTAGGTATTTTGATGCAGTAATCTTACATTAGGCACTCTTAATATTCACCCATGCTTTAATGAACATCCACTGTAAGAAGGTAAGTACACAGATTCACCGCTTTCAATACAACCTATGGATGCATTGGACCCATCGACCTACGTACTTCTGCTTGTTCCAGACAGTATAAGGTGCTTTCCTCCAACCAATCTCTTGAGTAGTTGCGTTGGAGACAAGTCCTCCAACTCGACACAGGTCTACTCAAGTACTCCCAAAGTAATAGTGTAGCACCATTGCAGTTTGTATGTATTTCATATTCACTTTGTTATTCGTTCAGGTAGATTTCTTCATATAATTTCCGATATAAGTACCTAATAAATATGTTGCTATGCGTCTTGTACAGGCACTTTAACATCTTCCAGGATAGACCCGCATTTTTGGGCATGAATCACATCCAATCTTCTGATATAAACAACTTAACCTCCAATCCGGGTTTATTAGTCTTGGGATGACCCTAGTATGAATCAAACGCAGTTCCAATGTCCACAGTCTTATATTCAGGTACACTTGTCACATCCACTTAGTTTATATCTAGCTTAATTAATCACTTAGTACTTATATCTCGCTTAATTACTTTTATATCGTTCCTTTTTTTTACTCCCGCGCGCTGTCGCACCTCGACTCGCGGGTGACAGCTGGCCGGTTTTTCTGTGTTGCCCACAATACTTACTTACGACACGACTTAATATATTTGCCGCCTCTATTATTTCGCTATTTTTATATTTTTTGCTCCCGAACTTTAGCCGCTTATTTAATTTATTTGTAAGCTGCCATTTTAATTTATTAGTTGCCGTTATTAGTCGCCACCAAAATAAACCTTAATATTCCCATACATATACCATCAAATGAATGTTAGAAACTGTCAAACGCTGTATTTGAATTTTGAACTGTTTTTGGCCTCGAGCATCACCAATGACAATTATGACATCGAGTAAACCCTACCCTACTGTGCATGGCGTGCTCGAGCAATGGCCATGGCTCGAGCACTCGAGCTCTCTGGGGGACTTTTATTACCGGACCGGTTAGTGTGAATGTGTGCATTTGTGGTACGACTCGGCCCAACTCGGCTCGCTGCTCGACACGAATTGCGGCACACAAATAAATTAATGTGTTTTGTGTGCGTTAGTCCGCAGCTGTGCAGTTTACACACAACCAGCAACCTGTATAATTTACCTCTCTCTAAACACTATACATACACATTACACACACTGCAGTTACGTCTGGTATTGAATGTGTTGTGATTTGAAATAGTTGTAAGTATAATTTATTGTAGTTATATTGCTGCGGTACCTACCTGTACGAATGATAATAATATTGGTAAACTGATAAGTGGCGTGGCTCGCTGGGTAGTAATGATAAAATTCCGGTGGTTTTTAGAATAGCTGTTGAAATGTAAGAATTTTAAATTTAAATTCTAAACGCACCCAAAAAACTTTTATCCGTATACTTAGGTATATAGAAACCTCTTGAATTAGAACCTCCTTCACTGCCTGACTTTTGGTTGTGCCCTATTAATATTGAAACTTTTTATTGAAACCTCCACGATACTGGTGCCCCTTGTATCAAGCATCTAGCGTTTTCCTCGCTGTAGTGAGTGAGGAGATGAAAAGTTGTGTGTTTCGAACGGCTGCAAATTTATATACGCTCGAGCCTTTGAATTTCTCGCTACCCTCAGGATTCAATACAAACTCTCGCGACAAAATAACAATCTTGCATCCTTGCATATCAAATAACTAAGTAGGTATTTTTCGGCTCCTTTTTCATGAATGGGAAGCTCTTCTGTAAAAAATATTAATTGAATTTCCAATTCAATATTTTGTTTCGGGTCAACGTTACCGAATTACCTACACCAAATACCGATATTTCAGGTTTGTAACTCGTATTTTAGCCTACGAGCTAGGGATCTGTAACACGCGGACAGACAGACAGACGGACAGATAGACAGCAGAGTGACACCGCTTTTACCCTTTGGGCACGGAACCTTAAAAACTACGGGTTGGGGAGACATTTAAGGGGGAAGCTGACATCCTAGAGCTAGGGGTTGGGACTCTTGAGGAAATTAGGAATGCCAGCCTGCATTTTCAAAAATAAACTCCTTATGCTCATAAAATTATAATTAGGTACCTACCTATCTATACCTACCCCTACCCATCGCTTATAGGTATGATGAATGTAGATAGGTAAGTAGATCATATGATAATATTATGATGAAATAAATGTTTGGCATAATGCCTACCATGCTATACAAAATTATTATTATCACAACGGATGAAACACCAACTATAATTCCATTGGAATAAGTACCTAGTGAGAATTATTATTATTCACAGAACCGCGCCACAAGAGCGGTGGAGCGGGCAGGCGGTGGCATCAACCGGTCGAAACCGGTTTGGAATGTTCGTCCGCACTGCGCAACTCAAGGCACGCGAGTAGATATAATAGGTATATCTACTCATGCTGCTCAAGGCACGGTAGGTAGGTAGGTATATGTATACAGAACTGTATAAATAAGTTATGAGCGTGTATAACTTGCGCTCACTCCAATCGACTGAAACCAGTTTTTATCTCTGTCCGATATCTGTAGCCACATACCTATAATACATTTAATGGAATAATAATTATAGACTGAATTTAATTAAATGATTGTCGAGAATGCAATTGCAATTAATTGAATGAGATTATGAAAAGTGAATGGGTAGGAGTATTTATATTTTATAGGTAGATCTATGGTAGGCACTACATGAGTAGAGGCACCTACCTAGGTATTTTTAGCTAAGAAATGTATCCGAGTGAACTACCTAAGTCTAAATTATTATAGTATCGCCAAGGAAAGATGCATGTTTACCTAAGCAATGCTATGTAGACTAGGTACCTACGCTATAGTATCCTAGGTATAATTATATTTTATTATTATTATAGGTACCTAGGTAGAGCACCTTCCGAGTTGCGCATCCGTGCCTCGCCTCGGTCGATACTGGGGTCGAGTAGGGTTCATACTTCATATAATATTATACCTACTTATGCAGCTCTCTACGGCGGTAGGGGTCAGGGGTTTCGGGAAGTAGGTAGGTACCTATCTATGCTACCTACATATTTCTGTACAGAGTCGTTCGTTGTGCATCATTGTAGGAAAGTATGAACCACGGCATTGATCAATGCGCTTCTGATGGGTAAGTAGTAGGTATATAGTTAAGTATCTCTCTAGAGGTACCTACTTATCCAGCTATATATAGCTGGATAAGTAGGTACCTCTAGTAGGTACCTACCTATATACGTAGGTAGAATACCTAATAGGTAGGTAGCAAAATATAACACTGGGTTATTTAGGTAGGTTGGTACTTAGGTACTAAGTATTACTTACCTACTTACTTATAAGGGAATAGGGGGAAATGGGGAAGATTAATGCAGAAAAATTCAAAATGACATTTTACTTCTTAAATATCTCTTTTTTTTTATTTGGCCTAGGCATCGTATTAAATATTATAATCTATACCTATTATAATTACAGTTTAAAAAAACTGGTTAAATAAGGAGATAAAAAAGTTATAACATTTTAAGTAAAAAATGGGATTAGTATCATTCTGCCCCTCCGACGGGGCAGATTAATACAACTCTGAGCACATGAACTGTAAATTGAATCTTGATGTAGGTATACTTATTGAAAAAGTATTTTTGGATATGACGACACCTGCGAGGAAAATCGTAGTATCTCATTTTTAACCGACTTCAAAAAAAGGAGGAGGTTCTCAATTCGTCTGTACCTATGTTTTTTTTTTGTATGTTTGTTACGCGATTACTCCGTCAATTATGAACCGATTTTGATGATTCTTTTTTTGTTTGGTAGGACATACTTGAAAGTCGGCGCCAATGAGGTGCCAATGTCGAATCACAAAACAATATGAAGAGGAGATAGACGGTTCGTTCGGCTAATTGGCACCGGCTCCAAAAAATATTAGTATAGAACTACAATAACTCTTGTATACATAATATATTGGGTAATAAATTAAATTATATTTTACTTTTTAGTGTTTGTGGTTACTGAAGTCGGTTTTTTTTTTTTGAATTTTTTTTCGTAACTTTACATCGCGTGACGAACATTAAAAATGCTTACTAATTTCTTTTAAGCCTTAACGCCATCCAACTCTAAATATGTTTGTAAATAAGGTAAAATCTACACTTTCATATAGTTCATATTATTATTCTTAAGAATGAGTGTTTTATAATAATATATTTCCTATTGCTTTTGTATTTTTTATTTTTTTCTTGTCAATTATAGTAAGTATTAATCAAATACGTGTAAAATTTCTGTGCTCTAGGGATGGACGATAGAACTGTGAGGCATTGCGTACACTACAATGCAGTTCATTTATTATTTTGTTTCCGTTTACACAGACATATTTCGCTGATATTTAATTAATACTTATTGCTTTTTTTTCAAATTTTTTTGAGTACTTAAAATTGCTAAAAAGTGAGTTACGATGTTTTTCCTTGCATGTGTCAATTAATACTTATGTTTAAGAATAGTTCAAATCAGTCAAAAAAACTATGTTTTTGTGGTTTGCAGCGCTTTTCGCTTTTTGCTTTATATTTTCAGGATTTCTAAGTCCAAGTTTCCTTCAGTAAATCTTGCTTTCAATAGTTTTTGAATGTATTTCTTTATTTTCATGATTTCGGATATTTCATCTGAAATATTTTATAAATTACTGGCTTTCACCCACGGCTTCGCTCACCTGGTAATTTGAAAAACTTTGCGAGGAGGAATAAGACACCGACCATGAACACAGAACAGTGCACTATTTAAAAGAACGTTTATGTAAAGAATGTTGTCCCCCCCCCGATAAAAGACGCCCTAAGCACGTCCTTAACGACCCCGACGATCAAATCATGACCGACAGTGCATCGTATCTCGTAGGGCTACACAATACAACCTCATCACAGCGTCTTCGCACAGGTCCCCGATTTCTAACGTCACCCGGACGTGGACTCACGCCACGGCCTCGGGGGCGTACGGATTAACCAGTAGTCCAACAACTCCACCCATCCCAACGTCATCCTAAGCCGTGGTCCGAGCCTCACAGGAGGCGCCCTTAGGAGGACGTTGCCCCCCGACCTCTCGAATTATTTCTTCGAGCCCTAGGGCTCACCCCCAGGCGGAGTTTCGCGCTCGCCAACCCCCCCGGTGACGTTGTAGCGGCCAGTAGGGCCTACGCAGCATAGTCAATCCGAAACAACACACAAAAAAATAAAGAATGTTGTGTCTTTCCATTAACCGCTAAGACATGTAAATTTTGAGCATTGGACACATAATAGGGATCTGGAGTATCATTACATTTTCTACTTTACTTGCCCCTATCAAAATAGCGGTACCAAAAATATTCCGCCTGAGTTGTGTGATGTGAAGCCGAAGAAGTTATTCCGTTGCATAATCGCAGCGCATCTAAATTACGCATATAAACGAAATGCCGGTTAGACCGGTTAAACCGCTAGCTCTTCTAAAACGTGATTGACTGATAAATGTATACTATCCTGCAGGAAGTGTTTGTTTTCCCGGGATAAAAAGTACTACTGTTCCAGCGTGAAATTCTAATAAAGCGACGCATTGGCATGGTAGTACGTAATATTAGTTACACGATATAATATTACACGAACCATTTCAAGCTATTTCCGACCCCCTGATAACGCAGAAGCTATTGAACCTAAACACGTACAATTTTGCATAACATACTTAAAAGGTTTTTGAACACTTAGAATCTTAAATTACTTACATCAGATTATAAATACTATCCGTCCCGGCTTACTCACGTGTGTAGTCGACGTTAGCCCGACTAGTTTCGAACCCATCCGGGGTCCTTTTTCAAGGGAGTCCGTCCGCGCACGCGCCGCGGTTTTAACTGCCAATTGAATTGTATTTATAATGGAAATCACTCACGGTAGTTTAAACGCTAAAATACATCAGATTAGTTTAGGTAAACGGCTGTTCAACACAAGTGTGTAAGTAAGATATACATAAAGTTTACGAGGGCGTATGTAACTTAAAATTTATAAAACCCCCAACACAAAAACCACTAAAAGTAAAAAAAAAATTACAAAAAAAATAAAAACCGACTTCAATAATTTAATTTCGACGATGAATTTAGTATCGACGATGCGCAATTTGGTTTTCGTGCCAATGTCTCAACCGATTCTGCTATTTTCAGCCTGAAAAACACTGTCAAATATTATACTAGCAGAGACACTAGTATATATGCCTGTTTTTTGGACCTAAGCCGAGCTTTTGACCTGGTAAATTATAATTTGCTATGGTCGAAACTCAACAAGCATAAAGTGCCATCTAATGTTATAAATCTTTTGAGATATTGGTACGAAAACCAAAGCAACAAGGCAAAATGGGGCGACACACTTTCTAACGACTATAGGTTAGAATGTGGTGTACGCCAGGGCGGATTGACATCGCCGGACCTTTTCAACATTTATGTGAACAGCCTGATAGAGGAACTGAGAAGCACCAAAATCGGTTGTCATGTCGGCGGAGTTTGTATTAACAATTTAAGTTACGCTGATGATATGGTGCTACTCAGTCCCTCTATCAAGGGGCTACGGAAGTTGTTAGGTATTTGTGAAAAATACGCTTTAAGTCATGGACTTAAATATAACGTTTCCAAAACGGAAATGATGGTATTTAAATGTGGAAAGGGTCCGGACAGTGTCCCTCCAGTGTATATGAATGGTGTGGAAATCCGAAGGGTGGCGACGTTCAAGTATCTTGGCCACATCTTGACGGAGAATCTCAGTGACGATAAGGACATCGAGCGCGAGAGGAGGGCGCTTGCCGTAAGATGCAACATGATCGCGCGTAGATTTTTCCGCTGCAATGAACAAGTTAAGAACACTCTTTTCAGAGCGTTCTGTCAAAACCTGTACACTTGCCAACTATGGTTTAACTACACAAGACGCTCGTATGGTGCCATCAGGGTGCAGTACAATGATGCCTACCGCATCCTGATGAAACTACCACGATTTTGTAGTGCGTCCACCGACCCCAAAATATATTATTATGAAACTATATTAACTCTTGTGTACATAATATATTCGGTAATAAATTAGTTAAATTATTTTTAATTTTAGTGTTTGTGTATTGAAGTAGGTTTTTATTTTTTTGTACAAAAATTTTATTTCACAATTTTTAGTGGCCCCATGGTATTAAAATATGCTATGCCTGGTTAAAAATCTACTGTTTACTAAGCTATTACACTGATCGTGAGCAATTTACTCTTATCCGTTGAGGAGTTCCATTATCTATCTTCGAAGATGATCATCAGATCTTCACCAAATTCAAATGGGACCAACTTTGAAGTATACCCTTTCAAACAAAAAATAATTTTCAAAATCGGTCCAGGCGTCTTTGAGTAATCGGGGAATATACATTTAAAAAAAAAGATTCCGACGAATTGAGAACCTCCTCTTTTTTTGAAGTCGGTTAAAAAATAATATATATTGACCCTTTGCGCTTAATATTATCAGTTAAATTTATATCCAAGTGCTCCTCGCGTCGGAGGACCGCTAAGTAACAAAACCCCCTCCCCCCCAACGTCCAGTTAGCCTTTGTATCCAACAGGATACAAAGACTAACTGGACGTTGCTGATGTTGCCCAAATAGGTATTTGGTGTACCTATGTATTAATGTGCCCCTTGCATCTATTTGCCCCACTTCCCCCTAACTACTTATATGTTATAGGTACCTACCTATTTTAAACTAAACCACGAACGTACGAAAAGCTATCTCAACGACAAAAACGTTACCTACTCAATCAATGATTCATCGGAGTTACATTAAAATATTATACTATGGCCTAAGCGAATGGGCTTGCGATACCAATATTATTATTATTCTTAACAGCCAGCATTATGTTTGCCCTATTCGAGTCGAGCGAGCGAGGTCATCACGAAGTAAACTTTGTACAATCCGTTCCGATAATAAATGATTCCGTAGGCGACGACGGGGATTTCGTCGTAAATGGCGCTGCGCTGCAAATAGAAAGTATAGAAAGAGATGAAAACATAATTCTTTAATGCGTGCAATAGAGACAGCGAATCAGACTACCGATACCGCCTAGTAGGATTTTGCCAGGCGGCCAATGCTGGCATTGCGCCATACTGGCATTGGCATCTGTGTCCGTTTTGTGCCTGCTTGCCTGTGAGTGAGCGGAACAGAATTTTATATGCTCACTTCCTCAGTGGCTCACTCAGCCTAGATAGCAGCGCTGCGGAGTGTGGTCGATCGGTTAGGTATTTGCCTCAAGCTCAGAATATTAAAAATATTGTTATTCCAATTACAATTGTAATTTGCATAATTTAATTACAATTGTAATATAAAAACTTTACGTGTCATTGTTCGCGTCTTCTAATACGCGCTTGGTTCGTGCATTTTTCGTATCGTATCGGTGCACTGTTCTTGGTTGGCGTTTATTTGGCCGGCCATTTTGTATTTTCATGCACTTGTATAAGCAGAGACTGAAGTGGGAGAAAAACTTGATTTCTCTATAAATAAAAACTTTTGGGGAATCGAGTGGAAACCGGTAACGAGTTTAATCCTTGTTTTGATTTGTGGATGAATTATTGTTTTGGTACGACATCTGTGATTGTGTATGTGAATTTGGCTGACCCTGCAAAGTGCAAAGACGAAAGACGCACAAATTTTATAAGGCAGCTAAAACTAACTGAAAATTTTGAAGTAAAATGAGAGTAAGTTATTAGTTATTAATTACAGTGTTAAAGATCTTTAAAAACCAAAGCATGATGATGAGTGGTACTAGTGGTGTGTGAATGTTTACAACTCTTGTAGTCTTAATTTCTATTTAAATGTAGGACCCATTTTACATTTCTTTAATCTGCTAAGTAGGTAAGTAATTAATTTCTGACAAAAGAAAAAAAAAACATTGAAAGCATTAGGTATACTTACCAACCTACTTACATATTTAAGAAACGTTCATTTTTTGTTATTTTTAGTAGGTACCTACCTAACCTATCTAGAAGTTTTGTTTACTAACAAAGTTTCAACTCTGAAATTCCTAATGACTTAATTTTTTGACATTTGCCTACTTATTTGCCTATAACATGCCTATAATAATAAAAGCTTTAGCATATTTCTTGTCCAGTCTGACTCTTCGTTTAATTTTTGATTGTTTCTAAACTTTTTAAGTTTCAAAATTTATAGGTGAAGAGATGGCTGCACATTTCCTGTTGATAGATTACATGAAAATTATTCCATTTCTTGACTTGATTGTCGTTTTGATCTTATATATGGCTCCAAGTTTAATCTTACCTATGAGTTTCAAGTGTTTCAAGCAAACAACCTGAATCTAATCAAAAAGTTGATTACTTATAGAAAATTAAGTTACTAAGTTATTTACATTTTGCTTTGACTTGTGAGAATGAGACTAAGGCTGAGATCTATAGAGCACACTTTGGGCACATATTCTCTGGGCCAGGACTCTCTCATGTTATCAGGCACAAGTTAAGGCTGAGATATACCTAGAACCATCTTTGACTTTGTTATAATGGGACCCTATTACTAAGCCTCCACTGTCTGCCTGTCCGTCACTCCCTCTGTCTTTCAGCGGGCTGTATCTCATGAATCGTAATAGGTAGAGAGTTCAAATTTTCTCAGAATGTGTTCCTATTTCTATTGCTGCTATAACAATTTATCTTCTATAATATAAAAATGAATCACTAAATGTGTTGCTCATCGCAAATCTCGAGGACAGCTGAACCAATTTCGCTAATTCTTTTTTTATAATATTCCTTGAAATACAAGGATGGTTCTTACGGAGAGAAAAATTTAAAATTTTTGAATCGACTGTTAGGCGGAATGAAGTTCGCCAGGGCAGCTAGTTATTTATAAAAAATTTAATTTGGTCTCTATGAAAATAAACAAAAGAATGTTATTTCTTGTACGATGGAACCCTTTGTGTGCGAGTCCGACTCACACTTGACAGATTTTTTTAGTTGTGCCAAAACAACATAATGCATTTTGCCAATGTAGAGACACCCTTTTCTTCATGATATTAAGTAGTATGTACAGCAATACAACAGTAAATTTTTGTATCAGTCCATAGGAAAAGTTGCAGCTGTCTCTCTGACTACAACTGAACTAAAAAAATTGCCAAAAAAACCAAAATGTTTAATTTTTTTCCTTGTTAGTATAGCACTAAGTTAATTGTTTTCAGGTTAATCATGAGCACAAAGATTGAATCTGAATTTCCATCATCAACACCAAACGATGAGTCAGGTTTGTTTTTATTTTCATTTTATTTTTCACCATTATTTACATTTTCATTTGTAACATACAAGATTGTTTTGTCCTCTCAGTTTAATTTTTCAGTATACTTAATAGAGAGAGAGAGCCAGCGCGTGCCAGACCTTCGTTATTTTATAAAAGCTGAAAGTTTCTCTGCATATTGTCCCAAACACAGGAAGGGACAATCAGCGACTATGAAGTTTGGATCATGGTGGCTTTGGGAGGTAATAAAGCTGTAAAAAATCTTACGTCAAACTATAAAGTCTAATTTTTCTATATTTTCTTCGGAATAGTATTAGAAATCATGCATGCCACAACCAAACATTTGGTATTGTGGCAGTGGCAGGGCCACACCCCTTTAAGGGTAACTAGTAGGGGGTTGCCACGATACTAAGTGTCTGGCAATGCATGTCGTGATTTCTAATACTATTCTGAAGAAAACAAACAAATTAAACTTTACACCTTGACGTAAGATATTTTACACATTTATTACCTATTATCTCCCACCATGTTCCAATTTTCATAGTCGCTGATTGTTCCTCCTTGTGTTGGGGACCCGGACAATATGCAGAGAAACTTTCAGCTTTTATAAAATAGTGAAGGTCTGGCAAGCGCTGGCTCTTAGTCCATTATATTACTTACAAAGATGGGTGTCATCAAAATCAAGTGGAATATTGCTCAAATCAATTCCAACAATGCAATCATTTCTTTTCATTTCAATTATAATTTGTTATTACAATATATTAAGGCCCTATTGTTTAGACCATAGAAAGTAAAAACATCAATGGTTTAGACTTTAGACTGTGATTTCAGCAAACAAAATTTGCCTATATTTAAAGTCAGATGTTACTTTTTTTACAGTACCTTAATCATAATGCTTTCTTTGCCTTTCATAGTGTAAGCTTTTTGAACCCCTAATAATAATTTAAAATAGTATTGAATTTTTAACTTAGTAACTAACGTTTCACCCAAATGTCTATAATCTGCATGGTAAGCCATAGTTTTTATACATAGAACTGTTTGTGCTCTTGCGCCTGGATGCTGTGTCAATTATATTAGCACATAACATAGCTGCCTGTTTCCTTGTTAGCTTTTCATGGCTCAAACGCTGAACCAATATTGAAGAAAATTGGCACAGATGCCAACTGGAGAACTGATCATACATAATGTTCTCAAAGGTGTGTGAAGTCTGCCAATCTGCACTCGGCCAGCGTGATGGACTCTGACCGAAAACCGTTCATTCCTTGAGGACACCGTACTCTGTAGGCCGGCGAAGGATTGAGATGATTATGCCAGCGTACAATAATATGAACTTCAAATCGTTCCTTTTTATTATATTATTGTTTACATGTCTCATTATTTAATTTTGTTGACAACAATATTGATGTTTATTTTCTATAACTTTTTATTTCAGATGGTGAGGAAGAATTTGATGCTCTAGATACCAATGATCAAGCCGAAGAGGATGATCAACAGCAAGGAGAGCACCAGGATGTTAGAGAGCCTGTAAAAACAGGTGTTGCTAATTTATTAGCACGGCTGCAATCTACTGGAGCATTACTCAAAAATCCGAAACAGGAACATCACTGTTTCGATTGTGATATTGATTTTGCCGATTGGAAGGAGCTAGAACAACATCTTATTACCCACGTATCCTTGCCCTCAGTGGTATTAGACAAGCTGCCTTCCGACGACGAAGACTTGCCTCCTTCGGGAGATGAAAATTGGTCTGATGAAGAAGAAGCACCAGCGCAGGCTAAGCCTGGTGAGGCAAAAACGCCCCAAAAGATAGATATATCGCAAATACTAAAAAAGACTGGCCTTTCTTTAAAAAAACCAACTACGGAACTGCAAAATTCTGATTCAGCGTTAGACAAGCTAAGTGGATTAGGTTTTACAATAAAGAAAAATTCGACTCCAATTAAAAAAGAGAAACCAGATAATGAACCTGAAAAACAAAATGATGTTATGCAAAAATTAGGTAGACTTGGTGGTATAAAACTTAAGTTGAAATTAGATGGAAATAATACAAATTCATTTAAAGTTGTGAATGGCCTTAAAGATTTTAAGGCTTCTGATGATGAAGATGAAGCCAGTGGCAATGAAGAAGACAAAGATGATCAAGAATCCAATGATGAACAAGATAAATCTGGAGAAAATGATTCTGATGAACACGAAAATCAGAACAAGCGACAGAGTTCCGATAGCAATGATTCTGATAAAGTTAAAAAGAAGATACCTAATTTACCTAAAGGTGTCCAAGCAAAACTTGTACCAAAAAAGGAACCGATGAACAGTCCACTTAAATTAACTCCACTTAAGGTGGAGCAAGAGGAAGTACCAAAAGCGAAGCCAGGAAGACCTGCAGTTAAACAAACACCAAAAAGGGGATCCAATAACCTTGTAGCCCCTAAAGAACTTCCAAAACCTGTGACGAGAAGACAATCTCAAATAGAACAAAAAGAACCATCACCAGCAGCTACTCCTGAAAGACGGGAATCTAACGATCGAGTGGACAATGTTGTAGTGAAACAAGAAGTACCAGAAAACATTAAGGGAGGGCCACAGACTAGTGATTTACCACTCTTTTCGGGCCAAATTAAATCTGAAAGATCTACTCCCCCATTATCTGAAAGGACCACACCTATATTAGCAACCGTTAAATCCGAACCGGATGCATCAATACCATCAGCGAATACTCAGCCCCTATTCAGTTATAAAAATACCACAAATGTGACTACCCCAACAACTCCTTTACTTCCTGTAACAAAAACTGAGGATTCTGGCGTAACTGTTATAGAAATAAATGGTGATTCGAACGATGAGGATGACGATTGTTGTGTTGTGTCAACCACCCCTGCTCCCATCATAAAGCCTAAAATTGAACATTCACCGCCACCTACTTACCCGAATCCTCCTGCCTATTCAACATCTCAAACAAGTTACCAGAGCTCAGCACCAACTCTATCCTCACGTCTATCATCTGGCCCGTCGACTGAGAAACAACACAATTTTAATTGGAATGCTCCAGATACTAAACCACCATTAGATATGCTAGAAAAGAGTGCAGATGATATATTCGAAAGTCTCCTATCGACTGCAACAAAAAAGGAAAATCTATCTGATGCAAGTGAATATGTATCTTTAGATTCTTTAGGACCTCAGCACACGTGCGAAATTTGCAATACCAGATTCACTAATTTATCACTTTTAGATGAACACAGAAGGGTGACAGGCCATTGCACTAGCATCATTGCTGCTACCCCTTCATCTTCACTCATGCCCTATAGTCATTCGTCAAATATTCTTTCAAGTTTAATTCCAGTGAAGCAGTTAGCAGAACAAGTGGGAAAGTTGTCTACAATCGGCGGTAGTGGCCCAGGATTCACTCATCAACAAAATGTGATGATTAATATCCAAGCTTATCCTGGAGCAGGAGGGGTTATGGTGCCGCCTCAACAATATAATGCATATACTAGTGGTCAGAGTATGCCTGGGAACTATCCCCAATCGGCAAGTAATTTGTATAGTTCACCTGGTGGTCAACCGATGACTAACCAATATCCTGGGGCGAACTTCATGGGACAAGGATATGGTCAATACACGCCTATGTCAAAACCTGGATATCCCGGATCAATTCCCCCAAACTCATATTCAATGCCTTCATCTCCATACTCATCAGCATCCCCACTGCAAAGCATGCAGCAAAGCGTTTATGGTCAAGCTTCTATGATGAGTCAACCTGGTGCGATGGGCCCACCCGGCTCTTCGCCGAGCCATTCCTACGCCTCCGCGTCGAGTCCCGGAGGAGCAATGAAAGTGCAGGCAGGCAGTGGAATCAAAATACAAAATATTCAAACTTTTCCTCCTGGCCAAATGATGGGACAGTCTGTGACTGGTCAGACTATATCTGAATTAGGTGGACAAACGATAACTGGTCAAATTCCTGGGCAGATGTCTGGGCCAACACCTATAAGGATGGCAGCAGGTGCAAATATTGCCGGAGCTCGACCGCGAATGCCATCTGTAAGAGGACAGAGACCTACCATTCGGCCCGGTATTCAAGTTCATGGGCAAGTTCGTGGCGGTAAAATTGCACCGCGTATGCCGTTAAAGAGACCCGGAGCGATGGTTGGCGGACCCGGTCAAAAGCGAAGACCCGATATGTTGCTACCTGGTAAACACGACAATGAGGATTGTCAAGTCATGGCACTGCAGAAGCAGCGTGAGGGTTTGCCTTTGATCCACAGTGTGCAGGGGGCCAAAGACAAACTCAACATCGGCAGCCAAATCTCTATTACAAAGAAAGCCAATCCCGTTAACAAAGAAGCAAATGCAATGGCCAATGTTCTTGCATCCAGAGGTATAAGTGTTAAACAGAAACAGAAAAGTAGGTCTCCGACACCGGAGCGTCCATTGCCACATATTCCCAATCTTGGAGCAGGAGTCAGTATTAAACACACATCTAAATCGAGTAAGTTTTCAATACCTGAAGCAAAAGTCGGCACAGGCATGTTTTCATGTAAAATCTGCAAGAAAATGTTCATGAACCACACTTCATTACAAGTTCACATGTCGAACGCGCATCCGCAAACGACTAGCAAAATTCCCGTGTTTAAGTGTGACGAGTGTCCAGCTTCATATCCAAAGTCATTGCAACTGCAGCATCATAAGAGAGTGTTTCATAATGTATCAGGTCCTAACAGGGAGCTGGGGTTGCCAGTAGTGGATCTGTCACAAGAGGATAATTTAAAACGATTGAGTAGTTTAGGGATTTATAGTTTTATACCTTTGGCAAACCGAGAGCAGGCTAACGGTTGCTTTGGCATACCTGTGATATCAGTGCACAACATGCAAAACGGTTTGTCATCAAGTTTACAAGCTCTCGGAGCTGATGGACTGTTGAGTCTTGGGCCTCTCAAACCCTTACCTAATCCATAAAGTTTTATTTATAATAGTTATAAGTGAAAGTATTAACATTGCATCTTGTGAGCCGAAATGAAATAGTGATATACATAGCTTCAAAGACTTTATTTTGAAACATATTATTAAAAAAGTTTTATTCTAAAAATTTAGCAAATTCCAAATGAAAGTGGCTAAAAGCTATTTTACGCCGGGGCAACAACATGCAACAATGCGGCATGTTATAAAATATGGAAACATTCATCTTGAGGGTGTAAGCAGCATGCAGCCGTCTGTTTTACGAGTATGCCGAGACAACATTGTGCTGAACAGTTGAAATAAATATTTCAAGGATTCTTGCCGCAATGTCGCACTATGTTGCTCAGACGTCAATGGAGTTTAAAGGCTAGCCGCACGTTGTATACGTCGTCGTACGAACAATCCCGACCTTCCAAGTAGGGAGCGCGTAGTTTGGGTTGGCGTACGACTATCTCGCACCCAGTCTGCCTGTGCGCATGCATAAAAAATCCGTAAAAAATGTTTTTATGCCAATAAAGAAAATGCTGGAAATTCGAAATTCCCCTAGAAATCCTACAATGCACCAATCATCTCGTCCATGGCGCCAGTACGTACATCTGAGTAATTCCAGATATTTTTCAATTTTGAGTACCTAATTTTTGTCGCTTTCGTGGTGTGGTGTAGGCAGTATAGTACGCGCAAGACAAGTAATCCAAACTGAAGTTGCATGACCATGACGATTTGCGCAGGTCTAAAGACCTACACAAGCCCGACTGAGATCTGTTTAAATGTACAACGCGCAGCCAGTCATACGCCTCGTGTTCAGATCGGACTACTTGTTTTGCGCGATGTATAGTAACTGTTTAATATTACGTGCTACTCGAGTCTCGACGTTTAACTAATATTTTTTCGGCAATACTCATTCTATTCAATATAGTTATTACCTGATTTGCAGCTATCATTTTTGATTATTCTTTATTTATAACCGAAATTTGTTTTGAATTTCAGTATAATTTAAATATTTTACTCTAGGCCTAGCTATAACGCAGACACAGCAGTCTGCTTGGACTTAGAGCGGTCACACACGGGCAGTTGAGCACGACTGACATTTCAAGCTGCCCGACTACATTGCGAACTTACTGGATTACGCAGTGTTCCGAACGAGTAACCCATTAAAATAAGTACTAAGTGTGAATTTAAAATACAATAATACATACAATAATAATGTCAAGTAAAAATAAATATTAGGGGCTGTTCCCGTTGAGTCACACTCTCGTGAGTAACACTGTGACTACACGGGAACAATTTTTTTTCCCGTTGAGTCAGTGTTACTCACGGAGTATGACTCAACGGGAACAACCTGTACAGGGTTCCGATGTTCTGATTAGCGATTATATACATAAATATTTCAATGATATAATTTACAGCAGCATTAAGTTCCGTCGTGCGGAACTGGCTGGCTGATTTCTCGGCCAGTTTCTCGAGCTGTCGTCTGCTGTGGCTTCTGGCACAGATATTTTGTCCAATTTTATTGTTCAACCATAACTGCTCAAGCAGCCAGAAGAAGATAAAAAAACACTGCTCAAGCTGCTCGTGTTTGACCGCTCTTATAAATATTTCGGGAAGTAATACTTTATAATTTTATAATGTCATTTGTAAATTTTAAATATCAATTAAAAATGTTAAGTGCAATAAGGAATTACAGATCTTATGTTTACGGTAAGTACAAACTTACAATCGACGTAAATTTGTGCTTAAAAGCCAGATTGTTCATAGATATTTTTATATTACGAATCTTAACACTATCCTGCATAGGCGTCAAAAATGGAGCACACAATTTTTTTTAGATATTTGAATCCAATTATGTTTTAAAATGTAAATTAGGTGTTTATTGTCGTACTCAGAGTCGCTTAATCGTTACTTAAGTTAAAACGAGACAAAGCTATATCTCTCACATAAATCTGTCTCGTTTTAACTCAATCTTAAGTACCTAACGATTAGCGACTGAGTATGGCAGTAAGTCAAGCAAAACTATGCAATTAAAAATATACATAAATACTTGTATGTTCATAAATTGTGTTAAAAATTTAATTAGTGCATTTAAGTGTTTACGCAAGGTCTTGTATTATCTAGATTTGATCTAGTTTTGTTTTTTTCCACAAAATTTTAAGTATCAATTTCCGCCTATGTAGAATAGTATGTTATGTCAATAAGAGTAATATTAGGATCTTATTATTATGAATGTGTAAAATTACTGTCAGAAATTGTAATTTATTAAAGCTGCTACTCTAACTCCTGCGCGTGTTTTTCCCTAAATACTAGGTACACAAAAACATCTATACTGTACCTACTGTACATGTTTTTAAAAACAAAAATTACAAAATACCTGAGCAGGATAGATGTTTTGTTGTATTTCGGGAAAAACACGCGCAGGAGAACCGGTTTAACTTAAACGTTATACTATCTTAATAATATTATAATAGATAGTTTGCTTTGTAAAAAAAACGCGCATTGCGGTGCAAATAGTTTATGAGGAAAAGATATTTTTTGCGTTACCTACTTTATTTAAAAGAGGTCTACTTGACTACTATTAAGCCGGGTCTCGTGCATGTTTTTCTTTAAACACTACACAAAGTATTTGGTTTGTCGTCTCCTGCTCAGGTATTTTGTAATTTATATTTGTGTTTTCAAAAACATTCACAGTATTTTTGACCGAATGAAGCGAGCTCTCTGAGTCTACTTGAATGAAATTGCACTTGTCCGTCCGTCTGTCACAGCCTTATAACTTCTAAATTACGTAATACGAACGTAATTACTTAAAAAAACATAATTTGTAAACTTCAGCCGAATATTGCATAGAAAAATATAAAAAAGCTTTATTTCAGGGGGGCTCTCATACGAAATGGGGGGCTTTAAAGTGGAGATTGAATTCGACATTATGTAAAAAACGGCTACATATTAGAAACTGAAACTTTAGGTAGATGTCATAGCTTAATTATTGATCTCGCTCCGCGTAGATGTTTTCCATCAGGAACGGAAAGCAAAACATGGTCAAAAAACAAAAAAAACGTCATAAGTGTAATGTTTGTGTTTTTGTGTAGTGTTTCAAGCAAAACACGCTCAGGAGATCCGGCTTAACTATACTAGAATACAAAATTTATGAATAAAAAAATAATTTAATGAATTTAGTTTTATTTTAGACCATAAGCCAAATATAGACTACTAGCTGACCCGCCCCGGCTTCGCTCGGGTGGAATTTAGAAAATAGAGGTGGGGGTTGAATTTCCAAAAATCCTGAAACACGTATAATTCTTCATTTGTGACCGAAAACCCAAATACCAATTTTCATGCAAATAACTTGAAAAATGACGGACTTTCGTACAAACTTTCATCCCCTATTTAACGCACTTAGGGGTAGAATTTCGAAAAATCCTTAGTGGCTACCTACTCTTCACAAAGAATGTACCCTCCAAATTTCATGTCTCTAGGACCAGCGGTTTAGGCTGTGCGTTGATATATATGTCAGTCAGTCAGTCAGGACTTTGAATTTTATATAATTATAGACTATATTATAGTCCATACAAAATGACTCCCTCACGCGCCATTTTAGTTCTATGGGTCACTGTCATGTCAAAAGTATCAGATACAAGTGAGCCCTTCACTGCATCGTACCCATGGTAAGTGATGACGCAGTCTAAGATGAAAGCAAGATAACCTGGAAGAGGGTTTGGCAGTTCACAGGTAGGGTGCCTTATTAAAAAAACAGTGTGTTAGATGACGTTTATTTTTAAGTTTTACAATAAAGCCTTTCAATAATAATTATGGTATCTAGCAGGTGGTACAGATTACAACTTACAAGGTTAATTTTAGAAGTACCTATGCAGTTCTAAGGTATTCCGATCGAAAAATTTCAGTTCAAGTAGAAAACAGTAAAAAAATATGGGCTCAATTAACATTGAAATGCTTGTGGAATGTAAAACAGAAATGTGTCAAAAATATTGTAAAAATGCATCAAAAATTACACAATTCATTGCAAGAAGTCCCTTAGCTTAAGTAAATTAACTTTATGAATTATGACTGAACACTAGATATTATAAGAGACTTAGGTCTAACGCCTAACACAGACAACCACTTTTGAACTGATACAGATTTTTATCTAACAATGTGGCTAATTCTGTTGGACATCTTGGTCTAAATCTTTTACTCTCCATTCTATAATGCTCACTGCGAAAAAGGATAACATTCGATTTAAGCCAGTCAGTTAAGTTTAGAGTACAACAGAATTCAGAATTACGGTCGAAATAATAATCTATCTATCCGTAAAGTATCAATAAGTAGCAATTGTTAAAAAGGCCATACAATTCTTTAAAAATAAGTTTACGTTGCTAAGTAACCTATCGACAGATTGCAGATAGGATTATTCATTTCGGCCGTTAGCCACAATAGCTGTGGATAGCGGCCAATCTGATAATTTTCGCAGACTTTTATCGGACCCACTTGGGCATCTGTGATAGGCGTTAACAGGTGATTTATTAGTAGTTAAATGAAACTATATCTAAAATGTGACATAAGTATTTTATAAGATAGGGATCTCTTAACTCTTTGAAAGTCGAAGACATGCATTAAGGCTTGTTATGCATGTATCGCTTAAAATAATTGACATTCTTTTCAATAGAAACAATAGGTATTTAGACTCTAACATAAGGCAAATTGCGCTAGTCATAGCAACGCTTTCCGTTGTCACACTTGTTTCACACGAAATATGTGGGTGCGACTAAACGGGAAAAATAAAATTCCTCATGATAGCTTATTTCATGGTCTAACGACAGATAAAAACATCAAATTAATTGTCCTATGTACGCGTTATCTACATTTAAAAAATCCTCTTGTCACACTGGGACTAAAAAGGATTTTTACCCTATTGAGTCAAGTGTTACGGGAGTGTGACTTAACGGGAACAACCCGACGAGTTAATTTTAAATTAAACTAAACTGCGTAATTTTGCGTATACGCACCGCAACCTTACAATGATGCGCGCCTTCTTGCGTTTTGGTTTTTTTGGATTATAAGCTTTGATATCCAACAAAGTGGAGATGTATTAAGCAAACCAATCATATTATTATGGATAGGTGTGATAATTTTTCACGTCATCTATCCATAATCTGATTGGTCTTCTAAACACATCTCTGTTTAGATGGATACCGGGCTTAAGACTAGAAGTGATTAATAAGCGGCAGACATTGAGAGCAAATGCGCGCATCGCCGACCGCCTTCATCTATCGCCAACGTTTCTTTCCTCTTTAGCTCCATACATTTATTAGCTGCACGCAGTATACATTTTGGAGACACTTGTAGTTTATACTAGAGGTGAGTTTTGAATGAACAAACTGTTTATTTAGACTTTTTTGGCATACACCTTCATAGTTAGTTTACAGTATACATCGATGACGTGGCAATGTGAGTCTAAACTTGTTCAAACAGGTGAACAATAACTGTAAACACTGTTCAGTCGTTGACGTAAGCTAGTTGACATAAACTGTTTTAAATGAATGTATCATTGCATGCCTCAAGTTACAATTTGGACGTACACTAATCCGTACCTTAAGATCTGTACACTAACCCAAATTCGCAATAAAGAGAATTGAATTGTTTTATTAACTAGTTATCATCAACGCTAAACTGTAATGTTGACCGTACATTATCAAGGTTAAGTATGTAAAATGGCTTCCATTAAACTTGATGGTGTATAGCTATCAGTGTGCATGACATCATGCAAGCTTGACAGTAAATTTGATTGTGTATGGCCAGCGTTGTCATCCAACAAAACTTCAACAAGCCACTCCTAGTTGATACATAAATAGTAGAGATCCCTAACTTAGATGAATTTATTCAAGACGGATGAGTTCCACATCAAAGATGAGGGTGGAGTTAGGAGGGATGACTCCAGGGTGGCCCTGCTGACCGTACGCGTAGTCAGGGGAGCAGGTTAACTTGGCACGCTCACCGATGGACATCTGTAATGAATATTTTGTAAGTATTAGAATTTAAAATCTTTAAAATGAAATAGAATGGTGCTAATTTAGTTGAAGACAATTTTAAAATAAATTAATTCATTGGCCTTAATAAGTTGCTGAAAAATGACAGATCTAAACATATTGCTGTCCCTTTCATAGTGCTCCCTGCAGACAAGTAATACTAGATTTAGATAAGTCAGTATACTAGAAATTGAGCACCATAGAATACTTAGAAAAGACATTTACTTTTTGTCATAAACATAATATGTATAGATAAATTAATCCAGGTTTACCTGAGCCACACCTTCATCCCAGCCCTTGATAACCTCTCCCTTGCCAATCTTGAACTTGAAAGGCTTGCCACGGTCGCGCGAGGAGTCAAACTTCTTGCCATTAGTTAATGTGCCTGTGTAATGGACGACTACCGTTTGCCCTTTCTTGGGGTATGTGGAACCTAGGTAAAAGAAATTTTGAATTTGATTTGGTGTTCACCATTTATACATATAAAAAACTTATTGTGACTGACTAATTGATCTATCAATGCACAGCGTAAGCTGCTGGGGTAAGAAACTTGAAATTTTAACAGTAGGTTCCTATTACAATATAAGCACTCACTAAGAACCAGTACCCACTTATTATTTGTCGGGCTCGTATTTTATTTAGATGTTCCAGTGGCAGAACATTTTATATGGAGCTATTCACACTTGTCTGAAACCGATTTTGTGTCAAAATGTTCTGCCACTGGAAAATCCAATTAAAATCAAGTGGGAATATGCTGTAAGTGGTAACTAGCTGGCCAAAGTCAAAACAGACCAAGAGCCAATTTAGACATTTTGGATTCAAAATTGCCTTTACCGGCAACCGGCAAACCCTAATACCTATCACAAGACTACTGCGCCAGGGATTCAGACTATTCTTGTCAAGAATGGACAAATTATGGAAACTTCTTTGCAAAGAATAGAAGATTCATTTCTAATGTTATCAAACAATAAACGAGATACAAGCTCTGATTCAGTAGCTACCATAGTAGAGTTGATACAGCGTCAGCCATTGCCCAGTCGGAAGTTTCAGTACTACCGTACTACACCCATCGATTTGCAATTTTAACTATTATGTACCACTATCAAATTGTCATTCTAGACAGCTTACCTGTATTCGCTATAATATAATCTACATTAACACTAAATAAGCATATAATTCAGTCGATCTCTTGAAAATTCCTAATGAACTTGGCAAAAAGGTTAACTTTTACAAAATTAATATAAGTTGTTAAAAATACGAAGAATTCAATTACCATCGCCTGGAGTTAAAGTCTCAACGTCTACGCCCATATTTTAATTGTTTTATAACTGTAATTCACTAATTTTACACAACGCGGTCTATAAATTATTTTACTATGACAGCGGAAAGAAAATTTTCACAGAGTACAGACCACGTACAGACTAGACTACCTTAGATCAATGAGCCTATTAGGGAACACCTCGGGAATACACATCAGAACTCTTTGTACCACGCACTGTACAGACTAGGCACAGGACTGTAAAAAAAAAAAAAAAACAGATTACACTTTACAGTGTTCATGGTTTGCCAGACACTTGCGACCATAGAGATTGCGACTAACTTGTCCCCTGATGTTATGTTGGCAAACCACACAACAACCACACAATAATAAACCATAAACAGCAAGCAACGGTCAAAACCACTATAGTGCGACAAGGCTAAAATCGGAACTAACTTTGCTGTCCAGTGTTTCCTTTGTTCTTGTTTGAATATTCTTTTTTTTTTTTTTTGTCGCACTGTAAACTTTTTAAGCAGTGTTTAGCTTGCCTACATTCTCTACGCATACGCTACCTAAAGCAAAACACTATCCCATTTCGACTGCCAAGCGAGAGCGAGAGATCAAACCCCACTGGGGTCCAATCTGTCGGTTAACGATAATAATATTTGCTTCAAGTAAGTATTGGAAGTGAACTCTCCATTACTTCATGGCATTGGCTCCATTGGCTCAGCATCGCTGATCATTCACCGACTAGGCTCAAAAAGCTAAAATCCAGAGCCGTAAAGCCAGTAAAAAAAACTGACCAACTATGCTCCTTAGTTTATGGTTCAAGCGTCATCGATTCAAAATTCAAATCTTGAAGTCGCTGCATAGGTGAAACCGATTTAGGCGCGAAATAAAAATACCGCCATTTTTAAATAGTTTTGGTAACATGGCCCATGGGCATAACATAAGGTATAACATTACGATAGAGTGAAGCAAAGAGTAAAGGAATACATTGGAGTGAAGTCCATGGCGTCGCTGTCACTGCGCACATAAAATCCCAAATCCCTTCTTTAAAATACGTGACAAGTCGAAATGGCAATCGGCAATCGGGGTATGACGCGGGGGGACAGCCCGCACACCCGCAAGTCACCCGAGCTCGCCCGCACCGGGTTAGCGCAGGGGCTGCGCGTAGGTACCTATGTAAATTTTCGTTTTTAATGAAATTCTGTTCAGTTTTAAAAGGCGCGTGTGCTTGAAAAATCCTATACATCCCTACTTATTTACAATCCTACTTATTTATATGATTTTGACCTAAAGTAAAGAAAATTATTCAGTTTTAGTAGGTACATAGTTTCTTGTGATTTTTAACATAGGGCAATAATTTGCATGCGCAGCGAGGATGAGCTAACTGCTGAGTCTATTTGAATTTGGAAAGCGCAATTATTATAAAGAAAACGAACTAGTTTGAAACGGCTCTAAAGGGAGAGTTATCAAAACGCGCGCTTCAAAGCACCTAAATGTATCAACCCATCGCCGGCCTACTACCGAGCACGGGTCTCTTTTCAGAATGAGACGAGTTTAGGCCATACTCTGCCATGCTGGTCCAGTGCGGATCGGCAGACTTCACATACCTCTGAAAACATCATGGAGAACTTTCAGGCAAGCAAGTTTCCTTACGATGTTTTCCTTCACCGCTAGGGCGTATGTGCACTCTCCGTATTCGGTTTGTATTTGTGTTTTTTATGTTAGCAAAAAAACGGATCGCCGTATTTTTGCTTACATAAAAAACACGAATACGAACCGAATACGGATAAGTGCACCAACGCCCTTAAAGTAAGTGATATTTGATTACTCCAAAAAGTTAGAGATGCGGGATTGAACCCCGACCTCCCGAAAAGAAGGCCGACGTCCTAACCACTAGGCTACGTGTCGCCTAACTAATGTATAGGTACCTACTGGCTGTAAAATAATTATTTATAAAATGAAAACATTTATTTAGGTAGGTGGGTGAAATCAAAATGCACGTATATAAATATAAACATTTTATAGCAAACAATCTCATTATAATATTAATAAATAATTAACACGTAGTGCCAGGCTTTGGGACTATGGGATCACCATGATAGTTTCACTTAAAGCAACTTGTATGATATTCAAAAATCAATAAAGATTACTGATATATATCGACAGTTGATGGGCAGGCCCATCTTTCCCACTGGGCACTCTGGGCACGTGCCCAGGGCCCACGATAGATAGGGGCCCACTAGTCCCTGCCAGATCACCAAACTATAACCGACCGATATTTTATTACCGAAAACATATTTATTTCGATAAAATCAAAGGTCCAATAGGCCCACTTAAACAGACAACTAAGTATCTTAGATATAAGAATATAGGTACCCATTTAGTTTCACTAGCACATTTAAATAGCCTAAACACAGACTTACAACTAGTCTCTGGTTTTAATAGTGACAACTCTGAAAATTCAAAAGACTGACAATTTGCATAGATTAAAAAGGACTTCGTGAAAAAGCTTGCATTACTCTTACGGCGGTTACGCACTCATCCGATCCGAGTCCGTGAAAATACGTTCCTTTTTGTTTTGTATGGGAGCTTATGACATATGTCGTAGATAATCGCTGGTATTCTCATGAATAACGGATAGAACTCGGATGACGGAAGTGCAGTACGTAATCGCTCTTAGTGTAGTCTTTTTAGTTAAGTTTTATGTTCAGCAGAATCTCTTAGTAAGAAACAAGTGTAAATATTCGGACATCTATAATATGAACACTTACTTAGATATTAAGAACGACTATTATGATATCATGTAAGTTTGAAAGCTTTTAGTAGAGATGTAAAAAGTAATTTAAAGCTTATTTCACACTACGGGATATAAATTATATTATATTTCGGTCAATATTGGCGTTCCAAATTTCAATATTGACCGGACTATAATATGATTTATATCCCGTAGTGTGAAATAAGCTTCATTGTTAACGTTCAGTAAATAAAATTTTCTTAGCTATTTTGTAGTCCAGGAAAAAAAATCATTCAACATTTAGTAAATATAGTTACTTAATATATTTTTTTGATACTCATGATTAACATTTCTTTGAAATACTTAATATACAAATATATGAATAACTTGGCGTTTTGTGCATTTCCTTTTCCTAATTAGTTATTTCCTATAACAATCATCACAACATCTATATTTTATCTTATTTTACTCCCTCATAACATTCCAATAGTTTCCAATTAAAAATGTAATTAAAGTATTGTACATCATAAAAATATACGTTATACAAAAATGTTATGGATATAACATTATTATGAGTAGAACTGGCAGCCGTATCGCTAAAATAGGGTTCGCTTTCAGCCTTCCACAGGCAACCTTTAATTAAGCAGAAGATTCTTTAATAGAAAGCGGAAGGGGTGTCATAATCTTCTATATTTATCAAAAAGAGTAATTTTTTACCTATTTTGAATAAATCATTTGACTTTGACTTTTGACTTTCATGACATTCTGACTGACCGATCTATCAACGCACAGCTCGAACTACTGGCCGGATCAGTCTGAAATTTGGCATGCAGATAACTATGATGATGTAGTTGTAGACATCCGCGAAGAAAGGCTTTTTGAAAATTCAACCCCTAAGGGGCCAAAATGGGGGTTTGAAATGTGTGTATCTCACGTGAACAAAGTCGCGAACGTAAGCTAGTTACATTATAAATAAAGTGTCATCTTGTTATTATTTCATAAAAGTATTAGATATAAGTAAAATATTGAATGAATTAGTAGATACACTTAAAAACTTTTAGGGATATTGAAAAAATATTGCATATGTTAGGTACTTACTACAACGTTTCGAGTGAATTTGAAAAATAACAGAGTGTCTGAAAATGTAGGCGGGACGGCTTTTTATCGTGAACAGGAATGATCCGGATAATTTAATATGGCTGGCCACATTGTCTTTAAGGAGATCGCATAAGTATTACTGACTGATTCAAAAACTCGCAGAAGCCTTCGTTTCGACTCTATTGGTGCAACGATTAACTTAAATTTAGGTACGTTTCCATTGAAGTGGAGCGAAGCAAAGACCTGTTCAATAGACCTATAAAGTTATTGTAAGATGACGTTATATTTTATCACGTCATCTCTAAATAATCTCTGTACTAAAATACGCTTCCGCTCCGATCCACTTCAGTGGACACACCCTTAATTGTCGTTTTGTGTTCCCGAATCGTGAATATTAAGCGTGTTTTAGCAAAATTACAATAATAAATTGTTGTACTAGTATCTAGTAATTAATAATGATATCTATAACATACGAAAATACAATTTATGTATAATACTACCACAGATATAAGAAACTCGTAGGTAAATACTTAAATTATTTATTTGGCATTTGTTTTGGCTTTTGATGATGATTTTTGAACTGTAGTTATTTCTAAACGAAATAAAAAATTAGAAACAGAGCACTCAAACAATTCGACCAAGTGGTATGTACCTTGAACGAAATTCCCACATTTTTTTCTGATAATTTATAAATTAATTTCATGTAGAATGTAGACTCATACCACGATAGTTCAATTTCATTTGATGAATGTGAATAATCGTCGAAATTAATTTATAAACCACACTTATTTAAGTTATACCTATCTGTAACACCCAAATAGATTAAGTATAGAGAACATTTTCGATAA
Organism: Maniola hyperantus; assembly: GCF_902806685.2. Lineage (NCBI taxonomy): Eukaryota > Metazoa > Arthropoda > Insecta > Lepidoptera > Nymphalidae > Maniola > Maniola hyperantus. The sequence goes on from NC_048542.1 coordinate 4,059,310, forward strand.
CAACCATAAAGGTGTTAATAAACAACCGTGACATCATGACATGGTGTGTCGCACGTAACGCACTCTGACGAGACCATCCTCGATCGAAGCGCGCCATACGCCAGAGCGCACCACCACTGTATCGCTACGAGAGTGCTACGACAGTGACAGACTACGACGGAGTGTGACCTACTCTGTCGTAGCTCGTAGCACGACACTTCACGAACGACGATCACTGTGCACAGCGTAGCTTGGATTGCAATGGCGTGCACTTCACAACAAAAAATAAAGTCGATAAATAAATACCTTATTGTTCAAAAACATATTATTATGTAGATGTACTTAAGAGTGCGATTTTTAAAAATTAGTAAGTACAAGTGAATTAGAATACTCAACTCAATTATGTTAGTCTTAGATTTAAACATGGAAAATATGTCTAACAGCCGTACTTAGAGTCGTTTAATCGTTACTTAAGTTTATTTAAAACGAGACAGAGTTATATCTCCCACATAAATCTGTCTCGTTTTAGCTCAATCTTAAGTAACCGAGTGCGGCTGTTAGTCTAACAATTTAAATTAACGCTATGCACGCCACTGCAAATTATTGCATTAGCGCTGTAATAACACAGATATTATACAAAATATATAATATAGACATATAGATTATTACGTGAAACTACATAAAACAACACCATAGAATTTCCACCATGATAGTTAAGCAACTCAACATTACAACAGATGTATACATAGGTGGGTACCTTAGTAGGTATCCAGTAGTGTTAAATCCCTAATAAAAATAATATAAGTAATTATTTCTTTCTTTTATATATTTTAGTCAATTTTAGTTACTATGTTATAATTTTATCTAGTTATAAGTGAAATAGTTCTTGAGATGTTACGAAATAATACTGGATAAAGCTTTGACTACACGATCCGGCTCCATTCCGGCCCGGTTTCATAAGTCACGCACACTTTTGCTCGAACTAATGGTTTCGGTTATCTAACCGGAGTAAAACCGGAGCTCGTGTAGTAAGCCAAGTTAAAGAATTTTATTTCATACTACTGGGACGGAGTGACAGTCGCGTTCTGCGTTTTTTATGGAGTGTACACTTCCTCTTCCTGATTGTGTTTAGCGAGCGCTAAAAGGATCATTGTTAGTTGCTTTCTGCTGATCTTCCCTTCGCTACTGTATTCTACGCCTTGGAGAATCGTTTCTTCGAACTCAAGGAGATCTTGCGCGTCGTAATCCTGAAAGGAACAGAATTGAAGAGTAGATGTGGCGAATAATATTTTTGATTTGGTAGCCCCGTACCCCTGCTAGAAATAAATCTAGATCTCATCAGTTATGTACACTTTAGTTAACTCTCTCTTTTGTGGAAAGTTATTTTATTAATTGTAAGCTGTTAAGGTCTACGATAAATGGTTAAAATTGTTATATTATATTTGATTGAATTTGTATTCATGCCTCTTGATGTAAGCTTGTAAAGTGTCAATATCGATTTTTTTTTAAACTTTATACATATTCTTGGTTTTTTATTATTTAATATCGTGTCTCAAGCTAGATTGTTATAATTACTAAATACCTAATCTATGGCATTATTTTTGACGCTGGTTTAAGCTATTAAATTATGCTCACTTTTTTCACTAACTCTAAAAGGTCTTTTAGAAAACCGCGTAGTTCTTCATTCTCTATGGAGCCGTTGTTATCCTGTGGAAATAAAAAAAGACATACATATAACTTATTATTTTCAAAAATGAATAGATTTATAGAAATTTCTAATAATAACTTACTCTGTCATAAAGAGAAAACACCCGCTCAATATCATCTTTCGTTAATTTTGTTGCACCCTGTAAAATTAGCAACGTTATGAAATATTTAAGACAGAAGTGAATAAATTAAGGTGGTTCAGCTGACGGTGAGAGTTGGGACTCATGTGATATTTATTTAAATTATATTTATAAAATAATCGTTTAAACAAATGGCATTATAGGTAAAATATGACTAATCGCCGTAATACGTGCAAACTGGATTTGGAGGTATTACAGTGATTTTAGTTGCTGACGCGTCTCGTCTCTCAATTGGGCAGGAAAATGTTTCCATGAACGAATTTGTGTAATACGACAGCACAATTATTGCCCTTTTCCTGTCCAAAAGTTATCTAACATTATTTACAAAACAAAAAGAAACTACCTATAAAGAAAGAATCTAGTATAAAAAACTTTAATGAATAATTTGTAGCTATTTATTGTTTGACATAGATATAACACTACGGACAAATAACTCATAAAAATATAAAACATCTAATACTACGTAGGTACACATTTTATTCTAAAATATTACACTAAGTAGGTAATTTAATTAATGTTTAAGTTAGTTTTAATATATTGGCCTAACAAGGATGCCGTATTTTTAAACTGAAACCCTTTTTTGAAATAACTAATTATTACTATATTATTTTTGTTTCTGAATTCCGATCTTTCTTTATGTTATAAATCATTATGCTATTTAATATCATCAGCATCGACATCGTTGTTAGTCTAATAGCCACCGAGGACTCACCTCAATGCCCTCCTAAGAGTGCGGTGCAGACAAGCAGCAGTGTTAGGATAGAGAGACAGGCAAATCAACAGTAACACACATGCCACACTTTTTTCTTTTTAATTATAGTTGTTGTCTTTAAAAAGGAGATTATCAATCCGTTTCGTGTGTGTATAGTTTGTATGTATTAATTATGTTTCGTCAATGTTCACGCATTACACGTGTATTCACTTTTTATTGGATAAAGATTTTTTTAAACAATTTCAACAATTAGTACTTAGTATATCTAGTTAATACGGATTATTTACAGAAAATTATCAGCATACGCACGTAGAAGTATTTTTATTACAAATTTTTAACTATCAATCTAATAATACTATTCTAATTAATTATCTTATTTAATGGAGTAATTATGTATGTGAGTTTGATGTGCAGTGTATAATTAAAGCAACGGAATAGAGAAATGGAAAATTTATATTTTCATTTTAATATTTGTGATTAAATATAAAATATTAAATCTAGCGTAAAAACACAGTGCAAACGAGCAAAGTAACCACACTCTGTGCAAAAAATACAGTGACTATAATTTGAATCTTGATCGTAAATGACATGTTTGGCTCAGTATATCGGCGATCGATTTCACTTTGATTTTGATTTCATAAATCCGGATTGTAAGACGACATGCTCGAATAGTAAAATTTTGAATAGAAAAAAATTCAAGCAAAAATTACCATTGAACCGGACCGTACCTAGTGAAACCGCGCCGTGTAGGCCGAGTCTAATAAATCATTTAAAAAAAAATCAAAATAGATATTTGGCCAAAATATTTATAGCTCTTTCGTAGAAACAAATGATCAAAACGTAGCATCAAATAATTTTAGCTCTTAAATAGAAATTGCATGCAAATAATAAAAAATTAAAGTAAAATAACTATGGAGATGACTAACTTAAATTTTATTCATCGGTAGGTATTAAAAAAATTAATATGTAGATAGGTAGGTATCTACTTAAAAGTGTAAAAAACATTGCTCTTTTACTAAGAAGAATATAAAAAATAAACGGGCCGCCATTTTTTGAAGCATGCTCGAAGGTGTCAAAAGATGTGGAAGCCACAGGCCACACCAGATATCTGTGTTGCTATGTATAGGTACCTAATAAGCGCTTTGTAAACTTGCTGTTGGTCTACTAAAATATCATAAATTAAAAATTAAATTAAGGTTAAAATTAATACGTCTATGTGTCACACACACAAGCGTACGAACTTGTCTTCACTTTTTAAATTTATGAGCTTTTTTAAGCTTTGCCTATCTGAATTTTTATAATATCTCTGCAGAAAATTAACAAAAACTGTAAATAAAATTGGCATAAGCAATAAGTAGGTATTTCAGTAAAGTAAACGAGCAATGTTTGTTAGGCCCGCGGTAAACAAAATGTTGATTTGATTCGATGGAATGGCGCGCGTGAAACAATGTAGTCGCAGTTTTGGCGGGAAATGAATTGTCACTCACCTTGAACACCTGTCGGCAGAGGAAATTCTCCTTCACTGGCAGCAATCTGCGCATATATGGAACAACATTAAAAAAAATATCCTGGTATTTACGGCAATGAGCTTTCTTACTCCCGCGGGATCCTGATATTTACGAGATCCCGTAGAGCGCTACTACAAGTCCCGTAATGGGGCCGATCTCTTGTACACAATCTCTAAACTAAACCAAATTAACAGATCGAAATCTAGTGCTATCCTTTTCTGCAGGAAAAATTATAAAAGGGATAGCAATAGATTTAGACGTATCATTTTAGTTTAGAGATTGTGCGCAACGGAATTAGCCTCAATACTTACCTAAGTAATTTTCATTAAAAATGGCTTAAACAAAAATGTTATCAAATTCTTTATTAACGTTATTTTTATTTTACAAACCAAATAACTTTTTTCCGACACTCGAAACCGAGAATTCATGATCCGCAGCCTAATGAGCTAGTAACAAGACAACTAAATCAGTGTTTGAAGAAAAAAATTAGGTCTCAAAGTTTTGATTAGAATTAGAATTAGAATGTTTTTTATTCATGTAAACTTTTTAAAAGTGCTTATGAATAGTCAGGTAGTTTTAATTTACCACTGGTTCGGAATGCCGTTCGGATTGCCTAAAGTCGAGTTTTTTTTTGTTCTTAATGAAACTAAATATTATCACAGGATCCACAAAGTTGATTCTATAACAAGAAGTTGGCAAGAAACTCATTAGCTGATCTGAACTCATTAGCTCATCTTGATCTGTCGCGTACTATAATAGTAATCAAGATGGCAATCGGGGAGGGAACGCCCCGCACACCCGCACAGCTCCCGCACTAACCTAGTGCGGGCGAGCGCGGATGATGTGCAGGTGTGCAGGGTGCCCCCCCCGCCTCATACCCCGATTGCCATCTCGACCTGTCGCGGACATACTTTACATTCTGGCTTACAAAGTTCAAACTACTGACGCAGGGGTCGGCGCCACATGGGGTAGAGCTGACCCCTGGGCTAAACAGATGGGCCGTGAAAAGCTAGCATACAGAAAAATATACGTTTACGCATAAATTATGGTTTGGACTTTGGTTAAGTTTAACGCAGCAGAAACAGCTGAAAACGGCAAGCGGCGCAAGTATGCCTCTCTTATCGAGAGTTAGGTACATTTTTGTTCCGTTTGCCGTGTAGACCCTGCAGGGCCATGGAGTCTTTGTGCTAAAAAAAATTTACGAGACATTTCACCGCGATTAATAACCTCATCTGGTGACAGAAGAGCTGGCTCATTTTTTGCGCAACGGATCAGCCTGGCTGTCCGGCGCGGAAATGCAGCCAGTATTCTTGGCACCATTCCACGTGGGCATGATTTGTATGGTAATTAGACTTAAAGCTAAGTCTTATTGTAATATTTTAAAAAAAAAGTTTTAATAAAATAAAAACAGGTGGGTAGGTCAACTCACTTGGCCATCTCTGAAAGTTGAAGCCGACCGTCTTTGTTCGAGTCAAACACTTGTAGCTGCACATAAAAAGGAGATTTTATTAAAATTATACGAACCATTACCGCTTTTATCACCTTCACATAAAAGAAAATATCATTTCGCATTGTAATTTTATGAGCTTTTTTATTATTTGATGACAAACTATCGCTTGACTTCGTTCTCATCTGATAGCAAGTGAAAATGCAGTATATGGAAGCACATTAAACTTATAGTGTGGTAGAAGCTGTGATAGCGTAGTGATTAGGACACCCGCCTCCTAATGGGGAGGTCAGGGGTTTGATCCCGGGCACGCACCTCTAACTTTTCGAAGTAATTGCTTGCTTGCTTTAAAAGGAAGAAAACATCGTGAGGAAACCTGGCATGCGCCTGAGAGTTCTCCATAATGTTCTCAAAGGTGTGTGAAGTCTGCCAATCCGCACTTTGCCAGCGTGGTAGACTATGGCCAAAACGCTTCTCACTCTGAGAGGAGGCCCGTCCTTTGTAGTGAGCTGGCGATGGGGTGATCATGATGATGATGATGGTCGGGCGCGCGCACGGTGTCTTTACCGGTAAAGCGGCGATGATGATAACATTGACATAACCGAGTATCGAATCCGTGACTCATTTGTATAAGGTACAGCGCACACTACTGCGCCAGAGAGGTCAAAAAAAAAGAAGAAAAATAAGTGAGTATATTTTTACCATGGTGTCGGTGTATTCGATTAGTTTGTCTTCGGAGACGTCATTAATCTTCTTTGCTTCTTTGAGTAAGTCGCGGAGGAAATTCTGAAAAAGATGGTAGAGGCCATTGAGTTAAATGTACGGAACAGCTATTCCGAACAAATGTAGTGTTCTATGAGCTGTCAAAAATAGTAGCGCTTACGATTCTTAAGAAGACCACTATCGAAAAACTAATTTTGAGCACCATTTTTAGGGTTCCGTATCTCAAAAGAAAAAGGAACCCTTATAGGATCATCTTCATCACTTCGTTTGTCTGTCAAAACCTATAGGGTACTTACCATTGGCCTACAATCATGAAATTTGGCGGGTAGCACAAGGTAAAGGTAAAAACCCGAAAACCATGAATTTGTGGTAACATCACAAAGAAAAATATTCACAAAAAAATAATTAGTAGATGGCGCTGTCTGTTATTCACTCGCAATGATACACATAAAAGTGGCATATCTTGTACGATGGTACGCAATCCTGACTCGCACCGGTTTTTAACCGACTTCCAAAAAGGAGGTGGTTCTCAATTCTGACCTTTTTTTATATAGCAGTGCAAGCGGCAAAGACACGAGGCGGCAAAGTGAATATTCGACAATTAGTGTACGTTTAAATCTATAAAAAATAAGAATTTCCAAAGCTCCCGAAAATCTAAGTCCACGCAGACAAAGTCTTGGGCGAAAGCTCCAAATAGCTCCGATTAATGTGGGAGGAAAAAAACCATACTTTTAGGAATACCTGTAGGCATCAGGCTACATTTATTTCAATTCAACCAATTCAAATTAATGTAGCCTGAAGCCTCACCTTCAATTCATCAGCCTCGATGTACCCGCTGCCGTCTGTATCGTACTCCCTCCAAATCTGTAACACAAAACGTATTGATCTGTTAACAACCTGTTGCCATCCATCACTTGGAAACTTTGTCTTTTCCTTATTGAAAATCGTTTTATGGTATTAATATATTTACAGATTTTTTTAAATGTGTATTTTTTCTGACCTGATTCCATTATACGACTGTCTAAACTCTAAACTCTTAACCGATCGTGAGGAAGTTTTGCTAAGAGATATGCTTATACAGGATGTAACCAGAACGCTGGTTAGTGGCAAAAACAAATACAGGTGATAGTACTGATGATAAGAACAGCAGACGGACGTGCGATACTTTTTATGACAGTAAAACAAAGGGTTCTTATTTCCCACGAGATTTTTGAAACGGACGAAGTCTCGGGCAAAATTAACTAAATATCACAAAAACCATAAGACCAAAATTTTCTCACTTCTAAGACATACCTAATTTACGTACCTGGTCTGACTTAACTATGTACCTACCTACTTCTCTAACAATTCGTAAGATATATCTACATATAACATAATAGAAAAAAACTCTGTTAGGAGGCAGGAGCTCGAACCTCAATAAAATTTATTAAGAGTTAAGAAAATAATATAATAAAGTTAAGAAACGAAAGGAAGCAACAAGTTATTAGCAAACACTTACGAGTAGGGTAGGTACTTTAAATCGATGTGGTCTTTCGAACCGGATGAGTAAAAAAATAATTGATAGGTATTAGTAGGTCTGTGTATTATATTGAAGCAATGAGAATTTTCCTGTTACAACCTTCTTAAACAGAATTATATTGGGCGGAAATAAAAAGAGTGAGACGGCATTTATTGTTTACGGTCTCACTCATTTGAAACATAAAATGTAAGTATTGATCTAAAGTTCACCTGTTGCTTTCTATTAGATCTGAACTACGCTGTATACTAAGATATCAGTTATATGGAACATCATTAGGGATTTGAAATGCTGTGGTTGTGTTTTTCGCGATGCGGAAGGGTAGATATGGTTCTAAAGCAGTGGACGAATTAATACCACCTTAATAAAACTTTTAAGATTCGAATGAGCTTATGAATATTCTAAAGCTTATTTCACACTACGGGATAGGTTCATACTTACTACACACTACAGCATTTATAAAGATTTTAAATCAAACCCATTTGTTTTGTTAGAGAGCTAACACTAACAGCAATATGTATTATAATATTAATGTAACCTCAGGAATAATCTATATATTTTCACGCGTTGATCAAAATGGCTGACAAAGAACTAAATGCTCGTTAGAGAGTACCTAGTATATTCCTTGGTACATATATACCTACATATAGACAAAGAAGAAGGTAAAGATTTTAAAAAGAAGCACCTAATATAAAGCAGGAGGGCCGTGTCGTGGAAGACTTACTTTCATAAACTCGACACTGGATTCCAATGGATTGTCGAACCTAAATAAAAGAAGAAAATTTTCCTCCATCGGCAAAAGTTGAGCCAGCTGTAACAGAATTGATAAAGTGTTTTTTTTTAAAGGTTAAATCTCTAGTTTGATTTCGAAAACATATATAATTATTGTATTAAACATAAGTACTAACACGATTACACACTCGTAGAATATGTGGGATGGGAGTAGGATCCAACATAAAAACAGTTATGTAAATACTTTCATTGGCGCCCAACGAGGGGCCGTGTATCAGTTTATACCTCAGAACAAATATCTGTAGAAATAGCCCTATTTGTGACTCTTATACTGTTAGACCGAGATAGCTATATTAGATAGAGATAGAATGCATTTAAGCTCTTATTTGAACGAGACGAATGCTCATTTTTTTATTTTTCAAGATGTGTTTTGTACGCGAGATCTTGACAAACAACGTGAAGTGAGGATATGTGGACTCAAGTACTATAAAGTAACAATAAACGATTTTTTTGAAAATTGAACACAATTTTTATTTTTGAAGTTATTGCGCAATGGTGGGTTGCAGTATACTAGGCGACAATAGCCGAAGCGAACGTAAAATAGAAGGAATAACATTTCACAAATACCTGTGATCTTAATGAGAATATAAATATGTGGTATCTGCGGTTTATTCAGTTTTTATGGCAAACAATTATTTTATGGCAAGCCTGTATAATGGGGAGTGCTCTGAAGAGCTTTTTGACCTTATTCCACCCTCTTTTTTCTACAACCGCACCGCGCGCCACCGTAAGGAATTTCACCCTCACCATCTGGGTGTCTGGTGCACTTCGACCGTCCGCTGCGCCAGATCCTTCTTTCCACGCACGTGCAAACTGTGGAACCAACTCCCATCGGCGGTGTTCCCACTAGATTATAACATGGGGTTATTCAAGGGGCGGACCAACAAATTCCTAAAAGGCCGGCAACGCATCGGCGGCTCCTCTGGTGCTGCAAATGTTCATGGGCGGCGGTAATCACTTAACATCAGGTGACCCGCCTGCTCGCTTGCTCGCTATATCTATTAAAAAAAAAAAAAAGAAAAAAAACAAAGAGATAGGTATAAGTAAATAAAACTAGCTCACGGAAACCCCATGGAGTTTTTGCACAATTTTTTACGGTCATCGAACAATGATCTAAAAAATGCCCCAATATAAGTATGATTTGAAATTTGAGAAAATTGATTTTTTATTATTACATGACCCGCTAACATTAACTAAGAGCATTTTACATGAATATTTCTTGGCTACATACAGCCCTTTCATAGACGAGTGGATGCCATAAAAATTCTTAATAACAACAAAGGGTTACTCTCCTACCTCTCGTATGTCAATTTTGCCGTCCTGGTTATCATCATAGGCCTCCATGAAGCAGGCCTTCAGTTCCACCAGCATTTCATCGGATACCGCCTGTAAAGAATAGAAACTACTTTTAACAAATTGAAAAATACAATTTGTATGGAGATTAGGGACTGTATAAGTACAAAATATTCCAAATCAAACATCAGTCCAATGAGTATACATATACCTATCTAGCTGGTCTTGGCCTGTACAATTAGGCATTAGTAAATCAATGATGACACCGCCACTATATTTCCACATTCATTCCAACAACAGTGTATACAGGTTGTTGGAATAGCATAATATATTATGGAACAGCATATATTATGCTATATGTCACAGCCGCCGCCAAACACGGTCCTCCATCTTCCTCATCCACCCACTTCTCGCCACCTTCTTCAGTTCAGGTCATCGGTCCCACGGGTCGGAGGTCATCCTATATTATACGCTTACCACGGTACGCGGCCTCCACTCCAGAATACATCTGCCCGATCAACCGTCGGTTCTGTGGCAGATATGCCTACACTATTTAGCTAATCCTTTGAGGAAATTCGAAGTAGAACAAAAGTGACCTACATACATCACTAATTACGTTCTTGTACAAACATAGAGCTATGTTGGGTATATCTCATCTCAACATAGACCACAGCTCTGTGGTCGAGTACAATGCAAAAGGGGACCGTTGTATCTGTAGTTTTCCCTCTCGAGAGGAAGGACCGCAATGCTTTGTGTATCGTGAAGATTTACGTAAAGTAAAATAGGGTGATTCAGCAGCAATAAACAGCGTAATTTGTCAGCCGCGTAAACAAAGAGCGCACTCACGCCCCTCCTACTCGCCTCATAATCTTACTTGGAGCGACATTTATGAAAATTGGAGAAGGATCATCCCGATTCGAAGTTTTACACAAATATCTCAAATAGCGAGCAAACGAGCAGCCAGTTCACCTGATGTTAAGTGATTATCGCAATTAACATTTGCAGTACCAGAGGCACCGTCGATGCGTTGCCGGCCTTTCAGGAATTTGTTGGTCCACCCCTTGAACAACCCCATCTTCTTCTATATTTATTTCTACTTCTGATTCTTAATATGAATTATAACTTCTATATTATTTATTAAGGGATATTTTTTACTTAGCTTAGGTTTTATTTAGCTTGCCGTGTTAGTATGTGGTCAAATAAAATCTTGCAACTGAATAATTTTGAAAGTTGTTTGGAACACAAATGAATGAGGAACTTATGCAAAACCATGAATGTGGTCTTATGATGGAGCTATATTTTCATCACGGGTACGTTCTACCCGTTTATCAATAAAACCAGTCAAGTGCGAGTCGGACTCGAACACGAAGGGTTTGTGCCATCGTACAAGATATAACTATACTTTTGTTATAATAATGCATGGCAGCCATTTTGAATTTTTTATTATGGCGGCAATAGACATATCAACTCTGTAAAACTTTCGACTCTCTATACCTATTACGGTTTATGAGATACAGCCCGCTGACAGACTGACGGACGGACAGCGGACTTCGGAGGCTTAGTAAAGGGTCCTGTTGGCAGGGTGCAGAACGCTGAAAAGTGAATGAAATCAGTGTCAATATAGTAGGCGTCTAGTCCTCAATAAATCGTGACTGTCACGCGTGTAACACAGCGTGAGTTATTTACGTAATACCTATTGGTAGGTACATGCGCATGTAATATCAATCTCATCCGCGTCACATCTTCCCACGCCATCCCGCCTCACAACTTTTTCATGGAAATTGGAAAATTTCTAACATGTTCGCGTACAAAAAAGATACGAAAACAATTTAGCCTCAATAGCTCAACCGGTATAGGAGTGGACTGAAAACCGAAAGGTCGACGGTTCAAACCCCGCCCGTTGCACTATTGTCGTACCTACTCCTAGCCTGACGCTTAATTGGAGAGGAAAGGAGAATATTAGTCATTTAACATGGCTAATATTCTTTTAAAATAAAATATAAAAAATTTGCTCAAATAAGCATATTTTTACGTAAGTATATCCAATATCCATACTTCGGAAGAGTTGGTAGCTTCCTAGAGTTTAAAATTTGTCACTAGGTACCCCTATTATAAATGTGAAAGTGTGTTTGTTTGTTGGTTTGTCCTTCAATCACGTCGTAACGGACGGATCGACGTGATTTTTTTGCATGGGTATAGTATAGTATATTCATAGTACTTATAGTATAGACCTGGAGACAAGTAGGAATACATCGATGTAGGTATATCATTATTACATATTAATCAGATTTGTCAACATATTGTTCAGTTGGCAGCACGCCAGCATGCATTTACGATTCACGTTTATGGCTGCAAATGTAACGTGAATTTCCATTTAGAGGAGCATTCCAACGTTAGGGCAATGCGGTTAGCCCATAAATAAGGCAACAAGCGCTTTTGAGACCCAAAGTTACCTAAATTTGGATCAGAGTCCAGTTCAATTTCAATGGGTTTGTAATTTAGCTGTAACACCGAAATGGACATACTATTTTAAGTCTTAATAGCGTGACGGTTAAAGTAGCGGACTGAAATCCGAAAGGTTGGCAGTTCAAACCCTACCTGCCTACTGATTCGCTTACTCAGTGTCTAACATTGGACGATAGCCACCGAGCTCATTTGACATTTACGTCTTTTAATCCCTTAAAGGTTTTCTACGAAATATTATTTTAATATTATTCAGAGAAGCAGCAATGTAGAACCAACCAATGTCAATTGAGCTTTGTGGCTATCATTCAGTGTTAGAAACTGAGTTAGTGAATCACGCCGCGTGTTGCACGACTATGGTACGCCAGTTGGAGGGGAAAGAGGAATATAGTCAATGAGTTGAAAAGAGCAACCGCCGAATTTCCAAAACAGTGGTAGATCCTTTTGACGCTTCAAAAGCACTTGAAAAAGTTTATTTGGATAAAATTATTTCTATATGTATTAATTCTATCACCGTTCCGAACGGTCATGAATAGGTTTTTTTTGAATAATTTTAATTTTTTTTAACATAAAAATGGTAGGAAATATTATAAAGTGCGAACAGCATGAATGGCCGTTCATAAAATTTAAATTTAAACTTTGTATTTTGAACTGCGATGAAAGCGACAGTTCGAAGTTTGAAATTGCGTTCTATTCAACCGGCCGTCCCAGCAACAAAGGCGCGGGCGGATTTTTCAAATTATATTTTTAGGGTTCCGTACCTCAAAAGGAAAAAGGATCTTATAGGATTACTTTTCAATGTGTCTGTCAAGAAAAACCTATAGGGTACTTCCCGTTGACCTAGTATCATGAAATTTGGTAGGTAGGTCTTATAGCACAAGTAAACGAAAAAACCCGAAAACCGTGAATTTGTGGTTACACACATCACAAAAAAAATTAAAAAGTGTTCATGAGCATTTTTTTAAAATCTTTTATTATCAGGCTTTTACAAACATTAGTTAAACACAAATAGTTTACTAAATTACATTATATCTTTGCGCTGACCGTCATTAATTGCAGTGTTGCACATAGAAGTGTTAAAATTAATATCTTGTACGATGGTACGGGGCGCTTCGTGTGCGAGTCCGACTGTATTATACTTAGTTAAAATTGGAGCACGTTTGTCATACTATGCACGTGAGTTCATCTGTTCACATTATGTAGTTAAAACTTTTTAAAGTAACTTTGAACGGTAGTACCTATATTATGCAATAACTTCCAGCCAAATTGAGTTAAACCTTGAGCTGGCAGACGGCCAAGTGCTACCGGAAATATGGCCTGACTATCATCATAAGCCTTTACTTCTGTGGCTATACTGGAACAAAACTCTTATATCTGTGACATGTACCTAGCATCTACCCCAGCACCTGAATATACCTACCTACTTACTCACTTTGTTCAGTTCTTTATAACAATTTGCGTGACATAAAATCTAATCGTAAGTTGATGGAAGTATCTTCTGAAGAAAACGTATTAATTAAGTTATACCCACGACTTCGTCCACGCAGATTTGGGTTTTTAAAAATCCAGTGGGAACACTTTTATTTTCTGGAATAAAAAGCAGCGTGCAAAAATCACACCGATCTTTTGCTCCATAGCGACTGATTAAATGACAACCGAATAAACAAATAGGTACACATTTGCATTTAGGTATAATATCGTAAAGGTAGTGATGGAAAAGTTATCCTTTCCTCCTCTTTAATTTCTATTTAGCGATTTCTAGATTTATTTACAGATTCTAATATTCTATTGTATTCTATCAGGTTGAAGATTTTATACAAATGATGCCTCTGCTGTGGTCATTGCATTGTCAGTTCCTCTAATTGCTGCAGATTTTCATGGGCGGCAATAATCACGTAGGATCAGGACCCTGCTCTTTTGCTCGTGGTGAAAATTAAATATTTTGTCCATAAAATGCTCGGTTAGGTAGACGTACTTGTGCTAGGTGTATTATAAAACCCGTCATTGTTGTACTTAATACACAAATCGGCTTAACCGATTTCACGGGCAAGCGGAGTGTTATGCAATATTTCCAATAAAACAGAGTTAACCTTCTAACGTCGCTGGCAAATGGCCAAGGGTTGTTGGGATATGGGCTGGCATATTATCAGATATATGGCTTTGTTGTTGCGGGCAAGTGATACAAATTAGTGCTTCAATCTGTGAGAGGTATAGATAACTATTTATTTTATTAGGGTTCCATATCTCCAGAGAAAAACGGAACCTCACCATTTGTATTTACCTATAGCGTACTTTCCATTGACCCAGAATCATGAAATTTGGCACGTAGCACAAGTAAAGAATCCGAAAACCGTTGAATTTGTGGTTATATCAAAAAGTGTTATTTCTTGTGCGTTGGTACGGAACCCTTGTCTGACTCGCACTTGACCGGTTTTTTATTAGAAGTAGAGCTAGCGTATAGACCTAATCAATTTGTTGTTTTTTATGATTTTGTTATGTCTGGTCTTGATACTCAGAAAGACGGTGTATAAAATTGCTATAAATTCAGTAATTTGTAAGTATGTAGGTACTAGGTACTTAAATGAAGCCACAGATGAAGAAGCAAATACCTACACCCTACGTACAAGAGCTTAGCTCGGGTTGATATAAGTTTTTGGGAATAAACTTATTGTCTGGTTGTGGTAGTCCTAATGGCCCCCCATTCGTGCTCCCGCGGCAACTAGTTACTAGCAAGTAGCAACATTAGTTTACAACAATGGACTTCAGGCACCAGAATGCAAATGCCGATTCGAGGGCCAACAATTAACTTTTACTCAACCTACCTACCTCATTTTACTATTGTTAGAAATCATGTTATAAATATTAAAATTTGTAATGAGTTAAATACTATGGCCATACTTAATAGAGCGCATGAAATATAATAAGTATGAAGAAAACATTTGATTGAATGAAGCATATTGCACTAAACCTTATGTGATTCATTCAATCAAATGTTGTTGACAATACACATGCCTAAATTGCATATCTATTTAAAGTTAAAATTACTAAAATTATTTATCAAAGTAGTATTACATAATATATTTGTTTGTTAACATACATTAATGACTTTAATTAAGATACTTTGAAAACGAATCTTAAGGAATGAACGAAGGTAACTTCCCGTCATTTTCATTCATGATAAACGATATAAAAGCCGTGTGGCCTAATAGGCAGGTAGTTCTGTAATGAAAATCGACAAATAAACTTGTGGAATCGTCTTCGGGTTATTTTTCCTTCGTGGGCACCTTACACTATATACCATTGGTGAGGGAGAGAGATATATACCTATATACGTATAAATCCTCTGGGTTGAACTATGAACATCATGTTTATAATCCTAACTAGCTTATGTCCGTGACTTCGTCCTCGTGGACTACACAAATTTCACACCACTGTTTTACCCCCTTAAGCTTTGAATTTTCAAAAATCCTTTCTTAGTGAATGTCTTCGTCATAATAGCTATCTGCGTGCCAAATTTCAGTCCGATTCATTCAGTAGTTTGAGCTGTGCGTTGATAGATCAGAGTCAGTCACCTTTTCCTTTTATATATTTAGACTAGCTTATGCTCGCGACTTCGTCCGCGTGGAGTACACAAATTTCAAACCCCTATTTCACCCCCTTAGGGGTTGAATTTTCAAAAATCCTTTCATAGCGGATGGCTACATCATAATAGCTATCTGCATGCAAAATTTCAGCCCGATCCGTCCAGTAGTTTGAGCTGTGCGTTGATAGATCAGTCAGTCAGTCAGTCAGTCAGTCAGTCACCTTTTCCTTTTATATATTTAGATAAAAACAATAATGAGTCTATTTACATTATAGAAGGTACCTATGTATGACTTGTTTGTCCAAACAAAACCTAAGTACCTACTATTTTCATGTCGTGACAAGCATCTTACTTTTAAGATGCAAATTAAGTACCTACGTACTTGCATCATTGCAAAAATCTACCTAACAGTAGGATTAGTAAGGCCATTACCTGCCTATTTTGTTTTATTAACCAACTATTACATCAATTTTTTTTATATTCGCAAACCATTCGCAGTAATTTCGCGGGATGCGAATATGCAAAAATACACGAATATCCGCGAATGTGAATAATATATTCGTTATATCACTAATAGGTACTATACAAATTTTCACTATAAATATTTTTTGCACAATATTTTTGTGAAAGCGTTACATCATCCTTGCATGAAATCATTGCTCATATTACTGACAGATAAGATGCGATAAGTAACTAGAAATTTCTTATTGGATCCGTATACCTAGTAAATGAACAATTAAATTTTTAGGATTCCGTACCTACCAAAATCGTAAAAAAGGTAAACTGCCGCACCACACCTGCTTGGTTCAGTACATACCTACCTAACTAAGTACTTCGGAATAGTTATTTGCTTGCCCAACCTTATCGCAAATAAAAGAATTTTCAAAAATTATAATTTTGATTTTTGATTGTAAAAGGAGCCAAAATCATCATTATCATCATCACTGTCAAGCGATGTCCAGCGCCTCCCCGCGACTCTTCCAACGCTGCGCATTCTGGAGAGGGGCCGAAGAAATGGTGGGTCAAAATTTTAAAGTGGAGTTATATGAAAGGGTTTTACTTTCAATTTCTAAAGAACTATAAGTTAAGAATGTCCTGTTTACGCACTTTACTTTTATGCATGTATAGCTATACAAATGATTCAGTGATAAGAGATACGTGTTATCAGACAGAGCACTGTATAAATATTATCCTTACATTTTATGCGTATCGCCAGTTGAGGCTGAGTGTCTGAAGTGTTTATACCTTGAAGGTGAGTCATTTTCATGTTTAATTAGAAAGCGATACCTAAATAGGTCAGACTAATACCTAGTTTGAATATAGCTATTCAGGAAATAAGATGAAACTAGATCGAATTTTATGGACGGACAACATAGTAAAAAACCGGCAAGTGCGAGTCAGGCTCGCGCAAGGAGGGTTCCGTACTACAGTCGTATTTTTTCGACATTTTGCACGATAGGTAAATCAAAAACTATGATGCATAAAAATAAATAAAAATCTGATTTAGAATGCACAGGTGAAGACCTTTCATATGATACCCCACTTGATGTAGTTATCTTACTTAGAAAATGGAAAATACTATCTAATTATTAGTTCATGACCACAATTTAATTTTTTTTGTGTGATGTAACCACAGATTCACAGTTTTCAGATTTTTCCCCGAATGTCTGCTATAAGATCTACCTACCTGCCAAATCTCATGATTCTAGGTCAACGAGAAGTAACTACCCTGTAGGTTTCTTGACAGACCGACAGACAGACAGACAACGAAGTGATCCTATAAGGGGTCCGTTTTTCATTTTGAGGTACGGAACCCTAAAAAATGATATACAAACCTGAAAATTTTGAATTTTTGTAAAGAAAATGTTGTAATCTTTGAACCTAATCCATCATGTTACAAATAAAAACACAAAAGCGGTAATGATGGTTCAGGTACATAGTATCTGCCATTAGTACCCTTATTATAAATGCGAAAGTGTGTTTGTTTGTTGGTTTGTTGGTTTGTCCTTCATTCACGTCGCAACGGAGCAACTGATCGACGTGATTTTTTGCATGGGTATAGTTAAAAAACTGGAGAGTGACATAGGCTACTTTTTATCCCGGAAAATCAAAGAGTTCCTACGCGATGTTTAAAAACCTAAATCCACGCGTAGGAAGTTGCGGGCATCAGCTAGTAGGTTTATAAAGTAAGCATAAGTTGACGTAAGCACCACGGAAAAAAATCTAAGATAGGTACAATGATTATTTTATTTTTTAGATGAAGTTCACTATCGGCATTTTGATCGTGACAGCCCTGGCCTCACTCGCCAGCGGGGCCGTAGTGAAAGGCATCAGCAGATCAAACCTGAGTCAAGGCTACGTTTATCCCGGGGACAGGTTGCTGACTAGGTATGAAATACTTAAAAACCATTAAGCTTTGAATTTGTAATAGATGCTTCGGTGTTGGAGCTATCCGTCACCATTAGAGTGACTGATCTATCAACGCACAGCTCAAACTACTGGACGGATCGGGCTGAAATTTGGCATGCAGATAGCTATTATGACGTAGGCATCCGCTAAGAAAGGATTTTTGAAAATTCAACCCCTAAGGGAGTGAAATAGGGGTTTGAAATTTGTGAAGTCCACGCGGACGAAGTCGCGAGCATAAGCTAGTTTTATATTAATTCTTTAAATTTTGCTTCAAAACCACCAAAAAAAAAAAACTTAATATTATAAAATGTGAAAGTGTGGATGTTTGTTACTCAATCACGCAAAAACGGCTTAACGGATTTGGATGAAATTTGGAATGGAGATATACCCTGGATTAACACATGGACTACTTTTTATCACGGAAAATCAAAGAGTTCCCGCGGGATTTTGAAAAATGTAAATCCACGCAGACGAAGTCGCGGGCATCAGCTAGTAAAAATAAATCCATACTACTTAACATTATAAATGTGATATGTCTGTGATTTTGGCAAAATTTGGTACAGAGATAGCTTGCATCTCGGGGATGGACATAAAGGCTACTTTATGACTCGGAAAATCGGAGTTCCCACGAGATTTCTAAAATTCTAAATCTATGGGGATTAAGTTGCAGGCACGATCTATTTGGTACAGCTTGTATCTTGGAGTTGGACATAGGCTACTTTTTATGCAGAAATATCAAAGAGTTCCCACTGAATTTTTAAAAACCTAATCCGCGCGGACGAAGTCGCGGGCATTATCTAGTTATAGTACCTACCTAAATATATGAAAGAATTAACATACTGACATATCAATTAAACCGAGGTGTTTAGAGACTTTAAATATTCATTATATGCAGACGCTTTACCACAGTCACACCTGATGGAAAGTGATGATGAGTCCTAAGATGGGACACGTTTACCTAGAAGACGCCTATTCACTCTTGTTTTAAAGACACCGGGTTGTAATTGGTAGGAAACACAGATCGTGGAAGAGTATTCCAAACCTTAACCATGCGTATGAGAAATGACGAAGCAAGGCAAGACTTGAGATTTTGAATGCAGCTTTTCCCTCTAACGTAGACCCTCGCTAGAAAGGATTCTGAGCCATTCCAACAGCACCTGAAAGCCTACCTCTAACCTAACGAAGTCTAAGAAAAGTTCTTCAGAAAGTCCACCCGAGGGTCACTTAGTTTTGTAAAATACTTCTCTATTTTCCAGGCAACATCTCTACCAACCAGCAAGGCCAAACACAATCCAGTATCAAGACTACACGTACCGAGGCAACTATACTACTAGGATATCAGCAGTAACTGCTACTGAAGTGGGTTACACCCAGTACGCTACAGCGTGGGTGCTCGCCGGCGGGGTGGGGTACAGCAGTGTCACTGTAAGGGTGCAGTCCGCTAAGGGATACGGGTTTTATTTCGCCATTGATGTATGGGGACGATAATAAGCAATTTATTATAGCACCTTCTTAGTCGAATATAACAAGTATTAATAGCATAATCTAATTCTTATTTAAAAAATTATAAATACGACCTATCTTCGTAAAAAAACGAACTAAACAGTAAAAGAAAAGTCATATTTGAAAATGGCACCATACAGCCCACTACATGTACCATCAGCAAGACCGAACACAATCCAGTATCAAGACTACACGTATCGAGGCAACTATACTACTAGGATATCAGCAGTAACTGCTACTGAAGTGGGCTACACCCAGTACGCGACAGCGTGGGTGCTCGCCGGGCGGGGTGTGGCACAACAGTATCACTGTGAGGTTGCAGTCCGCTAAGGGATACGGGTTTCATTTCGTCATTGATGTATGGGGACGATAATAAGCAATTTATGATAGTACCTAATTAGTCTATTTATAACAAGTATTACTAGCATAATAAGTCGTTATTACAAAAATTAAAAAACACGACCTGACCTTTTTGAGTATTTTTATTCATATGATAATAATTGGAGGATTGTATACTTACCTGCTTTAATTATTTTTTTGCTTATAGCTGTTTCACAAAATATTATATCATGTGGCCTTTTCGGATGTATCACGAAATATCATAAATATTCGAGCCGTTTGTTTTTAAGGGTTCCGTACCTCAAAAGAAAAAAACGAAACCCTTATAGGATCACTTTGTTGTCTGTCTGTCTGCCGGTCTGTCAAGAAACCTACAGGGTACTTCCCGTTGACCTAGAATCATGAAATTTGGCAGGTAGGTAGGTCTTATAGCAGACATTAGGGGAAAAAATCTGAAAAACGTGAATTTGTAATACATCACACAAAAAATAATTAATTGTGGTCACGAACTACTAATTTGTATTTTCAATTTTGGAAGTAAAACTATATCAAGTGGGGCATCATATGAAAGGTCTTCACCTGTGCATTCTAAAACAGATTTTAATTTATTTTTATGCATCATAGTTTTTGAATTATCGTGCAAAATGTCGAAAAAATACGATTGTAGTACGGAATCCTCGTTGCGCGAGTCTGACTCGCACTTGGCCGATTTTTTGTATTCCGAATAGATTATGCTTATGTAATAAAAAGGCTTTGGCTCCCGCTTTCCACTGGAAAACGGTATTACTAACTTGGCTCCTGTTTTGGCAAGAGAACAATGACACTGTGGAGCAAATTTCGTCAGTTTTATTACATCTAGGTGTCGAGTCGAGTGTCTTTTTACCCGACTACGGCAAAGCTAAAAGGAATATGTTTTTAGCAGTCTATGTATGTATGTAGGTTTGTATTTATGTGTGTTTCACCGTTGCGCCTAAACTACGCCGATTTTGACGAATGAGGTGTCAATCGGTTTGTTATTACAGTCCGGATGACATAGACTTTACATAACATTGTATTTAGGTATATTTTGTATTTGATGTACATGTAAGTCCAGAGGTACGAAAAACAAACAAACGTACATCATTATCATCATCATCGCCCTATATTGAGCACGGGTCTCTCTCTCAGAACGAGAAGTCCACCACGCTGCTGGCCAAATGTAGATTGGTAGACTTCATACACCTTTGAGAACATTATGGAGAACTCTTAGGCATGAAGGTTTCCCCATGATGTTTTCCTTCACCGTTAAAGCAAGTGATATTTAATTACTTAAAACGCACATAGCTCCGAAAAGTTAGAGGTGCGTGCCCGGGATCGGACCCCCGACCTGCGAATAGGAGGCGGACGTCTGAACCACTAGGCTATCACATCTTCTCATTTTATTAGTACTTAGCATATATTACAATCTTTTAGAACGTCAAATCTTTTCGTTTATAATATACCACTCAGCTCTACTCTACCACTGGTCCTTAACCAGATTCAACTAAGAAGAAACCAGAAAGACATCCCGATCTCCGACATTGTACGCATACTTGCTGGTTTTAGGTCATCATCATCATGATCAACCCATGACTGGGTCACTACAGAGCGCGGGTCCCCTCTCAGAACGAGAAAGGTTTTGGCCATAGTCTACCATGCTGTCCAAGTGCCGATTGGCAGACTTCAACACCTTTGAGAACATTATGGAGATCTCTCAGGCATGCAGGTTTCACGATGTTTTCCTTCACCGTTTAGATTTTAAGTAGTGGTTGTTAATATAGGGGTTTATCTAGGCTATACGAATATAAAGGTAATGTAATCGCTCCGAAACCCCTGGCATGTCGCCAGCACGAACTTGCCAATTCTCGGTGAATGTTGCATTTATTACCAATTTACGACCCCTTCCTATGGCTTGGTAAACATTTTATAAAAAATTCAGCTGAAGCCGCCGCTTTCATGTAGCGCGTGACGATAATACTACTGTAGCTGAAATAAAATTTGTTTAATATTGTTTCTTTAACGGTGAAGGAAAATATCGTGAGAAAACCTGCATGCCTGAGAGGTTCTCCACATTGCTGGTGGTAAAATTAGTGAAGTCTGTCAATCCTGGACACTTGGCCAGCGTAGTGGACTGTGACCAAATCCTTGAAATCGGTTGAAATGTAATAATAATAAGTGTGTAGGTAGGTATTTTGCTTTCAAGGAAAAAAAACCGGCCAAGTGCGAGTTAGGCTCGCGCAATGAGGATTCCGTACTACAGTCGTATTTTTTCGTCATTTTACAGGATAATTCAAAAACTATGATACATAAAAATAAATAAAAATGTTTATTTTTATGTATCATATGAATTTGTTTTAGAATGCACAGGTGAAGACCTTTCATATGATACCCCATTTGATATAGTTATCTTACTTAGAAAATTGAAAATACTAATTATTAGTTCATGACCACAATTTTTTTTTTGAGTGATGTAACCACAAATTCACGGTTTTCAGATTTTTCCCCAAAGATTCCCAGCTATAAGATCTACCTACCTGCCAAATTTCATGATTCTAGGTCAACGGGAAACTGTACCCTGTAGGTTTCTTGACAGACAGACAGACAACAAAGTGATCTTATAAGGGTTCCGTTTTTCCTTTTGAGGTACGGAACCCTAAAAATTACATTTTATTCTTTGACGAATAAAAGGTAGGGAGTAATTTCATACACCTTTGTAACCTTTTATTTCTTTGTCAGAATCAAAGCTTTTTTCAGGGGGCAACATTTGTTTTATTCGAGTGTAGTGCACAACAATGGGAACTGTCGCTCTAACGACGAACGCGACGAAATTTATCGTGCGTTGCGAAAACAAGCGGGAAGAGCACTAAAAGCAATTTATTACGTTTCGTATAGCGACGATGCGACGTAGCGAACACCATGCACATACTCGTACGTCGCAAGGAAAAGAGGGAATCAGGGATTTCGAGAATTCCCTGGGATATTTTTTTGTAGCAAGATAGGCTTGCACTGGACGACAACCCTTCTCACTCTGACAGGAGACCCGTGCTCAGTAGTGGGCCGGTAATGGGTTGATCATGATGTTGTGGTCCAGTACAAAATCTGAGCATCCCGACTCCACGAAGTCTTGTCTGTCCTACCCCTAGAGTGATTTTGTAAAACGTGTTAGAAGCGATATTTCTGATGGTGTAGCCCATTCAATAAAGACACCCTTGTAGTTACTTCAGGATTTCAGTGACAGTTAAACGAGAGGCCTATACATTCAGTCTAATCTTATGAAATACGAACATTTCACTATGAAGACAAAAATGTTTTTAAGAAATCTGTTAAAAAAGAGAGAAATAGATTAACTATTTTTCTATTACAATAACATTTTAAGCCCGATTTTCTTTTAAAAACATTTTCCGATTTTAAATCACTCGGCCAACTAAGTAGAGTAATAAAATAAAGTAGCAATAAAAAGACACGGTCGCTAAGCAAGATAAATGGTAACAGTTGTTTCCTACGACCCGGTATACTCTCGGCGGGTAGTATTTATATGTAATGCCCAGTACTAATGTAGTTTAAGTTATACCACCACATGAGTTCAATATGAGGCAAGTAATGGAAGTGGTATCTATGATCTATCTATTCTTCTTTCAAATCGGGACGCAGCATTGTCACCAATTTTTAGCTACATTTATTTAAATATATATTTTCAAGCTTTTTTAAGCTGTAGTTAATTTAAGCGTAGAAATATCAATTAACTCCTTTCTTTATTGCGTATCTGGGTAAACAGTGGAGATATTACAAAAACAAAAAGGTACAGCCAACTATTGCTAAGTACTAAGCCAGATATACTAAGTTAGGTAGCGTACTATTTATCTTTAAAGTACCTTTAAATTCCGCGTGCTGAGTTTGTGCTATATTTGTCCCAGGTTTTAAACACTATCTATGACACAGAATAGAGAAAGTGTAAATGAGCGTTAAAAGTACAATGCTTAGGTACTTATTTTAATTATCATAATATTTGCTATCTTCACGACCATAACTTTAACGAGCAATTAATAGAAAAACGGCTTATCAAAATACTTTTTAATAATTGCTTCGATTAAGTACACACGTGCCCAATAGTATTTCGTTTATTCTCGTAAAGACGTATTTCAAAAACAGATCTCGAGAACAATGGACAAACCTTTAAATCAGTTGAAATTCCTTTTTTTGTGCTCTGTATGAACCGACAAAGAAAAAAACAATTCAGCTGGTGACTGTGTGAATACAGATAATATAAACCAGATTCGCGTAATTTTATTAAAGATAAAATAAATACAAATGTTGTTCCTGAATGATAAATTTAAGCCTGGACAGAAAAGGTTATTATAAATGAAACGATCTTAAACCAAGAAGAGATCAAAGGAACTGTAACGATACGGAGAGAGAACATAATAGATGATAGTAATGACATGTTAACTAATTCAGATAAAAAAGGGCTGGGCATTACATGAGTCGACAGAATATACGCTTGAGGACGATAATGATCATGTGTGCTTCAGAATTGACTAGATATTATGTGTTGAAATATACTATTAGCAAGCATCTATAGAGTACTTTTTGAAAACAGTAGTTGTAATGTAACTATCAATCATGTGGTTGTTCTTGCCTTGTTAAAAGTTTTTGCGGAGAAATGTATGAAGAAATAAAAGATCTAATGTTGCTAACCGTCAATTAATTGTTGCATACT
This sequence comes from Maniola hyperantus, assembly GCF_902806685.2. NCBI lineage: Eukaryota > Metazoa > Arthropoda > Insecta > Lepidoptera > Nymphalidae > Maniola > Maniola hyperantus. The sequence continues at coordinate 4,084,159 of NC_048542.1, forward strand.
AGCACGTAGTGTCCAATCTGTGGTTATCATAACCTCGGTGGTTAACTTAAGATTGTGTAATCGTAGTAATTGCAAATAATGGTAAACCAGTTTCAGGAATTGCCTTTTAATCACATACAAGTACCAAGAACTCATTGGTTCTTCAATGTGCTATATCAATTTAGTATATTCAGTCCTAACTTGAAATTTAAATGATTATAAATCATGAAGATGTGTATATTTTACTCTGTGCTATTCTTGATCTCGATCATTTTTGCCTTTTGTGTGGATAAAGAAAGTTTTAACGAGGACATATTTGATGATTTTGCTACCGTTAATAGAGAAAGAACGAAAAGAACACCATTGCCACATCTTTTGCACGATCACCATCAACATTTACATGATGATCATTCCTATGACATTTCTCATGATGATTTACATCAATCATATTTACAAGAATTACATAAGTTACACGACGAGCGAAGAAATGAGATATTGCCTGTTGCATATGCATCGTTTGAAGGTAACATGTGTGCGACGGGGATGACCAGAGTTAATGGAATATGTGTTGAAATAGATTATTAATTTAATACTAACTAACTTAATTATGATAAAACAGAACAACTTCTAAGGAATGTGTAATTTTCAAAAGTTAAAAAGTGATTTAAATGAATTTTGTACAATAGTGAATCGTACTCGGAACTAATAATAATGATTATTTATTAAAGTACTTAATATTAAGTAAATATTTATTTTCATTTATTAACCGTCTTACGGCTTTTTAGATTAGACTTTATAGATCGAATATAGTCGATTGTCGTGACTCCGAATTTATATGTGAGGGTAAGATATTTTTATCATTATTTTAGGTACCTACCTAGACTAATAGATTATGTCTGAAGAGTTATCTTTAATTGGGTTAATAACTTGATAATAAATACAAAAAACCGACCAAGTGCGAGTCAGTCGAGTAGTCAGTCAATCGTCAGTCAGTGAAGCTGTGATAGCCTAGTGGTTACGACGTCCGCCTTCTAATCGGAGGTCGGGGGTTCGATCCCGGACACGCACTTCTAACTTTTCGGAGTTATGTGCGTTTTAATTAATTAAATATCACTTGCTTTGCGGTGAAGGAAAACATCGTGAGGAAACTTGCATGCCTGAGAGTTCTCCATAATGTTCTCAAAGGTGTGTGAAGTCTACCAATCCGCACTGCGTGGTGGTGGTAGCGTGGTAGACTATGGCCAAAACCCTTCTGACTCTGAGAGGAGACCCGTGCTCTGTAGTGAGCCGACGATTGGTTGATCATGATGATGATGATGATGAATGGTCAATAAGTCAAAACCAAACTAGATCTCGGGGATGAGTTTAAACCATAAAGTGGGTAAGTAGATAAGTACGTCAATGAAATCCGCTTTGAACTCAACCCATACTGGATACAAAACTACGAAGCCATATGAAAATGACGTTAAGCTTTAAATGACGACATTTCTATCAAAGCAAAGCCGCTGACAGACTGCCTATCTTGTTTCGGGTTCAATTAGAAATATGGAAGCAGATAGGCAAGTATTGAGGAGATCCGTAGGAGAACCAGAATAATGACAAAGCTCAATTGGTTGCGAAGCTGAAGTGGCAATGGGCAGGGCACATAGTTCAAAAAAACCGGCCAAGTGCGAGTCAGGCTCGCGCAACGAGAGTTACGTACTACAGTCGTATTTTTTCGACATTTCGCACGATAATTCAAACAAACTATGATGCATAAAATAAATAAAAATGTGTTTTAGAAAGCACAGGCGAAGCCCCTTTCATCTGATACCCAATTGACATACCTAGTTACTACTTTGAAAATTGAAAATACTCATTTTTAGTTCATGACCACCAATTTTTTTTGTGTGATCTAACCACAAATTCACGGTTTTCAGATTTTCCCCCGAATGCCAGCTATAAGACCTACTACCTGCCCATGATTTTAGGTCAAGGGGACAGTACCCTGTAGGTTTCTGACAGACCGACAGACAGACAGGCAGACAACAAAGTGATCCTATAAGGGTTTCGTTTATCTTTTGAGGTACAGAACCCTAAAAACCGATGGGACGTTGGGGTCACAATGATGACCTCGCATGGAATGCGCCAGAGTGGTTACACCCTCCCACAAGGTGGACAGATAACATCAAACGAGACGCAGCGAGCCGCTGGATCCAGGTGATGCAAGACCGTGTCCTTACTCTGTGACCGTGGCATGCCGTTGTGTGGAAATCCCCTACAAAAGATGTCTCAACGCAATGGTTAAGACGTCGTAGACGACGTTGTAGGGGTTTGTACGTTTGTAGGGGCTATCACAACTATGCACAAATACGAGTATTATAAAACTTAAAAAGTAATACAAAGGAGAAGTGACTGACTGATCTATCAACGCACAGCTCAAACTACTGAACGGATCGGGCTGAAATTGGTCATACAGATATAGCTGACTATGTTGAAAATACAACGCATAAGGGTGGTAAAATAGGGGTTTTGAAATTTGTGTAATCCACGCGGACAAAGTCGCGAGCATACGCTAGTACGAGTACTTATATGAAACTTAAAAAGTATTATTTTTCAATAAAATCACTTAACTCTGGGCTAATGTCGGTGAAGTTGGCACTTGACACAAACTCTCTCAGGAAGCCATCCAGCTCTGTACCCTCGATATAGCCGTTACTAAAAATGAAAGAGTTTATGAGTATAAATGTTAGTTAGGAGTAATAAAAACCGGCCCAAGTGCGAGTCAGGCTCGCGCAATGAGGGTCCGTACTACAGTCGTATTTTTTCGACATTTTGCAGGATAATTTCAAAACTAATACCTAAAAATAAATAAAAATCTGTTTAGAATGCACAGGTGAAGACCTTTTATATGATACCCCACCTTGATATAGTCACTTCGAAATTTGAAACTACTAATTATTAGTTCATGACCATAATTTAATTTTTGTGTGATTTGTGTGTAATTCACGTTTTCAGATTTTTCCCCAAATGTTAGCTATAAGATCTACCTACCTGCCAAATTTCACGATTCTAGGTCAACGGAAGTACATTGTAGGTTCTTGACAGACAGACGGACTAGACAGACAGACAGACAACAAAGTGATCCCTATACGGGTTCCATTTTTCCTTTTTGAGGCACGGAACCCTAAAAATGAGCTCGGTGGCTATCATTCCGTGTTAGACACTGAGTTAGCGAATAATGCTCACGCACCTTAATAAAAGTCGATGGTGTCATAATAAATACCTACTTATTTCCGCTAAAGTGGCAGGAAAGTAAAGTCGTTTATAGTAACGAAAACGATGCACGATTACCTTAATTAAAACTTCGCCTATTCGTAACAGTTGCCTTGTTTATTACAAAAGAAAAGGGTAATTTTTTTTAATGGCTGCTTAAGAACTTTCTCAAGAAAAAGTTCGGTTATTTTAGGGCTGTACCTACCTTAACAAACTCAAATTGTTTATGTTTTCATATAACGAAATGTGAATGTGATAATTATTAACTTAAAGGAATACCTGGGTAAGACCATTCGAGTGAAGACGGGGTGAATCAGCTAGTTGTTAATTTATTATTACACTCAAGACACACTCTTTAAATTTTTTAAGTATTTTACACACATATATTTAGTGAACGGTGCACTTATTGAAAACAAGAAAGAAAATGCATTTATTTGTTGTTGGGGTCACATAATATAAAAACAAAGCATATAAATGTAACAGGGAAAGTAAATCTTTACTAACTGCTATTTTAAGTGTTACGAGTTAAACAGTTAATGTAAAATTAATTCATCTTCTTTTAAGAAACTGAAATTGCGCCAAACCACGCTCTAGTTCTCCAATTTTTAAATTTTGGCAACCCTACCTTCCGGTGGCCTCAATTAAGCCAAATGGGACGTATTTGAAGAACATTAAGACCTATTGTTTTACAATTGGACGGACAAGAAGGCTATACAAATAAAAGGAAAGCACTTTTCTTCTATCTTTAAATACGGTCTAAACCCAATTACAACCCGGGTATCTTTAAAACAAGAGTGAATAGGCATCTTCTAGGTAAACGCGTCCCATCTTAGGCCACATCATCACTTCCCATCAGGTGTGATTGTGGTCAAGCGTATACCTATAATGAATTTAAAAAAAAACGGTTTGTCTTAACATACACAGAAAAAGTAGTAGTTAACATACAACATAAGTTCTTTTTGAAAGGTTCTATAATACTACTAGCTTATGCTCGCGACTTCGTCCGTGTGGACTACACAAATTTCAAACCCCTTTCACCTCTTAGGGGTTGAATTTTCAAAAATCCTTTCTTAGCGGATGCCTACGTCATAATAGCTATCTGCATGCCCGAATTTCAGCCCGATCCGTCCAGTAGTTTGGGCTGTGCGTTGATAGATCAGTCAGTCAGTCAGTCAGTCAGTCAGTCAGTCACCTTTTCCTTTTATACTATATTTAGATTTAGATTGTAGCTATTGTAGATTGTTAAAAAAATGTATCGGTATGATGATAATAAGTAGGCGGAAAAAATCTTCTCATCTGAGAGCTTACGTGGCGTGCGCTACGTAAAATTTACCTATGTATATGTATAGTGGAAGAGTTCCTCTCAAGCTACTCGTGCGAAGCGAGGGCGGGTCGGGCGATAAATACAATACTTAGAGTTAAATAGTTACATAAATCTGCGGATGCAAAGATTTAGGATATGGAGGGCAGATTCTACTTTAGGATACTGATAATTTCATCTATCGTACAGCCCTCGTTTAGGTTTAAATATTTCCTTTAGATTTCCCGTATTGCCTTTATCAAATTGGATCTCTGGATATATGTTCCGTGTGTCCCCATTTACGCTAAATGGTTGCGATATATCAGTCAAGATCCTCCTTTATTGGTATTGGGGATTTACAGAGGTTTTTTTGCTTGTAAATTGTTATTTAAATAGAAGCCTACCCTTCGATTAAATAAGTACTAGGAAAACATTAAATCCATACTAATATTATAAATGCGAAAGTGTGTCTGTCTGTCTGCTAGCCTTTCATTGTCTATATTTTCAACTGATTTTAACGAAATTTGGTACAGAGATAGCTTGCATCCCGGGGAAGGACATAGTCTTTTCTACTTTTTATCCTGGAAGATCAAAAAGTTCTCACAGGATTATTAAAAACCTAAATCCACGCGGATGAAGTCGCGGGCATCTCCATTCTTCAGTAAGTAAATATACCTATTCCATGTAAAAAGGAAATGGTAATTTTGGTGCACCTGCATGCCTGAGAGTTTTCCATAAAGTTTTCAAAGGTGTGTGGTGCCTGCCAATCCACACTTAGCCAGCGTGGTGGACTATGACCAAAGCTTAGTAGCAAGTCTGCGATCGGTTGATCATGATGCTGATGATGGAAGTATGAATTTTTAATATTTCTGTCGTCAGTACAGCTCAGCCTACTGATTCGCTGACTCAGTGTCTTACACTGAATGATAGCCACCGATCTCGTTTGACATTTATTCTTAATTCATTCAAGGTTTTTTACGAAAAAGTATTTTAATATCACTCATTGAAGCAGCAATGTAGAACCAACCAATGTCAAATGAGCTCGGTGGCTATCATTCAGTGTTAGACACAGAGTTAGCGAATCAACTCCGCAGGCCTTATCATTGTTGTGGCTAGCCAAAGCGTGGGCAGCCATGGGTTTAAGCAAGGTGCTTCTTTGTAAGGGTAGCGACTCTTATCGACGGCTCATGGCTCAGGTTCATACTATCGGTGAACTCTTGATTGAATTTCGCTTCAATTAATTAAGCTCAACAAAAGGTTAAATGAAGCCTTATTATTAAAATCTTTGACTTCCAAAAGTTTTTTAAACAAGTTTTATCTATATTAACCCTAATATTCCTCGGTGAAGCTGTGATAGCCTAGTGGTTAGGACGTCCGCCTTCTAATCGGAGGTTGGGGGTTCGATACTGGGCAGACACCTCAAACTTTTCGGAGCTAACTGTGCTTTATGTAATTATATAGCTTGCTTAAACCGTAGAAACTCTTTGATTTCCCGGGATAAAAAGTAGCCATTCCCCGGGATGCAAGCTATCTTTGTACCAAATTTCATCAAAATCGCCGTGAAAAGCTAGCAGATTTCTTCTTCCGTCCTTCCTCAGTTAAACAATTGTATATATTTATATTAGGACAAAAAGAAAAGCGTTTAAAAATAAATCGAATGTTGATGTTATAACTTCCAACATCATCGTCCGTATAAAAATATTTAGGATACTTTAATCATTTTACTTTCTGTAAAGTATTCTAAACATTTTATACACATGTTGTTAACAGATTTATAAAATTTGGCAAATAAAAAACGAAAAAGCAAATAGCTGAGGCTGTTAAATGGAGGGCTCTACAAAATTGCTTACAGCCGCGTCGTTACAAAAAGTTTTCCTTCAAATTTCGTGCTCACTCAACGTGTGCTTGACCGACTTACCTTGGCCTGACTACAGATACACTTATAATGCCTACTTTTTGTATTTTAAATGGTTTTCTAGTACCTTAGCATACTTAGCACGTTTCTAGTGTCCCATATCTCCAGAGAAAAAAGGAACCCTTATAGGATCCCTTCGTTAGCTGCCTTTTTCTTTTTTAAATTTATAGACTAGGGCTTGGCTGCAATCAGACCTGCTGGCAAGTGATGATGTAGCCCTATGAAGGAGTGCGCTTGCCTAGAAAAAACATTATCTGTCTGTCTGTCGTGTCGTGTTTGTCAAGATTCGTCAAGAGAGTCAAAACATATAAGGTACTTCCCCTTCCCGTTGACCTATATGAAAGGCAGGTAGGTGATCAATTCACAACTAAAGGGAAATTCGGAAACCTTGAATTAGTGGTTACCTACGTACAAAAAATACACACGCTGGCTTTTTGCATTGCTTATTATTCAAAATCCTTTAATGTTTTATCGTTTTGTATTTTGTGTTTTTTGTGTTGTATATAAATTATCATTAATCATCTACGTAGTTAGTGTAAGTGGCAGTGCCGTTCCAATTAGATGTAAAATGAATAATAATAATTAGTAAGAGAAATATGCGAATACTCTAAAATTTTGTTGCCATCCGAATCAGTGCCAATTTTGTCCATTTTGTCTTCAATGGGGGCTGGGGGCCCTTTATATCCACGGGGCCCTGGAATACAGCCCAAAAAGTCATTATAATATAGATCCGCTCCTGTTTGCTGCTATATTTTGCTAAAAATCTGTTTCGTTATGGCCCATTAAGTCAGAAAAACTGAGAGCGCCAGTATAATGGCGTTTAAACCTGGGGTTCTGTAAATCAGAGAGGCTGTTAGCCGGCAATAGCGGGGAAACAGCGCAATCGTCTAAAACGACGACCCTTTAGCTACAAACTGCCTGATAGTCTCAGAAATGGTCGTAAAATCTTTTGTTTGCTAGAAATTAGAATACAAAATACTGACTAGGACTTAAAGATAATAATTTGCTGACGGTTTACATATTATTATTCACTATAATATGTGGGTATACCTTGGACACAATATACATATATACAAAATTAAACAACAAAAGCCACTAACTAAAAAACATTCGGCCTCCTATTCGGGACGGGAGGCCTTATATTAGAGCCCTGTAAAGCTAGATGTAAGTGTTCATAATAAAATAATAAATAATGATAATATTAAAAAAACCGACCAAGTGCGAGTCAGGCTCGCGCAACGAGGGTTCCGTACTTCAGTCGTATTTTTTCGACATTTTGCACGATAATTAAAAAACTATGATGCGTAAAAATAAATAAAAATCTGTTTAAGAATGCTAAGGTGAAGCCCTTTTATATTATGATACCCCACTTGATATAGTTATCTTACTTTGAAAATTGAAAATACTAATTATTAGTTTATGACCACATTTTTTTGTGTTATGTAACCAGAAATTCACGGTTTTCAGATTTTTCTCCTAATGCCAGCTATAAGACTTACCTACCTGCCAAATTTCATGATTCTAGGTCAACGGGAAGTACCCTGTAGGTTTCTTGACAGACCGACGGACAGACAGACAACAAAGTGATTCTATAAGAGTTTCGTTTTTCTTTTTGAGGTACGGAACCCTAAAAACGCTTAAAGTCACCCAGCAGCCGGCGATGGAGAGAGCTATGTTTGTTATGTCTCTAAGTGATCGAATCAGAAATGAGGGGATCCGTAAGAGAACCAGAGTAACTGACATAGCCCACCGCGCACCGATTCGCCAAGCTGAAGTGGCAAAAGGCAGAGCATAAACCTCTAACTTTTCACAGTTAAGTGCGTTTTAAGCAATTTAAGTATCACTTGCTTTAAGAGTCAAGGAAAACATCGCGAGGAAACCAGCATGCCGGAGAGTTCTCCATGTTCTGAAAGATGTGTGAAGTCTGCCAATCCTCACTTGGCCAGCGTGGAGGACTATGGCCTTCTCATTCTGAGAGGAGAACTGTGCTTTGTCGTAGGCCGGCGACGGGTTGATCATGATGATATAACACCTTTGATTTTATGCATAGATACCAATCTGTGGATAAATGGATATGGATTTCTTCTACTATCTACAATGCTATTCGAACAATTTAATCTTCATAATTGACTGATTTTAAAAAACTTCGTAGGTAATAAGTTTCAGGGACCTACCATTCACTTTAAAATCTGAATCCCGTTAGTTATTAAAATTCTGTGTCCAGTCAGGGACTTTTGCATATCTAATTGAATAATTAAAAATTTAGAGGTCTTAAGTTTTTAATATTTAAGTTATTTTACTTAAACCCTAAAACAATCTGTTTTATCTTAACTACATTCGTTTGGTATTCATGAAAACATTAACGTGCCTTCCTTTCTAAAATGAAGTGGAGACTTCTGAAAATGTTTATTAAGTTAATGGGCTATGCCTGCTCCGACAGAATGCCTAGTGGTCCGAGAGCTGTGGGGTAATTTTTAGGAGGTGCTTCATAAAGCCAAAACTCCACCAAACTCGTACTGGGCGACAACAATGGATTCCATAATTATCATCAATTGTCAACCGATAGACGTCCACTGCTGGACCATATATATTATGTCTCTTGTAGGGATTTCCACAAGCCACGGTCTTACGCCGCGTGAATCTAGCGGCTCCCTGCGACTCATTTAATGTCGTCAGTCACCTAGTCTTCCCCCCCGGTCTTCCAACGCTGAGACATCCAGCACCTTGGGACTCCGTTTCTCGAACTATATGCCCTGCCCATACCACTTCAGCTTCGCAACCCGTTGAGCTATGTGGGCATTGCATTTACAAACACGGAATCGAATCGGAACCCAGCCCCGACCTTAAAACTAAGAATTAAGAAACTACTACAACTAAGTCGAGGGAACTAAGGACAGTTGTAAGCAACGATTACGTGGGGAGTCAGGGAAGCGCGGTAAACTAACATCTGAACCGATCCAAACGTCAACCTCACTGCACGCGCCGTATGGCGGCGGCAACCGTCGGGCTGCCGTGGTGCTCCCTGCTAGACAACGAACGAGGCTCTTGGCGACCGAGCAGTGGCGGGATAACCACACACTCAGCTGGGCAACCGGCTGAATGAGGCTACAGCGAGCCTTGGGGTCAAAATAACCCCAAAAAGGACTGGAGTGGAAGAGAAGAGAGTTGTGAGGAGTAAACCATGGATAAAGCGGATCCCAAGAGAACTACCCAGGAGGGTACCAGCGCCGATAGTGGTACTGGAGAATCCCTCACTGAAGCTCTGAATATGTCTTCGATATCGAATATATCAGAGCTTCAGGCCGCCCTTGTATTCTGGGAGGGCAAGGTTCGCCAACATGCCAACAGAAAGCACACAATCACACACACCATATCCACATCAGAAACAGCAGCCTCATACAATCAGGATTGCGACTGCTGCATCTGTTTACGGTCACCTAGATGCTGCAGTTGAAGACGGTACACAAACCATGATAGATGACCCCCGCAGACGCACAGTAAAAACTGGAGAGACAGTAGAAGTATCAACAAATCCTTTTGCACGAGGAGGGGTTAGTACAGAGATCACCACCAACTAAGAGCATGGACCAAAACATTGACGTAACAACAAACACACAGGTAGGAGTAGCAGGGAGTCAACACGTCCCCTTAGCCTCAGACTCAGAAAAAACAGTGCGGCTAACAAAACTCCACGAGAGAGAGGCTCACTTGGGCTAGGCGGAAAGCTTAATTTACAGCTTTTAAAACAAAAACAGGAGTCGCAGGGAAAAGAATGAGGAATGAAGAAGAAGACGGGGAAAACATACAGGCAGAAATAATGAATGCAATTGCAAGGCTCACAAAAATAACAGTAGCCTAGTTAAAATTGTAGCGAAAACGCAAACACCAAGATGGAAATAAAAACGGTGTCAGAGACCTGAAAGGAAATATAGAACACTTAAATAAGATGACAAAGGACTGGGAGAACTTCCCCCGTAAAGCTTCTAAAACAAGAGCGATATCCAAACTCACCAAAGAAATCGGAACACAAACGGTGGAGGATGACAAGAAATCCAAATCAACGAGGAGAACAAAAACTGTGGTTACAAAGAAACTGGAACACAAACTGAAGACAATAAAAGTGAAAATCTAGACCATATGGAAGATAAAAGGGAAAGATCAATCATTACTCATAATACCCAGCAAAAGATCCAGAATTGTAATAACTTAGAAAGACTAGTGGAGTTAATTGATATAGAATGGCCAGAAGAATCTTGTAGTATGGTGAAGGTTGAAAAAAGGAGCTCTATTGACTTTGGATAAGACTGGGATATTGTGGTAGTTCAAAGCCCGGCCGCATAGAGAAAGATCAAGCGAAGGGCATCAGGGAAAATGCTAAAAAAGTCTTACCCGGAAGCTATGGAGTTACTAGAAAATAGCGATACAACACGGGTAGGAAGATACAGTGCGAACCAGCAAAAGCTCAAAAAAAGGAATTGCGGAAGGGGAGAGGTGGATTTATGTTATTCCGCGTACAGAAAACTCGGAGGAGCCAAAACCTGTGGAAACATTATACAACAAATCCAAGAACTCAGTAAGGTTCTCAAAGCGCATAGAAGAAACAGGAAGTTAGCTATAGTTGCTGAAAAAGGAGTCACAAAGAGCACCTGCGTAGATTTTAGAAACACTCCTAAAAGGCTTCGGATTCGAAATAAAACTTCTTTTGGAAAAAGGTCTAACCCAAACAGTAGACAGGAAAAATAGGAGGGAGGAACACACAGAAACCCTATTGGTGAAGGAAAGGGCTCGTATGCCGACACTCTTAAGAAAATGAAAGCTAATGTCTCAATGGCCGACCTGACAACAGCTAGGAGTCAAGGTTAAAACTGTCAGAAAGACTGATAATGGAAAAGTGCTAATGAAAGTGACAGGGAGACGCAGAGGTACTAAAAAACAAACTTTCAAGCGTTGTAGAATGCACAGAAATTGGACTGGGGAACGAAGGTGATATTTCATATCACAGGAATGGAAGAGGATGTATCGGCCGAGGACTTGAAAGTAGCAATAGAGTCAGAATTGAAAATACCGGTGAAGGTCAAATCCATACGACCCACTCAGTACGGAAGCAAATCAGCCACAATTGTGATAAGCCCACAGGCCGCAAGAAATATTGCGAACGTTACCCCGGTAATTATTGGCTGGACAAGATGCAGACTCAGAAAACGAGTTTTCGTGGAAAAATGCTATAAATGCTGGGAAGTGGGGCATAAAGCCACAAAATGTGAAGGACCAAATCGAGTTAGCCTCTGCCGAAGATGCGGAGGAGAGGGGCATAAAGCAGATAGCTGCACCCGCTGAACCAGCCTGCCCATCTCTGCAAAACGACAGGACACAGGGCAGCCACAACGGGTTGTCCCAAGTTCAGAAAGGCTATAAACGTCGCCAATGAACAACATCAAAGAGGTCGGGCAAGGACAGCACCAACAACACCACTTAATGGGGATAAAAGTCCTACAAATTAATGCAGATAGGGTCCGCGCGGCTCACTTGATCTCCTCCCAGTCACAGCTATAAAGCACGGCAATAGACCTCGTTATTTTAGCCGAACCAAATAAGAAATACGCTGAAGCCGCGGGATGGGAAAGAGACCTGAGAGGAGACGCGGCAGTTATAATATACATAGATTTAGTGGATACGCTATTTTTCTTGGAATAACGTTAGATGCAAAACTTCAATGGGGCTCTCATATAAATAACTTATCGAACAGACTTAGTTCTGCCGCATATGCGGTAAAAAAGATTCGCCAGTTGACAGACATAGAAACTGCGAGACTAGTATATTTTAGTTACTTTCACAGCATTATGTCATATGGTATATTATTATGGGGTAATGCTGCTGATATTAATTCTATTTTTGGTGCCTGCAGAAAAGGCTGTTCGAGCCATATACAGTATGGGGCCACGAGAGTCGCTGAGAACTAAATTTAGGGAAGTTAAAATTATGTACAGTGCATAATCAATATATTTTTGAAAATTTACTGTACGTACATAAAACACATAAATAAATTAAAAAAAAAAGTGACTGTCATAATATAAATACTAGAAATAAAAATAACTTGTAATTCCCGCCTCTAGGCTCAGTAAAGTTAGCAATTCATTTGCTCGTAATTCCATACGTTTCTATAATAAGCTTCCAGAAGACATATTGGAGATGTCTCTCAACAAGTTCAAAGTTTTCATAAAACGTAAACTAATTGAAAAATCCTATTACAATGTAAAGGATTATTTAAATGATAAGCAAGCTTGGGAATGAGTTGCTAACGACTTTGTGATAGTTCTAATAAGTTTCAATAAATTTGTAAAGTGGTGATAATAAAAAGAATACCCGGCTGAGTTTGTTGTGGGCTCTTCTCAGACCTGGGCGCGTTTGGAACCCTCGTAGCTTTAGTTTTAAGTTTGCGTTATAATTATCACCACTATATTATCTTACAAATCTAACACTATACCAGACAATCAATAAGAGTAATTTATTACCTATTTTTGAATAAATCATTGACTTTGACTTTGACTTTGAATAAAGCCCTGACGGTTAACGCAACAATTAGAGGAAATGGCTTTATTGGTTTACAGCTCACAAGATTCACGGTGTACAGCTGCTATATCTCACCTAATTGTACAATCGACGAGTATAAAAGAGACCTAGATGAACTCTGTGAAAGCTTGCGACTCCAAAGAGGAAAGGTTCTGGTGGCAGGAGACTTTAACGCTGCTTCCACCGTGTGGGGAAGTAGACAGACCAACAAAAGAGGCCAATATCTTATGGATGTGCTTGCTGATCTGGATTTGAGTGTCGCCAATGTCGGGAAATCACCAACATTTGAAAGAGGAGACAAAACGTCCATACCAGATGTAACCTTGGTAGATGCAAACTTGGCCGGAAAGATCACAGACTGGCATGTCCTAGAAGAAGAGTCAATGAGCGGCCATAAATACATTGTTTTTAACATTGGCGAGAAAAAAACCGACTTACGTGCCAACGCCAACTGGTTGGAACTTCAATAAAACCAACAAAGAGAAATTCGAAGAAACGTTAAAAGGCGAGTCTATAACAACCCCATCCGAGTTGATCGCAGCAACAACCAAAGCATGCAATAGAGCTATGCCAAAAAGACGAGCTAGACGTAGCAAAGCAGTCTACTGGTGGAATAGTGACATTGCCGCAGCCAGAGAAAAATGCCTCAAACAAAGAAGAGTGTATACCAGAGCTAACTCTAAAAAGAAAAAGAAACAGGACAAGTCTGAAGAGGAAAGGCGTGAACAGGACAGAATAAGCGAAGAAGCAAGAAATAATTACAAGGCAGCCAAGTCTGAATTACAAATTCTTATACTCAAATCAAAAGGAGAACATTGGCAACAAATTGGCGAAGAGGTCGATAAGGACGTATGGGGACTGGGATACAAAATAGTGACAAAAAAGCTCAGAAAATCTCCTCCCGCCCCCATAAGTCTAGACAAGATGCGCGACATTGCAGAGGCCTTATTTCCCACTCATGGTGATTTCACGAGGATTATCGAAGCAACCGACCAGATCCCGAAGGTTACATGTGAAGAACTAACTAAGGCCTGTGACCGGATTAAACAACGAAAAGCACCGGGACCGGATGAAATAGCACCTGAAATAGTCAAATTAGCTGCGAGAGTCATCCCAGAAAAAGTGAGAGATGTCATGTGCAAAATCCTCCAATGCGGAGAGTTCCCGAGTATCTGGAAAACTGCAAGACTTATCTTACTGCGAAAAAACAATAAACCAGCAGATGATCCCTCAGGCTACAGACCTCTCTGCCTTCTGGACTGCTATGGCAAGCTTCTAGAAAGATTACTACTGAATAGGATAGAACAAATATTGCCAGATCATGGTGGATTATCAGATGAGCAGTACGGATTCAGACAGGGCAGGTCTACATTGGACGCCATCGAAAAGGTGAAAAGCATCGCCAAGGCAGCCAAACAAGGAACTCAGCGAACTAGGAAGTTGTGTGCTCTTGTTGCATTGGACGTCAGAAATGCTTTTAACTCTGCGCCGTGGAACCAAATCCTGGAGGAATTCAAGAGGAGAAAATTTCCTGGGTACATCAGCAATATTATTAGCAGTTACCTGGATCAGAGGACCATTATAGTTACTGACTCTGCGGGGACTTCAGAGACAATCAAAGTAACTAGCGGAGTACCACAGGGCTCCATTCTTGGGCCCACGTTATGGAATATCCTGTACGACGGCGTATTTAAACTAGACATTGGTGATGAGGCCCGCCTCATTGGTTTTGCGGACGATTTGGCTCTGGTAGTATGCGCCAGAACAGACCAACTACTCATACAAAGGACGAACAGGGCCCTTAAGAAAATAAATGAATGGATGGTCAAAAAGAAACTGAAACTGGCTCCAGAAAAAAACAGAAGCAATAATCCTAAGTGGAAGGAAAAAGCACGGCCCCATCACCTTCAACGTCGAGGGAGTGCAAATAAAACCAGGTGACAAGCTAAAATATCTTGGAGTGTGGCTAGACCGTAGCTTGAAGTTTGACAAGCATGTGGCCCAAACTGCTGAAAAAGCCGAAAAGTTAACAACAGCACTAAGCCAGCTTATGCCCAGGAAAGGAGGACCAAGAGCCAGCAAAAGAAGGATCCTAGCATCAGTGGCACACTCGGTGATGCTGTACGGAGCACCAGTCTGGGGCCAAGCACTCCAAATGGCTAAATATAGCGACATGCTTGGCAAAATACAGCGGCGATTGGCTATCCGAATCTGTGGTGCATACCGGACAATATCTAAAGAAGCGGTCATGGTCATAGCAGGGACGATACCCATAGAAAGGCTAGTCATGGAAAGAATGAGGATATTCAAAGGAAAAGACCAAAAAACCCCACAGGAACAGCGGCAACGGACCCTAGAAGAGTGGGAAAAGGAGTGGAAGGAAAGAGGAAAGGGGCAATGGACTAGAGACCTCATACAGGACCTCCGAAAATGGATTAATAGGAAACACGGGGAAGTCGATAAATTAATCACACAGGCACTGAGCGGGCACGGAGTATTCAACACTTACCTGCATGCCATCGGCAAGGCACCCAGCGACAACTGTCCCTACTGCGGTGAGGAGGACACACCGCACCACGCAATTTTTGAGTGCAGTATGTTCGCAGATATAAGGAACGAAGCACGTGGAAACGGAGAACCTCTCACCAAGGACAGTTTGGTGCCACAGATGCTAAACGATGAAGAGGGGTGGAATAAGGGTGCAAAAATGCTCCAGGAAATAATGAGGAAGCGTGTGAACGACGAATGGTCCAGGCAAAGGGCAAACGAGGCCTGACCGGACAGCCCCTTTCCTGAAGATTTGCGTATTGCAGTACCGGGGAAGGACGGCCAGCGAAGGGAGGAGGTTTTAGTCCGTAGGTCGCTGAGGAAGCCTCAGCGAAGTCGGGCATGCCAATTGGTATCCATGAGGATTTCCTCCTACCCAATTAAAAAAAAAAAAAAAAAAAAAAAAAAAAAACAACGATTACAGGACACTGTTTGTAAAACAAATTCCTCTCCATTCTAGGTATCACCTACAGCCCTTTATGCAGAGCTTGTATGGAGAATAACAAGACACTGGAACACGTACTGCTTAAATGCAGTGATGTATCCACCCAACGCGAAGCATACATTGGCTCTCCAGCAACACTTGCTGAAGTCCTTGCTGATTTGGCTGGCCTGCTTGGATTCTGGAGTGAGCTTGATGATCAATCCAGCCTATATAGGCAGGGAAATAAGCATCTTCTAGGCAAGCGTCTGCATCATCACTTGTCTGCAGGTACTTATGTTTGCAGCCAAGTGCTAGTCTATAAATTTCAAAAAAAGGTATCATGACCATTCTGCTTACAACTACTTACCTACATACAAATTTTCATCTTTCAAGCACCTTCTCCAATTTTCTCATCAACTCTCGAGCGCACATGAGAATGACGCAGAAATGTTTACTATTTCATATTTTAGTTTTCAGAAGCTTTTCCTTATATTTTAAATTCATACATAAAATATAGTTAAAGTTAGGTACTTCCTGTTTTTTTTTCTTATAGCAAAATAAAGTGTTATGTCTGACAGCAAAATTCTCTTTAAAATTAATATTTAAAAATCTTTCCACTCCAATTAGTCGGTTGCTCACTTGACTTCGGTGACTAACTGAATTTGATTCAAAATTACTGTTCCAGTTGCCAGGCGGTAAAAGCTTTCGCCTGCTTGCTGACAAGAAGGTTGTTAGCGACTCTTAATAGGTGCTTTGGGTTACTATATAATTCAATGTCAATATTAATTATGTATATAGACCAGCTAGCTACTTAGTCTAAATAGGTACCTGGTCATATTTTTAGAGTTCCGTATCTCAAAAGGAAAAAGGCACTCTTACAGGATCACTTCGTTGTCTGTCTGTCTGTCCGTCTGTCCGTTGTGTCTGTCAAGAAAACCTATAGAGTACTTCTCGTTGACCTAGAATCATGAAATTTGGTAGGTAGGTAGGTCTTATAGCACAAGTAAAGGAATAAATCTGAAAACCGTGAATTTGTGGTTACATCATAAAAACATAAATTAAAATGTATTTTCAATTTTCAAAGTAAGATAACTATGCCAAGTGGGGTATCATATGAAAGGGTTTTACCTGTACATTTTTAAGCAGATTTTATTTATTTTGAGCATACTAGTTTTTGATTTATCGTGCAAAATGTCGAAAATAATGCCCGAGTACGGAACCCTCGGCACTTGGCCGTATTTTTGTAATACTTCACATTTATTTAAAAGTACCTACTTCCTAGTTAAGAAATCAAGGCACTAACGTTTTATTTATAAAATACACAGATAATTCATAAAATATATCACAATTTTATTTTGATATACCGCTAGGAGGGCATACGGGCAAAAGCTAGCAATTTTTAAGATTTTTGTTATGAACAATATAAAATGCACCCTTACATTTTTTAGGGAATGGTTACACCCGCGGCCAACAAATCACAATTGTAGTGCTTCCTTTTCACTTCCATACAATTGTGCAAGAGAGACCGACCTATTAGCTCAAATCAGTGAACAAGGTATAGTGCATAGTACACAGTTGTATTGTTTCTTCCAATTCGAGTATTCCATGACAGTTCGTTTACTAGGGCTAAACGTAAACGTGTGTCAATAAGTAGGTGTATAATGCGCACAAAATGAGTTCTCGCGCGCCATTTTAACTTCATGTGTCAACTGTCATGTCAAAATTATGATTTTAGTCCTTATTTTAAAGGTGAACCGTACTTTTGACATGACGGTTGATACATAAAGTTAGTTGACATGGTGCGTGAGAACTAATTTTGTGCGGACTATACCTACCTAGCTGTCAAACCGAATGAAGCCTCGGTAAATAACTTATTTGGGCCTTGTCCGTGACTGAAATAGCGCCGACTTGAACTGTAAACAAAATCAATACACCGACCAATGGCCAATTTCACGCCTAATGGATTGTTCGTGGACTGTCATGGAATTTCGAATGGTTTAGACTTCGTTCAAATCTTAAAATAGATTGAAGTCTACCACGTCGTCGTCTACCGATAAAATAATATGTTTGCTGGACATTTAGGTGAAGTATTAGATAATTGTAAAATACGCTGATGCCTTCGCGCTGTGACGTGTGAATCGTGTGATTCAGCTGCGCGATTGCGGTAAAATGACAACTACAATGTCACGATCGCAATCACCTCTGATTGGTTGACGCTGGCTCAGTATTGGCTACAATTCATTGTTACAAAAAGAATACCTACCATAAATTTAGCCAATCACAACAATTGCGATTGTAATAATGATTGATGCAGGTTTCACGGAATCGAGCAGCTGTTTCTTAACCACTAGGCTATCCCTGCAGTACCTAGGTATACTGCGGCGATAGCCTAGTATCCCGGGGCTTTCGGAGTTATGTGGATGTAAGCAATTAAATATTGCTTGCATTAACGGTGAAGGAAAACATCGTGAGGAAACCTGCATGCCTTTAAGAATATTCTCCATAGTATTAACTAAAAAACAACCTCTGAAACGGCATAGGTTTTTTAGTCAAAATCGCAGGCAAACTTTAAAGTAAGCAAATATTTTGTTTTAATTAATTTTGCTATTTTACTGAAAACATATTCAAATGAAAATTCGTACGAAAATTCTAGAAACAGCTTCGCTCGACGTACAGTGCACACAAACAACAACCACGATTGTTTGTGAATAAGTACCGGCTGATATCTGGCACGCTAGGGATGTGACTAGACTACATAATATTGTGTCGATAACTATTTAATTTTCATTTTAATATGTTTTATTCAGAAACATTGTATTATAGTTTTCTTTAGCGGTCTTAAAATATAAGCAAATCGCGAAAACCTTCCCGTTGAAACGTATAAGCGACGCGATTTGTCCAACGCTTCTGGAGTGACTACTTTTTGGTTTTCACCTGCATCATTAATTCATTGGCAGTTTTCGGTAAAGGGGCTGCGTATTATATCGTGCACCTCTTAGTCTTAGGCATTAGGCTTAGAAGCTAAGTAAGAAGTTGTTTATCTTTTAAGTCAGTTAAAAAAAAACAATTTCCCACTGGAAAAACGCGCTGTTGGAAGTTATAGCTGCAAGATTTTGGAAGAGCTGCAATGTCAAGTTTGACGTCACAAACTGTAGTTGCGAAAGATTGTCAAGATTAAAGAAGAATAATTATTATTATTAATGGTGAAAGAAACTGTTCCAGTTTTGGGCTTGCGGTGACTAGCTTGGTTAATAATGGGGCCGATTCTTTAGGCGGTTTTCTAATTTTAAAATGTCTAATATTAGACTTAGAAAGGTGTGTTATTCTGAAAACCCACTTAAATGACAGGTCTAACCTAAAATTGAATTTGACAGCACTAAACTATTCAATTTAGATTTTAAAGAGCAAAAGTTATTCTGTTGCACGAACTAAATGCCTAAATTAAGAAACGTCAACCTAAAATTTTCTAAAATTAGAGTGGACCTCGCGAGGTGCCCACTAAATTTAAAGAGTCTGCTTAAATGGCAAAATGGACGTGTTTTGAAAGAAATATTTTTATTTGAGTTTAGAATTGTTATATTTAAGATAAAAAAAGTATCTTTTAAGTGTTTTAATTTAATTTAAACTTTATAAAATGGAAATATACGTGGTTTCTCTGGCTCGTCGTTAATTCACAAAAAATAATTAGGTTGGTTATCTACTTTGTTGTCTAAGAGTATCAGACACCTCCACAGACATCCTGGCGGCTTCAGCAAGGCAAACCTAAGATCCTTAAGTCTCCTTATTTCTTAACTAGCAAGTGGCAGCTGTTCGAAAATCCTGTGGGACTAGGATACTTTTCTGTAGGTACTTAGCTTACCTACCTACCTAATAAAAGTAGCCTATAAGTATATCCTTCACTAGTATGTCTCCTTGTGAAAAATCTCTGTGCCCAACTAGGTTAGATGCATAAAGGAACATACCCAGAGACAAAAACTTGCATAGGTAGCTACCTAAATATTAGTGTGAACATAAATCTTTGCCAATTAGGTATGCCAAGGTAAAACTTGATGCCTTGTTATCATTATCAATGAGATTAATTCCTACTACCTACTACTTATTGCTAAACATATCAAAAATAAAGCAGAATAAGTGTGGTGGTAGAGTAGGTACTTATAATAAAGTTTAAGTTCTAAAATCTTAATGAGTTCACCTAAAGGTTTATTTATAGGCTAAATTAACAGATTTTACATTTAGTTATGTCTTATACTTACATACCCCTAGTATTGAACTAAGTACTTGAGTAGTACCCAGTTACTTCTTTATTTTCAACTCAGTAGATACCTGCTTGAAAGACTACCTATTACATGCATAAGTAGGTACTTATACTAGCTACAGTACAGTATAGATAACTACAACTAACTGACATAGCCTGGGTTCACTTTAATCATCTGATAAGTTTTAGTTGAGAAGTACCTAGTAGATACATCTTGTAATTCCTAAACATATCATGATAGGATCTTGTTGAGTTTACCTATATAGGTATACCCATACCCATATGGGTATACCTATATAGGTATACCCATACCCATATGGGTATCACATTTCAGGTTAACTAGCTGACCTAACTGAGTTGTACCTGCCCCAGCTTTGTTCGGGTGGAATAAGTACCTATGTAAGTATCTGAAAATTATGTCGTAGTGGTCTATATAGGTACTTAAAGTAAACGTTCCTTCATGCAAATTCTCAAGTTTTTAAACTCAGCAGCTTAATAAATTACTAGACTCAGGAGTCAGCAGCTTATATGCTGATGTCAGTCAGTCAGTTTATATTTTTACATTTACATAATATGTACAGAAGAGAGAGAGAAAAGCTAGGACTTCTCCATAACATCCTCAAAAATGTGTGAAGTCTGCCAATCCGCACTTGGTCAGTGTGGTAGATTATGGCCAAAACACCTTATTCGGAGAGGTGACCCGTGCTCAGTAGTAGTGACCCGGCGATGGATTGATAATGATGATGATGATGATGATGTACTGACCTAGCTACCTGCCTTTAGGTCACAAGAAGTATATAGGGTACTTCTAGTACCTAAAGTGATCCTATAATGGTTCCTTTTGAGGTATGGAACCCATAGTTAGAAGAGAAATAACGTCAAAAAATAATTTGATTTCTTTTATCTTTTCTAGATCTATTTTATTGAAAACGGACTAAAGTTTTCTACACATTCCTATAATTCTACAAATTAATACAGAAATCTATAGACTCAACCTTTATTTAGTTTGAAATCTATAGATCTCTGACTTTGCATAGACTTAAGATACTGATAAAAGAGACAGAGTTATATCATTGGCATAAATCTGTCTCGTTTTAACTGAAACTTACGTCAGAGCAAAGTCAAAGTATGCTCTCTATACATATCTGTGCTTAAAGTATTATGTTTTAACTATGTCTAGTCTGAGCTAATTCAAAGTATAAGTACTCTATAGATTTTAGCCAAAGAATATGCAAACCTCAAAAAATGATTTTATAATTGTTATGGTGAAGACTGCATTGAAATTGATATAAATAGGGACTGAAAACTAATTTTGAACTATTTATACCTATAGATTATAAATTTCATTTTTCAGGTAGTACTAGTACAACTAAGTCATACTACAGCTGCTCAGTATGATGAAGGCAAGAATTTTCTAACAAAAGCAAGAAAACTTCAATCAGATACTTAATTAACAATTACTTTTATTAAATAAAATAATAAAATATATACATATGTTTCATTCTGTACTGTACATAATTAATATTTATTTCAATAACATTTAAATAAAAATTAAGTTTAGGAAACAACTGTTCATTTTTGGTAGATGAGTGACGGAACATCTTTTTAACTCGCAGACTCCATATACTTGGTTTCATGAAATGGGCTGAAATAAAAATTATCAACGTTGAAAGTTTGTTATGATGATGTGTTGAAAGGTGTACCTAATGTATCCTACACTTCAATTTTTTGCTATGCATACTAGCTGTTTACTATGCAATTAAGCATCACTTTCTTTAACGGTGAACCAAACCATTGTGAGGAAACCTAAATGCCTGAGAGTTCTCCATAGTGTTCTCAAAGGTGTGTGAAATCTGTCAATGTGCACTCGGCCAGAGTGGTGGACAATGGCCAAACTCTTTCCGTTTTGAGAGGAGTCCCCTGCTCAGTAGTCAGCCGGCAATGAGTTGATCGTGTGATGATACTAACTGTTGCCTGTAATTATTATTTTTATGTAGGTATGCTACACTTCCATTTTTTGCTATATTATAATATGTACTAGCTGTTTAATAAGCAATTAAGTATCACTTTCTTTAACCGTGAAGGAAAACATTGTGAGGAAACCTACATGCCTGAGAGTTCTCCATAGTGTTCTCAAAGGTGTGTGAAGTCTGTCAATCTGCACTTGGACAGAGTGGTGGACTATGGCCAAACTACATTTTGAGAGGTGAGCTGGCAATGAGTTGATCATTATGATGATACCAGCTGTTACCTGTTATTATTATTATTATACACGTAGGTATATACATTCAATCTTGATCTTGTAGGTACTTTCATGCCTTAAATCACATTACCGCCTTAGTTTGTTGAATTCATAGCAGAATTCATGGATACCTCGTTCCACGTCCTTGCACGCCAGATTTGTAAGTATACCGCCAAGTTTCAGAACTTCCTCGCTGTATATTCCTTTACCTGTATATTCAATGTACTCTGTGGCAGTCAGTTATTTAGGATGATTGCTTTTCATCTGTTTGCATTGATTTCCTAGCAAGAGCTTGACAATTAGGTACCTCGGTGATTTCAAGGTAAGGTAGGTAGGTAAGATTCCAAGCAAAATTCTTTGCTTTTATCTATTTTATGCACATAACCACTATTTTCACAAAGTTTTGTAACAAAAACTAAGATTCTTTAACCACAAAACATAAAGAAATTAGGTTAGAAATTATATTTGCAACAAAAATAATAGATCTGTTTTTTTAACTAGTTTTACGGCTCTGGGTTCTAGCACTTTTGATCAAAGACTTAAGCCTACTTCACACGATAAAATGAACAAAACTTCAATTTTCGACACTTTTATTGTGATTCGACCTAAATAAATCAAGTAAAGTTATTATTTTTGTATTTCAAGTAACATCGTTCGATATTTTTCGCAAAAAATAGTTTTAAGATTAAAGGGGAAAATCAAACACAAATTTAGTGCAGTTCTTGTTATCTTAAATAGCAACACTTACTATTCAATTCAAACGTCATTTTAGACGGCCATTTAGGATGTTTAAATTTAGTTGAAGCAAAAAAGCGAATGCAGTTTAGAAATAGAAATCCTAAAATTAAAGAATCTAAAATTTAGTTTAGGTTTAGGTTAGAGTACAACAGAATTAGCGCCATTATTAGTTTATCTTAAACTAAATGCATATTTTTCGAACTTTTACTTACGCCATGATTTAAGTTATTTTGACCGTAGCTGGTTTTTTCTTTAAAATTTAGGCGTTGCCCTATATAGCTATCTATGGAAGAATATAATTTTGTGATCTACAAGCAAGAAGCTCTATTGTCATTTCATTTCGTAGGATCGCTGTCTGAGTAATTACTTCAAAGACCAGAAAATTGACATTAATTTAGTCAAAGCCTTTGTAGGGACGTATTTAAATTACCAAGAATTATTCCCCTTCCACTTTAAATAAGTTTCAAGCAGACTTTAGCTTGATCTATTTGTGGGTAAGACAGTGAAGTAAACTTTAATTAAAACTGAAATTACTCGCGGGCTGATTTTTAAGAGGCTCCAAAGAAAATTTAACTGACGAATACATTTTATGTTTTGACGGATTTCCAATATTAAATTATCAAAATGTTAAACATGTTCCTCGGTTAATCATTTCTTGAGGCGAACAAAATAGTGTAGCGTAATTACGCTTCTGATAAAAAGTTTTTTTTTTCAAATACAAATCTAAACTTTTATTCAAGTGAAACCACCTAAAAATGTGCTAAAATCGAGTCCAAAGTTCGTGATCTCAATTAAAACGGTAAACGGTAACACTAAAGTTTTAACAGCTTTCATTAAGTTTTTTGCTTCTCCTTTAAAACTTGACTTCGTACAATTACACCGTTTTGTTATAGCTAGCTGCTCCTCACTTGACGTTTGTAAAATCATATTTTCTCACTAAACAAATTGTAGAAATCTTTTCAGAGAACGTTTGAGAGAGATTTGCCTACCGCTTTAGACCTTCTGGAGTTAAGGTTTTCACTCGTACATGATTTCATGGTCAGTTCGCAGTAACAACGTCCTATGTGCCGCGTATAGCACAGAGTAAGGAATCTTTAGTAAGTTACTTTTTAAGTCAGTAAAGAAAAATAGATTGTAATATTCCTAGTAGGAAAATGTGACCACAAATCACGATACAGTGTTGTAGTTGTTCTATAAGATATAACTACTTACTCATTGTTTCTTACTATTGTAAGTACATTTAGATAAGAAGTTATTTTGTTTCATAAAAAAGACGCTGTTATCACATGGTACAACCCTAAGTTCATCTTTTCGTTTTGTTGAGAAGTACATTTTCTGTTTGCAAAGAATGTATTACTATGAACACAAAATAGACACAACTGACGATCTGCATTTGATATTTTTCACAAATAACAATAAAAAGTTGAAGTTTTAATACTTGTTGATGATGCTTGATTATTCAAGTTTTAAAGAAGGAACATTTCAGAAAGGAAAATATTTTATATTTTGCTCTACTTTTGAGTGAAAACAAATATGAATACTTACTTAGTTACGGTTCCGCACCTGAAGGATGCGGATCCGCTGGCCAAAACCCTTCTTACTCTGAGAGGAGACCCATGCTCTGTAGTGAGCCAGCGATGGGTTGATTATGATGATGATGATGATGACGCGAAGGATGCCAACGGGACCCTATTACTGAGCTTCCGCTGACCGTCTGTCTGCCTGTCAGTTAGCGGGCTGTACCTCATGAACAGTAATATGTAGAGAGTTAAAATTTCTTATAGTGGCAATAGAAATACACATTCTGTAAATAATTCAACTCTACCAATTACAGTTCAGACGGACAGCGGAGGCTTAGTAATAGCAATAATAATAAGGTCCCGTAGGCACCTTTCGGGTACGAAACCCGAATTATTAAATAGCAAATTGGAAAGTTGCTAGCTAGTACGAAACGGATTTAAAAAAATCTGAAGCTTTTAAAAAGCACATACTTATCTACTTTATTCACTGCTGTTTGGTTTTAATCTAGAAATTTACCTACGTGAACCATGTTGAGGCAATTATCAAAAGTAAATAAACATGATCAAAAGTAAATATGGAGAAAATGAATAGAGAACCGCGAATTTTAAGTGAAAAGAGATTCGCTAACGCTTTTTGTACATCACATTTAGCATTAATGGATTAGTTTTTTTAATGTAGAAGTGTTTGCAGTACTGACTGCAGTTACAGTATGAAAATATTGGCCTCTTTAACCTAATTTAAATAAACTATTATCATCATCAAGTCTTCAAAGTCTCCTAACAGTGCGTGTTACCAGTGATGACAGATGGATCAGAGACATGGTCGCTAACTATGGGACTCATAAAAAAGCTCATTGTCACTCAGCGGGTGATGGAGAGAGCTATGCTTGGGGTGTCTCTACGTGATCGAATCAGAAATAAGGAGATCCGTAGGAGAACTAGAGCAACCGACATAGCTCAACGGGTTGGGAAGCTGAAGTGGCACAATTGCCACGAACGAACGAACTATGTGCCCTGCATGGGTCGTGCACATAGTTCGTAAAACCGATAGACGTTGGGGTCTCAAGGTGTTGGAATGGCGACCTCGCACCGGAAGACGCAGCGTTAGAAGACCCCCCACTAGGTGGACGGACGACATCAGACGAGTCGCAGGGAGCCGCTGGATTCAGGCGGCGCAAGTCCATACAAGAGACCTATGTCCAGCAGTGGATGTCTATCGGTTGATGATGGTAATGATCATCATCATTAACAACAAAGCCGTGGGTTGGCCTTGGCTTGAATTGTTTAAGCAAACGCCGCCTTCGGGCCGATCAGGCAGCTTCCTTTTAGCTCCGAAGCTCCAAAGCGCAATCAAGTAGGTATTGTGAAGTATCACTTGCAAAGAATCATTTTGCAATTATTTCTTATTTGGGGTCTTTATTATAAAGAGATCCTATTAATACTTACTTTTCCCAAATACGAAAAATTGATCTTAATAATATTATAGCATAGTTCGTATGAATGTGGCATCTAGCTATTCTAAGTCCGTTTTACGGCACAATAAAAAGGGTTATCACTCACCATCTCTATCATAGTGACTCCAGACTTCCATAAACTGGTTCGCGGATAGTTTCTTCAGTTCCCTCGAATCCGGGTCCCGAAATTGCCTCATAAAGTTTGAAGCTAAATTGAATTTTTTCGCTGATGACGGTGATTCGCAACTCATTTTGTCTTACTTTATCGTTATGCTTTTAGTAAAAATACTTTTCAACTATCGATAAATAGGTACCAATATTGATTTTTATTTTAAAAATATCCTTGATATTTAATCAATCGGTAAATAGCATTCAATTTAATTGAGTTTACAAAAATATCGACAAATACCAGTCACTACAATTAAGTTTTATTTAATAGATTTATTTTATATTTATGTTTCATTAAATATGAAAACTACTTTTATGTATGTGTATAAATAAATAATTTGGCTTTTATTATTGTCTGTGTGTTATATGTTTTAAATAAATATATGATTTCTTATAAATTGTATATTAAGTATTTTGTTCATTTATTACGTTGTATGTTTAACTGGAGAAAACTCTCGCGTTCTCATCTGAAAAAAAAGAAGAAAAAAAAATTATAAACTTATAATTATTATTTCTTTATTTGCCGAATTACTGCAGTAATTATAAAATAGACTGCCGGGGGCGCTGTTTATCATCTTATACATCAGATTCAGGAACTAGTGTCTATTCAGACGGACCACAACATAAACACACAACAGCGGCAAAAATGTCGCCTGGCGACATTTATTTGGGTGGTTCTGTCTCTCGTTTCACTGCAGTATAACACAGACTTTGCGCTATAATAGCACAGACAAAATTAACTGGCCATAGCCACTGAATGGCATGGTGATCGAGAAGTGGTAGCTGGCTCGTTGTTGCCGATCGATAGCGACTGCAAATTGTGGTGTGTTTATGTGAAAATAAGGTCACCCGGCTATATTTTTGCCGCTGCTCTGTGGTTATGCTTGTAGCACGTCTGAAAGATCTCTAACAGTAAGCCTTATGTATGAGAAATCAAGTTGTGTTTACGTAATCGAGGCTCTGATTTGTGTATTTTTCTCTTCATAGAACTTTGCATTGACTAAAATTATCGTCTTATTTTTGTTTTTATATTATTTTATTCAATGTCGTTATTATAGATAACGCCACGCCATACAAAAAGTCATATTGAATATCTTCTTCTTTTATTTAAATATATAAAAGGAAAAGGTGACTGACTGACTGACTGACTGATCTATCAACGCACAGCTCAAACTACTGGACGGATCGGGCTGAAATTTGGCATGCAGATAGCTATTATGACGTAGACATCCGCTAAGTAAGGATTTTTGAAAATTCAACCCCTAAGGGGGTGAAATAGGGGTTTGAAATTTTTGTAGTCCACGCAGACGAAGTCGCGAGCATAAGCTAGTTTTATATAATATAATATTTTCAAGGTCACGAACTTCAGAAGCTTTCAGACAAATACAAAGATCTTAGGGACTTCGCACACTATAATTTTATCACGCGTGGTCAAACTCAAAAACATATTATATACTTGAAACGCAGCCTTTGCACAAGTTCACAAATCCAATTTATTTTCTACTAGATGTGGATGAAGTGACGGCAATCCGTGACGTCCGAATAATATCAGTTCGATCCCGGGTTCGACCTCTAACTTTTCGGAGTTATGTGCGTTTTAAGTAATTAAGTACCACTTGCTTTAGCGAAGCCCCCAACTTCTGCTTCAGTAAAAACAGCGAAGTTTTTTTGAAGGAAAATATCGTAAGGAAACCTGCGTGCCTTAGAGTTCTCCATAATGTTCTCAAAGGTGTGTGAAGTCTACCAATCCACATATGGCCAGCGTGGTAGACTATTGCTTAACCCCTTATCACTCTGAGAGAAGACACGTGCTCTGTAGTGAGCCAGCGATGGATTGATCATGATGATAATGAAATTTATTTCCGCAGTTTGTAGCTATGTGTTGGTAAAACGCGCAACAACTGAAACGACTCGCCATGTGTAGAGACACTTATGCTGTAATAAATAAAGCATATCTATGGGATAAAACAAAAGTTTACCGATAGCACTCGTATATTTGATTGTTATTGGCAAAGTTTTATTCAGAGAAATGCCTTCACTCAAGGAAGTTGGGACATCAAAAAGTCAAGGTCTCGCTTTCGTCCTTTGAAGAGTAATATTCATAGATATAACTCTCTACCTACATCTTAGTGATTTATATTTCTATTTTTTATTTTTTATTATTAAATTACTAGCTGATGCCCGCGACTTCGTATGCTTCGATTTAGGTTTTTAAAAATCCCGTGCGAACTCTTTGATTTTCCGGGATAAAAAGTAGCCTATATCCCTTTCCAGTTCTTAAACTATACCCATGCAGAAAATCACGTCAATCTGTCGCTCCGTTGCGACGTGATTGAAGGACAAACCAACAAACAAATACACTTTCACATTTATATTAGGGCCTAGGGGTAGTGATTTATTCAACCAAGAAAAATGTTGCACAGTACATAAACTCCTTAAATATCTATCGAATAACTTGTCTACTTATTATGAGATATAGGTATTTATACTTTTATAAACTTGATATTTAAGATTAGCAAGGGCAATAGGCTTTGAAGGTAGTAAATAGATTTTTTGGTAGGTAGGTAGCTACTTACGTTTTGCAAAGATAAAATATAATATTCGAAGTCAATGCATTAATTGCATGCTGACAGGCAGCATTTGGCTGTTCCTTTTTGTTTTTGTAACATCTCCACTGTTTACCCATATTCGCAATAAAGATATTTGTATTTGTATTTGTATAAGTACCTAAAAAATTTGGTCAAGGGCGAGTCGGAATGGCACACGAAGCGCTCCGTACTATCGTACAGTAATGTTTGTTAATAAATATATTCTGTGAAAATTTCGCTCGCTACCTTTTAAGGTTTACGAGATACAGCCCACTGATAGACAGATGGACGGACGGACGGACAGACAGCGGAGTCTTAGTAATAGGGTCCCGTTGGCACCCTTTGGGTACGGAACATTACAAACTGTGAACTCGGCAGCATCGAGCGTAGCTTTATTTTTCACTAGCTGATATGCCCATGATTAATTCATCTGAGTGGATTTAGGATTTTAAAAATCCCGTGGTATTGAAGAATAGTCCCGTAATGTTATAGATCTGCTGCGCGATTGCGGGAGAATGACAGCTACAATGTCATGATCGCAATCATCTCTGATCGGATAACTCTCGCTCACTATTGGCTACAATGCATTGTTGCAACAAGAATCGCACAAATTCAGCCAATCAGAACAATTGAGATTGTAATAATGATTGATGCAGGTTTTAGACTATCGCCCTGCTGATTCTAAAGAGCGGTGTCACCATGTCACTCATAAATTTCTCTCTAAATAGACAAAGTTTTATTCCGTAAACTTGTCACCGAAGGATATTGGAGCAATAAAGAGTCGTCAAGGTCGCCGGGGAAACACGAGTTCCATAATAGGTAAGTATTATATTTTTATTCGTTATCAGAAAATCTCACGCAATTATTTAAGTACTGGCTGATGCCCGCGACTGCGTACGCGTGGATTTGGATTTTTAAAAATCCCGTGGGAACTCTGGTTTCCCGGGATAAAATGTAGCTTATATCTCACTTCACAAACCAGGTATTTAACTAGAACAAAAAATCACGTTAATCCGTTGCTCCGTTGCGACGTGATTGAAGGACAAACCAACAAAACAACAAACCAATAACCAACAAACAAACATACTTTCGCATTTATAATAGGGTTACTGATTGTGCGTTGTGCTTACCGAAGGTTTTTGGGTTGCGTAGCGAAATAAGTTGAATTAATTTCTTATATTATGTACCGCAGGCTACAGATACAATTACTTGGAGGAAAATAGAGAAGCTTAACTCAAAATTCTTATTATTTCTTCTGCGTTTTTGAAAGAAGTGTCAATTATGCTTTCGGAATCCCTAGCCTAGTTGTCGAGTAGCTCAGCATGAAATTTAATCACCCTTACTCTACGCAGTCTTGCATGGCCCACCTACTTACTCCTCGAGTGATTTGTAAAGCGCGAAGCCTGAAGATCCTGATGAATGGAGTGAGCCTACGAGGCGGAGTGGAGCGAAAGGAGGTAGCGAGAGAAGGAGCCGGCGACTTTCATAGAAAGTCGATAAGGCTTTTTCTGTAGAAAAAGTAAATTTACTACCCATTTCACCCTATTATTATTTACTAGATGATGCCCGCGACTTCGTCCGCGTGGATTTAGCTTTTTAAAAATCCTGTGGGAACTCTTCAATTTTCCGGGATAAAAATTGGCCTATGTCCTTCCCCGGGATGTAAGCTATCTCTGTACCAAATTTCGTCAAAATCAGTTGAACGGTTGAGCCGTGAAAAGCTAGCAGACAGACAGACACACTTTCGCATTTATAATATTAGTATGGATGGATAAGAGCTGCTGCTGCTTGAGAGAGAGAGGGGTGAAATCATTTATAAGAGCATCTGTACCAAAAATGATCATACGAACAATGGACTAATAAAAAATGGACATACAAAGAACGCAATTTTTGATATGTATTTGAAATTATTTAGAAATTTCCTTGAAGTGTAGATAAAACACTATAAAAAATTTAAAATAAAATATACAAACATCATTGGACAGACATGGACTATTTCCTATAGTTTCGTTGACTGGCAGTTGATCAATAACGCAACAATTTAGAAAACAAAAGAAGTAAAAGCCACAATCGGGCCGATTCTCTTGTACACAATTCTCTACCTAAACTAAATTAAATTAACAGGTCTAAATCTAGTGCTATCCTTTTCCGCAAGCAACATTATGAAAGGGATAGCAATAGATTTAGACGTGTCATTTTAGTTTAGTTTAGACATCGTGTACAAGAGAATTAGCTACAGTGTCTAATTTTAGGAACGTAACCGTAAACGCCACTTAGAACACATTACGAAACCATTTTTACGTCAAATCAATAAAAGGGTAATCAATTTTCCATTACCATCAATATTATATGGTGTTACGTTTATATGCGATCACAGGCACTATAATAATAATAATCGGTAGTACAGAACGTGATCCTAAGAACGACAATTTATAAGCAGTTCGAGCTAATACATCCTACTTAATATTGTAAACTAGCTGATGCCCGCGACTTCGTCCGCGTGGATTTAAGTTTTTTTTAAATCCTGTGGGAACTCTATGATTTTCCGGGATAAAAAGTAGCCTATGTCCTTCCCCAGGATGTAAGCTACCTCTGTACCAAATTTCATCAAAATCGGTTAAACCGTTGGCCCGTGAAAAGCTAGCAGACATACAGACAGACACACTTTCGCATTTATAATATTAGTATGGATGTGAAAGTGTGGATGTTTGGATGTTTGTTACTCAATCACGCCAAAACGGCTGAACGGATTTGGATGAAATTTGAAATGGCGATAGATTATACCCTGGATTAACACATAGGCTACTTTTAATCCCGCAAAATTAGAGAGTTCCCGCGGGATTTTGAAAAATGTAAATCCACGCGGACGAAGTCGCAGGCATCAGCTAGTAAACTATAATGTTCTAAAAGGTGTGTGAAGTCTGCTAATCTGCACTTGGCCAGCGTGTAGGACTATGGCCAACAAAGGCTCATTCTGAGAAGAGAGCCGTGCTCAGTAGTGAGCTGGCGATGGATTGATCATGCAAGACGCAAGTCAATGCAACGTCAGATTTAAGTCGTTAAAAATATAACCGCGGTAAATAGGTACCTACTCAAAAGGCTTCTTTGTAATTATGAATTAACTCTTTGATGTTGTAATGAGTGAAACCCTGTCAACAATCTGTAAAAGAGAGGCCAATTATATTAAGTACAAGATGGAGTTTATTAAATAAAGAAATAAATGTTTCAGTGAATAAGGCAGTGGTCCGACCGCCGACGATGAACGAGAAACGAGTAGAACTAGAAACTTAAACGAGTTGGCGATCAGCGGGAAGCGAGTATTTAGATTTAGATAATAGTTTTTAAAAAATCTGACCGTTTTATATTTAAATTAAGAGTACATTGAAATCCTTTCGAAGCAGAAGAGGGTTTTCTTGAGTGAAATTCAATTGAACGCTAACAATGGCGCTGGTCATGAGCATCTCGCGGAAGTCCGGCTTTATATCGACATAGTTCTCTTTGTGCAAACTATTTGTACTCGGGAAGAATACAGAAC
Source organism: Maniola hyperantus (assembly GCF_902806685.2). Taxonomy (NCBI): domain Eukaryota; kingdom Metazoa; phylum Arthropoda; class Insecta; order Lepidoptera; family Nymphalidae; genus Maniola; species Maniola hyperantus. The sequence goes on from NC_048542.1 coordinate 4,116,649, forward strand.
GATGTCTCAGTAAAAAGTTAGAAAGAAGTCAAACTTTCCACAAATCGAACTGAGAAATTTAAATATTTTCTAAATATATCAAAGGAAAAGCTGACTGACTGCATAGTATATACACCTTTAATATACAAGTGTCTTTTATATTTCCTTTCATATAGTATTTTTTAATTAAAAAAATGATTACAAAGTTAATTACAATTTTGTTGTTATCTTAAACTCGTTTGAGTTTTTGTATATTTGTGTAGATTGTAATAGATTTCAGAAATTCTTTTGGTAGCCGTTGTCTACGAAACACAGACAAGTGCTACGAAAATTATTTATTTCCGTAGAAAATCATAATAAGTTACGACTTTTATGAATGTAATGTGAATCATCATCATCATGAAACCATAATCGGCTCACTACTGAGCACGAGTCTGTACTCAGAACGAGAAGGGTTTAGTCCATAGTCTGAAGAATCGGCAGACTTGATCCGCCACACTGGCCCACTATGGATTAGCAGACTTTATACACCTTTGCGAACATTATGGAGGACTCGCAGGCATACCTACAGGTTTCCTCACGATGTTTTCCTTCATCTTTAGAGTTAGTGATATTTAATTGCTTAAAATGCACATAGCTCCGAAAAGTATCTAAGTGATGCGTGGCTGGGATCGAACCCCGGACCTCCGGAACAGTTACAAATAAATAAATACAAAAATCTTATTTCGTAGCCGGTTACGAAACAGATTAAATATTATTCAAGTTAAGTACAAAACGATGAAGTTCTAATCTTATTTCGTAGCTGGGTTACGAAAAATAGTTACCAACGTGGATGTAAGGGCCGTTGAACGTGAGACCGCTCATTATGGTAAGTTACACGGCCGAAAGTAATGTACATCAACCTTTAGAAGGAAATAGCAGATTTGTAGAGCACTCTCTCTGTCGTTGAGACCGACAAAACGTCATAAAGGTATGAGTGACAGAGACAACGCTCTACAAAGCCGAAACGTCATTTAAAGGCCGATGTACATTACTTTCGGCCGCGTACTGCAGTTGTATTTAAAAATTGAAATGATTGATACTATTTATTTAAAAGTTAATATGCCTTGAATAAAATAACTATGTACTTTATTAAGTATCCACGTTTCTAACTTTCTATTACAACTTTGAGAAAGAGGTTTTACATAAACGTTTTCCTGAAAGTTTCAATAGAATACCGGTATTAAATTTCAGTATTAAATAGCTTCAGGGCCGGCACGTGTCAGCGCGAGTTTCTTGTCTTTCTGATAACTCCCAGGAACTTTCTCTTTTGGGTTAGAAAAATTGAAATTTAGTTCAAACAACGTTAACTACTTATAATTATTTATTTTTATTGACATGCCTAAAGATAACAGATATATAACTAATACGAATATATTAGCTGTCTGCATGCTAAATTTCAGCCCGATATATCCAGCCAACAGTTTGAGCTGTGCGTTGATAGATCAGTCAGTCAGTCCATCAGTCAGTCAGTCAGCTTTTCCTTTTATAAGTATCTACATATACATATTATATAATTTTTTTTTAAAGAGAATATTTATTCATTTTTTTTCGGCTTTAGTTTTTGTTTATATAGATTACCTAAAATATAATCAAATGAAAAGTTTTCAACAAATCATTTTTATGTTTCATTCAGACTCTTTATTGGGAGGTAGGTATATTTGAAAAAGGTTTTTGTGAACTCGTTTTCATAATGTTAATAAACGACTTCCATAAAGTTTCAATGGAATTCCGGGAATAAATCAGCTTGGTGCGGCGCAGGGCGGAAGTTTGTTATATCTTGCGAATTAGCGTCGAGAACTTTTCCTAGAGGTTTTTTCTTTTTTTTTCTTTATTTATTTAGGGGCTTTTATATTTATATATTATAATCTAATACATACAATCGAAACAAGTCATTCTTAACCTAACGAAATAACACAAATACTAAACGAAAAACAAAATAAAAGTTTTACTGTCTGCAAGATATTTGTAGCAAATAAACAGTAGGAAATCTACTTATAAGTATTAAGTACATGAAAGGAAAAGCTGACTGACTGACTGACTGACTGACTGATCTATCAACTCAAAGCTCAAACTTACTGGACGCATTGGGCTAAAATTTGGCATGCAGAATGTAGATAGCTATATTATGATGATGATGATAAAAAAAAATTAAGAAAAAAAATTAGATGTCTTTTAAAAATAAATCGCTTTTCTTTTAAAATATGTTAAAGAAATAAGGGAAAAACTTATTTCTGTTGCGCGACATGTGATAAGCGGCTCTTATGTCACGAGTGGTTTTACCGCAAAGAAAATATGAAAATGGGACATTTAAATAAGATAATTCTACTCTAAAAAACTTCTATTTATAATATGGGTAGCAGGTAGCCCTTAGATATATAGGTAGGTATATCAGGCGTTGAAAAAACCTGTCAAGTGCGAGTGGGACTCGCACGAAGAGTTCCGTACCATCCATTTTGAAATTATGTATATACTTTAGATACTAATTTAAGTAATTTATTACTTTTCATTAAATAAAATATTGTATGATGTGCCCAGTCATAGAGTGTGTATATACGTGAACCACGTGAAATTAGGCTTTTTATCGTTACAAAAAAATAATAAAAATCGTACAAGATTTCTTGAGACGGCGTTTTTTTTTAATGCATTATAGGCGCACGCTTGACCACGATCACACCTGATGGGAAGTGATGATGTGGCCTAAGATGGGACGCGTTTGCCTAGAAGGTGCCTATTCACTCTTGTTTTAAAGATACCCGCATTATAATTGGCAGGAAACACTGATCTAGGAAGAGTATTCCAGACCCTAGCCATGCGTATAAGGAATGATAACGCAAAGCGTTTCGTACGCGAAGATGGAATGTTGACGACATAGGGGTGGAAACTCGCCCGGTGTCTTGCGGTACGGTGGTAGAAAGGGACAAGGACAATTGTGAGGAGGTTCCTCGCTTTGGAGCCTGACTACCGGCAGCTTAGGTCTTAACCTAGTAGAGAGAATGCCTAATAGAGAGAGTGCCCGAGAGGGGGCGTATTATCCCCAATACAGGGAAGAACGATCAGCGACTATGAAGTTTGGATCATGGTGGGGCCATGATCCAAAGAAAAACTTTCAGCTTTTATTATAATACTAGATGATGCCCGCGCCTTCGTCCGTGTGGATTTAAGTTTTTAAAAAATCCTATGGGAACACTTTTGTATTCCGGGATAAAAAGTAGCCTATGTCCTTCCCCGGGATGCAAGCTATCTCTGTACCAAATTTCGTCAAAATCGGTTGAACGGTTGGGCCATGAAAGGCTAGCAGAGAGACAGAGAGAGAGACAGACCGGCAGACACACTTTTGCATTTATAATATTAGTATGGATAACAAAGCGGGCTCTTAGTCTATAGATTCGTAAGAAAATAAACGATGACAAAGGCTAGTGTGTGTATAATGTATATAGATGTATATACAAGATTGAAAATGAAAGCAGCTTTCATAATCGTAATCGTGTAAGAATTTTCTCTTTCTTTCTAAGACAATAAAAACCGAATGGCTCCGACAATCGTAATAACTCGTCTGGAGGGAACGTGTTCGACGTGTCAACGCGCAGATTAAACGATTCCAAATCTGTTTGGATTGTTTTCTGTGTATTTTAGGGTTCCGTTAAAGTTCGCATACCAAAGGACGACCCTTGCAAGACCCGTCAGAGCCTTCGTGTATTTTTTTTTTTGGTTTTCCTCCTTTCAGCAACGGATCGACGTGATTTTTTAGGGTTCCGTACCTACCTCAAAAGGAAAAACGGAACCCTTATAGGATCACTTTGTTGTCCGTCTGTCTGTCTGTCTGTCAAGAAACCTACAGGGTACTTCCCGTTGACCTAGAATCATGAAATTTGGCTGGTAAGGAACCCTCATTGCGTGAGCCTGACTCGCACTTGGCCGGTTTTTTAATGAACATAGGTATAATTACGTACATAACGCAACAGGTCAAGATGGCATGGATGGTCTTCCTGAAAATGTCAGAGAGAACTGCCACTCAGTACACTCATTCAAATACAGAGTGAAGCAGTATTACCTATCATTAATATTATAGAGTATTTTATATATTATATGTATTTATATTTTTCATATATTATGTATATAATTATTTATGATAAGTATTATTATTGTATATAAGTTGATTTGGGTATTTATTATAAGATATTTATGTAGTTTATTAGATTCTAGTACCGTAGACCTATTCCACTTCTTGATACGCCTTACTCACAACCTTGAATGGGAAGCTGGAAGAAATCTCTGTTTAGAGAAGCATTTCTAATGTAACTTAATTTATTATTACTTTGTAACTATAATTTTTGGTACATGAATAATGAAAATAAAAATAAATAAATAAAATGGCAGTCGGGGTATGAGGCTGGGCCACGGCTGGGCGTTCCCTCCCCATCTTGACCTGTCGCGTACCTATATATACGTGCTTTTTATTTTTTGTACTCATAATAAGAATAAGTACAACTGTTGAATAATGTGTATAATTTTTTTTTAGACTTCATCTTTATTATTAGCTTTCTATATTGTCTACTAGCTGATGCTAGTGGAATTAGGTTTTTTAAAAATCCCGTCCGAACTCTTTGATTTTCCGGGATAAAAAGTAAGTAGGTATGCCTATGTCACTCTCCATGTCTTTATCTATACCCATGCAAAAAATCACGTCAATCCGTTGCACCGTTGCGACGCAATTGAAGGACAAACCAACAAACAAACACACTTTCGCATTTATAATAAGGGGACTGATATACATAATATTAACTTTGTTAGAATTGGGTAGTGAACAGTGATAAGTTTTAAAAGTCCTTGAGGATTTAGCAACGACTAAAGTATGAACCCGACACCAATAACGTTCAGTAAGTAGGTATGGTAGGTATTTACCGGTAACCAGGAGCTCCGTAGTTAGAGCAAACATTACTTCTTGTGTTTGTTTGTCGACGGCGCGCTAGCGGGGCTATTTGTTATTGCTATCGATGATTTGTTTAATCTGCTACGCTTTAATCCTGTTATTGTTGTTATTTCATAAATACGGTGTAATTCAGAGATTATCGTAAATTTAAACGCTGATTTTAGGTACATTCGTGAATGAGTTGTGGTTTGCTAGGAAACCGTGTGTGTAAATTGCATTTATGAGTAAAGTTATCGTGAGTGGTTATAGCTTAGTAGACGTCGTCGGCTTCCTATTCATAGGATCCGGGGTTTTCCGAGTTCTGGGCGTTTTAAGTAATTGAATATCACTATTTTAACGGTAATGGAAAACGTCGCGTCGTGAGGAAACTTGTATGCCTGGGTTCTCGATAATTGTTTTTTTTTTTAAAGAATATTAGCCATATTAAATGACTAATATTCCCCTTTCCTCTCCAATTAAGCGTCAGGCTTGTGCTAGAATAGTGCAACGGGCGGGGTTTGAACCGTCGACCTTTCGGTTTTCAGTCCACTCCTATACCGGTTGAGCTATTGAGGCTCTATAATGTTCGCAATGATGTATGAAGTCTGCCAATCCACACTTAGCCAGCGCGGTGTACTATAGCCAAACCCTTTTCATAATGAGAGGCGTCTCATCACATGAATAGATGCTATGGTCTCATGCTCAGTAGATGCTCAGCCAGCGATGTGTTGATTATGATAATGATGATGATGAATCGTGTAGAGTGGTCCAAATGTGTATTTTTTGTTATTCAGGTACAAGTTAGCCCTTGACTGCAATCTCACTTGGTGGTAAGTGATGATGCAGTCTAAGATGAAAGCGGGCTAACCATGGAAAGGGTATGGCAGTTTTTTATTAAACCTATGCCCCTTTGGTTTTCTACACGGCATCGTACCGGAACGCTAAATCGCTTGGCGGCACGGCTTTGCCGGTAGGGTGGTAACTAGCCACGGCCGGAGCCCCACCAGACCAGACTAGAAATTTAGAAATTATAAAATTATAAACCCCTGCAAGGTATCAAACCGGGGAGTCGAGACCTCCCACTAATAAGACCATAGTGACCAGGGAGGGAGGTCGCTTACGTGTACCTAATCTCAAACTCAATAGGTACCTACTGAAATAAAGAAAGATACTTTACCCTACAATATAATGCCACAAACAAACAGTTATTTATAACGGTGACGTCATCCAGAATGTGCTTATAGCACATGAGTACTTATGTATAGCTCAGCATGATGCCCGCATCATCTGCGCAAATGTTGCAAACAATACAGGGCACTGATTTTCAGCGGTGACCCAGGTGACGCCACTGCCAAAGAGACCCTATTAAATTAACGCTTCATTTACGCTAGAGTAACTTATTTTAGCAAGAATTATCGGCAAACTGCCGCAGCGTAATATTCCCATTCTACAGTACGAAGTTCTCCACAGAACGGATTTTTAGATATTCCACGCGAGTTAAGCCGGGGCGGATCAGCTATCTAAAATTATAGTAAGTATCCTATATCTCTCATAAGTATTACTAATACTAAATCTACTACTACTCCTCTCTACTACTAATCTCTATTTGCAAAAAATTCAATGTTCACATTTTGATTTGGCTTGTAGCTCCAAAAAAGTGAATATATTATATATCCTCCCTAATATGAACATCGGTGCTTGTTTGCGTTTGCTACATTATTATAGTACTAAAGTAAATAATCATTAAACACGCAAAAAAATGAAAATATTTGTTTGTTTATTAAAAGACATGCTTATTTTCATTGTATTTCAATACCATTGCTCAATATGAATATTGTAGGTGAATAGCATGGGATAGAAATTCTCACACTGCTTACCCGTGCATCTTTCAAAAGAAATAGGTAAACGAAATATATCGGAAAGTTCCGCTCACATTTTCCTTTTCAAATAAGGACTACATAACAAAAGCTCTATTTCTGATTTCATACTCCGATTCCGAAACGTTTAACATTACCTACCTATTCTTATTGACAATACGGATTCCGACGAAAGGTAATCCATGCCTTCATACGCAGCATCTGTTTCTTTTTTAAAGTTCCGTATCTTAAAAGGAAAAAGGAATCACTTTGTTGTATGTCTGTCTGTCTGTCGTGTCTGTCAAGAAACCTTTAGGGTACCTACTTCCCGTTGACCTAGGATCATGAAATTTGGCAGATAGGTAGGTCCTATAGTTCGAAAACTGTGAATTTATAGTTACATCACAAATAAAATGAAAATGACGTAGGTATTCATGAAAAAATAATTAGTATTTTCAATTTTCAAAGTAAGATATCTATACCAGATTATTATTTTTTATTCATAATAGTTTTTGCTTAATCGTGCAAAATGTCGAAAAAATAAGACTAGTACGGAACCCACGGTGCGCGAGTCTGACTCGCACTTGGGTGATTTTTTACCTACATATACAGAGTGCTTTTTGATACACAAAAATGATCTAAATTCTAATGATTTTAAGCTTCTTTAGTGGTTAAACGACATATTATATTATTGTAGATATCGTATTGTAATACAGACAGATAAAAAACATCCTTCTAATCTATTCGTGGTAAGCGTGTAAAGCTAATAAAGGACGACGCATAATAAAATTTGAGGGAACCCAGTCACCACCCAGGGAGAAACTTTCTCCCACTAACTGACTGATCTATCAACGCACAGCTCAAACTACGAGTAAGTACTTACTGGACGGAGGCGTGCAGATAGCTATTGTGACTTATGACATACGCTAAGCAACAATCCCTAAGCAGGTAAAATAGGGATTTGAAAGTGTAGTCCTAGTAAAATATAAGTAGAAACTAGAGGGCAAATATTACAAACAGAGATGTAGAGATAGGCAGCGACGCGACCGAATGGAATGATTGATTCCGAGCACTAACTGTTTTAGAGGCGTCATAAATTTTACTCAAATTGACATAAATCTTTACTATTTTGGAACCAGTCGAATGTTCGAACATTGAACTATTTTAGATTCATAGTTTTTAAAGTTTAAAGTCCATTTCCAAACAAACACAAACAAACAGACATATAATATCTATTAGTAGGATCATGTCAAATGCCTCGTGACTTTATTCGGCTGCGGATCTTGAGGTCCCGGGTTCAATTTAAGTGCCGGGAAGTCTTTATGTTGGGTATGTATAAAACTAACATAAAGCCGTAGTGGTCCTCCATCTGATTTCTCATCTGTAGGTACACTGCACTGGAAAATGCAACGTTAAAAACTGGTAATATGGGAAAAATACACAATTTTATTCTTCCCTCCATCCTAAAATATTCACGACAATTTATAGTATAGGCAGGTAGGTCTAGGTACTTGCGTGAATTTAGGTTTTGATTTTATGGAGATAAAAAGGAGCCTATGTCACTCGTATATCCAAGTAAAAAATCACGTAGATTGGTTGCTCGGTTAAAGCACAAACCAACAAACAAGCACACGAAAGTTTTCGCATTTGTAATATACTTAGGTAGTGATAATATTATAGTGATAGTAGTGATAGTAAAATCTGCTTATGGCTTTTTGAGACGATATCTTTCTACTACGTCACAGTTCACACTACGTAGTGATATATTAGGTATAGATCCGTGACTGATTATCAGTTATCACTTTCAATAATCTCTGATGACATTTTGATCAAAACGCCAACATGAGTCGCGCTGTCAAATTAATCATCCCCTAGCCGATTTATTCCGCATTTAAGCCCAATTTATCAATTTTATATAGCTTTCTGATAATTTAATTTCAGGAGCACACCTACTATGTTTATATTCATCTTTTAATTATGCATTCCAATAAATAAAAAGTCGGTAAATAAGAAAAATAAAAACCGACTTCAATAACCACAAACCATAGATTAATTATTGGTCTCGCTCATGCCACAAACACAATAGTAAAAAATGATTTAATTTATATTTATTACCCAATATATTATGTAGGTAGGTATACAATAGAGTTATTGTAGTTGTTTACTATAATAATATTTTTTGGAGGCAGTGCCTATTAGCCGCACGAACCATCTATATCTACTCTTCATATTGTTTTTAACTGACTTCCAAAAAGGAGGTGGAAATATGCAGAGATTATACCATCGATGGCAGAGATACTTTCAGCTTTTATAAAATAAGTAAGGTCTGGCACGCGCTGGCTCTTAGGCCATAACGCACCTATATACATCAAAATTTCAATAAGAGCGGTACAAATTATATTTTATCTTACCCATTCAATTATTTGTACCTAAACTATATTATTTTGTAATTGACTTAGAAAAGTGCCTTTGCATGAATCAACCTTACAGTTCCAACATTTAGCTCAATTATTCCTTTGCCATCTCCAATAGCCTTCTTCGTTAAGGGTTAAATTGACACGCCATTCAAGGCTCAACGAAGGAAAAAGTCAGTGTAGTAAACAAGGGATGCATTATTCATGCAATCAAGGCGACGACCAGCGCGGCGGCGTCGCGGAAATTATTATAATTTTAACTAGGCGACTACATAGTAGGTACATACCTACCTAAGTACGTAATACAATGAAGATAATGTGTTTTTCTTTAATGTATGAAAAAATTGTAGTGCTCCACCATAATTGCATGTACATATCTATATATATGTAACAGGAAAAGCTGACCGACTGACTGACCAATCAACCGACAGCTCAAACCATACGGATCGGGCTGAAATTTGGCATACGGATACTATTAAGACGTAGGTATTCGCTAAGAAAGGATTTTTGAAAATTCAACCCCTAAGGGGGTAAAATAGGGGTTAGAAATTAAATGCAGTCCATGCGGACGAAGTCGCATCATCGGTTTGGTACAAAAAATTGCTTGCATCCCGGACAAGGCTACTTGTTATCCCGGTAAATTAAAGATTTCCCACGGAATTGAAAAACCTAAAACGTGAATGAAGTACCTACCAGGCTATCATCATCTGGTATTATGTATAAATTAACTCCTACTTACATATTTTATTGTTGTCAATATGTGTCTATCGTACATAGTAGATAAGTACATAATGTTTTTTTTTTATTTTATTCAGATACAAGTTAGCCTTTGACTGCAATCTCACCTGGTGGTAAGTGATGATGCAGACTAAGATGATAGCGGGCTAACCTGGAAGGGGTGTGACAGTTTTTATTAAACCCATACCCCTTTGGTTTCTACACGGCATCGTACCGGAACGCTAAATCGCTTGGCGGCACGGCTTTGCCGGTAGGGTGGTAACTAGTCACGGCCGAAGCCTCCCACCAGACCAGACCAGAAATTTAGAAATTACAAAATTCCAAACCCCTGCCAGGAATCGAACCCGGGACCTCCCACTATTAAGACCACAGCGCTCACCACTGCAGCTGCGCCAGGGAAGTCGTCATATATTACTATGAAGGCTCTACCGGCAAGTATAAAGCAGGTATAGACTTGCTAGGGATGTTTTACATGAAATTTGAAATACGATATGCTTAATAGGCGGTTGCAAGTTCAGTTCAAGGCACCGCGCTTCGATTTAGCGCGGCATGAAACTCGATAGTTGCTATCGAGTATCGACATAGTCTGACTATGTGTATCGATGATATAAAATTACCTCTTACTTAAATATAAATTCAACCTTCGGGATAAGTATGCAAATACGAAAAGGAAAAAAGGGATCGTCACATCCAAAATTGTCTTGGAACTTTTGTTTCAAAGCAAACTGCGCCCTTATTGGAGTGCTGAAACAACAAAGGACGGCTGAATTTCAGATTCACTTGGCAAAAGTTCTTTTACGACATCGTTGAAAGCCCGCCCCTAAAATCAAGTGTCCCGTTCCTCTTTTATAGTCACTTCACGAATATGCGTGGCAGGTGCTCGCATTTTACTTTGCGTAGGAATACGTAGATACTAGATACTGCCAAATTGTTAAAGTTTAAGGGCTGGCTGCACAGGCTGGCTGGCAGGGGGTTGCCACGATAGTAAGTATCTGGCAATGCATGACGTGATTTCTAATACTACTAGCTCATGTTCGCGACTTCGTCCGCGTGAACTACAAAAATTTCAAACCCCTAATTTACCCCCTTAGGGGTTGAATTTTCAAAAATCCTTTCTTAGCGGATGTCTACATCATAATAGCTATCTGCATGCAAACTTTCAGCCCGATCCGTCCAATAGTTTGAGCTGTGCGTTGATAGATCAGTCAGTCAGTCAGTCAGTCAGTCAGTCACCTTTTCTTTTTATATATTTATAGATTCCGAAGAAAATATAAAAAATACGCTTTATACTTTGATTTAAGATTGTTTACACCTTTTGTTACTTGTTATCTGCCAAACGCACCATGATCCAAATTTCATAGTCGCTGGTCGTTCCTCCCTGTGTTAGGGACAATACGTAGAGAAACTTTCATCTTTTATAATAATACGAAGGTGTGGCCCTCGCGGGCTCTTAGTACATAAGAAAAGGACAGACAAACTTAATTTAAAACTGTCAAACCTCGTGACATGACAAAAAGGCGCAGATACTCTTAGTTTAGAGAAAAACATCAGAATCGACGCCAATAAAAGGGAATGGGAAAATAGAGGAGAATAAAATTAGTACACTTTCCTTCTATGAAATTGGAACTGGCGTACGTGTTTCAGAAATTCCACACCAATATCCCCCAGGCGGTAGACTTATTTGATTCAGGGTAACATTTACGATCGATACACAATAAATAATATAAATGCTAGGTACCTCTCGTATTCAATTTACGAATGATACCTTCTTCTTTCAAAGTTAAAACCGCTCGGCACGGCTTTCCTCGGTAGGCTGGTAAGTGGTAACTAGCCACGACCGTAGTCTCCCACCAGACAAAACTGCTGATTGGTTGCGCTGTCAACTGTAGGTAGCTGGTCAAACTCTAGGCACACTATAGTTCTCTATAGCCTACACACAGCACACTGTCACACAAATAGGTATACACCCACATAGTTGACCGTGAACATCGATGTAGGTTTAGGTTGCTTTGGTTTTGTTCAGCTTATCGGTAGAACGTAGAGCTTTGAATTCAGAAATCTAGACCCGTTGACATGACACTGGCAGTGGTAACGCAAAAGTAGGGACTGAAAACCTCATTTTCAGAGCACCTACTTACCCTCGGTTCTGTTTGCCTTGCGATAAGAGCTTATTCCAAAAAACATGAAACATATCAAAGCTATTAAAAATTATGTATCCGGTCATGAATTCAATGTGAAGTTCACGAAGCAGTACAAACTTCGGTCAAGGCTCAGCAGCGCGTGATTCTGCTAAGTCGCGTGTACAACGCGAGTCGATCTCAATCAAAAATTCCTTGCAGTAGGCAAGTAACTAGGTAACTTTACTGTGATCGCAAAACGAATACTCCAATCTGAAGTTGCAACATGCCGCCGGTCTGCGTAGGGATACACAAGCCCAGCCCAGCTGTGTTATTTGTACAACACCTATGTAGTCATACGCCTAGTGTTCAGATAGAACTACTTGTTTTGTGCACACGCTTTAGTATAGAGCAGTGTTTCCCATTTGCCGGGTCGCGACCCGGTACCGGACCATCAAAATAAAATCCCGGGTCACAACATTCCCGCATTGTTTTGAAAATATTACCAACTATCGATAATATTACTATCAATAAATGTGTATTATTTTACCCTATGGAACCAGCCCCCCAATTATGTAAGAAAAACGTATTCATCGTTATCGTCATCGTCTACAAATTCTGCCCTTTGATTGGCTGTGAAAAAATGTAAACAGCGAATCAACCAATCAAAAGGCAGAATTTTTTGACAATTACGATAACGATGAATACGTTTTTCTTACACAATCGGGGGGCTGCTTGGGTCTAAAAGTGTTAAGTCATAAGTGGGTCACGATGAGGCAATGTAAAATTTACCGGGCCATGGCAGAACAATGTTTGGGAAACACTGGTATAGAGGATAGACCACAGAGAAAATTGTACGGTTACAAAAAGTAAATAAGTAGGTATGCAGTTTAAACAAGATTAAGTCTGAAACTCGACTACCTACCTACTCCTCTTAAAAACAGATAGACAGATATTAATATTTTCGGAATATCTATTCCGAAAATATTAATTTATAATCTGTCTCATTGTGTACTTAGATAAGTACACAATGAGACTTTTCATGTAATACGAAATTCGATCCATCGATGTATCGATGCATTTCATGTTTATTTACATATTGGATTTGGATGTAACGCAAGTCATGAGATCATATTACTTATAGCTTACAAATGCTTACAAGTTACAACGCTCCTAACGCTGATGGAAGCTTATTTTGAGTAGTTTCATAATAATTAGGGTACTGATAAACAGACACAGACATACAAATAATTAAAAAACGAGTAAAAATATTAAAAAGGCACTCACCAGAGTTACCGCGGCGTGCCTCGCATTGATTGTTGACACAATTATTTTGTTCAAAACATGTCAAGTGGCAAAAGTTTGGCATGTTTCTCTATAAAAAGTAGAATTTAGCGTGGCAATAAACTTGTTAAATCCAACATGCTTTAATTTACTCAAGTAGGCGTACCTACTTATTATATTATTTGTTTGATTACAACCTTGTGAATACCACGAAATTGATGAAAAAAAACAAAATTATACTGTTAGAGAATATTCGTTAATAGAGCTCTGTCTGTCTCGGTCGTTGAGACCGACAAAGCGGGTATGGGTGACAGAGACAACGCTCTACAAAGATGAAATGTCATTCTGAACATTTCATCTTTGTACCGATGTTCATCACTTTCGGCCGCGTACTGTACGTCCTAATTTCGGTCAAAATTCCTTTAATATTCTAGGTAAATTCTCAAGTGTTCTTATACCTAAGTCGAAATATTTTCTACCCTAAACTTGTGTGTTGATAGTTGATACGCACAACTTTCGTAGATAGAGCTGTGCTGCTTTGGATAAAAATACGTCATTTATTGCTAGACGTTTGTACAAAAACTTTTCCGACAGATTCCTATTCAAGGCACTTTTCTATAGCTGGTAATTGTCACGAACTTTCGACCCCTCGTCCTTCGACACTCGGAAAAGGCTGACTAGGTGTTTTCTTTCTCTAGTAGTGATGGAATTGGCTATACTCTACGTGATTTTTTTCAATAAAAACAACCTATTAAGTACGCGCAACTTATTATCCTACACTTAATTATAATTGTAACCAATAACTGAGATAGGGTTTTGTAAGAAAAAAGCATTTGTTTCCTTAGTAGATTTTGTATTTAAAAAACTAGCGGATACCCGGCGTGTGCTGCTACGCTAAAATTGTGCCAAATGCATTGTTTTAGTGATCTAAAACCATCTACGCATTTTTGCTTTTCTAATACTTTCATAATTATTGGAGTATTTTCGACCTACACACAATATTTGTTTCAACAGGTCGAATGTTGATAGCGAACTTTAGACAGTTTTTAAAGACTTTTTATACAGAAGCGAAGCCGATGAAAACTAACTGGAAAAGGGAAACGAGCTAATGAGTTAGCACGTTTTCCTTTCTTCATGGACTCTTTCTTGATTAAAAAATTGAGCGAGACCAAAAAAAACTGAAGTGTTGGTCAGAACCCTTCGTCTGCGGCTCTGACTCACACTTGGCCAGTTTTTTTATTAGGTATTTTAACTGAGCGATCATTATGAAAACAAATGATACCTGCATTAAAGATTTTATTTACCTATTTTCCTACATTTTTTTACACTTTTGCGCCAGTAAGGTCACCTAAGTTATTGTCACTAAGATAATCCCTATTAAGGTATACCTACCTAATCTCTGAACGAGCACTTTACCCGGTCTGTTTAATATTCTAATTTCTAATCCATAGACAGACTGTCGGATTAAATCGAGCTATTATTAAGGATTATATGACCTTCGCAAGCTTAATAGGGGAACTAATACGTCGTATTATATATATTAGGTAGTGTTTCAAAGGGATTTATTTAACTGCTATCTTAATCTTGCCTGGTTAAAAATAGCTAAATCATCATCAACAACACTACTGATCACGGGTCTCCTCTCAGAATGAGGAGGGTTCGGCCATACTCTACCATGCTGGCCAAGTGTCGATTGGCAGACTTCACCCACCTTTGAGAACTTTATGGAGAACTCTCAGGCATGCAGGAACCTCATGATCCGTCGGCTTTACCACAGATAAGTGAATAAGAGGCTTCACCGGTAAAGCAAGTGATATTTTACTAATAATTCTAAGCTTATTTCCGTGGTTCCGTGGTTTAACGGCATTTTTAGGGCCATGACAGCTTGAACTTCATCTCTCGCAGCCCTGCAGTCCCGTCGTTGACCACGACCAGTGCAATCGGGTCAAAATATCGACAAATAGAACAATCAAATGAATCGAGTTATGTACCCGTTATCTACATTAAAATAAGTGATATTTTAATAGCTTAAAAGTTAATAACTCCGAAAAGTCAGAGGTGCGTGCCCAGGATTGTATCTCTGACTCTTCGACTAGAAGGCTGACGTTTTTTAACCAGTAGGCTATCACCGCTTAATGTAGTATTAGGGTAATATTCTATATTACTATTTATTATAAAACGGTAGATTGTGAGTTAGATTGTGAGTTTGTATCATCATCATCATCATCAGCCTGTGGACGTCCACTGTTGGACATAGGCCTTCCCTAAAGAGCGCCACCACACCCGGTCCTCAGCCTTCCTCATCCAGCCACTACCCGCCAGCCTCTTTATAGTGAGTTTGTATGTAAGGGGGTAATCTCCAGAACTAATGATTCGATTCTAAAAATTATTTCACTTATACCTAATACCTAATTAAAGTCCGTACAAAATGACTTCTCATGCGCCATTTTAACTCTATGGGGTCAACTGTCATGTCAAAAATACGGTTAACCTTTAAAATAAGGACTAAAATCGTACTTTGACATGACATTTGACACATAAACGTGAATCATTTTTTACACATTATACATTGACGACTTATATATTACCTACACATTATATATTATTTCCGAGCTATAATATTTTATATCACTCGAACGATCTCGCCGGCAAAAGCTAATTCAGGAAATATAAAAGTCGCAAAATGCTTGCATATTGACTTTCTATACCCCGGATGTGACAGAAGGGAAGCGAATAATAATAACTAGAGTTTCCCTAATAATTTCATATGTAAAATTAGGGACAAAATGTTATTATTGACTGGGACATTTTCCTAACCCTCGAAACCTACAGGGCGGAATTAATTGACCTAATTATGCAGCTCAACATTTGGGTCACCCATCAATTTACCGATTTAAGTCAAAAACAACCTATAGTTTTAGATATACGAGTATAGCTAGCTAGTCCCCAGCTTCATATGGGTGTCCTTAACTGTAACTATAACCTACTTAAGAATCTTTTTACCCTTTTCCGGGATTTTTTTATGAGATAAGACCTGTCAAAGCAACAAAAGCTTTATGCTAATTTTACCGTATGTGCATAGTTATATATCTTACCCTATGTAGGTACATAATAACCCATTAAGTATAGTTATATTATTAAGAGGTAAGTCATTATTAAGATTATAATAACGCTATAAAATACCATGAATCAAAGGGGAAACAATGACCTAGGCCACTTCAAGCAAGAAATTTCCTAAAATTCCTTTAGGCTTGAATTAGGTACATGTAAGCTGTAGCTGTCCTCGTAAATCAAACATGGAACAAAAAGCTAAGTCTGTTTTAAAATACTATAATATTTATATACCTAGTTATATTAAAAGGTTTGAAATAAAATAAAAAGTTATTTAATTAAAGACAAAAGGTAGGTAGGTATCTATAGAAAAACAAATTAAAAAAAATTGCTTAGGGAATATAAGTAAAATTTATAAATTTAAATTTTCAGTAAAAATTGTCCGTTAAAAGTTTTATGTCTCACTGAAAATTTTAATATTTATTTCATTAGGTACATGTAGATGAGTAAAGGAAGGTATTTTAAATCTGGCTTACATATTATACCTAGGTACAATTAAAAAAACAAACTTTTTGATCAAATGTAGGTAAAGGTACAGAACTGCGAAATCTTCAGAATGTTTATAAAAATAGTAAAACAAAATATCCCACGTAAAAATTGGCGTGTGTTTGAAGTACTCGTAGCCTACCAGCTGTGTAACGAAAACACGAATAATATTCACACATCAAACAAATTCACGGAAACCTTGAATACAGCAAAAGTGTGATATATGCAACCTACCTTATTATGGCGATGTCTTCTGTCTTCTCTATCAGATAAGGTCGGGTTTAATTGTTTAATGTTTACCTCCACACGACGCAAATTTATCACGAAAAGACGTGCACCCAGTTAGAGGGTAGAGCCGCGAATGAATGAATCAAGGGACAGCCGACAGGCACAGGGGATGTTCGTTGCTCGAGGGCGGGGTTGAGTTAGATAAACGGGCGGAATCTGAGAGCCTTCATAAAGTTTTATTACAACTCGGAAAAGCGACGTCCGAACTTGGGCGGTTTATTGAAAACTCCAGAAGATAATCTGGCTAGTTTGGAGAGGCTGTTCGCAGTTGGATTCTTTAGGGGGGACGGACGTGATATTACATATTTCCGCTTAGCTCGGATATGTTTTGGAATAGGTTCCATTAAAATATTGTGAGGGTAAAAGTTCGTCGCTCATTAAGAGGCAGTATAGCTTGGAAGAGGAGATTTTAAAGGAAACTAACTATCTTCGTGTCGTCTTCTATACTACTAGGAATCATGAAGAAGTAAATGATGTTAGTTTGTATGTGGGGATAATCTCTGGAACTAATGATCCAATTATGAAAATTATTTCTTTATTATTAAGAGAAGTAGAAGGGCGCTCGCCCGCGCCGGGTTAGCGCGAGAGCTGTGCGGGTGTGCGGGGATTTCCTTCCCCGATTGCCATTTCAACCTGTCGCGTACTATACCTGTGATGCCAACCACACGACTGAAAATAGGGAAAATGGAAGAAAATCATTAAAAGAGTGGTATCGAAGGGTAGGGACACAGGAAGAAGTAAGCAATGAATTATATTATCTTACAAATAATAATAAAATTACCTTTAAAAATATAAGTCAGTCTTGTTAAATGTTTCGCCCATTTTGTTAAAAGTTTTCCAAACTTTTAACAAAATGGGCGCTTACCTTAACATTTTAATATTCAGAATACCACATGTTTTATAGCTCATAAGTTATGCATAAGTATTTCATAATAATTAATAATATTGCATAATAAAAGAATAAATACACTTACCATACGATAAGTATAGGTACTACCTATTATACGCACTTTGCCGGGTTTTAATATAATAATTATCATGTGTGCAATTTAATATGTGCGCAAAGCACGTTCAAAGGCTCGGGCTCAAAGGAAGGGTGCAAGCATATTACACATATTATGATTAACTTTTACAAGTTTAATTACTATGGATTACACGGGTAGAGGACTAGAGCCGACCTTTTGAATTTTCTTTAAATACCTAATGAAAATTACATAAATTATATTATTTTTATATTTTTTATGATACTGTTCCTACACTTCAAACACCTACACTTCAAAGAAATTTTCTAAATAATTTTAAACACTTACATATCAAAATAGAGAACCGCATGCCTGAGAGTTCTCTTATTATACCAAATGGGGTATCATATGAAAGGACTTTACTTGTACATTCTAAAACAAATTTTATTTATTTTTAGGCATAACAAGTTTTTGATTTATCGTGCCAAATGTCGATAAAATACGATTGTACTACGGAACCCTCAGTGCGCGAGTCTGATTCGCACTTGGCCGCCGGTTTTTTTATGTGCGCTGGGGAGCTAGGAGGAACTAGGGGAATAGAACCTTTCTGTTGTCGCTTCAATTTAAAACCACAGACTAAGGCTTATACCTAAATAAACTTTCCAAATTAAATTAAGGTTTGATTGGAGCTTAGGAAAAGGTCAGCGTATGCGATCTAAATGTGGCCAGGCAATGTATGAGTCGTTCGAGAAAATAAACAATGGGTGAAACATAAAGGTTCTGACCTGATTTAAATCAGGTATGGGTACCTATAATATGTAGCAGAGATTGGGATTATGACTACTTTTCAATCATTTTCATTTGGTGAATACATTTTTTCTGCACAGTGATTTCCCATTCTCTTTCTAACACGGATGCGAATTCGGGGGCCAAATTTGGCCAAATTGCTCCACAATTAGTAACTTATCGTCATGATCAACCCATCGCCCACTACAGAGCACGGGTCTCCTTTCAGAGTGAGAAGGGTTTGGCCATAATTTACCACGCTGGCCACTCGGCCAATCCGCACTTGCGGATTGGCAGACTTTACACACCTTTGAGGACATTATGGAAACCTCTCAGGCGTGCAGGCCTCGATGTTTATCTTTGCCGCTAAAGCAAGCGATATTTGATTTCTTAAAAAGCACATAACTCCGAAAGTTAGAAGTGCGTGCTCGGGATTGAACCCTCGACCTCCCGAATAGGAGGCGGACGTTTACGTCTTAACAACTAGGCTATCACTGACTAACAAATAAGTACATAGACGTACCTACTCGTAATTAGGTACCTAACATTGAAACATGGCAGTTATAAATATTATAATGTATGTTAACATATTGATTAGAAATTTCTTTATAGCATCATCTCATCGAACATCAAAGAGGCTTTTTCAAAGAGCCAATATTTTTAGTGCCGTGTGTTAGTGTGAAGTGTAAATAACGTACTAGGTATCTGGTTATTAATATTAAGTGTCGAATTTATTATATACGATATCAAAGGTTGGTTACATTACTTTCATATGTCCATTTTTCATCTATTACTTTCATATGTCCATTTTTCATCTATTACAGAAAATATTTTAATGTAGATAACAGGTAGGTACATAACTACATACCACGATTAATTTTGATGTTTTTATTTGTCGATATTTCAACCCAATTGCACGGATCGTAACGGGTCGAATTTTAAACTGGCAAGTATGTGGAATCCAGTGGTAGAATTATGCAAACCAAGACAGCAACGTACGACGTCGAAAGTAAATATGTAGTGACGTTGTGAGTGTATTTTGCCGGACAGCTCGTGAAATTCTAGCGAAAATTACAAGAAAGCGGGTAGTCCGCTGCTGCCCTTGACAGTTCGAACTACATCTCTCGTAGCACCGCAGTCCCGTCGTGACCACGACCCGTGCAATGGGTTTGAAATATCGACAAATAAAAACATCAAAATTAATCGTGCTATGTACCCGTTATCTACATTAAAATATGTCGTTAGACCACGAAATAAGCTTAAAACCATTATATTATAGTATTACAGAAAAAGTTAGTATATAATATCTTTGATTTAAAGATGTTGATAATGATAGGTATTGGCTGGGTGCGCAGATTAGGTGGAGAAGGAGATTGGATCCTTAATATACCAGTATATCGTTATATCGTTCCAGTACGAAGGCGCGTAGAAACCGATTTGGGAGGGGTACGGGTTTCATCAATGAGAACAGTGGTATAAATTAATCGAGCGGGATAAGGACAACGCTTTACATAAAACCTATTTCCGTTGCAGAAGCGGGGAAGTGAGTGACTCCTCTTTACGTAGTAAAGTCTTTGATAAATCTAAGTAGGTATTCAAATTTCGAATATAACACATCCAATAACATCAAAGTCCTCATAAACAGGTTACCTAAACATATTACGCAACAGAAATCAATGTGAACGATTTTAGAAATGATGTCCGAGCAGTAAATGGAATCGATATGAATCGTGATTCGTATACTACATTGCCATTCGATTACAAACACCCGATACGTTTACGATACTCGGAATTAGATCCTTTTATTGCTGTGGAAATAGTACCCAATGCCTTTATAATTGATTTGTGATTAAGTACCCATAAAATTGAATACAATACTTATGTGTTTTCTTCTGGAATGGATTTCGGGACAGCCAATAATAATTTTAGCACTCCAAAAGACTTAAGAAGGTTTCCTTACGATGTTTTCCTTCACCTTAAATATAGATTATTCCGGTTGGACTCACTTGTTTAGTCGACGTAAGCACGACTAGTTTCGAACCCATCCGGGGTCCTTTTTTACAGGGACTCAGCTCAAAAACTAGTCGGGCTTACGTCGACTAAACACGTGAGTCCAGCCGGAATAATCTATATTTGTAATAGTTTTCCTTCACCGGTGTTGTTACTGATTGACACATCAACTTACAGCCAGGTACAGCTCAAACCGCGTTGGGTCTATAACATTGAGATTTTGCATCGCCATCAAAGGATACTCAGAAATACCGCCTTACCGCAGCCGGTCTATAATTATGTACAAGATCAGGGATTAAAGGACTGAATTCCTTCGTACTTAATTACATTGCCTTAATTACATTTGAAATTGTTCGACTCGCCAAGTTCAAAGGTGAAAAGGGTAGGTAATGAAATAACTTGGCCAGTCCTTAGTAAAGGAAAGTCCACGTTAGCAATTACACCCGTATTATTAAGGGTTGAGCGGAGCTGAATTATTTGATTTAGATCATCAATAGTAAGGAACAATGTATATTGTACAAATACCTTGTTTAAATTGCTGTCCTTTTACATTTACTTCACTAATAAATAAATGAAATTATGTACCTAACTATCTCGGGATCAAAGGCTTTTTCGATCAAAGGACTTCTTGATAAAATATTTAGAAACGATACTAGATACGCTTTTTAATCTTTTGCTATTCATATATTTTTATTGCTATTCTTCACTGACCTCTATTGATACAAGTTGGTACCTATGCTATGACTATAGTCGTGAATGCTCTAAATTGCACATGAGGTCCTTCGGTAAGTCTATAAAATCTATCTAATCAATGGTATAAGTCGGTATAGATTAGAAAAAGTAAGGGTCAAGTGATACTACCTTGTGCGGTGTGTCGATTGAATATGTAAGTCTATAATAGTAACAGTTCATCTAAATGATTTTCCAGGCAGACCCCATTGACAAATACTTTCTTAAATATGTAAATTAATATAAATATCCAAGAACATTGCATACGATCCCTTAGGTTAATCTAAAAGTAAAACGAAGCAGAGGTTAAATCCAAAACCATGTTGAATCGTAACGACTAACGTTGTTTAAACAGGACAGAACAGTAAATCTCGGGGTGGGTAATTCTGTAAATCACCTCAAATAGCAAAACTCCGGAGACTTGTAACACAAAAGCTCTTTTGTATGATGTGTGAGTACACGAGTAACAATACAAACTTTCAGAATGATAAAACAGAGCTGCGTTTTAGGTTTGTCGTCTGAGTAAATTTAGCTGTGTTTATCTAGACCTGCTGAAATGTACCGAGCTTAGGAAAAGACATGACAGACTTGCTTTGTTCAGGATCTAAGAGAAATAATGATGTCGTTTGAGAGATCGAGTATAAATTATAGAGAGTCAGTCTTTCTTATTATACCTACTTACTTAGTAAGTATCTCAAAGTTAAACATCTAACAAATATCATATTGGTATGGATTTAATTTTCGCTTGGTCCAATTTAAGAAATTTCATGTAATACCTACTAAGCTGAACTTTTAAATTCAAATCCTTTGTTTTCAGAAACCATTTTTACAATGAAATTTATAAGTGTTTAATATTCCAGTAGAAATGTTTCCCCCTTATATAACAAGTAGTTAATCTAAAAAGTTTTAAATTTAAAAAGCATCTCTAAAAGTTCTATCTGTTTGGTTTTGGTTGTATTTTTAAAGAATTTTATTAGCAAGTCCTCAGTTGGCAATGCGATGATTCAACGTATTAACTGAAAGGATGTTCATGAATAGAAAAGTATACAGCTAAGTTATGTAATTCGATCGTCTCGAGAGTCGAGACAGACAAAATGTTTGAAATATGACTAATATGATATAATAAATAGCAGTAATAAAACCGGTTAGTGTAAACAATTTTATTATCCGCCACCAGAAAATATCGTTGTTTACCGCATTTAGGTCTGTTTACTGACTTTTCTTATGTATAAACAAAATAAGGGCGGTTTTCTAGAGGCAATACTACGAGTGTATGCTATTTTGTATACTACTGAATTCTGCAGGACGAATACCAGATGGAAAATCAAACATCACCATTACATGAAAATAGCCTACACTACCTTTTTTTTAATAAAAAAAGTAAACAAATGCGTGAAAATTCAAATAACTTTTCTTTGAATGCACATTTTATTATTTTACAAGATGATGCCCGCTATTGTCTCCACATGACTATCATCATCATCATCATCATCACTACAGAGCACGGGTCTCCTCTCGGAGTAAGAAGGGCCAAAAGGCCATCTACCACGATTACCAAGTGCGGATTAGCAGACATCACGCACCTTTGAAAATATTGTGGAGAACTCTCAGGTATGCAGGTTTCCTCGCGATGTTTTCCTTTGCAACGTTAACGTTTGCGTAAGCAAGTGATATTTAATTACTTACAACGGACATAATTTCGAAACGTTTGAAGTGGGGGCCCGGGATTGAACCCCCGACCTCAGATTTAGAGGCGGATGCCCTATTTACTAGGTTATCACAGCTTTATAACTACGTGGGTTTAGGTTTTTAAAAATCCCGAGGAAACTCTTTTATTTTCCGCAACAATAAGTAGTTCATGTCCGTCCCATCAGAGATGTAAGCTAACTGTGTATCTCGTCAAAATCTGTTTTAACGAATGGGCTGCATAAAGCTAGCAGATAGTCAGACATACTTTCGCATTTTATTTTCTATCAACAGAATCATACAAAAAAAGTACATCATTCAAATCCAAGGTGCTAAGTTATTATTTTTACTACTTAGATAGAAAACTCTTAGATAAATACACGTTCAAAATAAAATGTTATCGCTTCGCCTTACAACTGGAATACAAGCTTTCCTGTTTTCCGTACAAAAACCAAGACTACTCGTCAAAATTCTTAGGCTTTCTGTAATGCGCATGTTTTTTGTCCTTTTTATGTTGATTTATTAATGTAACAGAAACATGTAGACAGTAGGTATATTTCTTATACGTATAGTTGGTAGATTATCCGTATTCCATACCAATATTATAAATGCGAAAGTGTGTCTGTTTGTCTGCTAGATTTTCACGGCCCAACAGTTCAACCGATTTTGAAGAAATTTGGTACAGAGTTAGCCTAAATCCACGCGAACGAAGTCGCGGGCATCACCTAGTTCTAATATAAAAACAGCAAATAAAGAAAGACCATGACTTTAAGCTAATCACTCTTAAAAGAAGAGCTATCATGATCATCATTATCATCATAATATCAACCCACCGCCGGCCCACTGATGAGGACGGCTCTCCTCTCAGAATATGAAGGGCATGAGTCCACCACGCTGGCCAAATACGAATTAGCAGAATTCGCTCTACTTTGTGATCATTATAGAGAACTTTCAGGCATGCATTCCTCACGATGTTTTCAAAGTCTGTGAAAAACATGTGATGTTTAATAATTTAACGGTTGAGCAGGCGCTAGGTCAAGGCTAAGTAGTCGAAAACTTTTATAAGCACTGCACATGGCACCTACACCAAGAAATTCAGCTTCAGTTCCAAAATAAAGTACTTCTCAGCCAAATAGCATCGCAGGCTATTAAAATTTATGAACTGAGCTGAACGTAAACTGAGGAAAAATGGTCTACTATTCCGTGAATGGGTCGCTTTCAGAGCCATAAAAATGTCTATTCCTGAATACGTATTATCCGTTTCATATGTAATGGTCTAAGAAATTTGTTTTCCCGACGGTTTCTATTGGTTCATTATTATATTCAACGTCTTCATGGTCTTCACATCAGGACAAGGAAAATACCTACTACTCAAATCAGGATCTCTACCACCTCCAAAGTTTTACATTTTACACCTCTACCTCTCTGGTAGAGGTAGAGGTGTAAAACGTCCACGTCCACCGTACTTGTATTAGTAGAGATCAGTGCTTTGGATACAAATCACAAATTAAATGGACAAAGCATAGATTGGTTTCGCTACAAAGATTCGTCTAAAATCCATCCCTAAAATCCTAAGAAAATCCTACTAAAATCTGTCAAATGTAATAAAAACAAAGTCTAATTTGTCAAATTGAGGTCGCAAACATCAATTAATTTGCAATTAATGTGATAGAGATAGCAATTATAATTTTTGATAATTAATATTTGAATTTTTAACTTAAAATTCAATTTATTTGTGATCCTTAACAACTTACCTGTATTTCTTGCTACCTTTATTTCCTACCTTCCTTAATTTAGGTTTTGCTACCTTTATTTCTTGTATTATGAAATGTAAGTATTAAATACCTACTTATCTAAATATATAAAAGGATTGACTGACTGACTGATCTATCAACGCAAAGCTCAAACTACTGGATGAATCGGGCTGATATTTGGCATGCAGATAGCTATTATGACGTAGGCATACGCTGAGAAAGGATTTTTGGAAATTCAATCTCTAAGGGGGTGAAATAGAGGTTTGAAATTTGTGTAGTCCACGCGGACGAAGTCGCGGGCATCAGCTATTTGTTTATAAAACAAGAATGTAGATATCGTTCTCCTATCGCGGTGGCATATTCCAGAACAGCCACAGTTGGTGATGATGAACGTTCTCCGTTCCATGTTCGGGGGGTGCAGCAGCTCCGCGGAGAAGGGGGAGGTGCACGACACCGTGCGCAGGATCCTGGGCAGCGAACTGGTGATGAAGGACAACACTGACAAATATAACCAGTAAGTAAGCTTTCAAGTTCGCTGTTAATCTGACAGGTAGACAGATAGACCGACGGAGGCTAACGCCCCTTTCACACTGCGTCCAGTTTTTTACAGGATCCCGTTTTCTTCAGGATCCCGTTTGATGGTGAATGTGTTTAAATATGCTCGTGTGAACGCTAGCATACAAATACATTCGCCATCAAACGGGATCCTGCAGAAAACTGGACGCAGTGTGAAAGGGCTATTAGTAATAGAGTCCCGTGCCGAAGGGTGCCTATAGAGTAGGATTATAATATTAGGGTACCTTCGGATACGGAACCTTACAAACTAACAGGACGACGTTCATCATAATCCATAATAATATTTTAAATGCGAAAGTGTGTCTGTCTGTCTGTCTGCTAGCTTTTCACGGCTCAACCATTCAACCGATTTTGATGAAATTTGGTACAGAGATAGCTTACATCCCGGGGAAGGACATAGGCTACTTTTTTCCCGGAAAGTTGAAAAGTTCCCACAGGATTTTTAAAAACCTAAATCCACGCGGACGAAGTCGCGGGCATCATCTAGTAATATTATATTCTGTGATTAATGTAGTTAATATGCACCAGCCACTAGCCAGTCCGGCCACCAGCATTGATTATTATTATTATCTAAATAATAATATATAAAATGAAAAGATGACTGACTGACTGATCTATCAACGCACAGCTCAAACTACTGGTCGGATCGGGCTGAAATTTGGCATACAGATAGATGTTATGACGTAGGCATTCGCTAAGAAAGGATTTTTGAAAATTCAACCCCTGAGGGGGTGAAATAGGGGTTTGAAATTTGTGTAGTCCACGTGGACGAAGTCGCGAGTATAAGGTAGTGATAGATAAGATCATTAAATTCCCATACAGAAATATGATCTTTGTAAAAATTCAAATTCCGTTAAGATCGGCTAAAGGCTCAACCACATTATTGTATTTACGTGTTCCAAAGCTACAAATGTATAGTGCAGCGTAACGCTTGTGTGCTGCCATCTATCAAAAAGTATCAACAACAGTATTACCCTTATAACTTACTAGCTTATGCTCGCGACTTTGTTCGCGTCGACTACACAAATTTCTTACCCCTATGTCACCCCCTTGATACGTTGGTTGATAAAAGGGTTGAATTTTCAAAAATTCGTAGCGGATGCCTACGTCATACTAGCTATCTGCATGCCAAATTTCAGCCTGATCCGTCCAGTAGTTTGAGCTGTGCGTTGATAGATCAGTCAGTCAGTCAGTCAGTCAGTCAGTCAGTCAATCAGTCACCTTTTCCTTTTATATATTTAGATTAGCTTTTGACCGCGACTTAGTGCGCGTGGAATTAAGTTTTCAAATCCCGTGTAGCCTAGATCATGCCTAGATCACTCCTTGTATGAACCTTTACATGTCGGTGAAAGTTGGTTCAACCGTACTGCAGATTAGCCGGGACAGACAGATAGCCGCAACTTAAACTCAAAATAGTTACCAAAGTAAACCCAAAAGCCAAAATTCCAAGTTTCACAGATTTATTTATCTTGAAAAATGACAGACTTTCATACAAACTTTCATCTCATATTTAACCGCTTTGGGGGTGGAATTTTCAAAAGAATTTAGCTAGAAATAGAATATTAGGTAAGAAATAGATATTCCTCAGATCTTGACAATTTTAGGAGGACGAAATATGTAAGTCATATACAAGAAAATCTTTCAAAAATGTTGGATTCAAAAACGACACCGAAAATGAAATCTACCAAAAAGCATGCTCCAGTAACGCCTGAGGTATTACTACCGAAACTATTTTTGTACATTTATGTATACACTAGATGATGCCCGCGACTTCGTCCGCGTGGATTTAGGTTTTTGAAAATCTCTGAAATGAACTCTTTAATTTTCCGGGATAAAAAGTAGCCTATTGTCCTTCCCCGTGATGCAAGCTATCTCTGTACCAAATCTCATCAAAATCGGTTGAATGGTTGAGCCGTGAAAAGCTAGCAGACAGACAGACAGACAGACACACTTTCGCATGGATTAGGTTCAATAATTAATTGAATGAAATCAGCTACATCCATTTTTACAAGACTGGCTTTTTTATGTTCAATAATCTTTCTAGAAGCTGTCATAGCCTAGTAGTTAGGACGTCAGCCTTCTAATCAGAGGTCGCGGGTTCGATCCCGGGCACGCACCTCTAACTTTTCGGAGTTATGTGCGTTTTAAGTAATATCTCGGTGAAGGAAAACATCGTGAGGAAACCTGCATGCCTGATAGTTCTCCATAATGTTCTCAAAGGTGTGTGAAGTCTACCAATCCGCACATGGCCAGCGTGGTAGACTATGGCCATACTCACTCTGAGAGGAGACCCGTGCTCTGTACTGAGCCGGCGCGGCGATGGGTTGATTATGATGATGAATCTTTTTGAGGTGATCAGGAAAGCTAATTTCTGAATCGGCTTTTAGAATACTGTTTCTACTGACGAAAGACCTGGACGGATTGGACCTAAGCTAGTAGTGTTCGATGCACTAACGGGTATGTATATGTACTTACTTATGTAATTAAACTTAACATTCTTGTTAAACGGTAGACAATAATATGAACAACGACAAGCACATAGCTACTGTAAAGTCATTCCTCCACCTTTTTCAGCCAACAAAAAATTTTTCTTTTGCCAAGAGTCAAAGCATTTTACAGTTACAAAGTAGGGCATATTAAGTATATACCAACTCTGCGCTTTTCGGTGCGAGCTCACCATTCCAGCATCTTGAGACTCGAACTCTATCGATGCAGTCCTACCAATTAGGTACCTATGTGCTTCGCCCATTGACACTTCAGCTTCGCAACAATGTTGTGTCAAGCTATTCTGTCTCTTCTACGAATTCAATTCTGATTTGATCACGTAGAGAAACTCCGAGCATAGCTCTCTACATTGACCGCTTGGTAACTATGAGCTTTCTTATGAGGCCCATGAAATATACGATTGATACAAAAACAGTCTTGCAGGTACCGGCAGGCTAGTCCTCGTTGGAGATGAGAGAGTCAGTGTGCAGGGTCTGTCGAACTTCGCAACGATACGAGCTACGGCTTGCGTTTACGCTGGAAAGTGGATGTTTGAGGTGCAACTCGGTACGAAAGGCATTATGCAGGTAAGATGTTGAGGATTACTTATAAGTATAACACAGCGAAGATCTTTGTATAGTATGCGACAGGTTGAGATAGCAATCGGGGGTGGGGACGCCCCGCACAGCCGAACAGCCCCCGCGCTAACCCGGTGCAGGATAGCGCGGGTATCGTGCGGGTGTACAGGGCGTCCCCCCGCCGCGTACTCCGATTGCCATCTCGACTCAATTTATAAACTAGCGCTTGGCTGCAATCAGATCTGCTGGCAAATGATAATGCAGCCTAAAGTAGAGCACGCTTGCCTAGAAAATGCTTATTGGCTTTTGACTTGAAAGCATATTAAAAGTGGAGGTGAAAACTGAAGTCAAAAGGTCCATATCCAATAGCGCTTCGAATTAGAAACGAGGTGGCACATCGCCACATCGTATTGTGTGTCCGTGAAATTTCGACCACGAACGAGTCCAAATTTTGACAGTGATTCTTGAATTGAATTTAGATTTTTTAAATAGATAAGTAACTTAACGAGTGCTGTAGTAATTGATATACTTAGGTACCTACTTTGATCATACATTTGTAACGAATGTTAGCCCAAAACGTGAAAGAAAACGTTTTAATGACCATTTTCCGTCAGATACAATTTAGGTTCGCCGTTCGGACGTCGCGTCGCCCCCGTACACCCAATTAACCCCGTAGTGAGGGGCTAATTGGACGAGAAGGGGACTAATTGAGATGATGTCGGGCGTACTCTGGCGAGCGACGGCAAAATGTATCGATGCTGATACTGTAGTATTGAACTTTGTTACTATAATAACAGACATTTCACACTGCGTCTAGTTTTTTGCAGGATCCCGTTTGATGGCGAATGTGTGTATATGCTGGCGAGCATCCCGCATGCGGGATGGTCGTGTGAACGCTAGCATACAAACACATTCGCCATCAAACGGGATCGTGCAGAAAACGGGATCCTGCAAAAAACGGGACGCAGTGTGAAAGGGCTGTTATTATAGTAACAAAGTACTTACTGTTATTATAGTTACACAATCAGTAGGTATGTATCGCACTAATATTATTATAAGGGCAAAAGTTTGGTTGAACGTGTGTGTGTGTGTGTGTGTGTGTGTGTGTGTGTGTGTGTGGGTATGTGTATATTTGTTACTCTTTCCCGGAAAATCAAAGAGTTCCCACGGGGTTTTTAGAAACCCTAAATCCACCCGAACGAAGTCGCGGGCATCCTCTAGTATACACAATACCTATATGCACGTCACCCACGCTCTCCCGCACCGGGTTAGCGCGGATGCTGTGCGGTGTGCTGGACGTTCTTTCCCCGACTGCCATCACGACCTATCGGGTACTGCACTTCGTCTACTTATTGTGCCAGACCAATAATTATATTCCACACACGATTTTTAAATCGGCAACGCATTGGCGGTTTCTTTGGTACTGAAAATGTCCTGAGGCAACGCGGGCGCGCCAACTTATTTGCTCGATAGCGATATAAAAGATTAAAGCAGCTTTGCTTCTTCAATCTTCTGCTCCAGATCGGCTGGTGCACTGCAGCTTGCCAGTTCTCCATGGACACGGGTGTTGGGGACACGGCTCACTCATATGCCTACGACGGTGGTAGAGTCAGGCGGTGGAATGTGGCCACCTCACCGTACGGCCAGGCCTGGCTGCCTGGTGACGTTATCGGATCGTGTATAGATTTGGATAAGGGGACTTTGGAGTACTACCGGTACTAATTTTTTATTGTGATGATACTTACCTACTTACCAACTGTATAATTTTTTAAATCCTCTGAAAATAAATCAAGGCTTTCTTTGCTTGTACAAATTGTAAATCGTTAAGGATTTTTATATAATAAGTATTTTGTTTCTAGTAACGGCCTATCACTTGGAATGGCCTTCACGAAGGTGGCTAGAGGGTCTGGCCTTGCTTATTTTCCAGCTGTTTCTTTGGCTATGCAAGAACATCTTTATGCAAACTTTGGGCATTTACCATTTATGTAAGTAATGTTTGCTTGACCGAATGTTGATCTTATTATGATTATTTTGAGATATTATTTTGGTGCTTGAGTGACACCCTATTCTCTTATAATGTATTCAAAGTCCGAAGAGACAGCAATCATACACGGCCGAAAAAAGAGCATGTGTAGTATCAATGGCTTTACGTGCTGTGCAAGGCACAGGGGTGTAACACCGTCAACTTTCCAACTCCACGGCTTATTTTCTTGACACAAACCCCAATAAATTTGTAGCACGACCCGGGATCTCAATCCATTGGGCCGTCTAAGTTCTATAGAGCACAATGTTGCACAGCTGTTGGATTTTAATGGGCTGTAAGGCATCCATTAGACGATAGTCGATAGGTACATAGGTTTAGTCAATTTTGTCACACTGACTGCTGTGATAGACGGTTAACCTATCTTCTAATGCGATGACTCATGGTTGCATACATGGAACTAGGAATCCGCTTAGCGTATCTGTGTTTCGCATA
The DNA here is from genome assembly GCF_902806685.2 of Maniola hyperantus. NCBI lineage: Eukaryota > Metazoa > Arthropoda > Insecta > Lepidoptera > Nymphalidae > Maniola > Maniola hyperantus. The sequence continues at coordinate 4,147,914 of NC_048542.1, forward strand.
GTTTCTATGATTCTTTGCTCTAATACTTATGATTGGGGAAATTGACTGATCTTTCGTTGATTTAGCTCTTGATAAATAACGACCTTTTGCTATAAATGCTTGGTATATTTATATTAACTATATTTATTGTTATTTCTTATTCTGTCTTTAGCTTTCCAGTAGAAGGTTATGCACCAATACAAGCAGCACCTATCCGAGATTGTGTTCGGGCAACGATACTGTTGAAATCACTTGATGCATTAGTTGATGAACTGGAAAAGCCATCTGATATCAAGGCTCCAGTCACTGCTAAAAGTAGTAAGGTAAGAACATTTTTATAATGAAACATCAAAGAACTGAAATTTATGGAGAAAAGGGCTGTTACAACCTTTTTAACTTGGGCATGTTATGGAATAGCCCAGTGGTTAGGACGTCCGCCTGCAAATCCCGGGAGTTCGATCCTCTAGCTTTTCGGAGTTATGATATCACTTGCTTTAATAGTGAACGAAACATCGTGAGGAAACCTGCATGTCTAAGAGTTTTCCATAATGTTTTCAAAAGTGTGTGAAGTCTGCCACTCCACATTTGGCCAACGTGGCCAAAACCCTTGTCACTCTGAGCTGAGACCCCTACTATGTAGTGAACCGGCGATGGGTTGATCATGATGATGATGTGATGGGAAATAGGGATAGCTATTGGTTAATAGGAATGTAGATTATACTCACGATGGATATCTTACGTATAGCTGGCGTGACGAATTTATTCGTCGATCAGCCTGTGACCACTGCTACGATGATTTTCCGAGAATGCGGCATCACACACGGTCCCCCATATTTCTCATCCAGCCACTTTCCGCCACCTGTTTAAGGGCATCGTTCCAGCGGAATGGAGAGAAAATTTAGAGCGGAGTTCGCCTAAATAATGACTATACTTACTATGCAAAGCGTTTACGAGCACGAAGAAATCAACAGTGTAATCTTTTGTTTTTTGTAAAGAAAAAAAACTTGATTGTAAGGTCATAGACCGCGTTTGTTTGGAGTGTCTTTATACTAACTTGTATTATCTTCACTTCAGGCAAAGTCTGAAACATCTAGGACTCAAGAAGAAGTTGGATTACGTATTGACAGTTTAAACTCCGCTTACACTCCCAGAGCCTCGCCACACACTATTTTAGATACGCAGAACATTGAGGTTAATAAAATGTCAAATAAGGTAATTTTCTAAAAAATAAGTTACAATAAAACTTTATTATCATCATCATTGACCCATCGCCAGCCCGCTACAGGGCCCAGGTCTTCTCTCAAAATGAGAAGGGTTTATGTCATAGATAGACCATTCGACCATGCTGGCCAAATGCTGGCAGACTGTACCCACCTTTACATAATGGAGTAATCTCAGGTATGCGAATTTCCTCTTGAAGTTTTCCTTCACCGAGCCACTGATATTTAATTGCTTAAAATGCATACACTTCCGAAAAGACATTCAAGGTGCATGCTCGGGATCAAATTCCAGAGTTCAAACCTCCCAAATAAGAGGCTGACGTCTTAACCATTATCAGTGCTTATTCAATAAAGCTTAAGCTATGTAGTCTAATCTAATCACCGACATTACAAGTCATGCCTGGAAATTAGCTGGAATACTGGTTGCATTTCTGCGCTGGACACCCAAGTTATCCCTTGCACCTAAAATGAGCCAGCCCACCATCAGTATTATTACCAAACTCTAAGGAATCACTTAGACGATATTCATTAATTTTTATTTTTAGCAAATGTGATTATAAATTCAGTAACCACTTCAAAATTAAGATTTAGGAGATTATCCTTAAGGCCTAATATATTATTAAGTACATGCTTCATTTTCCAGGCTTTCCTAATGTCCATTGCAAGACTGTTAGTGGAAGAGCTACGTCCAGTGCTAAAATCCTCATACGTGGTAGTATCAGAATTGCTCCCAAGGTTCAAAGGAGCATTGGGTTTAAAGGCAAAAGACCAATGGCCCGAGCCGAGAGCTGCACAGTTCTATCAGAAAATTAAGGAACTAAAGTTTGTAAGATATAATCAATACAAATTCTTCTCAATTTTCTCAATATTTGATCTATATGATTCTTAACAGTTATTTTGTCGGGAGAAATGCACTTAGGATTATTTATTGAAGGACAAATGTAATTTATATTTTAATAAATGATGCCTGCGACGTCGTCCAAGTGGATTTAGGTTTTCAAAATTCCCGTATGAACTCTGATTTTCCGAGATAAAGAGTAGCTTATATCCGTGTCACTGGGATGCAAGCTAGAGAGCTTGCATCCCAGTGACACGTAAAAATTGGCTAAGCAGATGGGCTCTTAAAATGGAGACCGATCGTCTTTCGCATTTATGATATTAGTATGGATTTATGGCTCAAATTGAGTGTACATACTTAATATTATACAAAGTTTGCCACTGTTCCTATAAAAACGAATTGATAAAAAGAAAGCCATGCAAACATCAAAACATGAACATAAAAAACTAAATTTTCAGAATGGACTTGCTCAGAAAATGCTATCGCAACCAAAATCACGAGTATCAAGTCTACTGAACTTGCTCTGGATATTTCTAGAAGAAGCTGCGCTGTGTGATATACTGGAACACTGTGTTGTAAGAGAGTGTCTGCTTTATGATTTAGTACCAACGGTAAGAGTTTAAGGAATATTTCAATTCCCAGAAATTTATATAAAAAAACAAAATATTTTTTATTCAATTAAAGTTTTGCAAGTACTTTTTAATCGTCAAATGCATCTATCATTGGTTCAGAATGCCTTTCCTACCGAGAAGAACCAGCAACAAGAAATGGCAAACTGACAAACAATTCCGCATTTGTTTTACACAAAGGAGTGACGGACACAGAGTTTTTGACCATAGCAGATACAGCGTAGTCAGATGATACAAAATTGAAAATGCGTTCAAAAAGCTATGTTATGGTCAAAATCTCTGTGTAAGATTTTTAGTACCTTTTGAGGTAGATATAAAAATCTTATAGACAGAACTTTTAGGCATGTATGAAAATTGTACAAGGAAATGGGAGATGTGTGTATTTTTAGTTCATCGGTTCACCGAAAATATGTAAGTCTGTGATGGTTTTTTCATCGGGATGGGAAGAGGAGTCGAGTTGTAGTGAATTTTATGTGGTTTTCAGGATATTATGAACTTCGATCAACAAATCGAGGGAGTATATGCTTTATGTGGTTTGATGCAGCATCGAGAAACTAGACACTACCTTGTCAAATATGTGTTTTTCAATAAAATAACGTAAGCATTATTAAGTTTTTTGGGGTGCTTTAATTGTGATCAATCTTATACTCGTATCTCCATAAAAAATCGTATTAAACTAACAGAGTTTATACCTATCCTAGGCATCTAAAAAATCTCTGTACTTATTCGATTTATTCAGATTCGATAACTTCCTGAACGTCAAATGTCCCGATGACACCGTTCTACGCTCGATAATTCGAAACCCATGGTGGCAGCGACCAACCTCCGTGCAAGGAGAAACAGATCCGAAAATCGCTGGTGAGTCCATAAAAGAGTCTGAGGGTAGAATACAAGCAAATCGAATTTATGTTTTACCTACTAAAAATATTTTACGCCCTTTAGAAATAGCGGAGAAAGGAATAATAAAGCCATCCACATTCGCACCAGATGTCACAGGTATTTTATTAATCGACCTTTTAGACTTTTATTGATCTAACTAACTGATGCTGGTGACTTCATTTGTGTGCATTTAGTTTTTTAAAAATCAAACGGAAATTCTTTGACTTCCCGGGTCAAAACTGATCCTAACATGAAATTGAGTCGATCAGCATTAAAAAATTTGTTTCCCAATTACATTGATTTTTATGGACATCTCACGCTTGACCAAAAAATTGACTTTGCCAAAATTGTTTTCACAAAAAAGACCTAAATGTTCCTAAGACAGTTTCAGTATATCTTAACCATAGTGGTTTTGGATTTTCCTCTACTGTCGCAGTTAAAAAAATACACTGTATAGTTGCGTATGTTACTCTACAGCTCTATGATTATAAACATGCAAAAAATTGTTGTCCAATCCGTTGCCACATTGTGACGTGTTGCAGGACAAACTAACAAACCAATAAACCAACTAACACTTTCGCATCGATAGATAATATGGGTAATGAGAGTTGGGTAGTGAGTGATGACTTATCCTAATACTTAGTATAAAAATTAAGTATTATCAATTTATACAACAAAGAAGACAAAATGTTATGTTATTTCAGCAAAATTGTGTAAGCTTCAGTCAACAGTCGAAAGTGATAGTGCACTGGAAGCACAGTTTAGAGAAGATTGTGACAAAATCACTAAAGCTATTGCACCTCTAGAAAGAATACAGGTATGGTAAAATTAAAATAGTAACTAAATTTTTCAATTTACATCGCCCTCCACCTTTCGCTCCTTTGAAATCTTATTCTAACAATTGTAAATGGAGGAACATAGCGCTTGATTTTATACAGCCAATAGCTTTTAGATCTTTCAAATTCTTCAGTATCAATTTTACAGATGGAATTTCTTCTAATGCTGCTCGATAACTCCGACGGCACGAATATGGTACCATCAACTAGAAAGATCTTTTTAGAAAAGTTTAGGAGGTACATAATGGACAACTGCATATTGGATTTGGTAAATATCTCATTCATTTCCATTAGCTCTACCATCTCCATTACTGTTTCGATCTTCTTCATTAGTACTAATGATAGTTGCAAGAATATGCGGTGAAATGGCCTTTTCCATCCCTTTTAAGAAATCCTCTTCGAGAGAGGCCAACCAACAGAATTGTGTGACTTAGTATGAACTATGATATTATACTTCAAGTATTATAAAGGCGAAAGTTTGTGTGTGTCTCTCTCTCTCTCTCTCTCTCTCTCTCTCTCTCTCTCTCTGTGTGTGTGTGTGTGTGTATTTGTTTGTTACTCTTTCACGCAAAAACCATTGGATGTATTTAACTGAAATTTCGAATGGAAATAGCTATTACCTTGAATTAAGTCTTAGCACATAGGCTACTTTTCATCCCGAAAAAATTAAAGAGTTCCCGCGGGATATAAAAACCGTATATCCATGCAGATGAAGTCAACATCATTTAGTTTATTATAACTTTATTTCACAGAGGTTGTTTAACGTGTCTCGAAACTCACCCGCTATCTCCTGGTGCTGTCACGCGCGTCTTCTCTCAGCCGTGCTGCATCTATGGCACGAAAACCCCTTAGGCCATCCGTAAGTACTTTTATATCACGATCGATCAGAACTGATCAAAACTGACTCGAAACTACACCACCACCAACACTACAACATCAATTTTGATATGGTTTTATTCAAACTGTGGCATTTTTCTCCAAATTTTGTCTTTAGCCCTTGTCATTTAGGCTAGGAGATTGGACCTGACGAGAACTTATCTAGAATGCTCATTCATAGCCTTGGAGATAATCCAATTTTAACGCACAACAGACGGAAACGTTTAAGTGCGGAAACCAGCCGAGAGTGAAGAAGAAGAAGAATCCAATTTTATGACTGGACAGACAACATTTCACCTTTAAAAGTTCAATCTCAAAAAGTAAAATCTCAAATCTGCACTTATTTGAAAGTCTTGGAAAGACTAGCCTTTGCATATTTTGCAGCCAAGTCCCTCCTCATATTCCTGCAAGAACATTTATCGACGGTGAATTGGACTTTTACAACGTTGATCGTCTTGGAGGCGTCCTACCTTTCCTTGTAAGGACATTACGGTTAGTAGACCCTAAAATTACTTAACATTTGAAATATCTAAATCCTTCAATTTAAACTGTAAAATAAAATTAAAAATATTTAAAAAAACCGACTTCCAAAACCACTACAAATTTCGCTCGCCCGACTTCAACATACATACATGAGTAGAAACAAAAAAAATTTTTTTGCTTTGTAGGGGTTTTGGAAGTCGGTTTTTCAATATATTTTTATTTTAAGCTTTTTAGTGTCAGTAGTCATTGATTGGTACCTAAAACATCAATTCATCAGCAAAACTTTCAAAATCTACACGGTTTAGGAGCTCAGTACCTTGCAGCATCAGGATTGAAGAGTTGGGATGATAATATTATAGTCTATGCTTGGTACCTAAAATAATTTTCATCATTCGTATTTCCTGAATTACTATAGTTTATGATTACTGTACCCTGCATCATCTGGATTGAGAAGTTGGGACTTGAAGTCCAAGCGACTTGAAGTCGTTGCTTGGTACCTACAATATTAATTTACTATGAAGACTTCCTGAATCATGATTACTTAGGCAGGCAGTAACCCTGCACTCTGCAGCATCAGGATTAAAGAGTTGGATCCAGAATTTTTATGGGAGTGGTTTTTCACTGGAGATACGGAATTCCAAAAATGCTAGAAGCTACAAATATCCTCCTGACGAATCCTGACGAATATATTTCAGACAGGACTTGATCAACGTCCTGGGTGAAGACAATACCTTTATACAGAGCTTCGAACCAAACTACAACAGAGCGGGAGGCGTTGACACCGGTAGGTAAAATATAAGTTAAGTAATTTTAGATCAAGACATTTTTCTTCTTCTTTCACATTCTGTCTTATTGTATAGTGTTGTATATTTGAGTAATGTATAAGCACCTTACCACCTTACTCTCTTAATAGGTGTAAGTGAAATGGCGGCTGGATCGCCGGGTCTTGCAACGCTTCCTCAAGTAATATCCTCAATGGCACGTTTCATGCATCCTCCCCTACCATCAATACCGAACAGGTAGGTTTTAACTTCCGCTTACTTAATAATTGCTAAGGAAACTATTCGACTTAGTTCCCTCCTTACCATTTTAGTATCGAACCGCAAGGCATCGTCAAGGTTTGTACCCCTACATAGTCCCACGGACTCGTACGTAGACATCAGCTAACTGCTAAGAAAGTATTTTTGAAAACATTTGCCGAGCATAAGCTAGTATGTAATAAAGTTTCACTTTAGTTTATTCCACCGACATATTTGATAATTTCAGAACAACCGACGAAACTGCCCTGGCACTAAAAGGTACGAGGTCAATGATGCCAGGTGCTGGGCCTATTGATGATAGGAACGCGTACTTGAGGCTGCTCGATGGACTGCTTGCGTTGTATCACGGAGCAGCAATAAAACATGCCGAGAAAGTAATGATAGACTTAGTATTACCACAAAAAACTATATAGAAATCCAATGAAAAATTTTATCAAAATAAATTTATTTTCAAACTACTCGCTCACTTGTTTACATAATAGTATGTAGGTAACTATAAAACGGAGTACACCTAATCATATGCAGTCCGAGACCGAGACAGAGGGATCTACTAGAGAGACTCTCTCCTTGACACAAAGGTTTCTCCGGTCGGTCCCTCATGACTGAGGTTCGTCATTTGTGATCACTGATTACCTTCCTAGCGAGTCAATATCTCACGATAAAGGATGTTATTCCATTGGGTCCTGTCTCTCTACAGCAAAAAGTTGAGCGCACCAGTCACTTTTAGTTTGGCTGAGCTAAACCACTTCAAATTCCTTCTTTAAAAGGTTATACCTTTCTTGGTAGGTTGGATTCCCAGAAATAGCTTCCAGTTGAGGATCAACTTCTTTTAAAAGTTCGTCTGTTTTGATAGCACATTCGTAATAAAATTAAATTCGTAAATCGTGCTAATTCACTCTTTTCGTTGCAGCTTTGTGAACTTCGTGACAATCAACTCGACTTGGCTGACTGTCTTCATGACATAGAGAATCGGATTACAATTGTCACCCAGGAACTTCAGGCGCTTTCAGGTTGAAGATTTGTTCTTTGGACTTTCTTGTCTGTCCTACTTACTCGTATCACCCGGTTTATTATTAAATTTCCAAAAGTTTTTCTGTGTCTTTGTTCTTTACTCCTAAACGATTAAACCTATTTCGACAAAATTTGACACAGATATAGCTAGATTATGGAGTACGTAATAATTACGTAGTCCATTATTTAATAAAATTATTGTAACCCAAGAAAACTTGGGGTTGTTAGCGTATTAAAAAAACTTAATCTATATAGGCCCGAAATCGAACACAATAGCTAGAAAAAGAAAAACTTTCAGTAATATACCCGCTAAAATATTGTTCTTCCGTCAATAGATTCTGTACCTGGAACAGAAGATGGTCAGAAGAAACCAGAACTTTATAAAGTCATGCTCAAAGAACTAGACAGATCCAAGAGTGTTTACGAGGTACAATTATAAAAATATCGAAATTAAGAAGCAAGCCGATTCTGTACTCGTAGTCACCATTCCATATTAACCAATCTCACCCCAGAAGTTTTGGAATATTTTTAGTAGTTTCCCCCCCATGAATAAAAAATTAAAAGAAATTGGTCACATGCATGGCCATCTAAAAGTCGCAAGGTCGGCGATTACTGAAAATTAGGAGAATAATTTGTTTTCAAAGGAAAAGCTGGAAGCCAGTGCTCTCCAAATGGCGTGGGTGATCGGTGCAGTGTGGACGAAGCAACGGCAGTCGGAGCTAGCTACGCACTTTGCAGGGGCTTTGCATTCACTGCTAATTGCTTCGGACCCTGACTATGCCACTCACGTCCAAGTAAGCCTGTCTTAGGTTGTCGTGTAATCAGTATCAGGTTTTTTGGAAACCCCCCCTCCCTTAAGGGCGGTTAAATAGGGGGGAAAGGTTTGTATAGGAATGTTTTAATTATTGTTACCTTTAACTTGAAATTTGAAACAAAGGTTATTTCTAGGGGGTATGTATCAGATCAGAAAGAATCTAATAAAATTTAACCCCCCCAGAGGGTGAAATGGGGGTTGAAAGGTAATATGAAAATCCTATGTTTTTGAAGTTAGAGATAAGTAAATTAGCATTTAGGTATTCTGGGTATCTGCCTTAAAGTGAGACTGAGTAAGTAGGTAAGTGAGGCCATTTGCAGCGGGAAAATTTCTGATATCATGAGAAACCAGAAATTTTACGCGGACGAAGTCGCGGGCAACTGCTAGTAATAAGTATAATACTACTTAGTCGCTAGATGATTTTGCATTTTATTTATTTTCTGGCAGATATTGATCTTAAGAACCTAAGCAGTTTTCATTTTACAGGCTTCAAGCAAAGAAATTCTGCCTGGGAAAAGTTCTATAATAGGATCTCAAAGTTATGCGTCACTTCAATTAGAATACACTTCTAGTTCGGATCAGAGGTAAAAAGTAGTCATAATTTCACTTGTCTAGGATTTCCGTGCCTTCATAATGTGGAATGTGGACGCTACACACGTTTACCTCTTACTTTAAATAGAATGATATGTGATATCATTGGACATTTCTATTGCAACAAGAGAGCGTTTTAGGGCTCCGTGCCTAAAAGGTGCCAAGGGGGATCTTATTGCTAAGCTTATGCTGGCCGTGTGTCTGTCCGTCCGTCTCTTTCAGTGGGGTGTATCTCATGATGATATAATGATTTGATTTGATTTGATTTGATTTGATTTGATTTATGAACCGTAATAGATAGAGAGTTGAAATTTTCAGTGTGTGTATCTATTGCCGCTTTATAATCCATACTAATATTATAAACGCGAAAGTGTGTCTGTCTGTCTATCTGCTGCTAGCCTTTCACGGCCCATGCATTCAACCGATTTTAACGAAATTTGGTACAGAGATACCCAAAGGACATATTATGCTATTTTTTATCCCGGAAAATCAAAGAGTTCCCACGGGATTATTAGTAACCTAAATTCCATGCGGACGAATAAAAAATTTAAAATGGCCGCCATCAAAATTAAAAATAATAATTAAAAGTAATTCAATTAAAAATAATAATTAATCTTCTACGATAGTCCGGAAGCCTTCACTGGACTCGCACAGTCCAACTCACACTTGTCCGGTTTTTTTACATCGTCAATAACACTTGGTGCTGCGATCACAAGCCGTTTCTAGCACTTTAGTATTGCCGCTATCCTAGGAAACCAGAGCTTTAAGGAAAAGTCAATACTTACTTTAAAATCTTATTAAACTCCAACCTTAGTCCACAGACACCCACGTCAAGAGCACCCACTCCCCCAGCCGAATCTAATACGCAAATTGGAATTACCAACCGTAAGTTTTTCCACTTTTCAGTTATTTTAAAGACTAAGTAGTAAACTAAAAAGTAGATTGAATTTTGTTCGTACATAATAATATCTACAGACCATCCATCACTCTGAAACGCAAATCACCCAAAGGACGTACCCATCTCTATTTACTGTAATATCATACCCTATACGTATTTTTGATAATTTTGCCCAAACAGCAAATGTTAATAAACTATCTATGTTTGGTTAATCGACTTTTTGGGTGGGAAATAAGGGAAATGTTTCTTTAAATAAATTAACAAGCGTAGACATATATAAATTCTCTATGACTTTTCGGATTGATTTACTAATTTTGTTTTTTTTTTATTCAGCTAACCCTGACCCAGAGTTTACAGAGTCGTTATTTGCATTCGTGCCAGAATACCACGTGGATGCCATGTTAGAATTGTGCAACACATTGAGACTGTATATGCACCCGACCATAACCCTTCAGCAAATACCAGGTACCTACCTAAAGATTTCCTTTGAAGATTCAATTTTATCAGGTTTTTTGTTAGCTCTTGACTGCGATCTCGGTGGGTCACACCTCAGAGCGTACTTTGACTTGGCTCAGACTGCTCTACAGCCTAAGATGGAAGCGCAATAACCAAAAAGTATTTAATTAAACCCATTTCCCTAGTCCATTTTAACCAATCCAGTAACGCTTTTTCTTCCTGCCTATAGCTATCCAGTGCCAAATACAACGTGGCGCCTCAATAGTTCAACAGTAAAACTGTCTGAAATCCAAAAGGTTTTTTATTTTATTTTTTTATTCACATACACGTTAGCCCTTGACTGCAATCTCACCTGGTGGTAAGTTTTTATTCCAAGGTCGATCTGTTCAAACCATAACATGTGCACTATCATCAAACCTACCCTATATGGTTAAAATCCTTGTGTTTATTTGTTTTAGAATGGGAAGAACTAGTGGTATCCTGTGCGGCGTTTCTGTGTGCAGAGTTTGCGGATGCTCGGATAGTGCTAGCGAGCACGCGGGAGTCTCTTGTGCAGACGCTGGCTTCTTTCGCGACACAGCCGGCCACTATGCGGGCTATTGAACGAGTTCCTTTAAAACAGTTAATCCTCATGCCCGCTCTTCATTCGACCACGAATTGCAGCGCGAATGTTTTCTCTGTACTGATGTTTATGGTACATCACAAAAATACTACAAAGTAGTTGCATCATCGGTAAACGACGTGAAACTCCCTTCCACACTATTATTCGCGCCCTTCCCGAGCTTTCATGCCGCAATTCACGCGTGAGTGAAGAGCAGGTTTCAGAATATAAGTACTTCTGTATGAATATAAAATAAATATATTATGTCGGCAAAATCCACGTCCATATCGGAGTATGCCCGACTGGTTTCAAATCTGTCCGGAGTTCTTTTTCAATGGGCCACTGCTCACAACGCGGCGCCCAGGAGACTGAAGAATACTTCTTCATCCTGATTACCATTATTATCTCTCATTTATGAACGAAAATTTACTGTCGCTAATCCTTGTCGCTGTTGTTACCGTTACCACTGTCATTATTAGTGTTCATCATCACAACTACAGCATGCTCATGTCCATTGCCAATCCTTTCTCTGAGATCTAAATAGTTATTACCCTATTTAAGATCAATATCAACCAACAGACCTCCTGCTAACTTCACTCGCAATTTTGTTATGATACCAACATTAATACTTTTGTAAATGAAGTTAGCAGATGTCTGTTAGCAATTAAATAGGTAAATTCCTAAAGTTGCATTTTTACAATCAAAAATTCTATATTTCAGACAAATGTGTATGGTTGAAGAACTGATACGTCCATACCAGAACCGCGCTTGGGCGCAATCAAACTGGGTGCTTGTGCGTTTTTGGCATGGTACAGGTTTTGGTTACCGGCATAGACAGTGGCCACATTTAGCTGCAAGGTAATTTTTATTGATCACTAGATGATGCCAGCGTGGATTTAGGTTTGTCAAAAATCCCGTGGGAACTCTTTGATTTTCCGCGATAAAAGGTAAGGTAAAAGTAGCCTATGTTCTTTCCCGGGATGTAAGCTAACTCTGTACAAAATTTTATCAAAATCGGTTAAAATGTTGGGCCGTGAAAAGCTAGCAGACGGACAGACACACTGTCGCATTTATAATATTAGTAAATATGGATCATATTCATGACCTGGTGAAACATGTGCTTGGTTCTACATTATCGATGAATGCTAATATTATCGTGGTATTTCGGTTGCAATGCTTGGAAATACGTGTGTTGTAGGATTAAGTTTGCGTGATCTTTATTTTTTTTGTATGTTTCTGTATTTCTTCTACTTTGTGTGCATTATGGTGTCAAATAAAAAAAATATAATTATTTTATATAAACTAAACCAAAAACCGTTTTATACCAAAAACGAAGCTATTGGAATATAAGTTGATAAAGAAAGTCATGTCCAACATTATACTAAGAGTCTCTATTTCTTTAGTCATTAGAGAGTATCGTTCCCAAAGATTGATTTTGGAAAATAAGATTCCAAAATCAATCGCATAAACTCTGAAATATCTCCACGTTGTCAAGGAGTCAAAGTCGTTGAGTAGAGGGTTGAGTAAGGCTTAACTACCTAAAATTTAAAAAGACGCTCTTGATGGAAAATTTTTCGTATAATGGCTGCCAAACTTTATTCCAAGCTATTATAATTTAAAGATAATCTTCCAATGATGATAAAAGGTATTTCAATATTTACAGTTTCGGTGATAGAGAACCCACAGTTAACAATTTAGGAGCAAAAGTGGACGCTGCGCTTATGAGTCAGTGTTTTGGTAAGTAAATCCTAACCAAAATCTGTAGCTGCAGACTAGAGTGGAGAAGAACCTAAAAAAGTCACTAGCGAAGTAGTGGAAGTAGATGTAGTACGGGTATTTTAATATTTATGTCCTGAGAGTATTATAATTTTTAAGGTCCATGTCCTTCAGAAATTATTCAAAGTCGAATAGGAGACTACTTGAAGACTCATCCGAAGGAATCCGCCGCATACCTCAATTCCCTTCTAAGTCAATTAAACTGGTCCTTCTCAGAATTCTTCACAATGATGCAAGAGGTAAAACATGAGCCTATTAATGTTTAACTTTAGAAAAAACGCCTCCATTCTGATAGGAGAGTTGGATATGCTCCATAGACAATTAAAGGAGAATTTGAATTAAAACTTTAAATATTTAATTTCCTTGTTTTGCCTTTCAAAGCACAATTCATTCTCAGTGAAAAAATGACTAACTCTCACGATTTATATTATAATGATAATAATATGATAATCAGCTATCAATATTGCAACCTTTATTTAATGAACAACATTAAGGTTTACATAAAGTACCTCAACTTCGTAGTGTCAGCGACCAAAGCGACCAGCTGATGCTGCCTGTAGGTACCTACTATTCAAATGCATTCTGAGACGCAACGCTAAGTTAATGTAGTGAGCGTAGATCCATAGAAGTCCATAAATAAAGAATAAGTACTAATCGCACGAGGTGAGGCGCTGCAGGTCGGGTGCCGGGTTGCTCTAATGAGCTATTTTTAATCTCAACAGATAGACCGAGTGGAAGAAGACACTCAACTAGAACCTCGTCACATCAAGTTATGCGCAACATGCTTCGACCTGTATCACGGATTAGCACGAGCGCTCGAAATGACGCTTGCACTATTCCCCGAATTGCTGACGAAACCAAATGCCAGCAATAACCAGAACGAACTTCTGTTGGGGAGAACCTCTCAGGTATGTGAAGTATGTGACAGATCATAGAGTCAATGAATAAAGTCAAAGCGGGCAGTCTAACTTGTAGACAATCCTAAACTAACTAGCTCGTTGGAAAGCGTGGAGCACCGCAGAGACGTAAACGCTCTTTGCATGTTCTACCGCCTTTATAACGGGGAGTGTTGTGAGGAGTTGTTTGACCTTATCCCACCCTCCATTTTCTACAACTGCACCGTACGCCAACGACAGAGGGAACTAGAGTGAGAGAACTCTCTGTTTGATCCTGCATCGACGATATGTCAAATATTAGGCTATGGATGACGTGAAATCAAAGAAAAATAGGCTATTCATAGGCTACCTAGCGTCAAGTGTAGGAACGTTTGACGCCTGCCAGTGACGTCGAAGTCTTGACGTTTTGTTAGAAGGTAACTATAGTCCGCGACAGGTCGAGACTGCACGAGATCGCACGCACACCCGCACGTCACCCGCGCTCGCCCGCACCGGATTAGCGCGGGGACCTGTTCGCGTGTGCGGGGCGTTCCCTCCCCGAATGCCATCTCAAGCTGTCACGTATTATAACTGTCGTGAACTGTGGTCTCTGCCACCGAGCAATTTCAAAGGACTATCTATGTATTTCAAAGTCTTGATCAAAACACTTAGTACCTATATTTACGAAATTGGATCGATATATCGACACAAAATCTCTACACCAAAGCCAAGGCAATCAGATAACAGAATCCGGGCTAAGTACTTTGGTCCCGTGTTCGTTTTCACGCTCCAGTGCGCTCCAGTGAAATACATCCAGCCGAATTAACGGTAAGGTGACCTTACATCTCGTTGATTAGAAACAAATAAAAAGGCTTATCAATATTACAAGTAAGAAAGAATAAAAGAAATTGTTTTTATTGATTGATGAATTTATTCCATTATGACAAAGTGCTTGTCTGTGACACCAACCGAAATGGGTGTACACTGTACAGCAGCTTAGCTTTCTGCTCTGTACCTATCTTTTTTTTAATTCCATTACAAGTTAGCTCTTGACTGCGATCTCACCTGGTGGTAAGTCATGATGCAGTCTAAGATGGAAGCGGGCTTAAGGGGTATGTCAGTATTTATTAAACCCATACCTACTTCTTATCGGTTTCTACACGGCATCGTACCGGAACGCTAAATCGCTTGGCGACACGGCTCTGCCGGTAGAGTGTTAACTAGTTACGGCTGTAGCCTCCCACCAGACCAGACCAGAGACAGTTTAGAAATTAAATATTACCAAAGCCCTGCGAGGAATCGAACCCGGGATCGCTCAAGACTACAGCGCTCACCACTGCGCCAGGGAGGTCGTCAAATCTTTTTAGATTGTATGCGCATACAATCCAGGGGGACCGGGGTAAAATTGTACAGTACGCGGCCGAAAGTAATGTTCATCGATCTTTCGAAGGAGATAGCAGATTTGTAGAGCGTTGTCCTTTCGTTGAGACCGACACAACGTCATATAGGTATGAGAGACAGAGACAACGTTCTACAAAGCCGAAATGTCATTCGAAAGGCCAATGTACATTACTTTCGGCCGCGTACTGTAAATATAGTACGCGACAGGTCGAGATGGCAGTCGAGGTGGGACGCCCTGCACACTCGCACAGCCCTAACCTGGACGTGCGAGATAACGCGGGTGTGCGGGGCGTCCCCACGATACCCATACCCCGATTGCCATCTCGACCTGTCGCGTAATATACCTGCGACAGGTCAAATCGAAGTCACGGGCACATGAGTTATGTGTCACGAGCTCCGATTTGAAAGAAATTAAGCACCCGAAAATATCTGACTGAAACGGTGACCCTGCCCCTAATCCCGGTTTTGTGAAGGACACGGTGTCACAATGGGCGATTTACTGGCTTTCCTTTTTCTAAATAATAAAACTTTCCTTTCGATTTTGTTTACGACCTTATTAGGCCTTGACCTTGACAGTAATTTACTGTGACGGAAACCATTAATTATTGACCCTCCGTTTCATTAACAAAGTCGTTTGTAGTAAACCGTTACGGCGGTCATCCGATCCGAGTCCGCGAAAATACTTTTTAGGGTTCCGTACCTCAAAAGGAAAAACGGAACCCTTATAGGATCACTTTGTTGTCTGTCTGTCTGTTTGTCTGTCTGTCTGTCTGTCTGTCCGTCTGTCTGTCAAGAAACCTACAGGGTACTTCCCGTTGACCTAGAATCATGAAATTTGGCAGGTAGGTAGATCTTATAGCTGACATTTGGGAAAAAATCTGAAAACCGTGAATTTAGGGTTAGATCACACAAAAAAAAAATCAAATTGTGGTCATGAACTAATAATTACTACTTTCAATTTTCTAAGTAAGATAACTATATCAAGTGGGGTATCATATGAAAGGTCTTCACCTGTGCATTCTAAAACAGATTTTTATTTATTTTTATGTATCATAGTTTTTGAATTATATAAAAATACGACTGCAGTACGGAACCCTCATTGCGCGAGCCTGGCTCGCACTTGGCCGGTTTTTGTTTTGTATGGTGGCTATTATGACATAATATGTCGTAGATAATCGCTGTAGGGCGATTGTCTAAAACCTGCATCAATCATTATTACAATCTCAATTGTTCTGATTGGCTGAATTTGTGCGATTCTTGTTGCAACAATGCATTGTGGCCAATAGTGAGCGAGCATTAACCAATCAGAGATGATTGCGATCGTGACATTGTAGCTGTCAAACAACCGCGGTAGGGCCACAGGTATTCTCACGGATGACGGATAGAGCTCGGATGACGAAAGTGCAGTGCGTAATCTTAAACTTTTTAGAGAAATAGGTACTGAGCGTTTAAATTATTTAGAATATATATAATTATTTACGTATATTATTTAGAATGGATATAGGTACTTACTTTACTATGTATGACGTATGTGTTTTAAGAAATTAAAGTATCACTTTAACCGCCCACTAATAAGACTACAGCGCTTACCACTGCGCCAGGGAGGTGGAACTATTGGGCCGTGCAAAGCTAGCAGACAGACAGACACACTTTCGCATTTATAATATTCATCATCATCATCATCATCAACCAATAAACGTCCACTGCTGGACATAGGTCTCTTGTAGGGACTTCCACACGCCACCGTTTTACGCCGCCTGGATCCAGCGGCTCCGTGCGACTCGTCTGATGTCGGCCGTTCACCTAGTGGAGGGGTCTTTCAACGCTGCGTCTTCCGGTGCGAGGTTGCCATCATTGTCGCAGAACGCAAATGATCCAAGCGACGACGATTACGACGACGCGAGACCCACCGGACTTGACCTCGTCTCCGCGCTCGACGGCGAACTTAACGCCGTCGCGCGGAGACCGACCTCGGATTGACGACCCTGGACCGAAAACATCTCCGCGCGCGATAGTGCGAACGCCGCCGCCCGCGCGCGTAGAACAAACAAACTTTTATTTCTTGGGTAAGCAGTGCTTTTATGCCTCTATGAGCTGCACGCCACTGCTAGGGCCATAAGCCAAGATTGGCAGGCCCAAGACGGTGTAATTCCGACTTAAAAATAGTCACCAGGGCACAAAGTTGCCCTGCGCCCCACCCGGGTAAGGAGGCCATGCCTCGAGGCCCGTACCCCCGCTTGGCCGTTCCGGCCAAACGGAAAAGACCCGCGCAAGAGGTTGCCATTCCAGCACCTTATAATATTAGTATGGATTTCTCATAGATTCTAATGGCAGTGCTATCTCGAATCTGCGTGTCAGGAGGTGGCAGTTCCAGTTTCGTGAGGCTCATGAAGCGAGGTCTTCCTGATACGGACAGGGTACACTACTATGTGGCATTGGCGCCGGTAGCTGGCTGCCTGATTAGGATGCTGGACCCGAAGTTACCTGATGAGGTTAGTAGGCTACTGAAGATTTGACTTTTTATTTATTTTTATTCAGGTTCAAGTTAGCCCTTGACTGCAATCTCACCTGCAGGTAAGTGATGATGCAGTCTAAGATGGAAGCGGGCCAACCTGGAAGGGGTATGGCAGTTTTTAATAAACCCACACCCCTTTGGTTTTTACAGGGCATCGAACCGCAACGCTCAATTGCTTGGCGGCACGGCTTTGCCGGTAGAGTGGTAGCTAGCCACGGCCGAAGCCTTCCACCAGACCATAACATAAATTTAGAAATTATAAAATTCCAAACCCCTGCCGGGAATCGAACCCGGGACCTCCAACTAATAGGACAACAGCGCTTACCACTGCGCTAGGGAGGTCCTCACTTTAAATTAACTGCACGTGGTTTCGAAAATATACAAGCTGTGATAGCCTCGTGCTTAGGATGTCCGCCTCCTAATCGGAGGTCGGGGGGTTCGATCCCGGGCACGCACCTCTTACTTTTCGTAGTTATGTGCGTTTTAAGTAGGTAGGTAATTAAATATCACTTTCTTTAACGGTGAAGGAAAACATCGTGAGGAAACCTGCATGCCTGAGAGTTCTCCATAATTTTCTCAAAGGTGTGTGAAGTCTGCCAATCCGCACTTGGCCAGTGTGGCCCGTGCTCTGTAGTAGGCCGGTGATGGGTTGATTATGATGGTTTCGAAAATAATACTTACTAATGTCATTTGGTAAACTCCCTTTTTTGAATAATAATTCAGCGTAATGATTTGCTAATTCAGTGATCATCATTGAATGGAAGCCACGAAGCTCATTTGACATTTATTTTTAATCCACTGAAGGTTTTCTAGAAAAAAATATTCTTATATCGCTCAGTGAAGCAGCATTGTAGAGCCAACCAGTGTCAAATGAGTTTGATGGCTTTCATTGTTGATCTCTGAGTTAGCGAATTCGTTTTTTGTTTCGACTCCAAGCTACTCACTGTTCAAGTATCCAACGTCCTGACAAGTATTAGGTACAACAATCGTTCGTAGTATAAAACCGGCCAAGTGCGAGTCAGGCTCGCGCAATGAGGGTTCCGTACTACAGTCGTATTTTTTCGACATTTTGCACGGTAATTCAAAAACTATGATGCATAATAAAAATCTGCTTTAGAATGTACAGGAAGACCTTTCATATGATATCCCACTTGATATAGTCACTCACTTCGAAAGTTGAAAATACTAATTCATGACCACAATTTAATTTTTTTTGTGTGATCTAACCCTAAATTCACGGTTTTCAGATTTTTCCCCAAATGTCAGCTATAAGATCTACCTTCGTGCCAAATTTCATGATTCTAGGTCAACGGGAAGTACCCTGTAGGTTTCTTGACAGACAGACGGACAGACAGACAGACAGACAACAAAGTGATCCTATAAGGGTTCCGTTTTTCCTTTTGAGGAACCCTAAAAATCGATAAAATATTATGGTACCTGTATGTATACAGACTGGTCTATATCTTGAACTTGAGGTAGCAACCTCTACGAATAATGTTGTTATACGTGGGCCGCTGCTAAAACTTGTTTCCTCAACTCAGTGGGAATCACCGTCTTATTGTCCCTTAACAAAATGCCATCATGAAACCAGAGTTTTAACCAGAGTATAGGTACCTAATGAAGCTATTCTTTTCAGCATTTGAATAAAGTAACCGATGCTCTGGTATCCGAGCCTTTATTCCGTTTGGATGGACTGGATTTTATGTTAGAAAAAGACAAAAGCAAACCTTTCTCGTTTTACAAATGTGAGTATATATTTTATTATACATAGTAATTATACATAGTTTTGATGAAACTCTTGAAACTTTGAAAGATCAACAATATTACACTGTTCATCAATGAAGGTGATGGTGATAACCATAAGTATTCGTTAACCTAAAAGTAAAGCTTTATAGAATTAGTGATCTTCTTAAAATATGCACCATGAAAAACCAGTTAACCATTTAGAGTCGATCAACGTCTGATAAATAGTAATAATAATTGATTGATAGACGTTGATCGAATCTAAAGTCTAAATTGTTAACTGGTTTTTCGTAAGATATGTATAATATGGTAATTACTCACGACAGTTTAAACGCTAGAAAAGTAATAACAATAAAGTCCTTTAGAAATTATTCCAAGGCTCAGCTAGTTCTGTGATAAAACTAGTATCCTGCTTGAAATAACAAACAGATCCCACAGAATTGCTCCAAAGATAGAACTAGCTCGATGAAAACTTCTTACGCTACCAGTTATAGGAGACGTCACTTTGGAAGAACTAGCGGCTCTTGAAGCGATCGTGGAACGCCTCAGAACAGCCAAGGAAGCCCTGGCAGTGTCAGGATCCCCTGGCTCTAGCGGGGCACAATCAGATCTGCTGTGCACTATATGTTACGCGAGACCAGCAGATACGGCCTTTGTGCCGTGTGGGCATCATTCTTGCAGGTAAATCCCCTGAACTAACCTGAAGAATTTAGCGATAGGAAAAACGAATATAACGATAAGTAGGTACAACCAAAGCTTTCCATTACTATTTTTAAACAAAATTATAAGATAAAAACGTACCTAAACTTTACGTTTGCTGCGAGTTATAACTAAGTATACGTCATAAAGTTTCCTTAACTCACAGCTTAGCAGATTAGCAGAAGTAGTGAGCAAAATATATTTGACTAAGTATTAGGTATCAGATATCCATTGAAGCGGGAATGGCGCAAGACGTGTTTAACTGACCAATTAGATTATTGATAGATGATGTTGAAAAATTATCATGTCTGATTCCCACAACTTCGTCAACATGAATTTAGATTTTTAAAAAATCTCATGGGAACTCTTTGATTTTCTGGGATAAAAAGTAGCCTATGTCACTCTCTATATCCATGAAAAATCACGCTGTTCCGTTGCTCCGTTGCGATTGAAGACAAACCAATAAACCAACAAACAAACACACTTTTGCATTTATAATATGGGTAGTGATTGATACTAATAAAATTTTATTATAGCACCTTTGACCTGAAAGAAACCTGAAGGTCGTTCTATGTTTAGAAACGAGGATGCAAGTTGCTTTCTAAATACAGCATATTAAAAACGTTGGACAAACTCATCCCTTATGTATTGAAATATCTAAGGATATTCCACTATTATTCAGCATTATTCTAAGTAACATTCCAGTATAATCCGCGACAGGTCGAGATGACAATCGCGGTATGAGGCGGGGGAACGCCTCGCACACGCGCAAGGCAGCAGCGCTCGCCAGAACCGGGTTAGCGCGGGGGCTGTACGGGTGTGAGGGGCGTTCCCTCCCCATTTGTTATCTCGACCTGTCGTGTACTATATACCTACTATTAGAATGAAAACCACTTTGATATGCTTTAGTAGGCTTTTATTCACTGTTCACATAGTAATTATTATTTATATCAACACAAGAGCAAACACCTTTTTTTTACGCGCCATTTCTGAGTGACGTTTTCCATAGATTCGCTACTCCGCAGAGCACGCCACAGATAATACAATCACCTAGTTTTTATCCGTCTAACAATACTTACCTACAACGTATTGTTTCAGATCATGCATAATGCAGCACCTACTGAACAGTAAACAGTGTTTCTTCTGCAAAGCGGATATCGATACCGTTCGAGAAATAGAGCCTGCGAACAGTTGAAACACCTATTTGCATAATCAGTGGACTTTTCCAGTACTCGGTGATATATTTTATCAATTGACTTGTATAATATAGTCCGTACAAAAAAGTATGGGTCAACTGTCATGTCAAAAGTTACCTTTAAAATAAGGACTAAAATCGTACTTTTGATGTGAAATTTGACACAAAAACAATTAAAACAGCGCGTGAGGAGAAATTTTTTACACATTTAATTTAGAGATATACTTTTATTAAATAAAGGTTTTTATAGATAAAGTCGTCGAGATTTTAATAAAGTGGTTTGGATTTATTGAACTACTTTATTTCATGTTCTCTTTTTGCACTCACAAGAAAAGAAAAATATGATGGATATACAAAACAAACAAACACTTAAAAAAAAAGAAGAAGACTAAATACTACAAAAAAAAAGTTAAAGAGAAAATTAAAATCAGTTCGATATTTCAAGCCCCTTTATTGTTTTTTTGGTCACAAAGATTTAATTAAGTACTTACAATCACATTAAAATACATATTCAGATCTATTAACATCTTAACCTAAAATACAAAATTGACCACAATATTTACAATCCTAGGAATCCATAAACAACTCGTAATACAGTGCGACAAGGCCTTTTGGGCACTTGAATGACATTGACAGGGGGGCGCTGTTGGAGAACAAAGGCTTAGACTATTCAAACAAGAACAAAGGGGACACTTGACGGCAACGTTAGTTCCGATTTTCGCCAAGCGCCAAGAGAGCCTTGTCGCACTGTACGCGAAAAAGTATTAAATAGATAAGCTTTTTCTTTCAAAGGAGGGCAAGAATCAATTAGATAGGTACATAACTGATGGATTGCAAAGGTATCAACAAACTATGGTCCTTTATTATTGCCTGAATAAGCATAGTATCCCACTCCAGGGTATCCAACAGTGGGGCATTCACAGGTTCCTCTTGGTCCAGGTACTCCTCTTGGGCCAACTTGTCCTAAAATATTCAATATAATATTAAAACACCATACCACATTTCGGGACCAATTCAAACTCTTTCAAGCTCATTTAAATCACTTCTTTAGTACCAGCAGGGCGATTGTCTAAAACCTGCATCAATCATTATTACAATCTCAATTGTTCTGATTAGCTGAATTTGTGCGATTCTTATTGCAACAATGCATTGTGGCCAATAGTGAGTGAGTATTAACCAATCAGAGATGATTGCGATCGTGACATTGTAGCTGTCAAACAACCGCGGTAGGGCCACAGATTTCGTAACTAATTCGAAGATTATTTCAAATATTTGAACTTTAATTATTCAAAGCTTATTTCAAACTACGGGATTTAAATTATATACCTTCTACCGACATTCGAACAAATTTTTAGAGTAAAAATTTATATGATAGTTGGGAACGCCAATATTGACCGGACTATAATATAATTTATATCCCGTAGTGTAAAATAAGCTTTAAGGTCTGGCAGTTCATATTCTATCATTCAAAGATCTTACTATGAGAAATTGAGTCTTTAGGAAACTATAAAAATAAAAGCAGAGCCAGAACAATAAATCAATTTGCACAACTTACCATTTCGACCAGAATCACCTCTTGGACCAGATCTTCCTTCGGGGCCGGCTGGACCCATCGGACCTTGAATAAAAAAAATTATTTTATTTAATTGAAAGTTAGCCCTTGACCTCACCTGGTGGTAAGTGATGATGCCGTCTAAGACGGTAGCAGGCTAAAGGTCAGTATTTATTAAGTTTCTACACGGCATCGTACCGGAACGCGAAATCACTTGGCGGTACGGCTTTACCGGTAGTGATCTAAGTAGGTACATATATAGTTCGATTATACAGCATTTGAGATTTTAAAAAACTTTCTTTATTCCAAATGCTAAAAGATTTCTGTTATTTATGTATTGTATGATTGTTATGCAATAGTTTAGGGTTTTATTATTCGAAAGATATAACTACTTTCATTTTTATTGAATTGACTTCATACAAATTAAATTTATAATCTCATTACTTTCTTCCTATTTCTTGCCTCAAATTAAGTTGTAGGTATATTACGTATTGTGTTTAATGATGAAAAATATTTCATCATACAAATAGATTTTGTCTTATTCTATTTATACTTACCTTGTTATTTGTTATTTTATTTATTCTTCGGTTTAGACTAATAATAGCGCTTACGAAAGTCAGATCGGTAATCGGTATAGTACAATAGGTAGGTACAATAATAAAATAAGTCTACAAAATATGTCGTAGGATCTAGATAATACAATGTAGTTTTAACATATGGCAAAAAAAATTGTAATGTATCATACCTGGTAATCCACCAGGGCCTTCAGGTCCAGGAAGGCCGACTCCATCAGGTCCTCGATCGCCTTTATCGCCCTTATCTCCTGCGGGTCCTATAGCACCCGGTCTGCCAGGCTCGCCGGTCTCACCAGGGTAACCTCGGGGCCCTAACGAACCCGATTCGCCTGGTAACCCTAGAGAAACCATAATATATTTAATTGTAAAAAGTTTTACTTGGTCTTGGAAGTAATTCATTTTTTAGCATTTAGAAATTTGATGGTTTCATCTCTACATAGTATAAAATAAAGTCGCTTCCCGCTGTCTGTATGTATGAACGCGTAGATCTTTTAAACTACGCAACGGATTTTAATGCGGTTTTCACTAATAGATAGAGTGATTCAAGAGGAAGGTTTATAGGTATAGTTTAATATTGGTTTGTGTTAATTTGTTGAAATATGACGATATTTGAACAAAATGTCGGAAGAAATCAAGCTTCCATCGAAAATTAACAAGTATTACGCGCAACAAAACGTGAAGGAGGCGGCGGTGGTCGCATTTATAATATTAGTATGGTAGTGACACTACATAAGTATCTACATTGCCACCCATGCGAAGCTGGGGCGGGTCGCTAGTATTTTATAAATAGATGATGCACGAGTCGCAATGTAGAAATAAGCCCGATTAAAAATAATAATTTGCAAATCGGTCCAGAAACCTCGAAAAAATCGATGTACATTATTACATTTTTTTTAAAACGGGCTGAATTGGGAAAGAACCACCTCCTTTTTGGAAGTCGGTCAATAAATGCGATACTTACCAGGGTTCCCGGGAGGTCCAGGACGTCCCGGGGGTCCTCTTCTACCGGCACTCGGAGCTATTGTTGGTATGATGAGGTTCGCTGCTAATTCTTGGAACCTCGCTGTCCACAATATTTCATCCAAATTAACATTTTAAATCTTTACTCAGCGGGCGATGGAGAGAGCTATGCTTGGAGTTTCTCAACGTGATCAAATCATAAATGAGGAGATCCGTAGGAGAACTAGAGTAGCCGACATAGCTCAACGGGTTGCGAAGCTGAAGTGGCAATGGGCAGGGCACATAGTTCGTAAAACCGATAGACGTTGGGGTCCCAAGGTGCTGGAATGGCGACCTCGCACCGGAAGACGCAGTGTTGGAAGACCCCCAGGTGGACGGACGACATCAGACGATTCGCAGGGAACCGCTAGATTCAGGCGGCGCAAGACCGTGGCGTGTGGAAATCCCTACAAGAGACCTATGTCCAGCGGTGGACGTCTATCGTTTGATGATGATGATGATGATGAACATTTTAAATTGCAAAGGTTTCGCTAATTTGTTACCCATGTTATAATTGCAGAAGTGTGATTGTTTGTTTGTTTGTCCTTCAACGCCGCCGCACCGCAACGAAGCAATGGATCATAGATTAGAGAATTATCTGTGCAATGGATCGACGCGACGTGATATTTTGCATGGATATATGGATACAGTTAAAGACCTAGAGAGTGACATAGGGTTTTCATCCCGGAAAATAGAAAAGTTCCCACGGGAATCTCAAACGCTTTCGAGGTCGAGGGCATCATCATGTCTGATGACTGATCTAGTTTCATTTAAAGGTGCTGATAAACTTGAACATTCACTTGTAATGAGCATTATTGCGAATGCTCATTCACACAAAAATACGAGAACATTTTAGCGAGCATTCTATCGAGCGTTTTGGCGAGCATTCTAGCGAGCACACGCGACCGTCAGTCTGACATTTTCATGAAGAATATACGAGCATTCGCTAGAATGCTCAAAATATTCGTAGCAATATTTGACTCTATGCTTGGCTCGGCTTGTTTTTCAATTCGACAAAAATAAAAACAGCGAATGCTCGATGTTCTGTTACAAGTGAATGCTCAAGTTTATCAGCACCTTAAGGTGTCATGCTAAATCGATAAAGTCATTACCTCTGATCAAGTCCTCACAAATATTTCTAACGTCCCCTTCCGTTACGGATGGACTCTGTAACAAATAGAGAAGCAATTTATTTGGTCACCGAGCTGATTTTGAAACTATACTTATAATGGACTTGATATAAGTGCAAGCGCCCCGAGCGCGTGAATAAGATGCTTTAAAAATAAATAAATGTGGCGCTTCATTGAACGAAATACAACAAGCGCAGGTATGCCGCGCGTCCATATCGTTCTATGGAATGCCATACATTTTGCCTTCAGTCTTCAACTCTTCACAGTCCGCGTGCCCGGGGCGCTTGCTAAGTATATCATCATCATCAACAACCGATCGCCGGCTCACTACTGAGCACGGGTCTCCTTTGGCCATAGTCCACCACGCTGGCTAAATGCGGACTGGCAGACTTCACACACCTTTGAGAATATTATGGAGAGCTCTCAGGCATGCAGGTTTCTTCACGATGTTTTCCTTCGCCAACGTACAGCTCCAGAAAGATTGGTGCGTGCCCGGTATCAAACCCCCGACCTCCCTAATATAAGGTGGACATCTTAAACACTAGGCAGAGGGCTAGCTGTCACTGCTATTCAAGTCCCTAATAAAATCACTTAGGTACAGCTAACTATTTTCTTTATTGATCCCATCAACATACTTCTACGAACTACAGTAGACAGAAATCTTTACCTGAATGATCGTGCTACTTGGTGCAGGCAATCCAGGGACACCTCTCTGGCCAGGTGCCCCCGGTATTCCATCCAGGCCATTTTTACCGGGGAAACCAGGCATTCCAGGGTCTCCTTTCTGAAAGGAAAGTGACCTCATGCATTTTATAAAACGTAAGAAAATCATCGAAATGGCGCGTATTCCGTTTATCCACCCTAAAACAGCAACGCTAGGGTGTACATATACTTCGCGACAGGTCGAGATAGCAATTGGGGTATGAGGCGAGGGGACGCTCTGCACACCCTCACAAAACCCGCGCTCGCCCGCGCCGGTTTAGTGCGGAAGATGTGCGGGTGTGTGGGGCGTCCCCGCCCCGATTTCCATCTCTCCCTGTCGCGTACTATACGTGCAAAAGTATGTCCGTCTATTCACCTTATTACTGGAATTTGTATATGATTTTTTTAGTTTGGAGTGGATAGACGGACACCTTTCCGAATACCTATATGTACACCCTAGGGTAGTTGACTTATTTTTGTAGGGATAAACGGAATTTAAGCGCGAAATTGCTTTTGACGGAAATCTGACATTTATTATAGGAACAATACTTACGGGTCCTGTTTCCCCTGGGGGACCAGGTGGTCCAGGTACACTAATTCCGGGTGTGGCTGCCATTGACGCGCCAGGGGGACCAGGCGGCCCCGGCATCCCTTGTCGTCCTTCTGGACCCTGGATCATGAATAGAAACTTTTACAATAACCTTCAAACAATGTGTGTTGCCAGTGTTGACATATGAATCTGAAACATGGTCACTGACTGTGGGCCTTATAAGAAAGCTCAGAGTCACTCTGCGGGCGATGGAGAGAGCTATGCTTGGAGTCTCTTTACGTAACCAAACAAATCGGAAATAAGGAGATCAGTAGGAGAACCAGAGTAACGTACATACGAGTAGTTCAGCGGGTTGCAAAGCTGAAGTAGCAATGGCAACGACATCAAACGAGTCGCAATAAGCCGCCGGGTACAGTCACGTGGAAGTCTCTAAAGAGACCTATAATGTCCAGCGGTGGACGTCTATCAGTTGATTAAGATTATGACACTCTTTGCTTATTGCAAGTAAATAATATGTAGGTATATCGCTTTAACGGTGAAGGAAAACATGGTGAGGAAACCTGCATATAAGCGGAGTGCTGGTAACTAACTAAATCCAGCCAGTTTTGCAAGACATTGCTGCCACAGAGTAGGGATTATATAGAAAGAAAAGAAAGAAAGGAAGAAAGAAAAATAATTATTCTTTGATAGATTTGGCATCATGTGTTGCTGCTCTAGTAATATGACAGCTCTTTAAATCTACGTAAGTATGGAGTAAATGTAGGTAAGATTACTCACTTGCGGACCTTCAGGGCCTCTTTCTCCTGATGAACCCTGTAATCCGGATGGACCCCTTTCTCCAGGCACACCAGGCATACCAGGGGGTCCTTGAAGACCTGGTACACCCTAAATAAAAGTCAAACGATATACAATTAAACTGGGACGGACGTGAGGATGGTTGCTCTTACGCTCAACTTGGAGCGATCATGATGTAGAGCACTCTTAAATCGTTACCCAAAAAAACATTTCCAACAGAAGTCGTGAGGTATAAAACAATTCTGCCCGGGATGCAAAAAAAACGTAAGTAAAACATTGATTTGGCTTGCAAATAGTATACTTGAAGGTAAAATAAAAACTCACAGCGGGTCCAGCCATCCCCTGGTGTCCTATTTGGCCTGGCTCCCCATCACGACCCGGTTTTCCAGGGGCACCGCGTTCTCCTTTTGCACCTGGATAGTATATTTTTGAGTTTTTGATTATTGGATAGCCTCCTTCTTTGTTAAAAATTCATCTGGCTATTTTTATAATGGACTAAGAGCCAGCACGCGTTATTTTATTAAAACTAAAAATTTCTCTGCGTACTACGTCTCTCTCCAATACATGGAGGAACGATCAGCGACTATGAAGTTTCGATAATGGTAGCTTTGGGAGATAACAGGTAATAAAGCGTAAAAAATCTTACGTCAAAGTATAAAGTCTATTTTTTTTAATTTTCTTCGAAATAGTATCAGAAATCACGGCATGCATTGCCAGGCCAGACACTTCGTGCCAACCCCCTGCCAGACACCGTAAAACTTATTTACTAATGGTGTCTGGCAAGGGGTTGCCACGAAGTGTCTGGCAATGCATGCCGTGATTTCTAATACTATTTCGAAGAAAATATAAAATACCTAATTAGACTTTGTAATTTGACGGAAGATTTCTACGTATATATTAAAACTCTATATCTCTCTTGTGTACGGAACGCAGCAAAGTGGTTATATTATATACTTAATATTAGATCGTCTGGCAACCTTAATTGGAACAGTAATTTCGATTTAACAAACTCACCACGTGTAAAAGGGATGTTGACAGCGGGTACTCCCGGCGGACCGATCGGACCGGGCTCACCGCGAGGCCCCATTGGTCCAGCGGGACCTGGTAGACCCTACAACATAGGTATCTCAAATTAGATTGAAATTCATAAATAGGTAGATGACAGTCGGGGAGGGAACGCCCCGCACACCCACAAAGCCCCCGCGCTAACCTGGCATGGGCGAGCGCGGGTGACGTACGGATGTGCGGGGCGTCCCCCGCCTCCTACCCCGATTGCAATCTCAACCTTTCGCGCACTATACCTATATTGATTTCTTAAATCTCTCACCGTATTCGTCATTGCTTCGTTTAGATTCGTCATGACCTCTTTTCATTAATCACAATAATAATAGGAGGTTCCTTGGGATTATAGTATACTTAATACTGGGATAATAATATACCTACAACTCGATAGGATTCACTAAGGGAATAATATTGTAACTTCGGTACGTTTTACAGTCATTATCTGATGTAAATGACGGGAACCGACGACGGCTTAGCGTGCTCTCCGAGTCAAACAAAACGAAAAGTCTAAATTCGGACCTCCAAAGTCTTTCATCCATCTAGTTACCGACTAGGATCACAATCGGAATATTATGCGTTGTCACAACTAAGTAGTTCAACTGTTCAAATACTCTTGCGTTTATCACTTTTTGTACTACGGTTTCTCTGAGACTATGAATTAGGTGACGGTGATTTCATTAAAAAAATTCATGTC
The DNA here is from genome assembly GCF_902806685.2 of Maniola hyperantus. Taxonomy (NCBI): domain Eukaryota; kingdom Metazoa; phylum Arthropoda; class Insecta; order Lepidoptera; family Nymphalidae; genus Maniola; species Maniola hyperantus. The sequence continues at coordinate 4,177,328 of NC_048542.1, forward strand.
ACCGAATTATATGCAGCATCCTTGTAGAAAATTATTCAAAAGTACCTACCTATGGAATTTAAAAAAAAAGCTATTGAATTAATAAAAATATTTTAGTAAGTACTAACATCTTTTCCATCAACGCCAGGAACACCAGCCAATCCAACGAGCCCTGTTTCACCTGGCTCCCCTAAAACAAGGTTTTTTAATTAAGCATAAGTACCTTTATGATATTCCTTGATATTTCATATATGAAACTGATAATATACCTGTAAGCCCAATTTCCCCTTTATCTCCTTTAGGACCACGCCGGCCCTCTTCTCCCGGTGGACCGGCTACCAAAGTTACCTAAAAAATTTAAAAACCTAATGTTCGTGGTTCGGGGTAGGTATAATCATATTTTATCTGAAAGACAATAAAACTTACATTATCAGAATTCCCGGGCAGTCCTCTGTCCCCCTTCTCCCCTTTAAGTCCAATGGGCCCCACCGGACCAACCGGCCCTGGAACCCCTCTTTCTCCCTAAAAAATATCGACAATTATGTGACGTTAAATGATAAAAAATATACAAACAATTATGTTACAATAAAACTTTCGAGAATAATTGTATGTTAGTATCTATAATATTATTTATAGTACCTACCTACCTATATTTTAATTGTTTTTAATTTAAAAAGCATTATAATAGGTACTTATTATTCACAATTTAGAAACACAAAATATGATTTTACTTTTTCAAATGTTTTTCACGAAAACAAAAACAAAAATATAACTAACTACTTACTCTTTACCACCTCGATAAAAGATGAAGCCCTCAAAACAGCGGCACTTTTTGGCGGCCAATTTCGGAAAAATTGACGTGTGAAAGTTAAGTAACTTCCGTACGAAAAAGGGCAGAATTACTTTCAAGCAATCTCTAAAAAATGTTGAACCAAAAAAAGTTTTACTTCACAATTTTTTTTTTTGGAATAGGTATTAGGTATGTATGTATAGGTATACCTGCACCTACAGTAGATATAGTAAGGTATAGTGAGTAGTGACAGACAAGTAAGAATACATACCGGTATACCCGTGTACCCAAAGGAGCCAGTATCTCCTTTTGGTCCAGGAGGGCCTTCGGGTCCCTAAAATAAAAATTTAACATGAAAATTATAAGTGCAGTTTAAATACCAATATAATATGCGCTCAGCTCAGCTTGGTATGATTTCCTTTATGAGACTCGATGTAAGTAGGTTTCCTAAAAAAATGCTATAAAATGGAGTGGTGATGATATAATCAATTAATTTATGAATTTTTTCCCTATCTTTTGATATAAATAAAAGGGAGGCTAGGAATTGAGTTAATAAAGTTTATACTTACTGGTGGACATGTTTGATTGCATGGTATAAAAGGATTCCCATTAGGTGTTACCGGTGGAAGCTGTAACAAGAAAATATATATAAGTCTAGGAAAAAACCGGTCAAGTGCCGCCGAAAGTCGCGTTCGCACACGTAAGGTTCCGTACCATCGTGTAAGAAATAGCACTTTTTAGAGTTCCGTACCTCAAAAGGAAAAAGGAACCCTAATTGGATCACTTCGTTGTCTATCTGCCTGTCTGCCTGTCGTTTCTGTAAATAAAGTAGAAACCTACGGCATAATTTCATGATTCTAAGTCAACGGGAAGTACCCTATAGGTTTTGATTCCCTTGACGGGTCTTGACAGATACGACAGACAATGAAGTGATCGGCCGCGCTGCTTCGTAAATCCATATTGATAAAAACGCGCGACTACAGCGCTACACTCGCGCTACAGCAGCGCGTCATTTTATCGATCGAAATTATATGGATTCGCTAAGCAGCGCGGCCGCTGCGCTGCGCTGCCTCCGCGCGACACTTTGCGGTAATTTGAATGCGCCCTTAGGGTTCCTTTTTTCTCTGGAGATACAGAACCCTAAAATAGAATACGAGTTATTTTGGTCAATAATATTAGATGTACTTAGTACTTACTGGCGGAATGGTAGCAATTAAATAATCAGGCGGTGGATCCTGAAAAAAATGTTTAATTATAAGTTAACACGAAAAGAAAACTAAAGATTGATTTGATAGGAACAAAAATAAAAGTTATCCGTACATTGTAAAAAAGTATTTTAACCCGAAAATTTACCTAACTACTTATGTAATTTTATTATACCACGACGTGGGCAGGTATAATTTTATTTTATTTTACTTACAATTTCTTCACAGCTCTCTTCAGTGAGGTTATACCGATTGCAGCTCAAAGACAGCCATTGTAAGTCTATCTGGAAAAATAATCATGACATTATAACTGCAGGATTCATGACGTAGGGCATCAGTGTCTTCATAGTTTAAGATCTAACATAGCAACTTTATGGTAGAGCAAAAAACTTCCGTTTCCAGATATTTGCGTTGTTTGATAGATACCGTGCTGCGTGCAGTTAACTATTTTTTATTCTTAAGAGTTTTCTTGTTTCTGACTAGCTGAAACGACGCATCACTCGGTTCTCTGGCGAATAGCTTCGAAAATCGAAATGTTAAAGCCGCCAAAAAATGACTATAGGCACCTACGTGGTGTTATAACGTCTAACGACGATATCCTGGCTCTGATTAAAACATAAAATCTCAACCCTACTTAATTAATTGAATACAAAGGACATATTATAATATGTCAATTTGAGCCTCAATAGCTCAACCGGTAAAGGAGTTCAAACCCCGCCCGTTGCACTATTGTCGTACCTACTCCTAGCTCAAGCCTGACGCTTAGTTGGAGAGGAAAGGGAAAAAAATAAAAAAAGAATGATGCCTGCGACTTCACCCGTGAGGATTTAGAGTTTTTAGAAATCCCGTAGAAACTCTTTGATTTTCCGGGATAAAAAGTAGCCTATGCACATCTCCGGCATGCAAGCTACCAAATTTCGTCAAAATCGCCGCGAAAAAGTGACACAGATAGACAGACAGATGGACAGCTGAACAGACGGGTGAATAGACGACAGACAAACAGATAGACAGATACATTAATTATAATATTAGTAGCTATGGATAATGGGGCTTTACCGGCGCTGGACTGCCATCGTCGTTGGTGGCTATGGTGATGGAGGACGCGTTTCTGAAGTCGTGCTGCGCTATACTCTCCATCTCTAGCTGTACAACAAAAACAGTCATTAATTTTCTTATTCTTTACTACTGACCCATCTTGAAACTTCACCATTTAGTACCAGTTATATTAATTAGCCAGCTTAGTTGTTTATTTTTGTAAATCAATGCAAAATTAGATAATATGCAATATGCATGTGGAATAACAAAAGAGGAGAGAAAGACCAAACAAAAGGTGCAAAAAAATTCGAAAACATAAGTAGTTTCGTTTGTGATTGGTCGCTGATTGAAAATGTTTAATGCATGCATGCATGTGATTACGTATCAGTGGTAGTGCAATACTAACTTCTTTCCGTGGATAGAATGTTGGTATATTTCTTACCTCAACGCAATCTACAGCCGCATGTACCGTGTCATTTGTGATCGCTACATGAATTTTATGCCAGCCTGGACTGAAGAGCTGGAACACACGAACAACATCTACTTATTAAAAAGTTTCAAGGAAATTCAGAAAATCCTTTTCTTGTTGTTGTAACCCACCCAATTTCTCGGATAAGATTAAATATTATGATGATTCCGACCTACATGGTGGTTCTAGAGTTCCGTTTGGGTTGGATTTTTAGGTAAGCAAATATTAATTCACTTAGCATTTAGTACCTACCTACCTGATAGTCGGCTGATCAAGAAAGAGCTAAGAAATGGAATGGCTTCTACTTACTTTAGGGGAGAAAAATCAAATTCTTTAATAAAATCACTTAGGTATGATATTTTGGAGAACATATTATTTTGATGCAGTTTTTATTTTCCTTAAAATCCACGACATGGTTCATTAGACCCAATTCCTCAATCTACTTATAATAATTTAAATTTTAGCCTCACTGGCCACTCTTAAAATTACATCCTGTACAAATACTGGACATACCTCAGGAGAAGTGAACAAAACCCTGGAACCCTGGACATATACGGCAAACTTCTGGATATTGGGCAGCAGTGTTAAGGAAAACTGGAGCGTGTGTGATCGAGCTCGTATCAAACTCCACGGACGATGCTGTCCGTGAGCGTTGAATGTGCCAACGATGCTGAAGTATTCTGGCAGGCCGTTAGGAAAGACTGTCCTGAAAGGGGATATCCTAAATCTTTTACAAATTCATTGCTAAATCAAAGTTTTTCATCACTAGTACAATTACGAATCCTCAATTTCTTTGGGCACATCACAAGGAAGATTCGATGGTACCAACCATCGAAAACCTCGTGGTACAAGGTCGAGTGGAGGGCACACGTCCCACACTAGGTGCACGGACAAACACGCCTGTCTCCGTGTGTGCTCGTAATGCCACCAACAGAAGTCGCTGGAGGGAGATCGCACGAGCAGCAGTGAAGAATTCATAGCCACGACCACTATTTCAAGAGTTAACGATTGAGAAGAAGAATATATTGCTTGAAGACCAAACTCGTCGAACAGTGCGTGCAGCGTGTTGCTAGTGATGACATATGGATACGAGATATGGTCACTAAATACGGACCACAGAGTTACTCATCGAGCGATGGAGAGAATTATAATTTCTCTACGTGATCAAATCCGAAATGAGGAGATCCATACAAGAACCAGAGTAACCAACATAGCTCAACGGGTAGCTAAGCTGAGTGCGATAGTATGGGCAGGGCACATAGTTCGAATAACCGATATAGACGTTGGGATCAGAAGGTGCTAGAATGCTGACCTCGCACCGTAAAGGGCACTATGACTGATTTGATGTCGCCTGTCCACCTTAGTGGGGGGTCTGCCAATGGTGCATTTTTCAGTGCGAAGTTGCCATTCTAGCACTCCAGTGTTGCCTTTGATGAACTTTCAGTTTTTTCAATGAGCTATAACGTGAAATGGAATGGGAAAATCCCTGATTTAAGCTAGAGCCAATAACGTTCTTTGAGACGTTTATTAAGTCCTGATTTTGAAAATCTACGAACGCACTTTTCACTTACCGTAAGGGCAAAGTCAGATTAGCTCCATCGCCAATCCGAAAAGCCGTTTGTAAATCCTGCGAACCTTGTACTAGAGTTATGCCGGTAGTGTCTGGACTGTCCAAATGGTACACTGCTATCAGGTCTATCGTCTGAAAGTCAAAGTCACCGATACTCTGGTAGGAGCATGGGGCGTCCGATAGTGGTGATAGAGTTGACATAGTATCTGTAAATCAATAGAAATATTGTTTTCAATCATTGTAATCACATTATCATGGCGTTTTAGTAAGTAGGTATCATCTTTTTAGGACATAGAGCTCATTCCAGACCTTAGGCCTATCCCAGGGAGCCTCATCTAAAAGGCTGTTTACTTGTAATTTATTTATATCGGAAGACCCAATGCTTTCCAGTACTTACGTAATCTTCACTCTGAAACCGCTTTTTACCAGAGATGTGCGAGGACTGGATGCGTGAGGGACTTGTTTAAAACCCAACAGACTTATTAGCTCTATTTTCAGTGTTATCTGTAGGTACATCTTAGCACTAGTGCCATCACGAGTATAGGTAATGTTCTAGATCGTAGGCTATGACAAACAGTCATTGCGACTACATCTTTTGTAAGGGAGTGAGGGTAGCGGGCATACCTACTGTTTATTTGTTAAATTTCTCATGTAAGTGAATTTAATTCTTAGTGAGAATAAAGTTCTTTAACCGTAGCGAGAGTGAGGGTGAGTACTACCTGGCAGAAATATCCGCGAACCTGGCTTAATGACGTCATGCAACGTGCTTGCGTTGGCAACGGCACTAGCACTGGTACTGGCAACGTTACTGATAGGACGTAGTGTTTACATACTCTTTGGATACTGGATAGGCGAAAATCGGTGAGCTGCAGGGAAACGCGAGGCGCGCAGATATTTCCGACAAGTTGTTAGTGTTGAACACGAATTAAACACTAGTTGAACTAGAGTTGAAAACGATTTGACCTCGAGTTAAACTAGAGTTGAAATAGAGTAGAACTCGAGCTATAATACCAAGTAAAGTATTTAAGATAAAAATAGGCACTCACCTATGGGATCTCCATTACTAACAACTGTCGCTAGGACGGCTACCAGTAGAACAATTCTGTAAAATAAATCTGTTAGATTAAAAAATATACCTACCTACCTAGTTGTGAAGTTAAAGTATCTTCTTTTTATTGCCCACCTTGCCTGCCTTTAGAAACCTGACTGCACATGGTACCTACTTAATTGTTTCGTGTTAGAACAGACTTTTTATAGCATCAGACCATAGTGGCGAGCACAGGGATCGAAGCGAGTGTAGGTTAGATATGTTCGTTCGACGATCAGATTATTATTTTTATTTTAGGGTTTCGTAATCTCTAGAGGAAAAAGGAACGTTATAGGATCACTTCGTTATCTGTCTGTCTGTCAAGTGCCGTCAAGGGAATCAAAACCTATGGGGTAAGTATCTTTCCGTTGATCTAGAATCATATTTGGCAGGTAGCAATGTATTATAGCACAAGTGAAGGAAAAACTCCGAAAACCGTGTATTTATGGTTAAACCACAAAAAAACTGTTATTTCTTGTAAGATGGTACGGAACCCTTCGTCTGGAGTCCGGCTCGCACTTGACTGATTTGAAAAAATGTTAATCATGACCAGTGGCGTGCAGCTCATAGAGGCATACAAACACTGCTTACCCAAGAAATAGTAATTAACTAATTATGTAAGCAGACGCCTCTTCGCTGCTGTCGGCTCTCTTAAAAGATGGAAGAATCTCCTCCCAATCAAAACAAAAATATCTTTGGCTGAAACTCTGCTCTTACCCATATTGGACTATGCCGACAGCAGCTACACAGATCTGAATGAGGAGCTACTAAACAAGTTGGAGCGGTTGCAAAACCTTTGCATTCGATTTATTTATGGACTAAGGAAATTTGACCACATCACCGAATACCGTACGCGTCTTAAGTGGTTGACAATTAGACGGCGTCGGGATTTCCACGCACTCACCTTACTTTTCTCTATCCTCTATGCTCCCCACACTCCTTCGTACCTTAAAGATCGCTTCATTTTTCTTGGTGCTGCCGATCGCGACAGGAAGTTGCGCTCATCCACAGATAACAAACTCCAAACCCCACGTAACTGCACAAAATTCTACGGGAAATCTTTTACAGTATATGTTGTACAACTGTGGAATGCTCTGCCCAAAAATATCCGGGATTCGAAATCCTTGCCCATATTCAAAAATCGTCTTAAAGAACTATACTTATCGATGCCATAATAGTTAATTTATTCGATCATAGGTATAATATGTATGTCTATTATAATAATATATGTAGGTATGTAGGTATGTAGTTATATATATATATATATATATTTATAATAGTTATGTATATGTATGATAGTTATGTATGTATTACTGAAATAGTTAATTATATTATATAATATTATACTACTTCATTTTTCTGTATTGCGTGTAAGTACTATCCAACACACCTAGTTTCTCCTTTCACCAAAGGTTGCCCGGAAGAGATTGCTGTGAGCAATAAGGCCGCCTTTGCATACAATATTTTTTTTAGTTTAAGTTTCTGTAATAGTTATGTAATATTTTTTGTGTGCAATAAAGTATTTCTATCTATCTATCTATCTAAATAGTTACCCTAGTTGAAATAGCTTAATGCTCAATGTAAGTAGGTATACCTTCCTAACTACTGCTTACCCTAGCTTTGAACCCCGTGCACGCCACTGATCATGACTCATGAGGCATGCCTAACATTCCCCTTTCCCTACAAAGAAACGTAAATCCAGCAGCCAGCAGAATGTACTACAAGCTAACAGGAGGGATTTGAACCGCCTTTCGGATTTTTGTCCGCCCGCGCCCCGTTAACCGTTGAGCTATTGACGCTTCAATTATTCTCTGAGTTGTTTACTAGTTTGAGTCCTTGCGTGCTATAAGGAATTTACGTGTCTCCGCAGGCTAATCAAAGTGAATCGATCGGACCTCGCACCGCAATTGGCGGCCCATCAAATCTCGATACTGACTTGTGGCAACGGGTTAACAATTAATTGACCATTCAGGAACCAATTCCAGTGTCCCACTTTTGATGACCTTCAACTATTTATTGTACTGTCGTGACACCGGGTCATTTCACTCGAAAAACATACAAGTCAAGAGGAGTTAGTACGTAAGTAGGTACAATTCAATTTGATCGATTTAGACCCGTTGCAAATTAAGAGTTCTATGTTAGAATCTGTACCATATACTTTTTTGGTCTATTGTCTGCGGTACTTGTTGGTAAATGGTGAAAAGTGTAAAGACGTAATAGTTTGAGAAATATAAGGAAGATTTATGTGAAATGTGGTTAATATAATAAGGCTAGCTTTAAGTTTTATTGTAATATTTAAAAAAAATGTGGTTTCATTTATACAAAATTAGGTTGTGCTTAGAATCGGTGCCACTTAGAATGTGAGATGCATAGGGGTCTAACAGCCTAAATCTATACTAACACACATTCATAATTCTCACATTCTATGACAGACATTGCGGATGCACATAAGCATCCGGTGAACATCAGGAACATCTGCTGTTCGATAATATTATGGAAAATAAAATATTAAAATATAAACTTATTTATAGAAATATCATAAAAATTGACTAAAACAATGAAATTAGCCTTGCAATTCAAAGGGGGAACGCTGCCAGTATCTTCGGGACCTTGCCTAAAGGGACTCCTTTTAATAATATATTTTAGTTGTAATATTATATTTTTTAACGTTTTAGTTTTAGTTTCATATTAAAATATTAATTGCAGGGATTGGCCTTTATGGTATTTTCATAATTTTTATGATAGCGTTTTTCCATGTTTATATATTTAGATTATATTTAAAAGAATATATAAAAATAATAAACCGTTCGCTAAATTAAATATTCTGGGTATTCCGTAACAACTATGCTAATTAACCATAAACTCTGGAGTCTTAACCGTTTATTTGGCAAGTCAATTAGCAATAACTTGCGGTAGGTAGTTACCTATTATTGAGCTATAAAATAAATTGCTAATGCAATATTTTACACGAGTCCAAAACTTTATTAGTCATCTTGATTTAAAAAACACTGATGTCATTAGACATCCCAATGGTTCATTAACATCGTCGTTAACATTGACAAAAGACTGAAAGCCTTCTGAAAGCAGTCACAGGTTGATTTTCATAATATTTTCTCAAGATCTGTATGATTAAAGTAAGTGAATGAGTTTAGATAGGTAAAGCCCAGGTTTGGTTGGGCATAGATTACCAAAATCCTAAGGTTCGACAGTAAAAAAAAAATCAAATAAATTAGCTCCATTATGCTTTCTTTAATCAGTTTAAACATTTCTTTGATTTCGGATTTTTTCATAGTCACTTAGGTACTTAGATCATTAAAAATAAGTTATGAGACTATTGTGAACACAGATTATGAAAGAACCAATTTAAAAAAAATCTCACCCAATAACTTCCATATTTTCCATATTCATCCGAACATTGAATAAAAAGATTTAAATTAAGAACACATATCTATGGTCTCCCACTGGGCGAACTCCACTCAACAGACTGAAAGTCCAGCTGGCTAATAAAACATTGTACGGAGATTTTCTACGTACGCAAAGATATATATCAATTAATTTCGTCTGTCAAGCTTTTTAATGTTCATGCATTACTGGAATTGTGACTAAAGAGTCAGCGCAGACCCAGAGGCAAGCTTTGTTTCGTATATGTACGAGTACGAGCACTTTTACTAGAAATAATTATTTAAACATCATTATTGTCCAATAATAATTGTAACCACAATTCATCAACATCATTAACCCATCGACGGCCTACTATTGAGCACCGGTCTTTTCCCAGAATACGAAGGGCTTAAGCATAGTACACCATGCTGACCAAGTACGGATTGGCAGACTTCTCAAACCTTTCAGAACAGTTAGTATGAGTTTTTGGGTTATCGCCAAAAAACGTGGGAATTTTCATAAACCGATTTTACTAAAAAATAGTGCTAGGTAGGTACTTAGCATTAGATTACGTACATATGTCATCCGCGCTCGCCCGCACCGGATGATGAGCGCGGGAGTTCCCTCCCCGATTGCTATCTCGACTTGTCGCGTACTATATATACCTTATACGTAGATTAAAACTAAGAAACAACTAAAAAGCTTAATAATAATAATAATAATGTTCTTTATTTCGAGTTCCCACGGGATTTTTAAAACCCAATCCCACGCGGACGAAGTCGCGGGCATCAGCTAGTAATATATAAAAATGAATCGCTGAATGTGTTGCTGATCACAAATCTCGAGAACAGCTGAACCAATTTCGATAAAAAAAAATCATAATATTCCTTGAAGTACGGGGATGGTTAAAAAAATTTAAAAAAATCCTGAAAACGAATCGACTGTATGAAATTCGCCGGGGCAGCTAGTTTATAATATTAGTATGGATATAGTAGGTATTCGAGCGTAGTTTGCCGCTTGGTCTGCGCTGATCTCATAATATGTAGCTGACCCTTAACAACTTGGCGGTTAAGGACTGCTAAATGGGATACAGTTTTAAATTATCAATGCTCGTTGCGAAGTCCTGGATTCAAATTCTTAATGGTTCAAAAATTAGGAAGGTGGGATGTTTTGTACTTGTGAGAATTTATAGCATTATTGCCGCAACAATGCATTTCAACCAATGGCCTTTTCAAACGAAACGATGACACCATAATCTTGATCCAAACAGATGGATTCCATTACACTATAGTAATTATATCGCATGCACCGTATTGTTTAATTAAAGGCATTATGCTGATACTAAAAATAGAGACGATGCAAGGTGTGTGTGTAACGATATATTTTATTGAAAGACTTGAAAAAGGATGCCTTTACTAATATACCTACCTATTTACGTATAGTCATGACTCGTGAGTCGTGAGGAAACTTGCATGCGTAAAAGTTCTCCAAAATGTTTTCAAACGTGTGCGAACTGAACTGATAAGTCTGTTAATCCGCACTTGGCGAGCGTGGGCAGCAGCCAGTGGCGTGCAGGTCATAAAGGCATAAATGCACTGCTTACCCCAGTTGTAATAGCTCAATGCATATTTTTCATTATGACCTGGATGTAAACAGCCTACCTAACTAATGCCTACCCTGGCTTCGAACACTGTGCACGCCACTGGCAGCAGCGGACTATGACCTAAACCCTTTGCATTCTAGAGGAGACTCGTACTCAATAGTGAGCCAGCGATGGGTTGAAATGATGATAATGATAAAGTACCGTAATAATCATCATCATGACATCATGATCAACCCATCGCCGACTCACTGCAGAGCACGGGTCCTCTCTCAGAGTGAGAAAGGTTTTGGTCATAGGTAGTCTCCCACGCTAACCAAGTGCGGAATTGCAGACTTTACAATATATCTTTGAGAACATCATGGATAACTCTCAAGCATGCCGGTTTCCATACGATGTTTTCCTTCAACGTTAAAGCATGTGATATATTATTTATTTAAAACGCACAAAACTCCGAAAAGTTAGAGGTGCGTGCGTGGGAAACTTTACCCTATATATTTTAAACCCCCGACCTCCAATTTGGAGGCGGACGTCTTTACCACAGACCACTAGGCTATTCAGCTTCACACAGCACAGTGAGAACTGTAAAGTCTGTTAATCCGCACTTGGCCAGCGTGGTAGACTGTGGCATCACTCTACAGGAGACTCGTACTTAATAGTGAGCTGGCGATGAGTTGAGATGATGATTGATGATGATTGATGAAGTACCGTAATTATGATAGGTACCTAATGCAAATAACTAGCTTCATAGTTTCCGTAATAAATAACCCGATAACTAAAACTATATTCATTATTATTATTACCAACTATTCTTGTCTTTTTAATCATTCGTAATGAACGGCGCGCTTCAAAGAAAACCAATTAGAGATCTAAGACTAATAAATGTTTCAATTAAAAATGCATTCCAAGCGATCGCCGGGCACCATTGTTGGAATTAATGAATTGAATCAGAAGAATATTCAGAATATAGGACGATTTGACGGCCTTTAGATAGACGATGAGTCAGGCATCAACTCAATCCAAGATCACGGATACATAATTAATGTGTACCTATCCGTGATCTTGGATTGAGTTGATTGATTGAGTTGAGTTTAAATAACACAATCACAAAAGTCAATAGATGCCTAGGTAGGTACATAAAAGATAGGAAGATACATCAGTAACATAATAATATTATGTATGCTTAATCAATAAATCATTGATTTCATTAATAAAGATCTTAGCATTTTAATCACAAGGACCAGGGTCGGAATGGCCATAATCCAAACATACATATTTATATCGTTTTTTTTTTAAATTTCCCGCTCGCGCCTTTTGTAACTTGCAACCATACACAGCTGACTTGGCTTGCAACCATAGAGTTAGAACTCATTGCGTCACATACTTACCGTCGAGTACCTACTCTTGTACAACTTTAATATTTATATGCTTATGACCAATTTTTAATTACAAATAAACTATTAATAAACTTAAATCTAAAAAAAACTTTAATTATATTAATTTAGTTAATATTTAAGGGGGAAAAAATATTAGTACTTTAAGCATAAAGACACTGCAGCAATATTAATTTTATTAGATAGCAGATTGAATGCCACCTTGAACTTGACCTGAGGGTTACAAGAAGGTTACAAGAGGCACAAACTTAATGTGCCATAGAGTATAAAAAGAACTAATTAGGTACTAAGTCTGTGGTGTTTTTGACAAATTGTCATTTGTCAACTTGTCAAATTTGCTACTTGTTTCCCTGTGGCCCTACCGCGGTTGTTTGACAGCTACAATGTCACGATCGCAATCATCTCTGATTGGTTAATGCTCGCTCACTATTGGCCACAATGCATTGTTGCAACAAGAATCGCACAAATTCAGCCAATCAGAACAATTGAGATTGTAATAATGATTGATGCAGGTTTTAGACAATCGCCCTGCTGTTTCAAAAGCTTTCAACGTGAGCAAGTTGATAATTTCATAATTTTTTTTAAAATAATTGATAAAACTAAAGAAAGGATTTCAAAACTAACATAAAGGTGCTCTTTTCTTCCGATCACAGAAATATATTTGGAAATTATGTTTAAGTTTTTACATTGAATAAGGTTATGTTTCGTATAACTTTCAGATGCCGTTGTCGTGCAGGTTTTACCAGGAGAAATATCCTGAAGTTGAGGATGTGGTGATGGTGAACGTAAGATCTATTGCTGAGATGGGCGCCTACGTCCATTTGTTAGAATATAACAACATTGAGGGCATGATTCTATTGTCCGAGTTGTCGAGAAGACGTATCAGGTCGATTAATAAATTGATTAGAGTGGGCAAAACAGAGCCGGTTGTTGTCATCAGAGTGGACAAAGAAAAGGGCAAGTTACTTATACTTAGTATAAAATATTAAGTTAACCTTAAGCACAATAGTGTAAGCTACTAACACATTTTTTGCTGCCAACCTTGTATAATTTTCTATATCAATCTGAATTCCAGGTTACATAGACTTATCAAAACGTCGTGTATCAGCGGAGGACATAGACAAGTGCACAGAGAGGTACGCCAAGGCCAAAGCAGTGAACTCTATCCTGCGGCACGTAGCAGAACTTTTACGCTACCAAAGCTCAGAGCAGCTGGAGGAGTTGTACAAGCAGACTGCCTGGCGCTTCGAGGAGAAGTACAAGAAGGCCTCAGCTTATGACTACTTCAAACAAGCAGCTGTGTGAGTAACTCTACCTATAATAAAAGCCGGTCAAGTCGTAACAGTACAGTCGTATTTTTCGACATTTTGCACGATCATTCAAAAACATAAAAATCTGTTCTAGAATGAATAGGTGAAGACCTTTCATATGATACCACACTTGATATACGTATCTTACTTTGAAAATTGAAATACTAATTATTAGTTCATGACCACAATTTAATTTTTTTTGTGTGATGTAACCACAAATTCACGGTTTTCAGATTTTTCCCCTAATGTCTGCTATAAGACCTACCTACCTGCCAAATTTCATGATTCTAGGTCAATGGGAAGTGCCCTGTAGGTTTCTTGACAGACCGACAAACAGACAGACAACAAAGTGATCCTATAAGGGTTTCGTTTTTCCTTTTGAGGTATGGAACCCTAAAAATCTAGACATTATTTCATTATACATATAGTATCGTTATTATACGTCTCAACTGATGCATTAACACATTGCGAGCTGAGACCTTGAAAAAGGACCCTGGATTGGTTTGAAAATAGCCGGGTTTATGTTGATAAGCACATGAGTATAGCCAGAATCAGCAATATTTTTATAGACATGTGGCGGTTGCCACAATAGAAACTAGATGGCGCTGTTCAATCGATGACGTAGTCCCGAACAAATGTACCGCCGATAGCAATCGCACTAACGGAGTATTCTGCAATCTGGACTATATATAGAAGTTTCAAGACATAACCGTCGGCCCAGCTGGCGCTACCGAGCACAACCAACCGCTCGGTGGGAGATCTCCCCTTTGGTACGGTCGAGCCTGCACACCGCTCCCGTACATTGGTGACCCCGACGTGATCAAGAACGGTCGCACACCTCAACAACCGACGTGATCAAGAATGGTCGCACACTACAACAGCCGACGTTGATACAAGAGTGATCGCACACTAGAACAGCCGACGTCATCGAAGATCAACCACACACCACCGCACTGCGCACATAACGTGATCAAGGGTGATCGCATACACCGCAACACCTTTGGATCACACACCGCAAGCCGACGTCTCCTCCAACTCCAAGTCTACAAGCAGCAACAGCAAGCACATCGAGGCCTGTAAGACGGATGTGGCACAGCTTCGGGGCACAATGGCTCTGCACTCCATCACCAGCTACAAGCGTCCTGGTCCACCGCTTCTCTGGATGGTTAGCAGCCATTGCCCTTCCTTCACACGCCTTCACGCTACAACGCCACCTCTCTTCACTGCTTCACACTACGCGTTCATCTCGGAGGAGAGTGATGTGGCGGTTGCCACAATAGAAACTAGATGGCGCTGTTCAATCGATGACGTAGTCCCGAACAAATGTACCGCCGATAGCAATCGCACTAACGGAGTTTTCTGCAATCTGGACTATATATAGAAGTTTCAAGACATAACCGTCGGCCCAGCTGGCGCTACCGAGCACAACCAACCGCTCGGTGGGAGATCTCCCCTTTGGTACGGTCGAGCCTGCACACCGCTCCCGTACAGACATTATATACCTATAGTTTGATTCAGAAATAGAAAATTGAGGAGTGTGTGGCCTCCGTGCTTTGCTGTAAGAGCATGTTGTCAATCCTAGTCATCATACATCACATACTCATATTATGAATGTGAAAGTGATATAGTTTAAAGACCATTACAGTAGATTGCAAACCTGTAAATGATGTAAATGTCAAAAATGTAAAAAGTTGTATTAATTAAGGTTTATCTCCTATTTCAGAGATCCATCAGTGCTCAATGAGTGTGGTCTTGATGAGAAAACCAAGGAGGTTCTCCTAGCCAACATAAAGAGGAAGCTCACATCTCAAGCAGTGAAGATTCGTGCGGACATTGAGTGCGCTTGCTACGGCTATGAAGGCATTGATGCGGTGAAAGCAGCCCTTAAGGCTGGCCTTGCATTGTCCACTCCGGACTTGCCTATCAAAATTAACCTTATTGCTCCACCTTTGTATGGTATGTTCAATAGTTTTTTCTGTAAATGCCATAACTAAAGCAAGCTCTATCATAGAGCCAGCTTAAGTTTTGCCATATAACTTTAAGAAGTAAAATCAATATCCATATGAATGCGAAATTGTATTTGTTTGTTGATTTGTTCTTCAATCTCGCCGCAATGGAACAACAGATCAGCGTGATTTTTTGCATGGATATATTTAATAGTGACATAGGCTTTATCTCGGAAATTCACAGGATTATTAAGAGTTCCCACAGGATTATCAAACCTTAACCCATGTGGGTGAAGTCGCGAGCATTGGATAGTAATATAATATAATGTAAAAAACTAATAATTTGTTTTCAGGGTATCTGTTTGCTAGTGAGTAAATCTTAAATTCTCATCTACATATTTTCTGATACAAAAGTCTATTTTACTTAGCTTAGCTTTTACACAGCGTCAGCAGAGTGAACTAGAGTGAGGGAACTCTCGGACCTCAGTTTGATCCTAAATCGACAATATGTCAAATATGTAGGCTATCATGGGTGACGTGAAATAAAAGAAAAATAGGCTATTTATCTTCTATTCACAGGCTAGGATCAAGTGTAGAAAGTTAGAAACACTTGGCGCCTGTTACAAGATACCTAATTGTCGTGAACTGTGACGTCAGTCAATATCAATGTTGTCAATTGCGATTAGCAATGTAATCTTATATCATCAGTACCCATATTATAAATGTGAAAGTGTGTTTGTTTGTTGGTTTATTGGTTTGTTCGTTTGTCCTTCAATCACGTCGCAACAGAGCAACAGATCGACGTGATTTTTTGCATGGGTATAGTTAAAGACCTGGAGAGTGAAATCAAATAGTTCCCATGGGTTTTTTAAAACTCTAAATCCACTCATACAAAGTCTCGGGCATCAGCTAGTTATGATATAATTTTTGTTTCTTTTAGTAATGACAACATCCACACCCGAGAAAGCAGATGGGCTCAAAGCATTACAGGATGCCATAGACAAAATCGAGGATACAATAAACACTGCTGGCGGTGTGTTTAACGTTCAAATGGCAGTGAGTAACAAATATACAACCCGTCGGAAATATCTGCGCACTTCGCTGCTATGCGCTTCCCCTCGCGCTTCCCCGCAGCTCACCCATACTGCCAGTACCATTGCCAACGCAAACATATTGCATGACGTCATTAAACCAGGTTCACAGATATTTGCGACGGGTTGTAGAATGCCATTCAGTATAATTTGGACAACCCTTACATTATACTGAAAGACAATGGCTGTAATTTTTTTGAAAAAATTCAATATGCGGCTGTATGGCCATTTCCATATGTGAAAATATTTACTTTTTAGTTCGTATTTTAGCAGGACAGGCAGTTTAATTTTTTTAAGTATGACTTGTTTTGATAAATAAAGAGTTCATACAAATATTTTTTTTAGCCTAAAGTGGTGACGGCGACTGACGAGGCGGAGCTGGCGCGGCAGATGGAGCGCGCGGAGGCTGAGAACGCTGAGGTCGCCGGGGACTCGGCCGACGAGGACGAGGACCAAGGTTACAATCTACTTATAGAGAGAGAGCCAGCATGTGCCAGACCTTCGTTATTTTATAAAAGCTGAAAGTTTCTCTGCGTATTGTCCCCAACACAAACGATCCGCGACTATGAAGTTTGGATGGTGGCTTTGGGAGATAACAGGTAACAGAGGTGTAAAAAATATTACTTCAAAGTATAATGCCTAATTTCTTCGGAATAGTATTAGAAATCACGCCAGACTCTTACTTTTGTGGCAACTCTCTGCCAGACACCCTTAACGTTAAATAAATTGTTCAAGTTTAAGGCTATCTTGCCATGATATTAAGTGTCTGGCAATGCATCACGTGATTTCTAATACTATTCTGAAGAAAATATTTTTTTTAAAAAATCTTTGACGTAAGATTTTTACACAGATAATACAGATTTTTGTTAACTGCTATCTCGCAAAGCCACCATGATCCAAGCTTTATAGTCGTTAATCGTTCCTTCCTGTGTTGAAGGGACTATACACACGGAAACTTTCACTTTTATAAAGTAACGAAGGTCTGGCACTCGCTGGCTCTTAGTACATTAATTGAACTCTAAGAATGATTTTCCACTAACCCTTCTCATTCTGAGAAGAGATCCGTGCTCAGTAGTGAGCCGGCGGTGGGTTGATCATGATGATAATTTTGTGTTTCAGGTATGGGCGACGCCGGTATGGAAGACGAGCCGCAACAGAACGGCGCTTCAGAAGAAGAAGACGAAAACTAATACACACCCTTTAGCCCTAAACCCACTTATATTATGTATACCTTCTCCTAATATATTATATGTTTTATATATTACAGACTTTTTATTGTTTGCAAAACAACGCAAAAATATTCGACGACTGCTTGCGACTATGAGTAATTTCAAAATCGGATCATTAGTTCTAAAGATTACCTCCAACATGCTAATGTTACCTCTTTATAATAGTATAGGATCCCGCTATAGAACGACCTTCGTCGAGCTGGTTAATGGATGAAACGTATTTTATATTCAATTTAATATGTCAATAAATATATTGCATATGGGTTGCCTAAAAAGTTTCAGTCCAGGATGATTAATTAATAATTTAAATTTTTTTTTTTAAATCATTTCACAAATTCCATACCAATCGAAAGTATGGAAGCCCATAGAATATGCAAACGTTAGGTTAATGAAATAGTGTTTATTTTCATTTATCTTTTATTCATTAACGCAGTGCAATTTACTAGTATCGATTTACCTGTTTATACCTGACTACCCGGGGAAAAAACCGGCCAAGTGCGAGTCAGGCTCGCGCGATGAGGGTTCCGTACTAGTCGTATTCTTTCGACATTTTGCACGATAATTCAAAAACTGCATATATGCATAAAAATAAATAAAAATCTGTTTTAGAATGTACAGGTGAAGACCTTTCATATGATACCCCACTTGATATAGTCACTCACTCCGAAAGTTGAAAATACTAATTATTAGTTCATGACCACAATTAAATTTTTTTTTGTGATCTAACCCTAAATTCACGGTTTTCAGATTTTTCCCCAAATAAGATCTACCTACCTGCCAAATTTCATGATTCTAGGTCAACGGGAAGTACCCTGTAGGTTTCTTGACAGACAGACAACAAAGTGATCTCATAAGGGTTCCGTTTTTCCTTTTAATGTACGGAACCCTAAAAATAACGTTTGCATATTCTATGGGCTTTTTACTTTCGATTGGTATGGAATTTGTCAATTAAACAAACCGATGATATGATTCAAAAAAAAAATTTTTTTTTAAATTATTACTTATATACTGGACTGAAATTTTTTAGGCAACCCATATGCAATATATTTATTGACATATTAAATTGAATATAAAATACGTTTCATCCAATAACCAGCTCGGTGAAGGTCGTTCTATAGCGGGATCTTAGACCATAATATTATAATAAACCTTCCCTTGAAAACCACCTCCTTTTTGGAAGTCGGTTAAAAATAAAACAATACAGTGTAACAGAAATAATTATTTATTTATTCATATAAAATTCAAATAATTCATCATTGAAATTACTTATTGACTCTTATGAAAACAAATTGTATTGTTAACAATGTCACAAGAATAAAAAATAATGATTACAAACAAAAAAATAAACAAAATCACATTATTTACGTCTTTTAATTATGGGATTATGTTTAAAAGTTTAAAAAGTTAAAATCTCTATTATAGAAGGTATTTACAGGTATATCACAAGTCACTAAATCTGTGTTAATAATATAACAAAATTCGTTCATACAATTACAAACTAAAAATTGTTCTATTTAAAATCATAACTAATACTAATCTGAATTTTTGAATAAATTTAGACCTTTTTCCCGTTTATTCTATTCAATTTACTTCTATGTAGTTTGTCAAAAAATAATAAGCCCGCGGATTTTTCAATAGTTTCCGGTGGTACCTGGAATATATAATGTTTATTTTAATGTCAAATCATTTGAAAGATAAAAACTAAAACTGTATGCAACTTTCTAAATTAAAGATTGGGCGATAAAGACTGGTTATATCGGCGTCAGGGACCTACAAATTAGCCTGAAATGAACTACTTAACAATTTAAAGAAGTGCTATGAGCTTAGCAGAATCTATACCTATCTATTTTACTTTGTAATTTCAAAAATACTCTTTCAATTTCTTTTCTACCGAAATAAAAAATTTTGAATTTGTAGGTATTTTGATAAATTGAGCTCTACTATCAGCTTCACCTAAGGCAAATGAAATCCAAGATGGTAGTCATTTGTGCCTCATAAATCATTTGACACACAAAAATTAAGCTCAATAGTTTTGAGTAATATTGAAGTAACACTAATTTGCTACTAAATACTTCACAGAATGTGTATCAGTCTTAGCACTTATCAGTAGGTACCCTTATTATAAATGCGAGTGTGATTGTTTGTTGGTTTGTCCTTCAATCACGTCGCATCGGTACAACGGATTGACGTGATTTTTGCATGGGTATATATGAAGACCTGGAGACTAACATAGGCTAGGTAATTTTTATCCTGGAAAATCAGAGTTCCCACGGGATTTTTTAAAACTTATTCCACGCGGACGAAGTCGCGGGCATCAGCTAGTCAAAAAATAAATGACGTCATACAAATTCAACATACATACCATATATGAGGAGACAGGCGTTTCTTCAGGGATCTTCTGGTTGGGCATCACATAGGCCTCCATGTCCAGTTTTCCGTCACTTGACTCGGCTACCACCACCTTGTAGAAATGTGTGGGTACTGCTACCGTATTAGCGCCTATCACTTGGTATCTTACATAGAATTTTCCATCGGATTCCTTCCTGTAATGAAGTACAGTACAGTAAGAGCACTGGCAAATCCCCTTTATGTAGCATCAAACGAGAGAGCAGCTGGATTCAGACAGCGCAAGACCGCGGGTTATGCAGGAAGTCCCTACAAGAGACCCATGTCAAGCACTGTACGTTTATCGGTTGACGACGACGACTATAGAAAGAAACCTAGACGACAGTAAGGGCATCTGCCTGCAAATAGGAAAGTACACCTTTCCACTGCGAACAGCGAAAAGTTAACTGATGAACTAAATCAGATTGACAGAATTCACACATCTTTGAGAACATTTTGGAGAACTCTCAGGCGTGCAGGTTATCTCACGATGTTTTCCTTCACCGTTAAGACAAATAAGGCACATAACTCTAAAAAGTTAGAGGAGGAGCCTGGAATTGAACCCCGAACCTCCGATTAGGAGGCAGATTCAAATAATTTTACCTGGGGAGATATAAAGGTCCTGTGCAACAGTATACGTTATCATAGACCTTAGTCAATTTTCTGACGTGTTTTTCCAATCTGTTCCATGCGTGCCTGTTGAAGCCTTCGCCCACCTGAAAATAAAAAGTGGCTAGGTCATTAAATAAATTTTTATCAATATTTTTACTTTTATTTCTTTAACTAGCTTATTCTTCTTATTCTTCCAGACTTCGTTCGTATGGACTTCACAAATTTCAAACCCCTTTAGGTATTGAATTTTCAAAAATCCTTTCTTAGCGGATGTCTACGTCATAATAGCTATCTGGATGCCAAATTTCAGCCCGATCCGTCCAGTGGTTTGAGCTGTGTGTGGTGTGTGATAGATCAGTCAGTCAGTCAGTCGCCTTTTCCTTTTACATATTTAGATTCTTTCTTCTTTCTTTTCATAATACATTTAACAGTTTTAAATAAAAGTCCACATTTTATTGGATGTAGGATACAATTATTTGGAGTGTGCAAATGGAAACTAAGTCAAACAGCTTTCTCCAATACAGATTATTGAAATCTTTAGGGTAAGAGCAGGCAATTTGTTTAGGTATGTATGTATCATATAAGATGGACAGTTTCACTGATACCTCAGTCTCCATTTAGTAAGGTGAAGGACGAAAATGGTTCATCAGCACAACTTTCAATCGCAAACATACTATCGTAAAAATTATCAGTACCCTTATTATAAATGCGAAAGTGTGTTTGTTTCTTGGTTTATTGGTTTGTTGGTTTGTCTTTCAATCACGTCGAAACGGTGCAATGTATTGACGTGATTTTTTGCATAAGTATAGAAAAAATATCTAGAGAGTGACATAGGCTACTTTTTATCCCGGAAAATCAGAGTTCCCATGGGATTTTTAAAAACCTAATTCCACGCGGACGAAGACGCGGGCATCAGCTAGTAAAACATAAAAATCATAATCACCTGTGGCGCCATATTAGTCAAGAAAAAAGTTTGTTCAACATGTTTCTGGGCTAGCCGGTGATTTCCCGCCGCTGCCATGTGTCCCCTATCAAACCCTGATCCTTTGTAGTCACTGTTCTGAGATCTAAAGAATAAAATAAATAGTCATGGGCATCATCTAGTAAACAATTTTACTTAATAGTAGACTTTACTTCACCTAAAAAATGGATGTATACTTTCATCAGGTGTGAAGTCACATTTACTCCTGTCCACTGCATCATTTTTCTTTACATGCTCTTTGGTTATATGCTCAAACACCCAATGTGGCACCCTGTTGCGACGGTCATAAGATAGTACAAAGTCATCGTATGAACGGACATGGTCAAGACTTGGGAATCCATATTTCATTATTTGTGATACCTGTGAAAATAGTTCAAGAAATATATTGTAGTATATATTACAATATTATAAATGCGAAAGTGTGTCTGTCTGTCTGCTAGCTTTTCACGGCTCAACCGTTTAACTGATTTTGATGAAATTTGGTACAGAGATAGCTTGCATCCCGGGGAAGGACGTAGGCTAGTTCCCACAGGATTTTTAAAAACCTAAATGCACGCGGACGAAGTCGCGGGCTTCATCTAGTATTAAATATTAAGTTTTTCAATTAAACCTACCCTGTCTTTTGGTGTGCTACTATCTGTAAATGGTGCTGCTGCTGATACAGTTCCAAAAATCGGCAGGCCTGGCTTGCTACTTATAAGTTTCCCGTCTACTAACACTGACTCCTTGCAACCATTAAACTTTTCGGTGTGTCCTATATAATAACCCGCTATGCCCACTGCACTAAGTTGAGCTACATGTAATAATCTCTTTGGAATCATTGTACATCCGTTTATTTTAAAAATTCTCGTTCAAATTAAGATTTTTATAAGATCTCAGAGGTTATAGGTAAGGATATTAGATAATAATTAATAACAAATGTTTGAATTTGACAGTTGACACATGTTATCATCTTATCAACTTATCAGTTCATAAGAGCTTCCGAAACGGTCAAGCACACACGAGACTTTTGCTTGAGTCAAGTATTTTAATCGTTTGCAAAGATTGCTTGAAAACGCCTGTCAAGCGGCTTAATCAAGCAAACGGCACTTTTCTCATGAAACAAAATGAAATGAAACTATTCATTTGCTTAATATGAGTAACTACCTAGTTTACAAAGGTCTGAATTTAATCTAAATAGTCCCCGCACATTTACTAACACTTAAGCATGCATATACTACTATTATAATAATTCTACCTACAGGTAATTTGTACACTATATTACTAACGATGTAGGGTAGGTTATAGGTATATTATTCAGCGTCGATTATTGTAGTTATTGTTAACATAAAAATTTAATATAATATTATGTTAAAATTTTATAAAAGATTGACCCTTAGGTGCATCGAACATTCGTATCAAGCAAAAATATAAAATCGCATCAATCACGCGCCAAGCACGTAAATCCTTTCTAAATGGTCAAAATGATTGACGTCAAGCCGCTTGACCGTCTCGGAAGCCTGTTACAGTTTTGAAATACCACCTCATTCCTCAAAAGTCAAAACTTTTGAACGGGAGTACGGGGACTTGAACCATGTTTTCTTTGCATGCACTTTTTATGATCGGTCTGCCTTTCTTGCTCATCTAGTATCATTGCATGTACCATTTCCTACATCTATAGTTTGTTTATTATATACTAATTCTTCAAATATTTATAAAGTTCTAGCTTTGTTCATAGAAAAAAATGATATCAAGTTATAGTATATGTGGGTATATTATTATTAGTGAAAACCTTATCCTTTTCCTTTCAAATTCCAAATCCCGAATTTTCAATTTTATCCACAGTTTCCCTAACTCATATATAATGTACTCTGTGGACTGTGCCCTAACTTTAAACTTTAATAAATAACAAACCTGACATTGGCTAATCTGTGTAAAGCCAGAAGAAGAAAAAAAGAAAAAAAAACTTTTGAACTAAGAAAACCTTGATCCTTTGTGGTCTGAGAAGAATACTGACGTTTAAACTTTAAACTTTCAAGTTTCATTACCTACCTAAACTAGCGGCACGCTATGATGGCCGGTTTGACGTTTGTCCGCTCATGAAGTTCCGTATTAATTGATAACGACTTTGAAGGAAATAATTGTATTACTTTATTGACGATAGTGATGTGCAGAGATTCATAAATTTTATCGAATGTAGTTTTAGGTTTAGGACTCAAAATTTATTTATTAAATTGATTTCTTAAATGTATACAAGTGTAGAAAAATCAGTTTGCACCATTTAAGGGGTGAATGTACTTGTGAATATGAACAATTTTCACTATGTGGACAAACCTCTGAAATCGCAAAAAAATATCAATAAATTTTTAAAAATGGAATCTAATACGATCGTCACATAGGATCGCTGGCTAGCACAACTACTACCTCCGGCAAACTCGCGTCAATGCTCAATGCAAAACAAAGCAGTTTCGAATTGACGTTGCTTCGAAAAGTATAAACTGTCAGTGCAATGCGATTGTGATATAGTTTTGACCTGGCTTTGGATTTCAAATATTGATACTGCATTACTGTTGACCCTTGCTCGTTAATTTGGACTCTGTTCAAGCCCTTTGTTGTGGATTTCGTCGATATGACCGAACGTACGCAGAGAACTGTTCTAAATAGTCAGACACGTGAGTTCCTAATACGCCTTCGTAACTATTTCGATCGTGAAGCTCAAAATGGAGGGCCAATTTTACCTATAACGTCAGTGGTTGAACGCGTAGCTGATGCGCTTAATATTGGACAACGAACTGTTAGACGGATAACTAAAAAAAAATATGGCGAGACTGGCACAGAAGAAAATAAACTTCACACACCAAAAAAGAGAAAACGAGCAAAACCAGTCGTAGGCATCGATAGCTTTGATGCCGATGCTATCCGAAGACATGTTTACGGCTACTATTTACAGAAGGAGTATCCAACAAGAAAAAAGTTGGTGCATTCACTGAAGGAAGCTGGATTATTCTTCGGTGGGGAAAGTTCTTTAACGAAGATTTGAAGACCATTGGATTTCGATACAAAAAATGTAACAAACGCAAAATATTGATGGAAAGATTTGATATAGCGATGGCAAGGTATACTTTTTTACGGCAAGTGAAAGAAATCAAAAATTGGCAAAATGTTGTGTTCTTGGATGAAACATGGCTTAATGCTAACCATACTGTAGGCCGTTCTTGGAACGATGACACAGCAGCATCTACTTCCAAAGTTCCTGTAGGAAAAGGATCGCGACTTATAATTTGTCACGCCGGAACCATCAACGGGTTTGTCGAAGGTTCTCTCATGGCTTTTGCGTCAAAAACCACTGGAGACTATCATGAAGACATGAATGGAGAAAAGTTTACTGAATGGTTTACCTCAATGTTGTGTAGCCTCCCTGAACCATCTATTATAATTATGGACAACGCCCCATACCACTCGATGCAAATTGACAAGCCACCTGCCCAATCCCAAAAGAAAGCTGATATCGTCGCATGGCTTCGTAAAAATGGCGTAGATGCAAACATGAATATGTTAAAAGCGGAATTAGTACGTCTTTTAAAAGAAAACAAACCAACCAAGATCCGATACGTCATTGACGAAATAGCATTAGAACATGGGCACAGAGTTATACGGTTACCGCCTTACCATTGTGAGTATAATGCGATTGAGTTGGTGTGGGCTCAAATTAAGGGATATGCTGCAAGACACAATACAGAACCCCCATTTACCACAAAAAAAATGCTAAAATTATTAGAAGAAGCTTGTGAACATGTGACTAAAGGAGACTGGGAAAAGGTTGTGAATAGAACTGTTAAATTAATAAGGGAAGATTATGAAAGAGATGTGAAAATAGATAATATTATAGAAAACGAACATATAATTATTAATGTATGTGATGATAGCAGTGACGACAGTGAAAATAGTAGTATGGACGAATCTGATTAATTATGGCCTTTTGTGGCACCTTTTTCGGTATCTTTTGTATTCATATGTTTCTTGTGTGCATATAAAGTATGTATATTCATTTTCGTTCAAATATTCAGTTCGTTCAAATAAATTAAATAAACATATACATTTTTGTTTTATTAAACCTATTTAATCAGGTACAAAAACAAAACTTAATTGTTTTTTGTTCGAGAATAAATTGACATTCCACATCACTATTGTAATGTGTCAAACCGGCCATCATAGCGTGCCGCTAGTGTAATCCATTTCAATTTTCAATCTGTCAAATGGTCAAGTCAAAATAAAAGCGATTTGTAAATAACTATTCCCGGACCTTTTTTCAATTTTATTAAAAATATAAATTCGAGATAAAATAATATACAATTGATCTGTGTAATATACTTAATGGGAAGATAGGAGTGTGATTTTAGTATTGTGAGCAATTTAGTAATGTAATGGCACAATCGAGTCAATAGTTTTCAAGATCGAAACCAATTAACTATGAAGATTCTATTTAGAAGCAACCGATTATATTTAAGATTTATCAATAAAAATTATAGTACCGCACCGAAATCTTTAGCCACTGTAAATGTAAATGGAAAGGAGTACCGTACGGATGATTACACAAATATAACATCTAAGATATCGTCGTATATAAATAGAAATTTGCACTTGAAGAAAGATAACCCACTTTCCTTAGTTCGTCAGCGAATCGTCAATTATTTTTATGGTTCGTTTACGCATGGAGGTAACCCCAGTTTCAGCGTGTACGATAATTTGTCCCCCATAGTCACTTCTCGTCAAAATTTCGATGATTTACTTATTCCGGAAGATCACCCAAGTAGAGCAAAGTCTGATTGTTATTACATTAATTCTTCGACGCTCCTACGAGCTCATATGACTGCGCATCAAAGCGAGCTGCTGAGAGCAGGTCTGGATAACTTTTTGATGATTGGAGACGTTTACAGACGAGATGAAATAGATTCCACACATTTTCCTGTATTTCATCAAGTGAGTAACTAGAATACAGATAACGCTAAAAGACTTTTTTTTACTTATAGATAGATACCTAAGAGTAAATATTTTATTTTCTCTCTTTTAGATATGAGATTACTTTTTGGACTATAATAATCAGATTTGGGGGTTCTTTATATGTACAATAAGTGTGGCTATGAATCTACATAAAGGTACAAAAACTTCTGGTACCTTTACGTAGTTTAACTTGTACCTGTTATGGTTAGTTTAGTTAATGAGCTTTTGCTAAATTGGGTTCCAATTGGTACTATGATATATGACAATAGTCAATAATGTAATTAAGTATGTATTGTAAATGATATGTATTCAATCTGCTTATTCAGACTATCAATAGGTGAAAACTTAAGATAAATCTGTTCAGCCACTTTTTTTTTACACTTTAAAACACACTACTACATTTTAGGTAAAAATTATTTCTTACTTTTTGATTATTCTAATATTAAGTTTTCTTTTCCAGATAGATGCAGTGAGATTACAACGAAAATATGATCTTTTCGAAAACCATCCAGACTTAGACATATTTGAGCCAAGCTTTGATCCATCGAATCCACATACATACACCAATTCAATCTCCAACCCAACAAAGCAGAGCTGTCACACTTTGGAAGCAACTAAGTTAATGGAGGGGCAACTAAAAAACCACCTTATTGGTATGGTAAAAGTTCTATTTGGAGATGATATAAAATGCAGATGGGTCAATGCCTATTTTCCTTTTACCCATCCATCGTGGGAGTTAGAGATTTATTATGAAAACAATTGGATGGAGGTTTTAGGATGTGGCATAATGAGAAATGAAATCTTAGCCAATGCTGGACCAAATAATAGTATAGCTTATGCATTTGGCTTGGGCTTAGAAAGGCTTGCTATGGTACTATACAAAATCCCAGATATAAGGTTATTGTGGAGTACAGATTCCGGCTTTTTAAGCCAGTTTCAGGACAAAGATGTTAATGCGAGTATTGAATATAAGCCAGTGTCGAGTTATCCACAGTGTACAAATGATTTGTCATTCTGGTTGCCACCAACGTTGACGATAGATACTTTTATGAGCAATGATTTTTATGATTTAGTCAGAGATATTGGTGGGGATGTGGTGGAACAGGTTTGTTTTAATGTCTCATATTCGCACTTCCTTACATATCTTACACTAGCTTATGCTTGTGACTTCGTTCGCGTGGACTACACAAATTTCAAAGACCTATTTCACCCCTTCATTTGATTGAATTTTCAAAAATCCTTTCTTAGAGGATGCCAACGTCATCATAGCTATCTGCATGCCAGATCTCAGCCCCATCTGTCCAGTAGTTTGAGCTGTGCATTGATAGATCAGTCAGTCAGTCACATTTTTCTTCTTTTATATATTTGAAGATGTTAGTTTAACTGAGGTAGTACCTGGTAGGTGAATTTTAATTATTCTTACAAGAGGTACTGTGGTATACCTAACCATATTCAATCAAAATTCGTCTAAGTAGCCAATTTTGCGTGAAGTAATAAATCTATACTTCTATACTTTATTATATAAAGAGGTAATGTTGTTAAGTTTGTTTGTAGGGGGTAATCTTTGGAACTACTAAACGGATTTTAAAAATTCTTTCACCAGTAGAAAGCTACATTATTCCTGAGTGACATAGGCTATACGGGATCTTTAAAAACCTAAATCCACGCGGGCGAAGCCGCGGGGATCAGCTAGTAACAAATAAGATAAATTTTCACTTAGATCATCTTAGGTACATCAACTGTCACGTTGACAGCATGTCATGCTCTCAGAGGTATGTGGAAATCTAAAAAACCAATTCAAATCTCCAAATTCAGTCACCAACTCACAGACGGCGGCAGACAATAATGTACCTTTGGAAGGAGATAGCGGATTTGTAGAGCATTGTCTCTCATTCAGACCAACAAAATTTCATATAAGTATGAGTGACAGAGACAACGCTCTACAAAGCTGAATGTAAAGGCTGATATACATTATTTTCTGCAGCGTACTGTAAGTCAGTGTTGCTTAGCAATTGTGATCGACTGATATGCACTGGTTCCCAACTAGGCCACTTTTCCCTCTCTCGTCCTTTTGTTGATACATCCAATCAATTTAAATAATTAATATTTCAGGTTAAACTAAAAGACAAGTTCGTCCACCCAAAGACAAACAAGCACAGCCTGTGTTACAGCATAGTGTACCGACACCTGGAGCGCACGTTGACTCAGGCCGAGGTCAACAAGATACATGAAGAGATTGCTAGCGCGGCGGTTAGCACTTTTAATGTAGTCATTAGATAAAATGTGTTAATTAATTATAGTAATGTTATAAGATGGTCAAGTGTTTTAATATGACCCGAGAAACAAGAAAACTTGAAACAGACGAGTTCGTCCGCCCAGTGACAAACGAGCACCTCTGTTACAGCAGAGTGTACGGAGCGCACGTTGACTCAGACCGAGGTCAATAAGATACGTCAATTGTTTCAAGTAGGTAGGTAGGTACCTAAGTAATAAAATAAAACAATAAAATTATGTACAAAGAAATCCTTAATCAGATATTTTTATTAAATAAAATATACATAAGAGCTTCTTAAGGTTGTAAAAAAAACAAAAAGAATATTTTCGTTAAGCGCACATTACAGCATAAGCCACAAAACGCATTTTTCAATAAATGATAGTCAAGTGTGGTAATGACATCATACGAAACTTTGTCCCGAAAATTGAATTTTCCTACGAATCAACAACGTGAAATCTTGTTGTTGATTCGTAACTTAAAGTAAACTCAAATTGCTATTGCGCTGGAACCATGTCTCATTAACATCGAAATGACGTCATTTTGACGTCAGCCGAAATAAAAATATACCTACCATCAGCTCGAAACTTCAGTCTAGTGCTGACGTCACTAAAATGGCGGCCACGAGCATTAGCAATTTGCGGGACTTATAATTGCCAACGATCAACCCGTGTCCCGAGTAATGATGAGTATTCGACCTTTAGTATTATGTTATACTTAGGTATATGTACTAGTCTCATACACTAGCATGTCAGTACACGCAGGTTGGAGCTGATGACTCAGAAATCACAACTGTCGAACTGGAGTTCCCTGTTATGTGGTAAACGTTCAGGACCAAAATTCTCCGACTTTTGCATCGGTCTCATGAGGACAGTGGCGAAAATAAATACTTAAGTGAAATTATACCTATCTTATAAAATAATAAATAAATAGACTGGAAGGTTAAAGAAAATAATACCGGTACTCAAGGACCCTGAAATATAAATATCAGGGGGTTTGCTGGAAAAAACTAGTCCCTACTCTCTAGCCACAAGGCTAACGAATATTAACTTGTTTAAGAGGTTCCGAGACGGTCAAGCACGTAGATTTTTTGCTCGAGTCAAGCATTTTGATCGTTTACAATGTCTGCTTGATTCTTGAGTCAAGCGTGCTAAACGCGTGATTGATGCGATTTTATATTTTGTGCTTGACGCGTCTATCGCGTTGGTTTGATCAAGCATAGCTCATTCGCGTGGCGTGTCAACTGTCAGACATTGCGGACGACGACGCTTTGTTGTGCGACAACAGCGAAAATTAAAGGAGCGGAAAAGAGATCTTTATTATTACTCATTTCACTATACCGAAACCCCCCAGAACTCTGGAAAATAAAATCGCCGCTGTATTTTGATAAAGATCACTTTGTTTGTCCGCCTCTTGACTATCTACTTATAAGTACGAAGATCACGTACCTACGAAATAAGAACATGTGATTTTTGCTGTGTGATGGGCGCATCAAGCAGATTGATCAAGCAAAACAAATCTGCTTGCCTGATCGTCTCGGAACCTCTTTACACATAGGTACATTTAAGACCATAATTCATAACAAGAGACATTCTAAACCGAACGAACTCTGGAACCAACAAAGGTAAAGTTGACAGATGTGGCTGTTGGTTCATCATAAAGGGCAACTTTCTGATGCCAAATATGTCAGTCTGCCTTTTCTGAATTTTGCGTTACATTGGCGCCTGAAAACGTGTCATGTGATCAAAAAATAATGGACCTCTTAAAGAAAACATCCATATTTGGCATCAGAGTTTTTGTTTACTCTATGAACTAATATCTGTGAGGTATCCTGTTGTGACTTTCCGGTCTATTTATTAGGTAACTATATATACTTAATAATGGCATTAATATAATATTTTTAAATGCAAATAAGGTAATGTACCTTTTTAGTTTTTATACATAAATTACTGATGTAAGCCTGACCAGGAATATAAAAAACTTGCTCTGGGAGCGCCACTAGTATATTGTTTATGGTCAATAAGTAGGTATATGGTCTTGTATAAATTAGTTCCACGGGTTTTCCGCAATATGGCAAGGGATTTTATTTTCCTGGTCAGGCTTTAATCGGTAGTACCTACTTAATAATTTAATATCACAGTTTCCACAAGGGACTAGGTACTTACATAATTACAGACAAACTTACTAAGTATACCTACTTAAATAACTATCTAACTCTAACGTGAGAAATTATTCCGCCCAAATGTTAATTGCAGTAAAGCTATTTGCATTTGGATTCTGGACCGTAGTTACAAACTTTACTAGGTACTTATTTTGCTAACGATTTTAAAAGTGGTAGGTAACAAAAATTTGTCTAGTAATAAAAAATAGTTTTCTTATATTATCCAGTAGGTATATAAACATTTACTTATAAAATAGCTCAATTTCTGTTGCTCTGATTTCCTGATTGCGGTAGGTACGGTCACAGCATCCACAAATATTGCATCAACTCAACTGACGTCACAGAAACGATTGTCTATAGAAACAAGAAGACATGGCGCATAGCTGCGTCAACTGCGCGCGAAAACAGTTTCCACACACACAGAACGAAATCAACAAACCGTTAAAATTACTATTATTGTCTATCTTATTTATGCTTTAGGTACGTAAACAGTTTGACTTTTGAATTGGCGATCATTACTATTATTAAACACCTAAGATGCAGTCTTCATCTGATGACTCGGGCATATCATCTCCAAAATCTACTGGTTCGAAAACTACTGGCTCTAATTGGGGCGTCTGATCTTCATGGGCTTCTTTGGTTATATTGCTAGGAGTGTCGTCAACCAGGTTTTCGTTTACTATTTCTGTAAACTCACCACTGAGTGTTTCTGTACTCTGGTTGTTATCTTTAAGATTTTCTTCTTGGTCATCAGTGTTTTGGTTCAATTCTTCACCAGGTTCAATGCATTCGGTTGAGACTTTCATCCGTTTCGCTTTAAACGCCAACGGTTCATCGTCAGAATCGGAATCGTCATCTGATTTTGTCTTTTCCGGAATCGCTTCCGAATTGGAAACTGCTGGAGGACTTTCTTTTTGTTCACTATCTGAATCCAAATCTATACATTCCATTGGCTCTTTTCTTTTACGTTTAACTTTGATTATTCGAATCATCTTTTTCTTTTTTACGTTCGATGTGGCATCTGTCTTGACCGATGATACCAACAAACTTCTACCACGTTGTAATATAGTTGGACGGACTGAAAATAATTTCACTGGTACGGCGCGGTCTTTTACATTTTCCGCTGATGGCTCGAGTTCAACTGTTTTAGCATTTTGCTCCTCGATACTTATGGTTTCGCCTTCTTCAGGGTCATCAGTTAAATCTATCACTGACTTTGAGATTGTAATTTGCTTATTTAATTTTTCTCCTTGCGTTTGTTTTTTAATTACTAAATTTATAGGCATTACTACGCCAGATACAATGTCCATTTTAAAGAACCGTGCGTTATTCTCTGAAGCATATCTCAGCTCCGTATACGAGAAAACTATGCACAACTCTGGACATCTATTTAAAGCAGCTTTTACAACAGGATTATTAAATAGAGGATTGTTTATAAACTTTTCATTATGTTGATTAGTGATTTGTGATTGCAATCCTTGTATTATAGGCGGTGGACATAATTCTTGCTGTTGCTTAGTAGGACTTTCATGATTTGTGAGATGTGTATCTTCTGCCGAAATACCAGACATTTCCATTAAATCTGACAATATTGTTTTCTTGTTCAAGTCAGAGTCATCTTTCAAATCAACTACGCTGGCATTACTTTTATCAAACTCAGTACTATTCTCTTCCTTATTGTGACAAGCCCGTTCTTTAGTTTTATTAATATCTACTTTCATCACATTAGAATGATCTATAAAATTTTCATTACAAGAAAATGAAGTTACTTCTATTAAGGATTCCTTCTCAACTCCTTTATCATCTGATTTCATATCAGATACATTACGATTCTCTAAGGTAATATTACTTTGAGCATTCGAATCGGTCTTATTTTTCAATTCATCCATGGGAGAGGCTGTAATGTTATCGACTTCATCAGCGGCAGTAAGCTGCTTCTGAATGGAAGCCATGAGAGTTGGCAAATAATCTAATTGACTGGAGTCTAGCTCAATTCCAGGGTCAATAGAAAGAGCTAATTCTTTGTTAGGCAAGAGAACAATTCGTACTCCATCTGGTAACGCCACTACTGGTGGGGTACTTTGACATGTTGGGCTCTGATTCACAGACTGACTCAGATTGGCGACGAGATTGCCATCCAGCTTAGGCTGATTTTTCAATTGGGTGTTCTCAAAGGAGCAAAGTAATATTTTATTTTTTCCTAAGCATATAGGCGTTCGAGAATAAGCATTATTCCATCTATCGTTTGATAAAAATAAAATTTTGTCTAATGTTTTACCTTTTTCATCCAGTACGACTTTTGTATCACCACCACTTAATGGGGCAAGATTAGGAGTCTGAGGTATACGGGTTTTAGGAGCGATTTTAGGATAGTATTTATCTAAAAGCAATGACGATAGCTGACTTTGCTTCGCAATGTCCTTAGTACGTGTATCTGACCATTCTCTGATTGAAGATATTGGACTCTTTTTATTTGTAATTACAGCACTTAAGTTACTTTCTGGCGGAATAATTACATTTTTTTTATTTAAAACTATAGGCTTTAATTTTAATGGATTAGTTTTTTGAAGTGTGACAGCTGAATCATTTATATCTGAAACCATACGAATTTTTACGGGATTTACATCCTTCATTATTTCATTATATTTATTCATTATATTTTCCTTGATTGAGAACGTTGGATTCCTTTTATCTAAAACTATTCGATTCGTTTTTGGAATTTCTTTAAATGAATTCCTTTCGCTGAATGAGAAAGTTGGAGCATTTTCATCTGAAACATTTTGTGGATTATTTCCAGGTAATATTTGTGTTTTGTTATTTTTATCCAAAACCATTAAATTAACAGAGGTCTGAGTTTGACCAATAGCTTGAGTGTCATCAGGTCCATATGTTACTTTTATTGCTGATACTGCAGGACTTTCGTTATCGAAAAATTTGGAACTTGTGTTGAATTCTGCCAAATTAGCAGCAAAACCAGTCTCAAATTCTGCATCAAAGTCAGTGTTTATACCGATTGAAACTTTCAGCGGCTTTCCTGTAGAGTTTTCCTTTGGACTTTGTGGCATTTGTGTTAAGTTTTGACGTTGTTGACTTGAAACATTAACTTTTATCAGCTTTGTGGTTTTGTCTGTTTCAGCCTGGATCGTTTGAAAATTTAACATATCTCTTCTTTTTTTATTGACTATAAACATTTTTTCAACAAGCTCTTGTCTACAACAGCAATTACACAAAGGACGTGGGCATTTATGTTTTTGTATCAATTTCTTTCGTGAGCCTAGTTTCTGCATTTTTTCTCGTGCCCAACAACAATATTTAAAGCGTTTTTTATCTAAGTTCTCTCTTTCGACTCTTTTCATAGTGTTGCCTGGGTTTTTTTTGTTTATTTCATTTGTCGTCTGATTTGGTACAGTATTGAGGCCAGTATTTTTACATACATTTTCAGTAGGTGCTACAGTGGCACTTATAAACAACACTTCATTGTCAATCGTAACCGCAGATGCTTCATTCATATTTACTTCACCTTCATTGTCACATTGATTTATTTCTTTGTATAAAACAGAGCTTTTTTCCTTTTGTTTTGTTTCATTTAAGGCCCTTTTCCTCATTGCCTTTTTATACGCCTTCGTTTTTTTTAGCCAACTATCATCTCCTTTACAGACGTTTAATATTTTATCAACAGTATCAGATGTTAAAAGTCGATCTTGAGGAATAATAGATTTTTTAGGAGTTGGGTTCCATGATACTTCAACACGATTTCCACGCACTTGTTTTTTAGGTTCTTTTACAACTTTGTGCAGTTGATTATTAAATCGTTTAAGTGAACTTCCTTTAGATAATATATTCAAGTTATCATTTGATTCTAAAGATATGGTTTTATGTGTGGTATCAATAAGATGATCATCATGACAGGTGGCATCAGAAGTAAAACTAATTTTGTCTAAAATACTTGATGTTTCACAATTTATATCACTCACTGTGGATGACGCCGTTGAGTCTATGCTTTTATTAATTATGTTATTATGATTTTGTAGTTTTTTATTGTTTTGTGAAGCAATATCTGAGCGTTGTTGTACTGAAACAATGTTCACGGGTGCCTTAGTGATATTTGAAATTTGTATAGGAGACACTTCTGCAGTAAGCAATTTTTCGTTTAGACGACGAATTTGTGCTATATCTGGCAAATTTATTACTTTATTTCTTTCACCCGAATGACTATCTAGGGCTGAAAGCTTTGCTAAAGAGGGGTCTGGAGGTGGGGCTGGGCCTAGAATATCATCATCCTGCGGCACTTCAAACTTTTGTGGATCCTGGCTTTCTCCACGGTCTTCATTTTTAACACTAGGGCCTAGAATATCATTTATAACATTATCTACTAAATTTTGTAACGGTAAGGTTGTAGGAAACACAGTTGTTTCTATGGTGTGTTCTTCTAGCCCATGTGTTTTATTTTCTATCGATTTGGTTCCAGTTAAATATAAAGTATTATTAACGAGTTTAGTCTCGAATGATTTGTGTAAATCAATCGTCAGAGGCTTACATTCTTTTAGTTGGCGTCTATTTCGTTCAGAACTAAAAAATCCAGCTGATAGTCTTTTTAATCTTGTGTTAAAGTCAGGATTCTTGCATAACTGTATAGGGTTGTAGGATAATTTTGGAAGTTTGTTCAATAGCCAGCTTGAAGGACTGATATTCTCTGGGCCTAAATCGAATTCTGAGTGATATTCTGATGCACTGTCACTGAATGCATCACTATCAGGTGTAGGTGGACGCTCTTGAGATATCTCTTCCATTTTGACACAATTTCTATCGTATGGCTTACTTTCATTATCAGCATTGTCGATCACTCGTTTGTCTTCTACCGTGTTATAATCAATAAACCGAAAAACATCCATGTCATCAAGTTTTTTTGTGTACACCACCGGAGTTAGCAGAAGCTTTAAATCAATTGTTGGCGTACTCGCATACTCACTGTCACTGTCGTCAGTTTTTTCAGTTTTTATTTCCTCTTTAGGCTTTACTTCTGAAACAAAACAAATTATACAATTTTGTGAAAACTATGATAGTCAAGTATGTATTAAACGATGGAGTAATATATTGCGCTAAATTGATTGGAGCCTACTTATATATTACTAAAATAATACTTTCAGTCTTTTTCAACTAAGAAATGTTTACGATATTTACCTTTCATGAGATCTTCTTCTTCAACATACTCGATCCCATCATCTTCTAATTCGATACCATCAAATATATTAATATGGTTTGGAACTGCAATGAAGGAATCCAAGCCTTTTTCGACTTCATCTTTGATTTCAATAACTTTTTCGTTAGAACTTATTTCCTCATCTATATTTTTCACTAATGCATCCGGATTCTGTATGTTATCTAGCGTGGGGAATGTTGTACGTTGTGGTACGTTGAACATATTCTTTGTTGAAATGTTGTCAGCAACGCTCTCCAATATACCATTAATCTCACTATTGACAGCATTATCTACTGGTTCGTCAATAAGAATCGCAACGCTTGATACGTTTGATATTTTGGGCATTATTATATCAAATTCATTGGAAATATTTGCCATTGAAGTGCTTGCTACTATTGTTGGCAGTAGCATTTCAGCATCATCTTGAGAGTCAATACCACCTGTGTCATGGGTAGTGTCAACAATCTGCGTGTTTAAATTTAAGTTATCATTTGTAACGCTATTGAACTGTATGGAATCGTTCGAACTGTGATTGTCATTCACATCAGAGATATCTTCTTCAATATTAACGTCAGCAGACCTCTGTTCTTCAACGTTTTGTTCATTGCTATTCCTTAGACTACTTTCAGTTTCTGCATTTGTATTTGGTTCCAAAGATATGTGTACAGAGTCCAATACACATACATCATCATCGTCGTCTGATATTTCATCTACTTTTTCAATTTTCACTACTCCTAAATTGACATTTTCCTTTAGCGTCCGTGTTGAGGTAGAATCTCTGGAGTCTTCTGATTCGATTTCTTGATCCAAATCGATTGTTTCAACCTGTGGTTCGATAACTTCAAGATCAGGCCCGGTTTCTAAAATATCAATAGATTTAATTAGTATTCATTACGTAGCAAAAATTCAGCTTAGCTAGACGGACGAACGTAATATAACAGCTTAAATAAACATATAATGGGAATAATTTATTATTTTATTGACCGATTGATTGAATTTTCCCGTCTGTCCGTCCACCTGTACTTTATGATTTCTGAATTAATGCACTTAAATTCACGAAAATATATAAATCGTCTACGTGTAAAGCCGAGCAAATACTTAACAAATACTAATAATATTTGTTAAGTATCAAATTTTTAGAGCCTCAGTAGCTCAACCGGTGTAGTGGACTGAAAACCGAAAGGTCCGACGGTTCAAACCCCGCCCGCTGCACTATTTTCGTACCTACTCCTAGCACAAGCCTGACGCTTAATTGGAGAGGAAAGGGGAATATTAGTCATTTAACATTATATATAGGCTTGCGCTTGACTGCAATCACACTAAGTAGTAACAAAATTTTAAATGTTAATTACCCGTCCGAAATATACGTCTTTTAGCCAGTTGCAAACGTTCCTGAAACAATTTAAAAATAAGGATTTAGAAATTGTTTATTTTCATTTATTTTTTAGAGTTCCATATCCGAAGGGCTAAAAAAAGCTGTGATAGCCTAATGGTTAGGACGTCCGCCTCCTGATCGGAAGTCGGGGGTTCGATGCCGGGCACGCCTCTAACTTTTCGGAGTTATGTGCGTTTTATGTAGGTAATTGAATATCACTTGCTTTAAAAGTGAAGGAAGACATCGTAAGAAAACCTGCATGCCTTTGAGAGTTCTCCATAATGTTCTCAAAGTTGTGTGAAGTCTGCCAGTCCGCACTTGGCCAGCGTGGCGGATGGTAGACTATGGCCAAAACCCTTCTCACTCTGAGGAGACCCGTGTTCTGTAGTGCGCCAGCGATGGGTTGATCATGATTATGACCCGTAGGGTGCCAACGGGACGTAAATTATTGTAAATAAGTACATGATGTGTATAAATGTAATAGTAATGTAACGAATATTCCCATACGCATCCGCGGATATTCGCATATTTTTACATATTCGCATTCGCGACATTACTGCGAATGTTTTGCGAATATAAAAAAAATATTTTGTTGGTGTTGGTTAATAAAACAAAATCCATTAACTTCTTATGTTTTTTAATGTAATGAAAACTTAACTTCGTAATCACATTATCAGTCTTCTCTTTATCATTTGGTAACGGGACTGCCGCCAAGGTCACCAAGCCATAGACAAATGGCGCCAAATTTAAACAAAAACTGAATATTCCCGTCCGCGAATGTCAAAAATATTGTATTCGTTACATCACTAGTATGTAATATATTACAGTGTCACTTATTTTCTATTCAAGTACAATTATTATATCTTTAACAAAACTCACAAAATCCTCGGGCAGTGCCACCTTCTTCTGTTGAATTGATTCCTCCCACGTTGGAAAAGGTTTAGTTGTGATGTACTTGAATCTAAAATTAAATAGGTTAAATTTTTGTTAATCATGTACCAAAATTGTAGTTACAAAGTAATAGCACAGCCTTGAAATATACAGTCCAATTACGAATGTACTTGTACGGAGCAACGGTGGGGTGGGTTGCGGAGCGCGGGCGGCGCGGCCCGCTGCACACAGATTCGCGTAGTCTGTGTGATTGATGGACGAGGGTTTACGTGAGCGTGGTTTTATATATTTTAAGTGTCGTTTAGTAAGTTCTAAAATTTTACCGATTTCCCCGCGATTTTAATCCCAATTTTGTGACAACCCTTGGATATTTGCGTAGGAACACGTATATACCTACACGAGCGGCAGCATCGCTCGACTTCAAAGGCGTCGAACAACTGGTAGTATTTCGTTAAACTGTGGTAATAGTCTGCGCCCAGTCTTACGTTTTAACTATCTCCATCTCCAGGCTGGTAGGTTTGAACTCGTTCGCCG
Source organism: Maniola hyperantus (assembly GCF_902806685.2). Classification (NCBI taxonomy): domain Eukaryota; kingdom Metazoa; phylum Arthropoda; class Insecta; order Lepidoptera; family Nymphalidae; genus Maniola; species Maniola hyperantus. Next base: position 4,216,806 of record NC_048542.1, read on the forward strand.
CGGGCAAGTTTTGCTGGCTGCCTCTGTACATGAACCAGAACTGGTAGAACTTTTCGCGCACCATCTCCTTCAGCTGGTACCAGCGACGCTGCAGCAGCATCGGCGAGCATTGCCTCTCTCTGAAGTTAAAATTACATTTTTAATCTATCGTCGCTGCTCACGCAAATACCGCTATATAGAAAATCACAAGTTTTCAGGAGACATTTCTATTATTTTTTTAATTTCGAGGCCCGGCTCGTTTGCTCGCTATCTCTATTTAAAAAAAAAGCTATTTGAGCTGTACGTTGACATGTCAGTTAGTCAGGTTCTTCGTCCAACCGCGCTAATTCATACTAAATCTATAGTGCACGACAGGTTGAAATGGCAATCGGGGTATGAGGCGGGGGGATGCCCCGGACACCCGCACGTCACCCGCGCTCGCCCGCACCGGGTTAGCGCGGGGGCTGTGCGAGTGTGCGGGGCGTTTCCTTCCAGATTGCCAGCTCGACCTGTCGCATACTATATAGTACAGTAAATAAAGCCGTTTTTTTTGGTCAACCTCGCACTAAATTTCCGATCCAATTTTCCGAAAATATGGTATATTTAGGTACCTACACCTACATGTAATAAAATTAGAGATTAGATTATGCGATCAGTGTGCAATATGTAGGTAGACAAAACGAAAGGGATAAGCATCACTGGAATTTTAGAATTTGCAAATATCAAATGTGGAGATTTCGAGATGAATTGCCAAAGACCAAAACCTGCCCATTTTCTTTCAAAGATTAAAGGGTGAATTTTAAAAAGAAAAGCTACAACGAATTTCGGACTTTTGTGTCTCAATAATTTGGATCCAAAAATTGACATTGGAAATGTCGGAAATATTAAACTTCGAGTTTTTATGAGTCTATATTCCCTTTTCTGTGGTTTATAATCTAATTATTATTAACAAATAGGTAGGTAGATGGAAAAGGTCCTGACATTATTAACATATTTGCTCCATCTTTCTCCACTTTTTAAGGAATGCATTCCAATCAAAATTCCTTAAAAAGTGGACCTTAGATAAATACTTACGTGCCATTATAGGACTTGGTGGCTTCAAACCAGGCTTTCGTCAGTTTGTCGCCTCGCAGACGCTCCAAGTCGAAGACGACCACTGTAGCGAACAGATCCTCCAGTATCTTTGGCGACTCTTCGGCTTCTGGGTCTTGTAGTTCCTATGACATAGCATAGGTAGGTACTTTTTAAGACTTAGGTATGCCTAATTGGGTATTTGACTCCATTTATTTTTATTACTTTATTGTAAACTAGGATAAATAAAAATAATGACGTAAACTGAAAAAACTAATTAAATCGATCAAATAACAAAAAAGTTATAAGCATTCAAATATTTCTTATTAGACAGAGATAGCGATATATCATTTTGACGTCACACCTTACTAATGCCACAGCTAATGCCATAGTAGCTTCGTGCGGTTTCATACAAATTTTCGTTTTGCGAGAAAGGGATAGAAGACTCTCGCACTCAAAAATTAAAATGCCTGTGAAATTTTTAAATCTTTGTTGGATTTTAATATTTTTTTCAGCGTACGTCATTATTTTTTATCCTTGTTTATAATAAAGTAATAATATTTATCAAATTCAAAAGTAGGAAAATGCCTAATTTCACCAAGCAATTACCATGGTTTAGTTTAGAGATGTTGTGGAGGTTCGATTCCGATCCGAAAGGTAGTAACTTCCGATTGGTATTGCACCTTCGGTTCCGATTTCTACACAAATTTCAAACCCACATTTCACCCCCAGGCGTTGAATTTTCAAAAATCCTTTCTTAGCGGATGCCTACGTCATAATAGCTATCTGCATGCCAAATTTCAGCCCGATCCGTCCAGTAGTTTGAGCTGTGCGTTGATAGATCAGTCAGTAAGTCAGTCACTTTTTCCTTTTATATATTTAGACTAGCTTATGCTCGCGACTTCGTCCGCGTGGACTACACAAATTTCAAGCCCCTATTTCACCCTCTTAGGGGTTGAATTTTCGAAAATCCTTTCTTAGCGGATGCCTACGTCATAATGGCTATCCGCATGCCAAATTTCAGCCCGATCGGTCCAGTAGTTTGAGCTGTGCGTTGATAGATCAATCAGTCAGTCAGTCAGTCACCTTTTCATTTTATATATTTAGATATTAATCTATCTACCTAATGACACATGAGTAGATATACCTACTCGTGTATTAATGACGAGTTTTATATGAAAATGAGAATTAATCTGAATGCGATAAAATCGCGGGCTTAAGCTAAATTATTAATACCATTCCACGCATGATTTGTATGCCTAGTAATTAGATAAGGCTAGCTGTAATATTTTACATATATATAACACAAGACATTTCAATCCTTATCACCTGCTTAATAACGTCTATTTTCTCATGAACAAGTAGACTGAACCGCGGGCATAAACTAGACATAACATTCGATTTGAAACGTTCTTACCTGGCCGATAACGTCTATTTTCTCGTGCACCAGCACGAGGTCGAACAGCAGCCAGTCTGTCACGGTGAACTGCGCGACCGGGGTGATATTGGCAATCTTGTCCTCGCACGTAAACAATCTCCGCAGCTTCTTCATTGTCAACGTACGCATCCGATCCCTAAACAATTTTTATGATAAATAAACTAGCGCGGGAGCAATGGATTTTAGCTAGCAATGGGCATCTATTAGAAACGAGGAATCAGTGCGTTGGGATTAGAAAGGAGGAATGCGGATCTTACCAAAGCAATTTACAATCACAGCCACTTTGTTTCGTCAAGTCTTCCCAGATCTCGTCAGTCGGTATCTGATCGTTGCGCAACAAATGCGCGATGGCCCGAACCAGTCTCCTCTTAAACTTGTCGAGTCCCGTGCCTTTTGGTTTTTTAGTTGTTTTCGTGATCTCTGCCATTTCATCCTCATCTTCTTTATCCGCTCTATCCTGTGCAGTTTCATTTTGAGGTAGCTCTGTGGTCAGTTCGAGAGACGCAGCTTCAAAATTATCGTCGTACGGCACAGCGGCGTCAGTTGAGTTCTGATCAGTTTGTGGGTTCGAGTTGCCTTCATCATCATCTAATAGTGTTACTTCCGTTCCTTCGTCCATGACTGCGCTGTTTGAACCGTTCTTTCTTCTGAAGCTGTGACGAAATAGAGATTTACCTACAGTACGCGGCAGATAGTAATGAACCTTTAAAAGGAGATAGCAGATTTGTGGAGCATTGTGTCTGTCGTTGAGACAGTTAAATACTTACAGTAGGTACCTACGCGGCAGAAAGTAATGTACATCGGCCTTTAGAATGACGTTTCGGCTTTGTAGAGCGTTGTCTCTGTCACTCATACCGGCGGGGCGAGCTCTTATGAACTGATAAGTTGATAAGATGATAACATGTGTCAACTGTCAAATTCAAACATTTGTTATTAGTTATTATCTAATATCTGCGGGGCGATTGTCTAAAACCTGCATCAATCATTATTACAACCTCAATTGTTCTGATTGGCTGAATTTGTGCGATTCTTGTTGCAACAATGAGCAACAATGCATTGTGGCCAATAGTGAGCGAGCATTAACCAATCAGAGATGATTGCGATCGTGACATTGTAGCTGTCAAACAACCGCGGTAGGGCCACAGCTCATACCTAATGACGTTTTGTCGGTCTCAATGACAGAGACAACGCTCTACAAATCTGCTTTCTCCTTGTAGAGGTCGATGTACCTACATTACTTTCGGCGTACTGTATATTTCGATTTACATAATATGGGGTGGCACTGATATTCGGACTCCGGAGTCTCTGTCGCAGGGTTTGCCACAAAAACTATTGAATCGAACTACATAATAGTCACAGAAGAAATAGATATAGTACGCGACAGGTCAAGATGGCAATCGGGGAGGGAATGCCATCACAGCATCCGCACTAACCCAGTGCGGGCGGAGTGCGGGGCGTCTCCCCGCCTCATACCCCAATTGTCATTTCAACCTGTCGTGGACTATACCTATAGGAGAAACCAAACCCAGTTTAAAACTAGAAATCGAAAAATGATGTTCCCACACCCACAGTATTTTTAAAAGACCTATTCAACGATACCCCACACTATGGGGTAGACGAGAAAAAAAAAATCATCCCCACTTTACATGTAGGGGAGCTAGTTACCCTAAAAAAAAATATTTATCACAATTTTATTTCACCACTTTGTCGGCGTGATAAATATTTATACCCATGCCAAATTACAGATTTCTAGTACTAAAAATAGTCTCTGAGATTAACCGAGGACGGACGGACATGGCGAAACTATAAGGGTTCCTTGTTTACTACAGAACCCTAAAAAGAGATAAAGATTGATTGTGGTTATTGTACACACACGTAGTGAATATTCCTTCATTCAATAATATTATTATTATTCTTCACAGTTTACGTAGGGTGTTCGGCGCAAGAGAAATCATACTCTATCTGTAGCACTGAACAGATTATTTTATTGGATTGTACGGTTATGTGACGTCATTGTGACGTCACTTGAATTGGCATGATAAATTTTATTTCCAACGACGACGCGCGCCAGGTATACCTACGTGGATTGTGGAGGCAGGCTCATTGTGTCGCGAACCGCGGTTGCTTCGCCTCTGATCAATTATAAGTGTCTGGCAAAGTGCATTGTGCTGACATGGCACTGAAAAAAGCCATATATTAAAAGAAGAATTATAAGAGTGAATGTTATATACTTAAATATACCTACCTAATAATATCTATTCTGAAGCCATGATAGCCTAGTAGTTAGGACATCCGCCACCTAATCGGAGGTCAGGGATTCGATCCCGGGCACGCGCCTCTAACTTTTGGGAGCTACGTTCGTTTTAAGTAATTAAATATCACTTGCTTTGACGGTGAAGGAAAACATCGTGAAGAAACCTGCATGCCTGAGAGTTCTCTATAATGTTCTCAAAGGTGTGTGGCCTATGGCCAAAACCCTTCTCATTCTGAGATGGCAGCACGGGGCGTCCCCCCGCCTCACACCCCGATTGCCATCTCGACCTGTCGCGTACCTACTATACTTAGGTTTTCCCGCGGCTGAAACTGCATTGTTTTAAGTTTTTTTGCGGAAACTGTGTTTCGGGAAAACAGAGAACGTAAATTCCGTTCAAAGTTTGACTGAAATCGTTTCAGTACCTACCTCCCTAGTTGAACCATAAATAGAGAAATATCGGTCAAGTGCCAGTCGTACTCACACACAAAGGGTTCCGTAACGTCATACAAGAAATACCACTTTTTAAAAATTTAATGGCTGCAGCCATTTTGAAATTTTTATTATTTTTTGTTATAGCGGCAATAGAAATGTTTCTATGAAAAATTCAATTCTCTACTTATTACGGTGCACGAGATACAGCCCGCTGACCGACGCGACAGTCAGACAGACGGACGGATAGCGGAGGCTATGTGTCCGTTGCCACCCTCCGGGTACGGAACCCTAAAAAGTACCTACGTGACAAACAAAAAGATATACAATACAATAAAACCGGTCAAGTGCGAGTCGGGCTCGCACAGGAAGGGTTCCGCACCATCGTACAAGAAATAAGTAATATTAAGTATTTTTGTGACGTAACGTAACTATTACCTACATGGTTTTCAGATTTTTCCCTTTACTTGTGATATAACATTGCTAGGTACCTGCCAAATTTCATGATTCTAGGTAAACTGGAAGTATTGACGGGTCTTGACAGACACGACAGACAGTCAACAAAGTGATCCAGGATCCTATACGAGTTACTATTTCTCGGGATGTGTAAAACACAAGGGAACCCTAAAAACTATGTGTATATGCCAAACATACAACCTCTTTTATTGCATAGTCGGTAAAGCACGTAAAAACCAGTTCAAATATCGAAGCATGCTTGCACGAGCATCCGACAATACTTGTCAACTTCTAGTTTTTGTTTTAACTGCACGCAACACAAAAATCGATCAAGTGCGAGTCGAACTCGCACACGAAGGGTTCCGTACAAGAAATTAAACTTTTTCTTTTTATCTGATGTCTATCCACAAACCTTTTTATGGGATGCATGGCGGCCATTTTGAAATTCGCCATCTTGGTTTTCAATTGTTTGTTGTTAGTTATTATAGTGGGAATAGAAATATACCTACAGTACGCAACCTAAAGTAATGTACATCGGTCTTTAGAATGACATTTCGGCTTTGTAGAGCGTTGTCTCTGTCACTCATACCGTAGTGGCACCAATAATCGACAAGGACCAATAATCGACACTTTTTTCTTTAACCGTCGAAAATAAGGACAGACAACGAGTTTTTTAATTTGGCAACACTGAATCATACATACCGTAGTGGCACCAATAATCGACAAGGACCAATAATCGACACTTTTTTCTTTAACCGTCGAAAATAAGGACAGACAACGAGTTTTTTAATTTGGCAACACTGAATCATAGGCAATGTACTTCCTACTGTCATCCAGTAAAATGTCACGGAATTCCGCCATTTTATTTAAAAATGTCGAATTAAAAACTAAGTGGAGACCGATCGTCTGTAAAAAAAATCAAGATTTGTTAAAGAAATCGTTAAGAGGGTGAGTCCAAACTTTTGACAATTGTTTTAATACTATGAAAGTTATTTGAATGAAACTTTATTTTATGGATTTCTATAAATATCCTTTTAATGATTGTGTAGATAAACTATTTGAGGTCATAATAATTTTGTCAAAACAGCCGGTGTCGAACACTAGTTCCTGTAAACTACCTTTCTCCAATAATCGACATATGTCGATAATAATTATTTTTACCGTTTATTTAATTGTTAATGCAATCTAGCTCTTTTTTCTTTCCTTGTTGATTTAATATTTGAAAGCAATTGATCAGTGTTTAACTACCAGTAATCGACAAAGTGTCGATGACTGGATATAAATGTGTCGATAGTTGGTTTCACAGATGGCCCCGAGAAAAGATTACACCTGCTGATAGAAAAAGCAATTGAGGCCGTAAAAAAGGAAGAAAAGCTGCAGTTAAAAAAGTGGGCTTGAATTATGCTACACGATTAAGTCAGAGGGAATACTCCAATTTGTTTCACAATGGAACCGAGCACAGACCTATCAAAAACAGGACAGTGTGCAGAAAGCAAAGCGTGGAAACAATATTATGAAAAAAAGAAGAAAGAAAGAATGGATAAAAGTAAATCCAGGAGGAAAAAAGAGAGATCTAAGCAGATAATAGCTAAAGAGGAAAATATAAGACTAAATTATTGAAGATAAAAGAAACAGGTCTAAATTTAAATCCCAAGGGAAAAAAAGAACTCGAGAAGAATTGACGTCTGAACTCTGAAGACACTAATTTGGCAGATGATGAAGGATCAGAAATAGAGAATGTAACAAAAGAAATACGTCTAGAGAAATCCAGCTACAAACCACAATTACCACTATTCGACTATAAAACGGATAATTTACCTAAAAACAAACTGTTTTCTTTGCAAGCCAGGAGATTGAAGAAAAGTAAGAATTTACTTCCAGGAAAGATCGTAATAGTAAAGTACGAAGGTGAATATTTTCCAGGGAAAGTGGAAGATGTGCAAAAAGATAAATATGAAATAAGTACAATAATTCTGACAAAAGGAAATACATTTCGATGGCCTAATTAACACCCCAAATAAAATATTGTATAGTCGTGAAGAGAGCATTGAAATAGTAAGCCTGTATGTCTCAACAAAAGAGGTTTTTACAGAATATTGAAAATGGATAATTATTTGTCCAATGTGTATACTTAATACGATCTTTAAAATATTATAATAAATAAATACACTTACCCAAATATATTTTAATTTTTTATTTGTTTGTCAAGATAACTTCGGGATAAGTAAAATTATAAAATAAATAAATTAAAAAGTAAGTAGTTAATCGAAGTACCTAACATTAATCCAATGATCCGATGGAAGAAGCGGATGTCGATTATTAGGTGTCGTTTACTGGTGACTGTCGATTACTGGGTGTCGACTACTGGAACTTCGATGTCGATAACTGGAGATTTTTAATATTTTTCATTATTTGGCTTTTTCTTTTAATCTATAGCTTTTCAGTTAATAAAACGCTAATATATATTTTCTTAAAGATATATTTTATTATATGCACTCCTAGTTATTGCTCTAAGTGTTAAACATTTATTTTTAAATTGTGATGAAAATACACAACCTCCTTAAAGTGTCGATTATTGGTGCCACTACGGTACCTATATGACGTTTTGTCGGTCTCAAACGACAGAGACAGTGCTCTACAAATTTGCTATCTCCTTCTAAAGGTCGATGTACCTACATTACTTTCTGCCGCGTGCTGTACACTCTGTGAAAAAGAGATTGCCCATTTTCTTAGGAGCTTTGGGCCCCCCCTAATATAATTGTTGTGTCACCATGGTTTTAATTTTATTTTGTAGACAAATAATTAACTCTTTATATTCTGCAAACGATTTCTATTTATTCACCCTGGTTATAAAGAAATCTAATTTTTTATATTGCTGATATTGAGGTTATATTTAATTAATACTTCTTCAAAATAAATGCATGTTTACGATTCTAACTGTAATTGTGGATATTTTCAATAATAGAGTGAAAAAAAGTCGTTATAAAGCATAATCGTAAAAAAATAACACATTAAAAAAAAAATTAAGTTTTGACACGACGCCACAAAAGAGGGCCCGTTCACGGGCGATCTCCTTTCGACTGTCTAAATACGGTTCATGAGTCATGAGCATGACTCATGAGATACAGCCTACTAATAGACAGACGGACGGCCGTCGTAGGCTTTGTAATAGGGCCACAGAATATAATAATAGTGGTCCCGTTGGCACTTTTCGGGTACGGAACCCTAAAAAACTATCATACACCTATTAAGGTAAGTACCTACCTATTACCTTAATACCGTAGGTATACAGAGATAGAGGAATGTGTCATTCGAAAAAATAAGTAGTTAGGCAGAAATAATTTACTAAACAATTTATGCTTTGATTAGGTATGCTATACCTACCTAAATTTACTTAAGGTAGGTAGGTACCTAGTATCTTGGTTGCAATGTTATTAATAAATTACCTACTAGGTGATGCCCGCAACTTTGTCCGCGTGGATTTAGGTTTTTTAAAAATCCCGTGGGGACTCTTTGATTTTCCAGGATAAAATGTAGCCTATGTCACTCTCCACTCTCCAGGTCTTTTAATACAGATACGAATACAAAAAATCATGTGGATCCGTTGCACCGTTGCGACGTAATTGAAGGACAAACCAACAAATCAACAAACAAACACTGTCGCATTTATAATATGGGTCGTGATTTATAATTTACCTAATTGAATAGGTACATAGTACAGTACATACCTACCTACCTGATTAACATTGTTGAGGTTACAACCTACATTAGATTTTTTGGGTTCCGTATTAAAAAACAAGAAGCCCGTATAGATTCATTCAGTCCGTGTCACACCACACTCACAGCCATTTTTAAAATAAATAGAGCTGTAATTTGTAGTCGAAAAATACAGTTATAGTAGGTAGGTAGGTTAAATTTTGAAAAGATTTTTCAGGGTACCTTTGAAGATGAAAGAGAAAATTTTGGTTTACCCCCTCGACACACACGCTGTCCTAGATATTTTAAAAATAAAGTACCGTTTAAGAAATAATAACCGCCAAAGTTTTCAGAAACTAGCATTGCTACGGAACCCTGTCTTATGCGTGTTCTGAGTTCTGACACGCACTTGACCAATTTTTAGGGTTTCGTATCTCCAGAGAAAAACGGCTTTTCGTCTGCGAGTCCCGACTCGTACTTGACCGGTTTCAAAATGTCTGCTCGCGCCTCGCTCGTTCATAATTTGTATTTTTTTATGATAAGTAGTTCTTCTCAATCTCGCTAGGAGCACTGTACAGTTTATTTACACTCAGGTTATAGATTAAAAGAAATGGAAATATTATTTAATTAACGCAAACGCTAAACAAATAAACTTTGACAAAAGCGGAACAGTCAAATTACTTAATTCAACCAGTACGATTGTTATAAGTTCCACGGTATTGAATAACTTTACTACTCGCTAGTCGCTGCATACGGTCCGCGTCCATACGGTACGAACGCTGAGTTAATAATGAGGCAAGCACGAAGTGAGAAGACGGAAATTTTTCATTGAATTTACCTAATACCGCAGCTATCGTCGACTGAACTTTTTCTTGTTGGTGCACATTTGCAATCACACAATTATTTTAACACTAACTAATATTTATAATATCTTTAAAACACTAAAATCAATCTTCTTTCGTAACATTCACACGGAGCGCTGCTCCCGGTGACGCGTGAATACAAAATGGCGAAAGTACACGTTTCGACGGTTGCCGAGCTGCCTGCAATAAGCAGCTATAGGAGTGAAAGAAAGAGCAAACTTGATATCGTTCTCCCCCTCATTCAGTTAGAGCACCGGGCGCGTGCGAACGAGAGGCGATTTTCGATGTCAATTTTCCAGTTTCAACCATTTTGCTCGCGATCTCGAAATCGTGCAGACGTATGATCTTGCAGTGCTTGCAGTGAAATGTTTTCAATTATTTGCTTTAAAAGTAAAATCCACATTTTGAGTGGAACCTTTCAGGAACATATATAGAGATTTATTAATGTGAAGATTTTTTCAGCAATGGTGGAACGGTGGGTATCCTATTAACTGCGTAGAAATCGTCACGACTCACGACACATTTATCATTACCCCTACCATCGTTCGCATTTTATTGACCGATGGAACTCAACTTTCAAACAACCTTCGGGTACTTCACGTTTTAATCAGGATAGGTACAAATCGCTAAAGTTATTGCAAGTACATTTTTAACATTATAAATTCTCTATGTAAGAGTCTAGATAATATTGTGTCTATCAGCTACTTGCCTTCTGAAAATAAAATCCAAAACATAACTGTGTAAAAAACTAGACCTACAATGTTAGATATTAATATGTTTATGTAACTAAGTATGTAGGTAGCAGCGGCGAAGAGTCAATATAACACGATTCCTATCGGCTTCCCTTTAAGAATTGGCATAATATAGCGTAAGTAGGTACTATTCACATAAATTCCGTAATACATTCGTAAATACAAAGGTTCGATCGTCACAAATGCTATTTTTTTTTTGTTGTTATTAAGTACTAATTTAAGTTAAAAACATAACAGCTAATGTAAGTAACATACACCTACAGTCCTACACCATACAAGCCGTAAAATATCGGATTCCCTAGTTAGATTTTTGCTTAGTATTTATCTCTTTCATTTCCCTAGCGAAAGCGAAAGGAACGAACTAGGTCTGTCTCGCTCTACGGTCGACTAATAAAGAGCACACCAATTTAGTCTGGCCCAGTAGCGAATACGAATTTGGAACTCTGACAGGTCAGACAAATTTGACGTAAATAACTCGGTTGGATCCGAGTTACCCTATAATACCTCCAAATTAAAAATTATATTAATACTATTGTTTTAACAGGTACATGCTACTATTTTGAGTATTTTGTATTTTGAAGGGTGATTTGATATTGATACATTTGTTTTTGTGAAGCGGCCATGCTTGTTTGTTTAAGTTGTTAGTGGTGTTTTATTTTGATACCTATAATAAATTGGGGATGTGATTAATAACTTATAAGTGGTAAGTTCACGGTAATTTTGATTCAGTTTGGTAAGCCAAAATCAGAAATGGCCTTAATTCACATAGATTGTTGTTTAACAGATTTCTTGTTACGTAACGATAGTAATTTTTCTAAATTAAGTTTTGAAAACAAAAATCGAACAGCTGATATTCTTTTAGGTAAGTATGTTTCCGGCTTCCCTTTATCAGATTTTCACCCTTCGCCACTGGTAGGTAGTATTAAAAGCTGTGTAACCTAGTGGTTAAGTCGTATGCTTCTTAATCGGGGGGTTCGATTTTCAGAGTGCATTTTAAGCAATTAAATATCACTTGCTTTAACGGTGAACTAAAACATATGAGAGAAATTGCGTGAAAGTTCTCCATAATGTTCTCAAAGGTGTGTGAAGTCTACCAATTCGGCTTCCGCACTTGGCCAGCGTGGTAGACTATGGCCAATACCTTTCTCATTCTGAGAGTCTCCTACCCGTGATCTATAGTGAACCGGCGATGGGTTGATAATGATGATGATGAACTGAGTATATTGGGTAAGTAGAACCCCTATTTAGTCTAAATATATAAAAGGAAAAGGTGACTGACTGACTGACTGACTGATCTACCAACGCACAGCTCAAACTACTGGACGGATCGGGCTGAAATTTGGCACGCAGATAGCTATTATGACGTAGGCATCCGCTAAAAAAGGATTTTTGAAAATTCAAGGGGACCCTGAAATAGGTGTTTGAAATTTGTGTAGGCCACGTCAGCCACGAAGTCGTGAGCATAAGCTAGTAGGCATAATATATAGTGAAGTAGACACTTTTTATTGAATAAAAAAAATCTATTTTTTATGTAGAGAGTAGGTAACTATAAAGGGGAGCAGCTGCATTTGGAAATCTATTGTGTGCACATGCCACATGGACCCTGGTAACCTTACGACATAAACACAATTATGAGCGAGTTCGCTACTACTGTAATTGTAGTATAGTTAATAGCTGTATTTATTTATATTTTCATATAGAATACTTGGAAGTTGACAGTAGCTAGCGCAGCCTAGCGATTTAGCGTTCCGGTACGATGCTAAGTAGAAACCTAGTAGTACCACTTCCAGGTTAGTCCGCTTCCATCTTAGACTGCATCGTCGCATAATACCGAAGCTGAATTAGCTTGTCGTCGAATAAAAACAATGTAATATTAGCATAGAAAAACAATATTAGAGATGGATTAGTAAGTAAATGAGTCAGTAAGCACTCAACTATATTGACAGTTTATGCATCCTCGATTGCGGTACAATGACATTTACTTACAATGTCACGATCACAATTCACCTCTGATTGGTTGGTGCCCCCGGTCACTATTGACTGCTATGCATAGTTACAAACCATAGGTTCAGGGGTGTTTAGCCAGTCACAACAATTGCGATTGTAATAATGATTGATGCAGGTTTTCCGTAATCAACCTATTGTAGATTGTAGAGAATAGAAATTGACTTATGTCCACGGAGTTTCATGACATAACATTTTCACGGCGCTTTGATATAATTTGGTACAAGTTAGCTTACATCCTGGGAATGGATATGAGGTATTTTTATTCCAGAAAATCAAAAAAATTCCACGGGATTATAAAAAACCTACATCATCTAGTAGGTATATAATTGGAATCACTATCCATATTATTCGGATACGGATCGACGTGATTTTTGCATGGGTGTAGTTAAAAACATGTAGACCTGGCAGTTCTGACGGGATTTGAAACCTAAATCCACGTGGAGGAAGTCACAGGCATCAGCTAGTAAGGTATAATATCAAAATGTGTGCGGTCCCCACCTTTCGCTGCCCCCTGCCCCGACGCGACGCCATAACTAAAAACTCGAACTTTTAAAGCTTTCAATACATCAAACAACAATGGTAGGGGATTGATAAATCTATATTTATAACAACGCGGCAACGCGCAACGACGCGGTGGACGCGAATTCGTTACGTGATAAAAAAATATTGTGGGTCGTAGTCCGTAGAAGTCATAATTATTTCGTTTTACCAACGTATTTCTAAATTTTTCAATAAAATACTTAGAAGGTATATTTACTTACTAGCTGATGCCCGCGACTTCGTACGCGTGGATTTAGGTTTTTAAAAATCCTGTGGGAACTCTTAAATTTTCCGGGATAAAAAGTAGCCTATGTCCTTCCCAGGGTTGCAAGCTACCTCTGTACCAAATTTCGTCAAAATCGGTTGAACGGTTGAGCCGTGAAAAGCTAGCAGACAGACAGACAGACACACTTTCGCATTTATAATATTAGTATGGATTAAGATTTCCCTACGAAATTGTTTTAAAATTCGTTATGTAGGTCACCTAGGCCCCGGCCATGTACAAACCGAGCAGCGATGGCAAGCGAACTGGTTCATGGTTGCCGTGGTATCTCTACATAGTATAAAATAAAGTCGCTTCCCGCGTCTGTATGTATGAACGCGTAGATCTTTTAAACTACGCAACGGATTTTAATGCGGTTTTCACCAGTAGATAGAGTGATTCAAGAGCAAGGTTTATAGCTATAGTTTAATTCTCAAAAAATAAGAGATCCCTAGAGAAATTGAAATAATGTGAATTAGGTCGGAAAAAAATCCTCTCATTTGAGTTTCCGAGGCAATGACACCCCATTGACACCACATTAGTATCTACGTTGCACCCATGTGAAGCCGGGGCGGGTCGCTAGTATAAAATAAAGTCGCTTCCCGCTGTATGTATGTATGTATGAACGCGTTGATCTTTTAAACTCCACAACGGATTTTGATGCGGTTTTTACCGATGAAGTGATTCAAGAGGAAGGTTTATAGGTAGGTATAGTTTAAGAATTAGGTCGGAAAAAAATCCTCTCATTTCAGAGTTTCCGAGGCGTGCGCTGCCTAGATGGTCAAAGTTACACGAAAACATTGTATGGTGAAACTGTTTATCTTAAAAAGTTCTACAAAACAGTCCGCGATAACATACAAGGACAACTTCTCACTAGCATACTAGACACCACAGAGTACATTATACTAGACACTTTCATTAAAAATTGTATTTTAACAGTTTGCTTTATGGAACAATACCCAGCCACATGGCCACAAGTTTGATATTATAGCTTTTAAGAACCTTCACTTGTGGCAGTTTAATTCCTAGGTTTCCGTACCCGAAGGATCCGCTGTCCGTCCGTCTGTCAGCAGCCTGTATCTCGCGAACCAGGGACAACCCTCCACCTCGCATGGCCCAACCAACCACTCAGTTATGTGGACCGAATCGCGGGAGGACGCCCGTTCGGTATTACGCTCTTGGCGTTTCCCAGGGCGCCTTCTTGACACACAACAACAACTCGCACTTGTTTAAATCAAACAACAGCTGTTTGTGACGGTCCGGACGGGAAACGCCCATTCGTCAAAGGGTTTTTGGCCAAAGTACATCCATCAATGAAATTAAGAAAGGCATTAGGACTGAGATCACAGATCAAGAAACAAGCACCATTTTAGACATAGAACTCGGAGGAACTTTTATAAACCTTTTTGTTTATTTGTTTTCTCAAGAATAATTATTGCAATACCTACATGGGCAAGATTGTCATTACGAGCAGAATTAGTTGAGTGTCTTTTAATTACGCCGGAGTGTTACGCACAAACCGTTACGATCAATATTTCAGTCATTAAATAAGTTTTTTTAGTACCTATTCGAACATTGATGGATAAAATAAAATTCAAAGTCCTATATTAACTTGAAATTTGGAAAGTAGGTTTTTTCTTAAGGCTCGACGACTATGAGAAAATCACACCCCCCCCCCCCCTAAAGGGATGAAATAGTGGTCGGAAGGTTATTCATATGTGGTATTCGGTGCTGGTGCAGGGTGCGCGTCCTGATGTTATCATGGTTGTTTCTGAAAAAAAAATGCTATTTGTTTCCTGTAGGCCACGCGGGCAGAAGCTAGTTGATGGATAAATTTTGGCCAAGTATGGGCGTTTCCCTTTGAATTAAAGGCATAATAAAAATTAGGTAACAATTTATTAACTTCCTTAGTTATTTACTAATATTAACAAATAGTTGTTGGTACGTAACTACGTAGCTACAGATCAGCGTTGCCAGACGTCCCGATTTTTCAAGTCAAAAAAAGCGGGACAGGCTCAGTCCCGCTTTTCGGGGATAACTCGACCGTGCGTGCTGGCGTGCTGAGGAAACGTTAGTGGGTAGCAAGGACAAGCCCGACAAGAAAAAATCTGTAAGATGTCTTATTGTCTCTAAGATATCTTTAGGAGTACTATTTTCTTGTTGGGAAGTGTGGACTGGCCGCCCGCCCGGAGCGTACCTAATGAAGATAAGCGCGCGATTTTTCGATTCAAACGTCATTTGAATTCATATAAAATGATAAATATTTAAAAACTTCTGATTGTATGCATTTTTTTAACTTGTCCCGCTTTCGACGAAAGAATCCCGCTTTTTTAACTCAAAAAGTTCCAAAATCCCGACTTCCAAAACTGGCAACGCTACTTCCTACTTAGTACCTACAGGCTACAGTAGTAGGTAAAATAATATTACCAAATAAGATCAAATGCAATGCAACTAAATTCAGTTAAATTTTATCTTATGTAAGTATACCTATAACTAAAATACACTAGCGACCCGCTCCGGCTTCGCACGGGTAGCTTATTACAATTTCGTAGGGATCTCTAATTAAAAAAAGATAAAGCCTATGTCACTCAGGAATAAGGTAGGTTTCTATTGGTGACAGAATTTTCAAAGTCGGTTCAGTCGTTCCAGAGATTACTTCCTGCAAACTTACAAACTTTATCTGTTTATACTTATATTGATATAGAAGTATAGATGTGATTTGTAAAAAGTACCTAGCCCATGTTCGTCTACAGGATCGGTTAAACGGATGGGCTATGGCTATAGGTTACTCCTAAATAACATAGGCTATGTTATTTTATTTTCAAAAAAATTGTAATACGCAATCCGTTCCAAGCCGGCGCGGGTCGCTAGTTACACGTAAAGATAAAAGTTCAATTTGCTTTGAAGCATAGAATGGACGCTTCGTCTACACGCGGGCACCCTGAAGCCGAGACGTCAAAAAAAATTGTAACAATTTAGGTAAAATCGAGTGTAATAAAGAATTAATAATTTTTTTTATCTATTACAGACTATTTAATTATTAATCAGAAACCAAAACCAGTTCATCATCTGCCTCTTCTTTTACAACAATTTCATCATTCTCTCCGCTATTAGCATCAATGTTCTTAGGGATGTCGTTTATTATATCGGGCAATATACAATGTTCCTGGACAGGTTGCAAAGCTACTGGCATAAAAGTCATTTTACCATCGCATATTTGATTAGTTGGAGTTGGGACGCCAATATTTAAATTATTGTCGGGTATCGTAATTATTGGTTTTGTTGTAAATACATTTTGTGTAATTGGTGGAGTGATTGTGTTCACATAATCAGCCGGCGTAAATAGACCTTTCGGATTCAAACGTACCATCTGTGCCATTCTTGTTGTTGGATCATAAAGCATTAGCTGTTCTGCACTAAATGAGGGACAAGCATTTAAATGATTTCGAATATTGATATTATCATTATAACTATTTAAGGGTATTGAAGATGCAATATCCAAATTATTGGAAGATTCAACTTTGCTAGTTGAAGGAAATGGTTCCTTGGTTTCCTTTTGGGGTTGCTGAGCCGAGTTTTGTAACGAGAATACCTTGGAAATTTTTGGCATAACTACATTTACTGTTTGTGTTTCATCTTTAAGATAAGATTTAAATGATTGTGTGTAACATTTTTTATTACACCTAATTACATTTGCAAAGCCATCATACGGCGTAAGTGTACTTGAAGAACTTATATAATTATATGCCTCATCATAATTAATATCGCTGATGTCGCGGCCAAAATTATCACTTGACAACTTCACAGAAGCTACATTACGCACTTGGATTTTATTTTTGTGTAAATTTTTATCCCATCCTTTTGTTTTTACCTCTTTATTGAATATAGTTCGGTTTTTTTCGCTAAATGTTTGTATATTTTTTTGTTCTTGATTAAGTCTATTAATAGTACTTTGATTACTGCAAGAATTGTCAAGAATGTCTATTATACCGCTATAACCGCATGCCAGATTTTTATTTGTGATAAAATTCGGATTGCTTATTTGAAGATTAATAAAGTCTTTTGGAATAGGCTTGTTGTAATTGGAATTTTTAAACGCTTCAAGAACTTTTAAAATAGCTAATTCTGTGGGTTTTACAATAATATCATTACCACCCTCACCAACTGCAACGGTATCGTTATTTAGATTTTTAATGATGTTAAAATAGCCTTGACGATTACTATTAGTTTCAAGACCACTCGGAGTGACAATTTTTGCTACTAAATTAATATCAGATCCTGGCGATATTTCACATTTACATTTTAAATAATTCTGGGTAGTTAGAAGCATCCGTGCTAAAATCTGGAATTCCTCGGTAGATGTTGTCTGCATTGGAGTATTTAATGATGCTACAATTTTTAAATCTTCTTTAACGGTAAACCTCATATATGTTAATTTTGTAACTATTTCTGACGCTGTCTGATAACCTACACTGTCTATTAAAAAGTCAAGTTCCGGAATTTGGTTACAAGTTACTTTTAACTTGACAGTTGACGGTGTTTTGGCTATTTCTGTTGCCGGCGTCATAGATGCAGATTTCGTCTCGTGTGGAATTTGATGAGCAAGTTTTGTCACACTATTAATATTTATGTTTGTATATGGGGTTTGTTGTGTTGAAACACTATTTATATTTGTGTTTATATATGGTGTATTATTCTTATAGCAAATTTTCAATAACGTGGGCTTTACGGATGTTCTCGTATGCTCTATTTCCGGTATATCAACAGCTAAATTTGAACTTTGGTTTGTTTTAGGGTCTATTTTTGCAGTGATTTTGCAATCATTAGTATTTTTGCATCCATTGCACATATTATTCTCCAAAGGAACGCTACCATTTAGAAATCGTAATGTATTAGCCGATATATTACATGTTTTAAATTGTCCGTAAAGGAAGAAATCTCGCTTCCACTTGCAGCAAACGAAAAGTTTATGATAGGCTTTATTGAATGTCATATTCATACATTGGTTACACCGCTGGCGATAATCGCGCCAATTGTCTACGTGAAAGCGAATAATTTCATGTTGGCTACCGATTTCAACACACTCATTTTTCACGTGTTGACAGATGCCTTTTTGTGAAGTCTCTGTAAATAAGTAGGTTACGCGAGGACTAATTTTCTGATGAGAGCGAGTATAAGTATTTTTACTTGTATCTTTTTCTGGCTTTTTATAATTTAAAGCAGTTAATATTAGGCATTCGTTGTATTCATCTGATTTTGTAACATGAGTATCAGTTGGTTTATAAAGAGTTACTTCAGTGGTTCTTTGTTTGGGCTTGCAACAACAAGTACACTGATCTGTAGGACATTTGTGTGTTGTGATTAGAAATCGAAAAAAATTACATTCATTTCGAGGCCAAATTGATTCAATTTTGTGCTGTCTACGAACCCAACAACATATATTCAATATCAATCTAACCTTGGTTCTATCAAATTTATTTATAGTATATTTGTCATTTATTTTGGTGCAACAATATTCAATAAGATTACCTTTCAGATCAGTTACGTATATATCACATAAGTTTGAAAACAGATTATTAATTACAATTACGACATTACATTTATTACTTATGCATGAAGCTACGGTGTCTTCTGCACTAAGCGTTATGATATCGTTTATAATAAGGTCGTCATTATCATCACCGACTTTATCAGTAAGATCAATGGTTTTTTCTTTTTGCTTTAACTTTTTTAATACCATTTTTAATAATTTGAAACTCATTGTTCTTCTCACATTTATGTTTGATGTATGTGTCCTATAAATATATTTTGGTTTACTTTCCCACAAAATCTCATTCATGACGAGCGCATTATCAAGATGTTTTATTTTCTTATGTAAAATGGCCATTTCTTCTAATCTCGTTGTGTACACTATAGCCTTAGGAACATGTGATGATCCCAAGGTTTTTGGACCTGCAATCAAATTTTTCGATTATAATAAGGTAAGCTATATAATAAGTTCACTGAAGCTGTATGGAACCTATCAATGCTGTATGTTTCAATTTTCAAGCTATATTAGTATTAATATAATCATCATTGTGACCAACCCATCACATTCTCACTACAGAGCATGGGCCTGCTCTCAGAATGAGAAGGGTTTTGGCCATAGGCTCACACCTCTGAGAACATTGTGGAGAACTCTCAGGCATGCTGGTTTCCTTATAATGTTTTCCTTCACCATCAAAGCAAATGATATTTAATTGCTTAACACACACAATTTTGCTATTATTTAGAAGTCTATACTTCTTTATGTAGTACTACTCTACTGAGTATCTTTTTTATTTTTTATTTTTTGAGCTCACGAAAAATGTACCTATAAAATGGGTTCAAAGGCTTATTATGACAACTATCTATAACTCAATAGGTACTAATATCTCTACAAAACAATTACACGCCCATTAAAATAACTTACCATAGCTACTACTTTTTTGTTTTCTCTTTCCAGAAGTTCTTGACTTCTTAGTGCCGCTACGCTTTGAGTATTTCTTTTTACGCTTTTTTGTATATTCTACCTCAGAATAAATAACATCATCATCTGTTTCACTTCTACTCGTTTCGCTCCAATTTCCAACATCTTGCGCCTCATTCCAATTGATTTCGCATAGTAAATTATTATCAGACGTATCTACAATATAGCTATTACTCGCTTCGCTGCATAAAGCAACATCTTGCGTCTCAGTTTTTATGGCTTCGCTGCAAATGACACCACTATTGCTTTCTTTTTCAATAAGGATTTCTACATCACTTTCTTCTGAATCTAATTCATCTTTATTAATAACCGTTTCTTTTTCAGATTCACTACTTTCTTGTTGTTCAACTTTTGCAGCAACCTTTTTCTTTTCTCGTCGTAGGATATGGTTCAAACTCCTCTGTTCTTGCTTTCTGCTTTCTTTATTTTCATTTCGCTGTTAAAATAGATACAATAAAACGTTAGCAGGTACTACTAAGGTCATATTATAATGAGAGTATTTTTAGGGTATTTTTCTATGAATTTCTGTCAAAATGCGCCCGGCCTTGACATCCTAGTTTCTAAAGTTTTTTTTAAAACAACGACACACATTTTTCGTCGTGTGGTGGTTAAAATTTTCGTGGCAAGGTCGAATTTTTCTCCTTGTAAAATCGACAGCAAAATTTTGGAACGCCCACAGCGAACGCATATTTTTATTTATAGGGTGTAGTTTCAAGCTCAAGTTATAAAGGCTCAAATTACTAAGTAACCCACTTAATTTTAAAACAACACACTTTTTACAGAAATCTGGCAAACCACAGACACAGATATTAATTTGTCCTTCCAAACACTCTATCTGATTGGTTAGTATGCAAACGAGAACCAAACTACGTTTGTTTGGAGCCCACTACAAATAGACTTTTTTTATAAGGGCGAAGCCAAACAAGTTTCATGAGTTGTATCTGTGAGTCGGTAATCATGCGTCACATAGCCTAACCCGATCTTTGACATACATATTATGCAATAAATTGTAGATGGAAGGGAACTAAATGAAGCATACTACTTTTGTTTCCACACTAGTTTCATCTCCTGACTCCCACATCAAGTCTGAAATTCGGTAACTATGTATTTGTATGAAATTTTAACACAACAATAAACAAATACTTCTAAACAAATAGGTATTCTGGAGTTTGGAGGTCGTGAAAGCTGATGAGTTGAATTTCTTCTGTGTTACTGAGCAATAGTAAACTAAACCTGCCAAGTGCCCTGCAGGGTTTTATCAATTTTATATGACTGCTGCCATGTGTTTCGGGTGACGATCGACGGGTAAAGCACTGAAACAGGTCAATGAGGCCACTGAAATGGACATAATGCAAGTATGCTGGAAGAGGTGTGCCATACAAAATGGGAGTTATTTTTGGTGCTAATTTGACTGCCCGCCCAACTGAGCGTACCGGAAATTTTTAAATTTGACAGTTTGTGTAAAAATGGTTTTCGTATTGAAACTATTTTGACAGACGACTTATCACTAACATTTAGTTCGAGCACGCTTACTGCTGCTATCAGTTCCAAAATGTCGAAAATCAAGTTTCCTCAAAAACAGGTCGGCAATCGCAAGTCCAGTGTACTTGTATTAGTAGAGATCAGTGATTGGACATATCAAATACCCCAGTTGCCATGACAACTACAACTGTTTATCTCTTTCGATGTTAAACTCGTATTTAACTGCAGTGGAGTGAGTGAACAAACATTGCTTGGAATTTTTCTTTGTAATTTCTTAAGACCGTACTTGTCACTTAGATAAATAGCACATAAGGGTAGTTGTATATAAACAAATGTGCAGCAAGACAAGATAAGTTGGATTTGATGATGGTTGGAAAGTATCCTGCTTCTAAATACTAGTTCTCTTTACTTCTGATAACACTTTGCTATCATTATCATTTATCAATTATGTGTAGCATTAAATAAGGTGTAATTTTGTTTTTTTTCACCTTTGATATAATCAAGTACATTTAACCAAAAAATTAAATCAACATGTAATTAATTAGTAACTACTTACTTTGTTTTTTATTAGAATATACAAAACGAATTCAAAGAATATATTAACTATTATTATAAGTATTGATTTACTTGATTAGATTTAGATATGTTAGTTAAAAATCTGAGAAATATTTTTATGGTGTTGTTTAACCTATGTCCATACTAATATTATAAATGCGAAAGTGTGTCTGTCAGTGTGTCACGGCGCAACTGTTCAACCGATTTTGACGAAATTTGGTATAGAGATAGCTTACATCCTGGGGAAGGACATAAAACTTTTTATCCCGGAAAATAGAAGAGTTCCCACAGGATTTTTAAAAACCTAAATCCACGCGGACGAAGTCGCGGGCATCATCTAGTATTATATAAAATAAATGTCATTGTATGTAAGATTATAGCTTAAAACAGTTCAAATTCTTAAACTGGAGCAAATAGACATATCATAGACTGTTAAGTGTAGAGTATGAAATAAGCTAAAACGAAAACCAACAAGTGAGCACTTTGGTGACTTAGGACTTTTAAGAAATTCTCAATTATACACAATATGGTAAATGGGACGTACCTATTATAAAAACCCAGGTATCTACAGAGGATGTCTTCTAAAAACAAAATCATTAGGTATTTTACTTCTTTGATGACATGCAATAGAAGAAAGTTTTGAAATATTTCTGTAGAGTCTACAAGGGCAAGTAAGTACATAATATTATTATTAATATTTCTATGCACATTAATTGTCTAATGATAAAATATGTTATGGGCAAAAACTGTAAAGTTGACACTGACTCGAATGCCTGGGTAGCATTATTTAGGGTAAAGTACCTTATACCTACCAATAGAGACTCCCTGATTTTAGCAAATAATTATGAAAGCCATCTGTCAATATTTGGTAACTTTATGAGTACAAGGAAATAAAGGGCCTCAATAGCTAAACAGTTAAGGAGCGGACTAGATTCCGAAAGGTCAGCGGTTCAAACCCCACCCATTGCACCTACGCCTAGCACAAGCTTTACACTAAGTTGGAAGGGAAAGTGGAATATTACTCATATTAATGTTGCTAAATTCTTTTGATAAAAACCCTTGATAGCTTATTTTTTGTATGACTTCTCAACATTATTAATACAATGCAGTCAAAATAAACTATGGTGAGCCAGATATCAGGCATTTTCAGTTCGGTAAAACTATGGCTGTTCGCCCAAGATCGGCTGGGGGCCGTAATTTTGAGACCCCTGATCTGGAGTACAGTGGATACTAAAACAGTTGCTCTTTATTAAAATGAGTTACTACCAAAGATAAGTCAGTACCTATTACCTAATAGCTGAGTATTGATGTGGGAGTCAGATGATAGATTATTTATTTAAATGTTTGCTGCTGGGAGAAAGTTATAAAGGCTAGGCATTTTGTAGATGGTCGGCCTATTTTTTTGACTTTTATCGATTTGTCACGCATGGTTATAAATCTTGATTTACAGTTACGTTAATAAAAGGAGCAGCTGCCTGAGAAATTTCAGCTGAGCGATGCCGGGGTGGCGCCCCTATTTAGCCTTAAATAAAATACTAACCTTTGCTTCTATCTCAGCTTTTCTTTTTTCAAGTAATTTTTCGACATAATTAGTTTGCACACTGAATATACTAGCAGCCTTCTTAACAGTTGCGTGTGAATTTGTTATAAAATACCGTACAATTCTGTCATCCTTGTATGAACAAGCAGTAATTTTCACTTCAGGCTTTGTTGTCTTAGTTGACACGAGAGATTCTTGATACTCTTGCACAACTTTCTCTAGGGTATGTAGCTCTGGTTTTGTACGGTCAGGATATCTGTTTGCATAGCATGTTTGAGTTAGTGCAAGTTTCTTCCCGCTGATGAGGTAGCACTGTATCATATCAGCGTATTCTTCCTCCGTGTACGGCGAGCTGGTTGTGTCTTCTGACATTTTGATTTTGATACTTACTACTTTGTTATCATTACCTACATCATAATCTTTGTGAAAATCAACTCAAAATATAAAAACCGCGTAATATTTAAGAAATAATAACCACAGGTACTCTCCAGACGCCATAATCATAACTCCAATGTCAATTGTCATTTAATTGTCATTGTCAAATGTCAATGTTGCATGTCGATTGTAAATTTTTTTTCTGACGACTTTGGATTCTAGTTTTTTAAGATTTAACGGTTTATAAGCTTTTGGTGACAATACAATTAGTTATCTTCATATTACAGTGAAATGGGTAAAGCATTGGGCAAGCTGTGTTCAGCTTCACGTGTCCCGGCAGTGGGTTCAGTTCTCGACCGAGTCATCTCTCAACCTAGTAGCGAAGACCATACAGTTCTCTATAAACTCGCAGATTATAAAAAAGGTACAAAATATGCCACAGCCACGCTTTACTAGTTCATTTTATTTTACCTCAACTTTGCGTAACTAAGTAGACATGTTAAAAAAGTTCACGCTCAAAACTGCGATATGTGTTTGTGTGTTTGTGTAGGTTTGTATAGTAGCATAGCATAGGCGATGACGATCACCCAACATTTTTGTTGAGTGAATGTGTCCGAAACGCAGTCAAAACATAATTTAAAATTAAATGATGTCAGGAGTAGACCGTATTTATTTCAAAGAATTCTGACTGTCTGACTGACAAAGAATACTTCAGAGCAGGGTTGTTGCGGATGCCAATACTTTGAAATGCGCGGATGCGGATGCAGATGGCTGGATTAATGCGAATGTTCCGTATTTGCGGATGCGGATGCGAATATAGTAACACCCCAGTTGCGTAGCTACTGTTGTACACTTTTTAATTGGTGCGTTAGCAAACGAACATAGTGATCATCTAGCAAAAACACGCGAGGCACGCGCCACTCTGGCCCCGCCTACTTTCTTTGCAGGCATTAGTTGTTGCAAATATGAATCCGCATCCGCAAAAGCTCCGCATTGATTGATTGCGGATGCAGATGTCTGAATTAATGCGTATTTTCCGCATTTGCGGATGTGAATACTTATCCGTAACACCTCTACTTTAGAGGCAGCTAGGATGCTTTTTTGATTTTTAATTAAGATAAGTCCCTAGTTAACTAACTATACCTACCTATGCTGTACAATTAGTTTAGAGGCTGGCTATAATTTTTTTTTAAAAAGCCCAAAACAAAATAAAGAATAAAAAAACTACATGTTAAAGTTTTAAGTACCTACCTATAATTAAATCAATAAAAGTTTTGACACACATCGTAACTAACTAACTTTATTATTTTCTGTTTTTAAATGTTACCTACCTAAGTATTAAGCCGTTGTCGGTTGTAGTTGCGTTGTAAACAAGGAACCCTTTTACAGTTTCGCCATGTCTGTCGTCCGCGTCCGCGGACTGTTGTTATTTAAAACAGCTTGTATAATATTGTGACTGGCAACTATACGGAACCCTACACTGCGCGTGGTATGACACGCACTTGACCAGTTTTTGTTTTGTTTTAGGTGGTTTGCTACTAGAGACTTACACAAAAGGTGGAATGGCTGCGGCAGAGCGGCTAATACGTGAAGAGTTTTCAGCGTACATGTACGCGGGAGGTAGAGGCAGGGTCATAAATAGAGCTGAATATTTGAGGTGGAAATTCAGAGATCAAGAGCAGGTAAGAGTTACTAAGCTTCATAGGAATCATCATCATCATCATCAACCGATAGACGTCCACTGGACATAGGTCTCTTGTAGGGACTTCCACACGCCACGGTCTTGCGCCGCCTGAATCGAATCGAAGTCGCCATTACAGCACTTTCGGACCCCAACGTCTATCGGTTTAACTATGTGCCCTGCCCATTGCCACTTCAGCTTCGCAACCCGTTGACCCAAGTCGGTTGCTCTAGTAACTATTCTCCAACGGACCTCCTCATTTCTGATTCGATCCCGTAGAGACACCCCAAGCATCTCTCTCCATCGCACGAGTGACTCTGAGCTTTCTTATGAGGCCCATAATAAGCGACCATGTCTCGGATCCATATGTCATCACCTGCCGCTGATGACATTCATAGGAATAGATATCAGTGTGCAATTATACCTTAATGTGAAAGTGTGTTTGTTTGTTGGTTTGTCCTTCAATCACGTCGCAACAGAGCAACGAATCGACGTCATTTTTTGCATGGATATTGGATATTGTTAAAGACCTGGAGAGTGTCTTTTTATTCCGGGAAATCAAAGAGTTCCCACATGATTTTTAAAAATCTAAATCCACGTGTACGAAATCGTAGGCATCAGCTGGTAATATAAATTTCAAAATGGTTGCCATAAAATTTAAAAAAAAAATCTTCATAAAATCACGAACCCTTCGTGTGCGAGCCCGACTCGCACTTGGCTTATTTTTTCAGTTTTTTTAATCATTACCTGTACTAATCCTACAAGGTGGTACTACCAATCGAGGCATCACTGTCCCCCCACGATCCCCTGGCCAAATGGGAGGATCACACCGCGTGCTGGCAAATGAGCTACCGTGGAGCGCTCGGCGAGTCGCTCCTGCATGTGCTCATCATTTGCGATACTAAGGTAAAAGGTAGATTAAGTAATAATATCCTAAAAAATTGAGCTTTAGTGGAGTCATCCTACTTATTAAAAAGAGCAAAAATTAAAAAGATAAGATATTTCGAAGACATGTTTTGTGTTTTGGTCTAGAATAGAGGTCTTCAAACTTTTTATTGTTTTTAGCCTAAGATTTTTCACTTGTCAAAAGGGCGAAGATCTATTGATTATTGATAGCGTACCTATGTGTTTGGATCTGGGTGACTTTCCAAGATTACTTATACATACTTATTGCTATGCTGAAACTATGAGCACGAAAACACGTGGCGTTTTGTCAATTTTGGTTCCAACTATTGAAAGAAAATATTACAATAAAACTTACAGCTAGCCTTATCTAATTAACTACTATCTATACAAATCATGCTCGCGTGGAATGGTGCCGGACAGCCAGGCTGATCCATTGCGCAAAAAATGAGCCAGCCCTTCTGTCACCAGATGAGGCTATAATGTCTTCCTAAAAAAAATTTGCACTAAGACGCCTTGGCCCCAGGGTCTCCACGGCAAACGGAACAAAAATGTGAACGTTCCAACTTACATCTGTAATCCCCTTGTAACTTGAAAGTTCCTACCAACAATCGTTCATCGTGGCCGTAGCTCATATTATGTCCTTTCAATTTTATTTTAACCGACATATAGAAATACTAACCTAGGCGTTGTTTCTAGATACACACACGGTTAGCCAGAACATTAGTAAAATGTTTTCCGAAAATTTCATTGGATGTCGTTGAAGGAGAGGAATATTTGGGTATGTTGATAATATTATATACTAGCAGTTGCCAGCGACTTCGTCCGCGTAAAATTTCTGGTTTCTCATGAGCTCTGAAATTTTCCCGCTGCAAAAGGCCTCACTTACCTACTCTTAAGGGGGGAGTTTCCCGAATTGACTTATAAAGATTTTTATTATTTAAAGCTATTAACCTATATGTCGATTTTCATGTCTCTAACTTCAAAAACATAGGACTTTCATACAACCTTCCACCCCCCATTTCTCCCCCTTACGGGGGGATGTTCTCAGAACCGCTTCTTAGCTGACACTACGTTCTAGAAGGAACCTACCTTCCAAATTCCAAGTTTATAGGCTTTATAGTTCCTGAGATTTCGTGATTAGTCAGTGAGTGAATGAGTGAGTGGTATTTCTCTTTTATATATTTAGATAATCATAATTTTGTTTGTAATTTAAATAATAACATGGCGTTTTAAACCAAAGTCCGCATTTCTCGCAACACCGCATGACAGCTTGAACTTCATCTCTCGCAGCACCGCAATCCCGTTGTGCTGTGCACTTTGGTTGAAATATCGGCAAATAAAAACAGCAAATTAATCGTGGTATGTACCCGTTTATATACCGTTAAACCACGAAATAAGCTTAAAATTAAAACGTCCGCATCGTTGGTTTAAATTAAAATTTAAACATGACGGCCGCCATCTTTATTAAGTCCTATATCTTCCAGGTGCGAGCTCATTGCACCTTGCCATCGCATACAGCAATAATGAGCTGGTCCAAGATCTAGTGGAGGCTGGGGCAGATGTCAGTCAAAAAGCCATTGGTAAGGAAATGTACTGTTTTTAAGTTATTAAAGAATGATGATGCCCGCGACTTCGTCAGCGTGGATTTATGTTTTTAAAAATCCCGTGGGAAATCTTTGTTTTTCCGGGATAAAAAGTTGCCTATGTCAATTTCCGGAACTCAAGCTATCTTTGTACCTACCAAATTGCATGTAAATCTGTTAAACGCATGGGCCGTTAAGAATCCCGTGGGTACTCTTTGTTTTTCCAGGATTAAAAGTAGCCTACGTCCGTCCCCGGGATGTAAGATAACTCTGTAATAAAATTTCATCATAATCGACAGACAGTCAGCACATTTTCGCATTTATAATATTAGTACGGATATGGATTAGGTAGGCAGCAAGTAAACAAAAATGCAAAGGTATTGCTTACGCAAAAGACCGCTGAAATTGTGATGTACACAAAAGGAAACGTTTTTTAATTTTTATGTGGTCAGGCTCTTTCCGAACAGCCGATACGCTAAAAATCTTTGTATATTATGTGCACAGTAGACCACCTATAGACGCCTAAGCCGGACACCCCCGATCGCCAAGCTTATTAGGCAGTTGATTAGCATAAAAGTCAGCCCACGCCCGTTCGGTACCCTCATTCCGCACATTATCTTGATCACGG
The DNA here is from genome assembly GCF_902806685.2 of Maniola hyperantus. Classification (NCBI taxonomy): domain Eukaryota; kingdom Metazoa; phylum Arthropoda; class Insecta; order Lepidoptera; family Nymphalidae; genus Maniola; species Maniola hyperantus. The sequence continues at coordinate 4,245,811 of NC_048542.1, forward strand.
GACTTTTGAGTCCACCAATCACAACAAAGCATTCTCCCCTGTCCCCCGCCAACATTTTAGGTTTAGGTTTAAAGACGTTTATTCTCATAAAGACAAAGTCACTTACATGAGAACTTAATTCTAAGAATAAATTTTACAAATATTCGCCATTTAGGTACTCATTCAATGCATTTGTCGAAGTGATTCGCATTACTCATAATGTGAGCAGCTAATTCAGTTTTAAATGCATTGAATGAGTGTACATTTTTTATGTGTGCAGGTATTTGGTTATAAAGTTTAGCTCCTTCATAGGTTAGGGTTTTTCTGCCATAATTTGTTCTAGTTTTGGGTAGGATAAGCTAACTGGCTCGACGAGTTTTAGTTTTAATTTTTGTAAATGTGATATTTGTGTGGATTGTTTTATTTATAGTTTTCCTAACAAAAATACATGTGTTGTATATATCATCCATCCATCCATCAGCCTGTTTGCGTCCACTGCTGGACATAGGCCTTTCCAAGAGCGCGCCACCAAACACGGTCCTCCGCCTTCCTCATCCAACCGCTCCCCACCACCTTCTTCAGGTCATCGGTCCAGCGGTTGTATATATATAACTGATGAATACGATTTTGTTTTCATGCAAAACCTTGTATATGCGTAGTACTCTTGAGGGTGCGGGCGAGCGCGCGCGCTGTGCTAGTGTACGGGGCGTCCCCCCGCCTCATACCCCGATTGCCATCTCGACCTGTCGCGTATTATACTTACATCTTTCATACTTTGCACTTGAAACAGGTAGTTTCTTCCTACCCCGCGACCAACAAAAAGTGCCACCAACGCGTCAGACCAACTACGAAGGTCTTGCCTACTTGGGGGAGTACCCCCTCGCCTGGGCAGCTTGTTGCGCCAACGAGGCAGTATACAACCTGCTTCTGGACTCCGGGGCTGATCCAGACGCTCAAGATTCGTTCGGGAATATGATACTGCATATGGTTGTAGTTTGTGATAAACTGGTATGAATTTCTTAAAACGTTATTTGTTTAAGCGGCTACAAACTATGTAGGTACAGAACGCGGCCGTAAGTAATGTACATCGGCCTTTATAGTGACATTTCGGCTTTGTAGAGCGTTGTCTCTGTCACTCATACCTATGTGACGTTTTGTCGGTCTCAACGACAGAGACAATGCTCTACAAATTCGCTATCTCCTTCTAAAGGTCGATGTACATTACTTTCTGCCGCGTACTGTACCAATTATGTATTAAAGGTTTAGTTTTACTCAACCCGTTTTAAATAATTCGCTGTCAACGTGAATCGTTGATTTGGACGACGCAAGTGGCACGGCTTAAATCGACGGGTCACTAAGTAACTACCTAGTTTTCTTCCTACCTAATTTCTTTTTTTGAATCTAAGTATAAGCTTAATCTGTATATAGGTATATCTAAGTATAAAGGGTAGATCAATGCCCACACCTTATTTTACAACTCCTAAGCTTAGACAAATCCAAAATTAAAGGGCTTTGTTTCTAGGATATGTTCGGTTACGCTCTCCGACATCCCAAGCTCCCGGCCAGCAATGGCCGACTCAATAAGGCTGGCTTTACACCACTGACGCTAGCCTGTCAACTGGGCAGAGCGTCCGTGTTCAGGGAGATGTTGGAGCTGTCGTCCAGGGAGTTTTGGAGGTATTCCAACATCACCTGCTCTGCTTATCCGCTAAACGCGTTGGATACTTTGTTGCCTGATGGACGAACAAGTAAGTGCATAATAAGTATACTTCTTCCATACCATTCCATTAATTTAAAATAATATAATATACCTAGGGGCATTTTCGGCTGCCGCATCCAACCCGTGCTTTCATGATTCCTTTGAAGGTTGCCTGCAAGATATCGCTTTAGCGATAAGGCCGCCTTTGCATGCTACAGATATTAGATTAAGATCCTTGTATGTTTTTTCTCAATGTTTACTTTGTGTTGTTTGCAATAAAGTATAAATAAATAAATAAATATTATTGAAATAACATAAACCCCCCTGGATTGTAAGAAAACTTTATTTGCGCATGCGCAGCTGTAAACACTAGACCTATTAAGATAATATTTTCGCATCTAGACAGAACTAGGTTTTGCTCTACGTATTAGACGAAAATGCGTATGTTTTTTAGACAATTATTCTTTATTCATTAACCGACTTATAAAAAGGATGAAGGAAGGTTAGTAGGTTAAGTTAAAAACTACTGATGCTCTAAAGGTCTACAATCCACTAACTGTGTTACAGATTGGAACTCGGCGTTGTTCATCATTCTCAATGGTACGAAACAAGAGCACTTGAACATGTTGGACGGAGGTATTATTCAGAGGCTGCTGGAGGAAAAGTGGAAAACTTTCGCCAGGGTAAGTAGCCACACTGATGCATTCTTATATAGATTCTAGAGTTGTCTAATACGCACCGAGCAAGGTCACCATCGAGGGGTTTTCGCGGTTAGAATTTTATAACGCCCTTGAGAATTTTTTATTGGTCCTATAGTAAAGACAAAGATTCAATCTTTCCACGTCGTATTCCTCATATAAGAATAGTGACCTCTTTCCAATGAATTACATATTTTGTTTGGGGGTTCCTTTGGATAATAATTCGAGTGGCCACAAACCCACAGATATTGCCCACATCAATATGAAACGTAGCGGATACTGAAACCATTTTTACACAATGTTTCGTCTGTTACAGACAAAATTTCTCAAAAGGCTTCTCATCTTAATGCTCCACCTTCTGCTGCTGTCCATCTCGGTGTACCTGCGCCACAGCAGCCTGGAAGCCGACGTCCACCCCGACTGGGGGCTCGCGGTGAACGACGCGAGGTCCGGCATACGACTGTCCACCGAACTGGGCACGATCATAAGCACCCTGTGCTATATTATACTGCAGCAGGGCGATGAAATTAAGAATCAGGGCCTTATCGCGTATTTTAAACAGCTGGTGAGTCAAAGTTATCGACTTTTTTACTATTACAGGATATGTTAAGGTCTCTTTTATAGGTAAGTACCAAACGTTATTGTGTAGATATAGCATCTTTATGTCAGCCAAAAAATCAGTACCCTTATTATAAATGCGAAAGTGTGTTTGTTTGTTGGTTTATTGGTTTGTTTGTTTGTTGGTTTGTCCTTCAATCACGTCGCAACGGCGCAACGGATTGACGTGATTTGTTGCCTGGGTATAGATAAAGACCTGGAGAGTGACATAGGCTACTTTTTATCCCGGAAAATCAAAGAGTTCCCACGGGATTTTTAAAAACTAATTCCACGCGGACAAAGTCGCGGGCATCAGCTAGTATTATCATAAAGCATAAAGTCAACAAGATAAAGTCCCGCTATGGTCGTTTTAATAAACGCTGAAATATTATAGTAAAATTGGGTTTCTGTCGCTTGGTATACTATACCTACTATGTTTATATTTATGAACTCAGAATTTTTTATTTATTTCATTAGACATCCCACTCGATACAATAGCAATCAAATAATGAGCTTGCAAATCAAACAAGGGACTAGGGAGCATTAAAAATATTAAAATTGGAAGTCTTTGTATTTCAGATCCACGAACCAGCAAAGTTCATATTTTTAGCATCGAACATTCTTCTCTTAGCATGCATACCAGCTCGACTTAGCCGAAAAACTACACTCGAAGAAGGAATACTCATCTTCGTGTTGCCAGGGTCATGGTTTCTACTTATGTTTTTTGCTGGGTAACTATCTCTTGGCATACCTACTACGTTTTTATGAGCATCCAATATGAGAATTTTGTAAAACTGGATCAAAAAGGCTTGAAAAAGAAAATACCTTTTAAGCGCAGAGAGCGGATTGTCGCGAACTAGCAGCAGTATATTCATCTGTAGTTTATTGAACCAGCGATATATGTGTAGATGTTAGTGATGTTACTGTACACGAGCTGCCTCTCAGAATGAGAAGGGTTTAGTTATAATCCACCACGCTGGGCCATGTACAAATCGGTAGACTTCGCACACCTTTGAGAGCTTATGGAGAACCCTGAGGCACGCAAGTTTTCCCACAATGGTTTCCTTCACCGTTAAAGGAAGTGATATTTAATTGCGTAAAACACACATACCAAACTCCGAAAATTTAGAAGTATGTGCCTGGGATTCAAACTTCAAAGCCCGGAAACCCCGAATACGGAATAAGAGGTCGAAATCTTAATCACTTTGCTGTCACAGTCTCACTTCCAGGGGGCGAGACAGAGGCGGATTATATGTCGATAACGCCCTAGGCAAGCACCTCATAGGCGCCCCTCTAGCAGTCATATTAAAATTTTTACTAACTAATTTCAAAAGAACGCGGAATCATCTCATTGCATAGCTGGCAGTTAGGATTATACTATTTATTTGAACGAGTGAAGAATATCATGTCAGGACACTGTGTTACATTAAAGAAGAGGCAGGTTCGGTCACTCCAAGATAAAATTATACTTAGTAGTGATAATTAGGTAAGCCAGGTAATGGAACTCTACATGATTGCGCGCGCCCTTTCGTAACCTCACGCCCCTAGGCACGTGCCTAAAAACAAATTCCAAAACGGTCATTCCACACGGCAGTCCACGCAGATGACGCAGATTCCTCAAACCTAAAAGTTTTGGTTTCCAGGGCAGTGAAGTTGACCGGCCCATTCGTGACGATGATCTACAGCATGATCACGGGAGACATGTTCACGTTTGGCATCATCTACTGCATCGTGCTCTTTGGCTTCTCGCAGTCTTTCTACTTTTTATATAAAGGTATAACCTATACTGCGACATATTCTGAATCTTCGTGCCTCTGTTTATTGTCTCTATTTATTGACTTGGTACTATAACTGCAGATCGACTTCCGTCTAAATTCAACTTGCCGAGACGTTGAGTGGTAAACCGTAAATAGCACACACGATTTTCTATCTTCATTGAATCTTGATTTTTGCAGGTTTTCCCAATGTACAGTCAACTTTATTTTCAAGTTACCCAAGCACATGGATGGCACTGTTTCAGATTACATTGGGCGATTACAGTGTACGTATGATTTAATACTTACTGCAAAATGTTTAAAAGTGCAGACAAACTAAATTGACACTTGAGCCTCGCGCTCTGAGTTGTCGATGGTGACGTTTGTTGCAACCATATTACGATTTTTGACACAGTTTGTGTGCACTTTTATTTTCGGACTTAGATACTATTTTGATAGTAAAAAACCTAGCCACGCTGATCTGTTTAATTCGGGATTTGAAGAAGATTTTCTGGTTCAATACAAGTTGACAATAAATAAATCACCTACCCTCTTTATATCTTTTTTTTCTGATTTTGAACTAAATCCGTTTTTAGTTTTTTACAGATGTTTTTTCCTAAGTTTTTTAAATGGGCATTATTTTTATTTCTTTTTAGGTTTCAGTACGCAGAGAGGTAATTTATTAGTTTTGGGTAAAAAAGGGTATATATTCAGTTGTTTGTTCTTTGTGCTGTACCTACGTGATCTGTTATGTTTGAATTTGTGCACCTACCCGCAAAGAACAGCGTGGCAGGTTTTTGTCGTTCATTCTTCCTTCCGTCGCGTCGTGTGTATGTCGTAAATGTGTTCTTGTCATACTTGTAGTTCCATGTGTTACTTTTCTTTTTAAGTAGTAGGGATTGGTGAGTTTACTGAGGGATTTCTTCACTGTGGTTTGTTGTGCTAATGGTGAGGTTTGTGGCACGCAAAAACAATTCTTTGTGATGGTAGCTTTTGGTAAACGATTTGCCAACGTAGGTCGATAATATCCCATACTGGGCAAGTACAAGGTCAGAGTTCCTTTTTTCTGACGCCACCTGTAGTTGAGGACCATTACATGAATTATCTTACAAACTTACCTTTAATTATAAAAAGATGACCCTCGAGACTTACCTAAGGGAATTATGATTATCTCAATTTGATTCTTTCTTAAAGTTTTCTCGGGTTATCCGGCTCGAAGGACCACAAAATGTCATTCTTGTCGCAAATACATTTTTTACGGAACCATCTAAAATACATAGCATAATTCATCATAAAACTTATTTGAACAGTACACGGACCTGAGTCAAACCACGTACCCGAACCTGTCGAAGACAGTGTTTGCCTTATTCATGGTGTTTGTGCCGATCCTGCTGCTCAACATGCTGATAGCTATGATGGGCAACACGTATGCGCACGTCATTGAGCAGTCCGAGAAGGAGTGGGTCAAACAGGTAACTATTTACTAATTCTAGATCAAAGGTCAAGGAACGATTAAGAACCTAAGGATCCTTGGACTAGGAGGAGAAGGAAAAGGATTAGAATCCAAAAAGTCGACAGTTGCACCATTGCTGTAGGTGCCATTTTTCCTAACGGACGAAAGACATCGGATTAACATGTAGGATTTTTACCTACTAAAACCTAGCCATATTGGGAGGCTCCGAGATTGCTTACGACAAAAATACGAATACATTGATGCCCCTTCCGCTACGCCCATTGGGCTCGTCCCGACTCCCGGTGACTATTGTTGTAACTAGGTACCTACTCTCAGCACTACACTTGGAGGGGAACTGGGAATATTAGTCAATGTGGCCATTACTGACAAAAAAACTGCATATTAAAATTTGGGAGTTAGTGAAACCTAGTTTGAAACTGTGACGGTTAGAACACTTAAAACCGCATAGAATCATATTATGTATATATTTTTCCTTCTAATTTCAGTGGGCCAAAATAGTAGTGTCGTTGGAACGATCAGTATCTCAAGAGGATGCTCATAGATACCTCCAGGAGTACTCAATAGGGCTGGGCCCATCTGACGACCCTCGGTACGAGCAGCGAGGGGTCATGGTCATCAAGAGCAAAGCAAAGACCAGAGCGAAACAGAGGAAAGGCGCTTTGACTAATTGGAAGGTAAGTATGTAGGTGGAAATATATTTTTCGGAATAGCGGAAAATATCTTGAACGAATTACTTTGATATTATAAGGTGTTCTTGGGATTTATCTGATATCATGGGTGAGCTTATAAATTTTTTTCTGAAGTGAGCGTGACAGAAATCGATTTGAAAACAATGTTAGGTAATAAAAATAGTGCCTCTATCTTAAAAAAGGTATTTTTACAAAGAAAGACACCTGGCTTAATCTATATACCAGACTCTGATATTAGCAGATTTCGACCCCAAAATGCTCTTACACGTATCTTTTATAGCGAGTTGGAAAAGTGACAATAGCAGAACTACGTAGAAGAAACATGAGTGGCGAGGAGTTGAGGCGTCTCATGTGGGGACGAGTGTCTATATCCACCCCCACCAAGGCACCCTTAAAGTGAGTTAAATGCACATAATGTACTTGGAGTAAATACTTTAATTACCTATGCATCACGAAAGTTAACAAAATATAATGCGCTGGACTTATGCACTTGATTTGCTCCGGGCATCAGTTCTCAAATAATAGGCTTAAGAATTTTGTATACTTAATCCGGTTCGAAGGATCGATTTAAAAAAATCTTACGGTTTTTCCTTTTCTTATTAAGTCAATAGCTTATGCTCGTGACTTCGTCCGCGTGGACTACACAAGTTTCAAACCCCTATTTTACCCCATTAAGGGTTGAATTTTCAAAAATCCTTTTTTAGCGGATGTCTACCTTATAATAGTTCTCTGCATGTCAAATGTCAGCTCAATCCGTCTAGGAGTTTGAGCTATATACCTACGTTGATAAGTCAGTTAGTCAGTCAGTCAGCTTTTCGTTTTTTATATTTAGATTACTTACCTTAATTTTACATAATACATAAGTATTTTACGGCTTATAGATCCTTGCCTCCACCAGAGCTGGTGGGTTCGGCAGAGGCTCAAAGCACGGGCGTTGGACCGGCTCTTTCGTCGGCTCTCAATGTCATGGCTTTTGCCCATGACCTTGACCTAACTAACACTGGTTAGTTTTTAGTTTAATATTTTTAATGAATTACGAGTTTACGACGCTAAATCATCATCATGATCAACCCATTGCCGGCTCACTGCAGAGCACGGGTGCTCAGAGTGAGAAGGGTTTGGCCATAGTCTACCACGCTGGCCATGTGCGGATTGGCAGACTACATTAGTGTATTTTCATACAAGGATTAGCCCTTGACCATTGAACGATGTCGTACGTGTAAAGGGTAACATCACGTCTTAGTCTACATTTCGCGTCATGATTGAACCTGCGCAGTGGGTGATTTATCAATCTATTTTGTGGTAAGAAGAGAGGCGGAACGCTACATATAGGTACCTATATCAGTCAACATTAAATAACCATATTTTTTTAGGCACGGAACTACAAAAACAGCCAACACCAGATCTTCTAGTGAACGGTGTAACACCAGCTACAGGTGTTCCCAATCAAGCACAGCCGAACACAAAACAAATCACTTCTCCAAACCACTTGAATGTCACCTTGAACCAGCCACTATCGAAATCCAGTTTGGAAATAAAAATGCCCATGACTGGTCAAGCAAAAGTGCCCATGACTGGTCAAGTAAAAGTGCCCATGACTGGTCAAGCAAAAGTGCCTATAGCTCCAGGCCAGATGAAAATGCCCACTATTAGTCAATTTGGTCAACCTGCTCAAGGACCCATGCAGCTAGAGGTTTTAGGAATGAGTTTGTCACCTCAAGATTTACAGAATATGAATATAATGCGTGAGTTATTTTGTATTTAGATAGTAGGTATGTACCTACATTAATTATATCAGCACTTCAGTTTTAATTGAGCAGTTGAACAAGTTTAATACATAAACCAATATTTTGTGGAAAAAAAATTATATGGGGTAGTTATAATTTCAACAAAAGGAACGTATTATCTCTATCTTGGTACCTACTTATATTTAAAAATGCAAGTAGTATTTTATTGAACCGATTTGTTGGAGGGTATGAGTCCCGCAAATTGATATTCCGCTGGAACTATGTCTCATTAACATCGAAATGACGTCATTTTGACGTCAGCCGAAATAAAAATATACCATCAGCTCGAAACTTCAGTCTTGTGCTGACGTCACTAAAATGGCGACCACGCGTATTAGCAATTTGCGGGACTTACAGTTTCATAAATCCGTATCATGTTTTCAGTAAATAACCTTAGGCTTAGAACAGTATGTGAGACATTAGGTATATTCTAATTTCTACTGTATGACTTACAGGCCGGCTGCGGCTGTTTACTGTCACTAATCACTATGAGTTAAACCTGCTGTTTTAAGATGAAAATTTATGTTTCAGCACAACCAAGTGAGGAGGTGTTCAGAGATTACCTTCGAGAACTGGTGTCTATTGAGGCAAAGGCAGGTCCTGACAACCCAGAAGTGAGGACCTTAGCGGAAAAGGCGGCAGATCTCGCAGAAGTGCCGGAAATTGACATCAATGCTGCGGTAATAACTTTGGCTATTCATATAGGCACAAATACACTGTTCACCTACGTATTATTAGGTGGTACTGGGTGGGTTTAAAATGGCTAGGAATCGAAATGCAATAATCACTGACTAAATTATTATTAATTGCTACAAATTACCTAGGTACCTACCCACTAATGCCAAACTACTATTACACAATTGCCAATAGTGTAGGTATACTTAGTGTAATAGTATACACTATAGGCAATAGTATATATTATTTTTGAAACAGTATACCAGTTTTGAAAATTGGTAACTAATCACACTATAAATATTATCTACAATCTACAGTAGATTGCTTTGTTTAGGTACAAATACAATAAACTGTAAAAGTCTTGAAAACAATAATTGCAGCCACAGCTGTGCCTGTATACAGTAGTTATCTACCTAAGTACTATACTTATATATTATTATTACCTATGCAACGAGCGACGTGGTAGGTGCCTCAAAATGCGCTCTATGGATAGGTGGGGTGATGTCTCCTCGTGCCCCAAATTTTTTATCAATTCTCGCCCTCAGTGTTTCTAATACCTATAGTACGCGACAGGTCGATATGGTAATTGGGGAGGGAACGCCGCACACAGCCCCCGCGCTAACCCGCTGCGGTCGAAATACGGCTGTGCGGGGCGTCCCACGGTTGCCATCTCACCCTTCGCGGACTATACTTCAATTCAAAATTGTTTGCAGGCAGTGGCGTGCAGGTCATAGAGGCATAAATGCACTGCTTACCCCAGTTGTAATATCTCAATGCATAATTTTCATTATGACCTGCCAGTAAACAGGTTCCTACCTAACTAATGCCTACCCTGGCTTCAAACCCTGTGCACGCCACTGTTTGCAGGCCAAGATAAGAAACTTGAGAATTTTTAAAAACCTTTTGATTTTCGTAGGCGACGGCAAAATCAGCGCGTTTGGTCGTAGCGGGCGCAGTGTCTGGTCTGTTCGGGGTGGCTGCAGACCTGCCGCCGTCTGACGCTGCTTGGAGACGAGATAGACAAGAGCACACCGACAGTGATCCTGTATTAGGTAAGTAGGTACCCTTTAAATGGGTCCTCCCGAGTCCCGACCAAACCACGGTGGCTCCACAGAAAAATCATGAGCAACACTTCGCCGGCTCACTACAGAGCATGGGTATTCTCTCAGAGTGAGAAAGGTTTTAGCCACAGTCTACCACGCTGGCCAAGTGCGGATTGGCAGACTTCACACACCTTTGAGTACATTCTGTAGAAATCTCAAGCATGCAGGTTTCCTCACGATGATTTCCTTGTAAAAGCAAGTGATATTTAATCCGTTAACTCCTAAAAGTTAGTGGTGCGTGCCCGGTGCCCGGGATCGAACCACCGACCTCCGATTAGAAGGTCGGACGTCCTAACCACTAGGCTTTCCTAGCTTATATACCTATTAGGTATTACAGCGCACAAAACCACAAACACAGGTGTATGTTCGCTTACTCTCAAAGTAGATGGAACTGAATTCTGATTTCTGACACGACCGGACAGATCCGGTCCGACCGGTTTAGCGCTCTCCTTCATTTACCCTTGTGCACACATCCTCCCTACAGTCGTCAAAGCTCTTATTACATGGAGTGAATTTTTATGATTTGAAGTAGGTATGGGTCTGATTAAACTACCAAATCAGGTAGATACAGATTGAAGTAAAGATACCTAGTATCTTAACTGTATCACCCACCACGTAGGTACTTGAACAGGCAAGCAATTTTTCACCAAATGTTGGATCTGGAGACCGGTAGGTCAATTTCGTAATACCTGCAACCATTTATTACAATCTCAATATTCTCATTTGTTGTGATTGGCTGAATTTGTGTGCGATTCTTGTTGCAACAATGCATTGTAGCCAATAATAAATTATCTCTGCCAATAGTGAGCGAGCGTCAACCAATCAGAGGTGATTGCGATTGTGACTTTGTGGCTGTCATTCTACCGCAATCAAGCAGCTGTCTGCTGGATGTCTCATGTGTCTAGGTCAAAGAAATGTTATGTAGTTAGGTACTAAGTACTTCGATGGATTCCTATGTCGATGTTCTATTCTGGGTACTTAGATGAGTGTCCATTGTAATTATTTTTGATTTGACTATATTTCAGACTCAGTCATACTGGGTAGGGCGGCTCGGGCTCGCCGGGCACGCTCGGCGTCACGTCGGGCTCCACCGCCCCCGCCACATCTCTACGTGCCCGCCAGGTAAGAGATGTCCCCGTTCAAAGTCCGAGATTATTATATACTAGCTGATGCCCGCGACTTCGTCCGCGTGGATTTACGTTTTCCAAAATCCCGCGGGAACTCTTTGATTTTCCGGGATAAAAAGTAACCTATGTGTTAATCCAGGGTATAATCTATCTTCATTCCAAATTTCAGCCAAATCCGTCCAGTAGTTTTTGCGTGAAGGAGTAACAAACATACACACATACAAACTTTCGCCTTTATAATATTAGGTATTAGTTATAAGTTATATATATTTCTTTGGCAGTGCCCTGCCACCAGAAATTCACCCATAATTTCAAACGTCTATCTTAAAAACTGGCGATCGGACTAGAACGTGGAACTCATCGATAGTGGAACTGAATTCGTGTTATCAGAATCTCAAAATAAAAAATAAACCGACCAAATACGAGTCGGACTCGCAAAAAGGAACCCTTATTTATAGGATCACTTCGTTGTCCGTCTGTCAAGAAAACCTATAGGGTAGGTACTTTCCGTTGACCTAGAATCATAAAATTTGGCAAATAGGTAGGTCTTATAGTCAAGTACTATAAGGGTTCCTTTTGAGGTACGAAGCTTTAAAAGGATTTGAGTTGTTATCAAGAGACTCACCACTTCACTCTATAGCCGTGCGTTGCACCTCACCGACCAGAAATGTTGCACCTTGCCTGGTCAGCCCTCCGATTGTGTAAGAATAACCATTTCATGGCTATCGCAATCGTCAAGAAATTCTGCCCTTTGATTGGCTGTGAAAAAATGTAAACAGCGAATCAACCAATCAAAGGGCAGAATTTGTTGACGATTGCGATAGCGATGAAATGGTTATTCTTACACAATCGGAGGGCTGACCTATATAGTTATTGATTTTCTAGGTCTATGTACTTTGTGGCATCAGAAAGCAGTGCCGTAGAAAGCGATGTGCCGATAGAAGACCAACTCAGTTCGGGTAACAATTCGTAAGTTTAAAGTTATAAATATACCCAAGTAGTATGTATATAATGTACCTACCTACTATAGCTTCTCTGATAGGTACTTAGGGCAATTTTCGAACGAGCTGGACCCGTTCGATCGGGTTACCTAAACACAATTATCAATTTTGAATTTAAAAAAAAAATCCAATACCCATTTTGTATTTCTCAAACCCGCAATATATAGCGTGCAAAACTCGGGTCGATGCCCCGCTTACGACGCGGCATTGACTTCGAGTGACCTACTAACGTAACGTTCGTTGACCTCTAGCGTCAGCCAGATGTTTTATTTGCAAATAGGTATATCGTAAACCTTTACAAAATATTAACTAGGATTTTTTTATGGTGTCATACCAGTAATCATCAGTACTATCACCCGTCTTCGTTATGCCATCGTTCTGGTTACACCCGTATATAAAAAAAACTACGGAACCCTAAAAACGGCGAAACTAACCTCATCGCCGCGTTTAGCAGACGAACGTTATAACGTTTAGTCAGTCGCCATTTGCAAAATGTTCTAAAATATTATGTACCTAACTACATTCGCATAATATTATTTTACAATCTTATGTACCTACCTAACTAATAACTAGGTACCTATTCATATTTATTCGTCAAAATAAACTGTAAATATAAACTTGCGCGTAAAGAATCGGGATTGATCATTGAAATACTAAGTAGGTACATAGTGCGCGACAGGTCGAGATGGCAATCGGGGTGTGGACGCCCCGCACTAACCCGGTGCGGGATAGCACAGTTGTGCGGGGCGTCCCCCGTCTCACACCTCGATCTGTCACGTACTATACCTACCCGCTGTGCTCGCTTATTTTCACTTATTGATTTTTCCCCAGCGCGTTAGGCGGCATTCGCGACGACCGCATGAGAGCTGCTCGACCATTGTGCATACAACACGCTACTGGACAAGTCCCAGTGGAGCATTCTTTATTTATAGTGGGTTAGTAGTTGTACTTAGGTGTTTGTTGCATTATGAGTTATAACTAGGCAATTCCTAATTTCTCATGCAAGGTACGAGCACAGCTCTTCATGGTGAGATCTGTTTAGATCCTACTCTATGTTGACAAGCCCTTGATCTCACTAACCTATTGATCGATGAATGATTCTATCAATTATATCTATCTACGACTACTTATTTATGTAGTGGAAGTCAGTAAGAAACAGTTCTAAAGACGCCTACTCACGACACTGCCGATTTAGGGTGAAAAACTGGGGAGGATCGTAGATGGGTTATAATAGAACGGTGTGTAGGTCATGCATCCGACCTGCACTTGTGTAGGGCCGTCGGCCGGATTTCTTTTGTCAGTTCGCTTCCACCTAAACGTTGGTGTTTCGACGCTCCAACAAGAGTTCTCTTGGGGCGATGCACGCACAACAGACGGAAACGTTTAAGTGCGGAAACCAGCCCAGAATGAAGAAGAAGAGTTTTCTTTTGCGTCCGCGCACGCACTGGGCCGCAGGCTCGTGTGTAGCGACCACCCTAGTGGCCCTGCCGCAGTGTCATGAGTAGAACATAGAACAAAAAACTAACTCCCGGCAGGCGCGGGTAGCGGTGCGGAAGTAGAGAGTGCTGCGCCAACGCAGAGAACACAAGTGGATCGCAAGAAACCAAGGCCGAAAACAGCTAGACCGCGACGCAATAATAGGTGAGTAGTCTACTTTTCTAAAATGTACGACTTTGGTTGCCATTCACGACATCCAACAACACAGTAGGTAATGATGTATTTGCGCCTTTGGTTCAGTAAGTACCTACACTTCAGGCTATATTTTATCAATTTTTCAGGATATCTCCAGTTCCAGAGACAGGAAGTCCCCTAGAACCCTGGGCGACGGCTTCCCTGTCAAGGTTATCACGCCTGATTCAATCCTCCAGCAGTTCCTCCGTCTCAGTCAGCTCCCGCAACTCTCCAGACAGTTCTCCTAAACGGTATTGAAGCTTTCTCAATTCTATATCTAATTTCTCACATTAAATGATGCTACCAGTTGAATACTAAAACACCAATCAATTAAGTGCACCTCAAGTATAGTGATGACTTTTTGAAATGAAAATAATGATTTATTTGTTTTAAAAAAGGTCTTTTTAAAATTGTGCCAGGGACCCTGAAGTAAGTTTGCAAAACCTGTATCTCAGGGTCCCTTTTTGATGTTTATGTGTATATTTGACCCGTAGTATAAGATTTTACGTCTCACCAAACGTTGCTAGAATTCGAGAATCGAAACACAATAACATCAAAGTAAAATGGACCTAAAATGCCTTGAATTGAAGTAAAAAATTCAATGCCACTGATTTTAATTTCGCAAGGTTTCCGCTTGGAGCGCTGGCTGTAGATGTGTAGACAAACTTGAGCTTTAAAACAAGGCAATTAAGATCCAGTTTACTATAACGCAGAAGTGTTTCGACTCTCGAATTCTAGCAACGTTTGGTGTGACGTAAAATCTTATACTACGGGTACTAGTGGTAACGACCAAATGCTAAAAACAACTTTTTGATGTTTGGACCAAATGTCAAAACAAGTTTTTGATGTTTGGACTTTTGTACCAAATGCCAAAAACCATTTTTGATGTTTGGACTCTGATATATGGACCAAATGCCAAAAACACAACAATTAAAAGGAGCACTTAAATAATAATAGGCGTTTCAGAATTCAGTCAGATCGTGCAAGTGGACGATATGAGAAAATTATATTTCCTATGTTAAATATTATGTTAGAAACTTTAAAATGTTGACTACTTGTAAGATTACAGTTCCAGTAACAATTTTAAGCAATAAATAAAACAACTTATTACTTTAAGTTTTTTATTGGATTTCGCTGCCATGTAAAAATCAGGTAAAAAATATAGTTTGGGCAATGTGGCTAATGCTGTTGTACACAATCTATAAACTAAAATGCCGGTCTTAATATAATGCTATCTCTTTCATAATGTTTGGAGCGGAAAAGGATAGCATTAAATTTAGACCTATCATTTTAGTTTACTTTAGGGTGCAACAGAGTTAGCCACAATATTGAGATAATCAAAGATGTAGTTAAATGCAAAAAACCAAAGTCATAAATATAAAATATCAAATCACTGCTGTAAAGTTCACGAATTTCCTACAAATACAATAAATATAATATAAAAAGAAATAATAAGGTTCGTAAACACTGGTAAACACACTATCAAATAATATAAAAGTGCAAGTAATACTTTTTGTAGGTAAAAGTAATTTATGAATTAGGAAGGTACCTAAGTAAAGTTTTTAATAAAAAAATCGTAAAAGATAAACCCGTAAATTATGACACCCGTAGATATATATATCAGATATTTTCAGTAAACAAAATGGTCTAGAATATAAAACTGGAATAAGTCTTATTTTATGCACGTTATCTTAAAATCATTCTAATAAATAGGTACGTAATCATAGTTCGAAAACTAAACATCTAGGTTTCGGGATAATCTTTAAAAATTTGAAAGAAATATAACTTTTTTGGTATCAACTTATGCTCTAGAAAGGCAAGAGAAAAATATTTAAATGTCTCAAACTCTAAAAGTGTCTACTTTTAGAGTTAGAGACAGCTTTCTAGGCATAGGTATAGGTAGACCAGAATATCATGAAATGAAATTCCAAATTTAGCAACACTGTACTCCGCGAACACCCCATGTACATAGTACTGTGGTGAATATTGAATTATAATTCACCACAGTGCACTATGTACACAGGATACTCACATAGTACAGCGCTGCTAACTCCGGAATCCCACTTCAATATTTTTCATGAAATTCTGGTCCACCTATAAATATTTTAGAATTAGGATTTAAGTTCTAATTATTATTATTATTATGTGAAGAATAAAAGTAAATATCACAGCAAAAAAGTTCTACGGAATGGCAAATTTTAAATACTAGAATTTTTAAAATTATCGTAAAAAACATAGACAATTTATCATCTCTGAAATTTGTCTAATGGCTGAATATTGGAGCATATCTTAATACCTACTCTTTAAAAGCATCTCAAATGCGAAGTGACTGTTTTTGACATTAATGTTGTACAGCCAAAATATATCGAATCAAAGATCAGCAGTGAAGGATAAAACATAAAATTTTTCGAAGCATTCCGTACGCGTAACATAGCGTAA
The DNA here is from genome assembly GCF_902806685.2 of Maniola hyperantus. NCBI lineage: Eukaryota > Metazoa > Arthropoda > Insecta > Lepidoptera > Nymphalidae > Maniola > Maniola hyperantus. The sequence goes on from NC_048542.1 coordinate 4,262,504, forward strand.
CGAAAACTACCGTGGTAGGCGGTGTATTTATACTCTACGGCACTCGTTGAATCAGCCAATCACAGCAGTATGAATAAATCATGAGCATGTCGCTATATCCACGAATTTAATTGGTTAGTGTTTAACAGGCGTGAGTGACTATTGACTGTTGTTACAAACGCTTATCTTCTATGTTTTGTCCTTCGCTGTGTTTCTGAATTTGGTGGTAAAATTTCATGTCCTACGAAAAATGTATCAAGAGCAGCTTGTCAGATATATTTTCGTTTATTATACAACTTACCAGTTTTGCTCGAGCGCCAAGGATGCTTTCACCTATCGCCAATGTCCAATCATTGATCTCAGATTCCATTTATTGATAAACGTTTTTAAAATACAAGGGCCTTCAGTCACCTTCAACAGACCGACAACAATAGAGACAGTGAAATATCACAAGATGAAATACAAATATAAAATCAAAAAATAGTGGTCGAACACATTTGTCGTGATGGGAACACACAAGCATATCAATTGGCACATCATTTATAACACATAACAATATATTATGAAAAAAAATATAAGATATCACCGGTGTTTCTTGGTGTTGAAAAAATGGCGAAATATTTTGCTGTGGAAGGCAAAAACACCAAAAATGTATGTAAGGAAATAAGTTACATAAGGGGCATTAGAAATATTGGTGCAATGAGAATATAGAAATACCGACATAAGTACAGGGTCTTCCAGCAAGAACGTTCTATTTGACAGTTCATACAGTGGTCCAAGAGTAACTTTTCAAGTGAACTTACGCGACATTGCCGAAAATCTACCTTGGATAAAATGTACATATATGTCGCGTTTTTGACGACAATGGCATATTTACGTAATTCCAGTCGCACGTTTTAAATTAGAAAAGTTACACTAGTGCCCCTGATATCGAATTCATTTTGCACGACATTCGATTAAAGTTACCTTAGGGTTACCGCAAAATTTTGAGCGTCAATAAACGCAAAATGGATTGCATAATTCAACTTTGTTAACTTTGGGCCACAATTTATCATCGAGATATGGATACTTTGCTAAGCTTTGCGTTTTATTGGTGGTCAAAGGGTAACGCTAACTGTGACGTAACTTTAACCACCTGTCATTAAACTGGACCTAAGCGGTTTAGTGAGTGTATTATTAAATCTTGACAAATCTCTTTTGAATGGACTCCGAAAGGCTGTGAAATAATTAAGTAATTCGCGTAATATTGAATGATTTTTTAAGGGAAAAACTGTCGATAAAATTGGGTAATGGCTGTGCTTGTCCTCAAAATCTGTATTTAGCTACTGTTCTCTTCACAGAATATTGCCCAATAGATACATGAACGTCAAAAGATATTTCGCTAGAACACTCATTCTTAATTTAGTTAACAAAAATAAAACACTCTTCATGAAAGACCCTATAACACATAATATATTATATGTAACGAAATAAAACATTTTGCATTGGACAAAATATATGGAAATCATCAAATTCAGACACGAATATAAAAGGTTAATATATTTCAATCAAACAGTAGCCAAATAAAAATGATGCGGGCCCAGAATAGAGCTAGAAATACACAAATAATAATTAAAAGGACGCAGCAAAGATTCAATAAAATTTCGGTCATAGTACCTATAGCTACATCATACTAATTTATCATAGGGACACTTACCTCGGGGGTCTGTGGAGAGAAGTAAATGATTATAAATAAAATAAACACGTCAATCAACATACACTTTATATCTTAATATAATAATAGTACAATTAGTCGGGACTTCCCGTTATGAAAGGTGGTTCTCATATCCGCTTCTATTGTATAAACAATTTTCAGGGAATGTACTCTCACATTGCCTTGTTCATCTTTACGTCTAATTATTACCAAAGCTAGATTTTATTATTAATACATATATATTTATTCTAAGTTATGTTGCTAGTATGTTCGTCGACTGTTAGTAATCTAATGAGCTGTCAAGAGAGGTCGCGACGACTTCCTAACTGTGACACCTAACTTACAACTAGACGTGATTCACAACTTAATGACGTCGAACGTGGAGCCTGATGCGTTGTATACGTTTGGGCGTATAGTGCCCGCCAGACAACTTGAACGTTGAACAGCGTGGTGGGGGGAAATTGACGAATCCAGGAAGCAAGAGTCAACGTATTAACCAATGGCATGCACCCACGTCCACTGATCAACCAATTACGTGCACCCGCCATTTGCCAGCCAAACGCGTCAACGTCCAAGTTTGTTTGCCGGGCGCTGTATACGGGATGATTTATGCTAGACCCTGTGTTCCCCGTAACACGAACGAGCTTCGGTCGTGTTACAGACTCTGCACGGTTCAGCACAAATCAACCTCTACCTTCGAAAGACATCCAGACGTTATAGACGCAACTGAATTATTTTTATTATCTACCGAAATTCAGTAACAAATAAAGGTCTGTGAATTTCTATAGCAAACGAAGTAGGATATTCGTCGATTGCATTTACGTCCAAACGTATACTAGACCAAATATATTTATTCTAACGCTATATTATTAATATTAATAAGTTTCTAATATTATATCATTAACGTCACAAATCCATACAAATCTAATATTTAAAGAAATTTAAGCTTTCCTCACGCACGTTTAAATTTTAACTTCTAAATTTTTCGTATTTAGTTTCTAGCCTAAAAAGTTGAATTTGCAACAAGTACTTAAGGTAATTTAATAATCGGTAAATCCTTAACAAAACAATCCAGTATTTTAAATTGATTGTTTTATATATTTAATACTACACTAATGAAGATTAAACACGATTCAATTTTTAAGTGATTTTAATTGGTTAATTTTGATATTAGGTTTTAAATGGAAAATAGGTACACATAAGTAATTGACTTATAGATTTCACTGCTAAAAAAAACCTTTTAGAATATTAAATTTGTATGTGTTACTGTGAATACTCGCCTTGCAACGGGGATACGTTCTCCACATTCGATGGTTGAGATTATACAAGTAGATAATATAATGCATAAATTTAAGTTCTCACTCGCCATTTTAACTTTATGTGTCAACTGTCATGTCAAAAGTACGGTTTCAGTCCTTATTATGAAGGTGAATCAAAGTTTTGACATGACACATATAGCTAAAATGGCGAGTGAGTTCTCATTTTGTACGGACTATATACCCAAAGGAGTAACACTGTGTGTAATACAAGCTAGTCACTCGATTCAGTGCATTTACCTCGATTCCTCGCAGCGGACGAAGTATCCCTGTCTCTTTCGTTATGCGTTCATTTTGCGCTTTCTGTCTCACTCTATAGCCCCGTCGGATCTCTCTGTTATCGTTTTAGGCAGTGTGGCATTCTAAAGTTTAAACCTGGACAAACTGGCACGTCATTGGTCAATATCGGGGCACAGAATTTTACAATAAGCAAAATTACATCAAAACGAGACAAGTGAAATAACACAGTGCGAGAAAAACGAACGAGAATGTACCACACGGCCGTGAGATATAATATATACCATTGGGAAGCGGTTCAGTAAGACGTACTATCGAAATAATCTCTACAACTTTGACAATATTATGTAATGTACCCACAAGAAATAAAATAATAATATTTATGTTAAAAATCAGAAAATATGTTACAGTTGGCGTCAGGTAAAAAGATCTCTCTACTGTATTTTCATACTGCTCGATTGACCGACGAACCAACGTGTCGCATTTATACCAACAAATAGGTAGTTCGATAAATCACCCACTGTGCAGGTCCAAAATCAGAGTTCGCCTTTACATCCACAATCGGAGATATATTCAGCAGACCTAATTAAAAAAAAAAATTAAAGCTTGGCTCCAGACCTGCTGGCAAGTGGTGATGCAGCCTAAGATAGAGCGGGTTTGCCTAGAATTATGCCTATTCACTTATGACTTCAAGGTACCCACATTAAAAATAAAGGGGAAAACAGATGATGACCTGGGCGCGTTTGGAACCCTCGTAGCTTTAGTTTTAAGTTTGCGTAATAATTATCAGCACTATATCTTACAAATCCAACATCTGACCATCAAAAAGAGTAATTTATTACCTATTTTGAATAAATCATTTGACTTTGACTTTGACTTTGATGCCGGAAGGGCGTGACACGATGAATGACGTGAAAAAATTATCACGTCATTTATTAATTGGTCTGCTGAACACATCTCCGCTTTTGTGGATATCGGGCCTTCTTTTTTCCTGACATAACGTTTGAAACGCGTCCTGATTATTATTTATTGTGGGCGAAATGGAGTTATACAATATCCACGGAGAGAAGTTAGTACAGGGCTCTATCTGTTACGTAATCCCATACAAATTACAGAGACAAAAACCGCAGTGGGTGTTAACCATTTTGATACACCAACCAATCACAAACATGGTATCAAAAAAAATCAAAATTCAGGTCGAAAACATAGCTAGTTTCATTTGTGATTGGTTGGTGGTTCAAAATAGTAAACGCCCATTGAGTTTTTTGTCTCTGCCGTTAAGGGATTAAATCAAACGTTTTCAAAAAACATTTAAAATTCAATTCAAAAACATATCCAGTTTCATTTATGATTGGTTGGTGCTTCAAAATAGTTAACGCCCACTGAGTTTTTTGTCTCTGCCATTTGTATGGGATTATGTGTCAGAGAGAGCCCTATACAAACTTCTCTTCGTGGATAGAGTATAGTTGAAACGTTTCGCTTATACAATACAGTTATAATCTACAATGGAGAGGTATCTTCTCGGTTCCGTATCGGTCGGTCCGGCTGGCTCTGCAATCACACAAACAAACAGACATGGCAACATCACGGTAAAACAGTTCGGTGGTTTAGCGTCGAGCGGCACCCCGGCACTGGCAGCCTACATACATCTGCAACACTACACACACGCACCAACAAAACGCTAAAGGCAGAGCCACACTGGCCCACGTACGCAGCGTATGCAACGCAATATCACATCTGTGCTCAGAGCACCAACATTTTGAATAGCAAGCGTAGTAACCGTGTGACGTTAACTCTAGAACCCCACACTACTTTATGTTCTTAGATTTCACTACATTAGAGGGCAATATAACCAATAGTCAATGGCGAATGTATAGTTTTTTTTAATACGAATTTATTGCTGTTCTTGTCGTTTTTTTTTTAAAAAAAATATTCAGTTCAGATACAAGTTAGATGTTGACTGCAATCTCAGCTGGTGAAGTGAAGTGATGACGCAGTCTAACCTACAAGTGTAAGTACAGCACAGAGAAACTTTGATAGTAATTTGTTTTTAATCTTTTCACCCAGCAATAAAAAGAGGACGTCACTTTTTAGGTTAAAAAAACATTGGGCTCTTCTCAGACTTGGGCGCGTTTGGAACCCTCGTATAAGTACGTATATAATTATCACTCCTATATTATCTTACAAATTAACAATTTTGACCATCAGTAAGCATAACATTTTACCTATTCTGAAAAAATAATTTGCCTTTTCACTTCTTATTGTGCGACATCACCCTGCAGAAAGTTCAAAACAAAGTGAGTATAAACGTGAAAAAATTGAACATTATACAGTAGTTGATTTAGTTTTTTTATCATGCTTATTCATTTTATAATATAACGTTTACTGTATTTAGCCATAAATGAGAGTGTGTTAGAACTTATAGAATGTGTAGAATATAAGAAAATAGTAATTAAGTATAAACGTTAAAAAAAATTGTAACATTATATTATAGTAGTTAATTTAGTTTTTTTAACATGTTTATTCATTTTACAATAGAACGTTTACCTACTGTTTACTTTTTAACCATACCTACAGACATACTGTATGGAATCTTTACTTAAATTGTTATCCCCTTTGTAACTCTGATATCTGTACGGAATTTGCATGCAGTGTTTACTTTTAAATGATTTAACATAGTTGTGCATGATAGAAAAATCTATGTATTTATTATAGTTAGTAAGTTTTATGTTAAAATCGCTAGTAAACCATTCAATAAAAAATAAAATAAAACGTACGTTACCATACGCGGGAAAAGTGTGCACAGGGCAACACCAACCTTAAAACGATGCAGTGCATGCGTTGCGTACTTGGGACCAGTCTGTTCTTACCTTTACAGTTTCATATACGCTTTCACATCAAATATGCATTGTATATATTTTATTTATTCAACGATACGAATTCATTATTAATCTACAATAATTTTATTATATAATTATATTATCAAATTATTATAGTAATTATATCGTGCATACTGAAAGAGAATAGTACGAATTATCATGCATTTGATATATAACCAAAATTCCTGTAAGGCAATACACTTGAAAGTTGGTAATTTATAAACAAAATATAGCTACGGCCGCTAAAATATAGAAGAAATAAGCATCACAAATAAAAATTACACAAAGTAATCACATTTTAGTGCTATAATATAGCTATAATAATACCAATGACAAAATATTATTAAGAGAATATCTTGCAATCATTTGCTTAACCATATCTTAAGATAAAATGGTGTTGTACACAAAAATAATATAGTGACCATTATAAAGGTGTGAAGTTAAACCCTATTTTGTAAGTGTATAATAGCTGGCTTAAATTTATGTAATGCAAAACAAAATATATAAGCATCAAATGAAGCGTTTCTAGTCTATCATGCTGTGTATTTATATTTAGTTGAAATCACAAATCATGAATCTTGTATATTTATGGAAATTCAAATCTTGATAATATAGTATGCCCAAAATAAGTAGTCCAACCTAAACATGAGGTGTATGACTGCGCTTTGTACAAAAACAAATCTCCTTGTCTCCTTGACAGCCTGGCTTGTGTATCCTAAAGCAGGGTATTCACCTACCCGTGTAACATGTAACGTATATGATACTGTATCAAGTGAGTACGTAGGCACGAGCGCGCTGCGAGCCGCTCGCGCGTGGAGCGCAGTAAGTTCGCAGTGACCCGCCGAGTGGCGGTATCACTGCGAACACAAAAGCGGCTCGCAGTGTGCGCGTTGTGATAGTGTACATAGTGTAAGTGGTGAAAGAACACGTGAACAAAGTGTATCTCAAATCAAGGAAGACTAAGATGCGTCAATGGACAATTTCTTAGTATATAAGATAATTTATAAGTTTAGGTTAAAATAAAACTACTCTCTCTTGGCACTCAACAATAAGGAAGAAAAAAAAGTGTGTGCGTGGGCGGCAACACATAGCTCGTAGCTGGATACGCGGTGACCGTGAACGAGCCATACCCACTTGCAGGTTGATACAGTATCAGATATGTTACATGCTACACGGCTAGTGAGTACCCTGCTTGAGGGCGTGTTTCACAACTTCCAGATAAACTTGACGTTATGACAGTTTTTGTATTGGAAATCTGTCAAAATGGTGGTTGTGAAACAGCTCCTTAGTCTAACAACACGCCAGTTTGTGCCGCATGTTGTAACTTGTAACAGATTGGACTACTTATTTTGCCGTTATATTTTTTCCAAATTAAACTCATGAGTCATGACATTCTCTAAATTACCTTTTGACAGTAGGATGCCTTATTTGATGATGGCGTAATTCCTTGTGCATCAGACCAGTTATTTTTACTTACCCAATACCTCGATAGCAAGATATAGTAACTTCGACGGACCAAGCTCGCAAGACACACTTTTAAACGAGCGGATTGGTATGAAATGATACAGAACCAAAATCTTATTTTGGTCATTGAGCCAACAAGAGCTTTCGAGACGGTCACGCGGCTTGACGTCAAGCACGTAGATTTTTGCTTGACTGTTTGCAAAGGTTGCTTGATGCTTGACGGGCGCATCAAGCAGCTTGACCGTGTCGGAAGCTCTTTTCAAGGGTTTCAACTCACGTTTATTGATGGTGATGCACGTCCGAGTGAGCGCGGTATCCAGGCGGGTAGTGGTGCGGTGCTTTTCTGCTGCGGTGTGGTGTGAAGACCATCAGTAGCAAATGGCTTACGTTTATTGATGTTGATGCTGCGCGTGCTCAGGCGCAGGCGGCACGCCGGGGTAAGGGTAGGGGTAGCCGGGGTACACGGGCGGGTAGTACTGGCCGTACTGCGGCACTACCCCGCTGTTGGCGGAGGACGACGGCGGGGTAGGGTTGGGCGGCGTCGCCTGTGGCGTCGGCTGTTGCGGCACGTTCGACGGCTGCTGCGACTGCTGCTGCTATACAACAATTTTGGATTTTGTAGAAAGCTTCAGCCGCACATACCAGCCTTATGAAGTATAGCTTAAACATTAGTTCGATCCAAAGCCATGAAAAAACAGTGTGAAATAGCTTTAGCACTTGAACAGAAAAAGCCTAGTGTCTAACAGTAGGTAAGTCGCATCGGCACAATTCGTTTGCCCAGATGCCAATCAATGTACATCAATGAAATAGAGATCTTATTTGCTGGACGTTAAGATTTTAAACACAACAAAAGTAAACAAATATTTTAAAAAATATGCTCACCTTGAGTTTGATCTGCGCCTCGATGGCCTCCGCCTCCTTGACCTTGCCGATGCTGCGGTAGTACTCGGCCCACTGCGCGCTGTAGTCGGCGGCGGGCGCGGGCGACGCGGCCTGCGCGGGCGCGGGCGGCGCGCCTCCACCGCCACCGCTGCTGGGGCCACCTCCCCCTGCACACAATTGACATACATGAACACGTGAAACATTAAAAGCGAAGACTACCAGTACACCTAATAACCGTAGCACAGTTCACGATACACTACAATACAATCCGTTATTTGCATAATGTGTGTAGGTACCTTATGTACATAAGGTGTTAAATCTAATAAACATAGTCCAGCACTTTAGCCATGTCGGCGTACAAATATAGTAGACAGTTGAGATATTAAGTATAATTTTTTTTATATAAGACAGGCAAATCATAATATAGAAGGGAACTAATTAGGATAGTTAGGGAACAGAACGTCGAGGCTTTGACGTCAACTGGCAGGTACCAAAGTTAGCATATTTGACGCTGCGGCCTATTTTTCTTTTATTTCACGTCACCATAGACTAATATTTGCATATCGTCGATTCACGATCGACCCGAGAGTTCCCTCACTCTCACTTAACTGACAGACATCAATACTTGAATTGTATGACTTGAAACTTGAATATAGTTTTCTGTAGAGAAAAACTTTGTCAGCGCGACTGAGATACGAGACTGAGTCCTGTAGCGACATCTAGTTATGTGTTGTAAGTTACTTAGTCACAACGTGCGAACGCTGTATTATCCGTCGTATAAGAGTTCGTGTAGACTGTAGAGGCTTACATGTTCGTGCAGTGACATTAGATTATGTCAAAACGTGTTGTTTAATTAAAAATTCGACTATAGTGTTTGTATATAGAAACAGTCACATACACAAAAACTTGCTCTGAGGAAATATTTATGCAATGCAAAAATCGCATTAAAATAGTACACCAACTGCTATGACTAGGCAGGTTGGCCTGTCAGCGGGTCTATGTGCTACAGTACCTTGTTGCTGCTGCTTGGATTGTTGCTCCACGGCCTCGGCCTCGCGCATGAGTCCCAGCGAGCGGTAGTAGTCGATCCACTGCTGCGAGTAGTCAGGCTGGCCTGTCGCCGGGTTTATCTGCACTTGTTGCTGCACAACCAAATATATTATTAAGCAAACAAGGAAGTCAAACATGAATGAAACTAGGCAACACATGAGTGAAATAGTCACATATGAGAAACAATATGAGTGCAAATTAAAAACACGAATATAATTCAGTATTTCAGTGAAACTGAGTGTAACCGAGCAACACACGAGTTTGACCGAGCAACACACGAGTGTGACCGAGCAACACACGAGCGTAACTGAGCAACACATGAGACACAAGAGTGTCAACCATCCATACCTGCGGCTGAGGCTGTTGTTGGTGATGCCAATGCGGGTTGTACCCCCAGGCTGGGGGCCCGGGGGCGGGCGCGGCGCCGTAGTAGTCACCGCCACCGTTGCCGCCGCCATTGCCGTTGCCGCCGCCACCACCACCACCACCACCACCGCCGCCGCCGCCGCCGCCACCGCCGTTACCGTTGTCCGGGATGAAGTTCACCGGCTACACATAATAAAATCATGGTCATAATGCGTGCACAATGCAAATCAGTCCCATAGTTAGACGTATTTTCTGAAAAAAGTTTCAGGTTCCAACCGACAATCAAGTCAAAATTGAGATATTCTGAAGAGTTCATCCAACTATACCTTTCTCCATGATGATCCATTTATATGGAATATATGCCACGTATATGGAACGGGCGGTCTTACTATGCCAACTTTCTCTATGATAATCCGCTTGCAATTTTCCACAACATCAAAATGGCCGCGTCTATAGATTCTTCGTGATTATTTCCGTTGTTGTTCTATGCACGCCGATTTAAGTCTACCATGATTGAACTGTATCATGTTCTTACCATGCCAACTTTCTCCATGATGATCCGTTTGCAATGCTCCACGGCGTCAGGATGGCCGCGTATATAGAACGTGCGGTTGTTCCGGTCGTTGTTCTGCGCACGGCGGTCTAGCTCGCAGTGCGCGCCCGATTGAGCGTTAATCTGCTTGATTACTTCGCCCCCTTAACAATAAATACAATGTCAAACTAAAGTAAAGAGCTAAATTTCAAAATTCGTATAGTAGGAAATACACCACGAAGTTTTGGTGAGAAGAAAGTTTAAAAAACCCTTACCATAATTTATGGAGAAAAGAATAGCGCTAAAAAGCAAAGTACTTTGTAAAAGTTAGTGGGATTTGAGGATGTGAAGTAACCTTTGCTGCATTTTAAAAATATTGAGACAGTGAGAATTGTTTAATTGAATGATGACATTTTGATGGTCACCTATAAAAGCCTCTTAAAAACAACAGATTGAAAAAAAAAATTTGATGGTAAAATGAAATCAATGGGATGGTGAAATATCAATGACATTTCAGTGAACATATGGGATGTTCGATTAGTAAGATAAAGATGAGCTACATTTAGCGCTACTAACCTCTGCCAATGATGAGTCCACACTTGACATTGGTGACGGTGAAGGTGACTCGTACTTCTTGGCCCTGTTCTGGCCACTGCTGGAAGTCCCTGTCCCCTCCGCCGGAGCCGTTGCGCTGTTGCGGACCGCGGCCTCGACCCGAACGGATCGCCAGCTGCACAATTACATCATTACTTTTAGGCCTTCGTTCATTTCTCTGTGCATTGTAATTTTTATTTTATATGTGTACTAGCTGATGCCCGCGACTTCGCCCGCGTGGCTTCAGGTTTTTAACCGTCCTGTGGGAACTCTTCAAATTTCCGAGATAAAAAGTAGAATGTCCTTCCCCGGGATGCAAGCTATCTCTGTACCAAATTTCGTCAAAATCGGTTGAACGGTTGAGCCGCGAATAGCTAGCAGACAGACAGACAGACAGACAGACAGACAGACAGAGACACACTTTCGCATTTATAATATTAAGTATGTATGACGTATGTGTATTACGTCACGTTGGCAAACCAATGGAAATAAAAAAAAGTATATTGTTATCCAATTCAAATCGATTTGCAAGTAGATAGTATGGAAGATAGAATCATAAGTTTATGGTGCGTGTTTCCAAATACTCACATTGACACTGGCGATTAAATCTTCTATCATCTGTCTAGCTTGATCCACTTGATGCGGCTTGCCTTGTAAATAACACCTGGGCACAAAGAAAATCTATTTCACACCAATTCTGTTATAAATCAAGAAACTATTATGCATAAAAATAAATAAAAACCTGTTTTAGAATGTACAGTCAAGTAAAGCCCTTTCGTATGATACCCCACTTGGTATAGTTATAAGATAACTTTGAAAATTGAAAATACTAATTATTTGCTCATGAACACATTTAAATTTTTAGGGTTCCGTACCTCAAAAGGAAAAACGGAACCCTTATAGGATCACTTTGTTGTCTGTCTGTCTGTCTATCTATCAAGAAACCTACAGGGTACTTCCCGTTGACCTAGAATCATGAAATTTGGTAGGTAGGTGGGTCTTGTAGCTGGCATTAGGGGAAAAATCTGAAAACCGTGAACTTGTGGTTACATCACACAAAAAATTAAATTGTGGTCATAAACTAATAATTGGTATTTTCAATTTTTGAAGTAAGATAATTATATCAAGTGGGGTATCATATGAAAGCTCTTCATCTGTGCATTCTATTTTTATTTATTTTTATGCATCATAGTTTTTGAATTATCGTGCAAAATGTCGAAAAAATGCGACTGAAGTACGGAACCCTCGTTGCGCGAGCCTGACTCGCACTTGGCCGGTTTTTTTTGTGATGTAACCACAAATTCAGTTTTCAGATTTTTCCCCTTATAGCCTAACCCTTAAAGACCTACCTACCTGCCAAATTTCATGATTCTAGATCAACGGGAAGTACCCTGTAGGTTTCTTGATAGACAGACAGACAGACAACAAAGTGATCCTATAAGGGTTCCGTTTTTCCTTTTGAGGTACGGAACCCTAAAAATTGTATACAGAAGCAGTGATGTAACATAACTGGTGAAATAGTGGTTTATGATGATGATAAATGTACAGTTGTTTTTGTCACTAAGTTAAAACTCCGCATTAATTATAGTGGCTCTCTGTTGGTGAGTTTATTACCTCTTATCCCCAGGTCCGTCATCCCTTTCCTGGTGGAACTGCACTCGGCAGCCCGTCTCTGCTTGGATTTTCTTGATCATGTCTCCGCCCCTGCCAATCACTATCCCCACTGCTACTTTTGGGACCAGTACCTGGTTTAAAAATGAATTTTATACACTGTCAGTATATATCTTAACAACTTCTTAGTAAATCAATTATTTTAGACTTGCCTTTACACAAGTTTAAAAAAATAATACTCTTGAAACATTCTCTCATCTCTTATTACACAAGTTTATGTAAAATGTAAATGATTGTGAGTGTGGAATTGACTAGCAGCTTGCTCCAGCAATGTGTGGGTCTGCAATTGGGTATTTTACTACTTTTGAATTTGATTAATATTATTACTTTATTATAAACTAGGATAAAAATTATGACGTACGCTGAAAAAAATATTAAAATCCAACAAAGATATACAAAGTTACAGGCATTTTAATTTTGGAGTGGGAGGGTCTTCTATCCCTTTCTCGCAAAACGAAAATTTGTATGAAACCGCACGAAGCTACTATGGCATTCGTCACAATGACGTCATAATTCTATATCGCTATCTCTGTCTAATCAGAAATATTTAAATACTTATAACTTTTTTGTTATTTGATCCATTTAATTAGTTTTTTCATTTTTCGTCATTATTTTTATCCTAGTTTATAATAAAGTAATAATAAAAAAAATTGGAGTCAAATACCCAATTACTTATATGTATTTGGAATAATATTGTAAATTGAATTTTGAAAGATTAGAAAGGAAAAGTAAATTGAAAGCAAGTTGTATTTAATTGCTTAAAATGCACATATTAATTAACTCCGAAAAGTTAAAAGTGCGTGCCCAGGATCGAACCCCGAACGCCCGAATAGGAAGGCGGCCGTCTCAACCACTAGCCTATCACAGCTCTGTGAATAAAATAATAAGTATTATGTATAACGCGTAAACTTTAACTCCTCACGCGCCATTTTATATTTCATGTCAAAAGAACGATTTTAGTCATTATTTTAAAGGTGAACGGGAGGTCGATTTCGTAAAACCTGCATCAATCATTATTACAATCTCAAATGATGTGACCTGAATTTGTGATATTCTTGTTGCAACAATGCATTGTAGTAGCCAATAATGAGCGAGCGTCAACCAATTAGAGGTGATTGTGATCGTGACATTGCAGCTGTCATTCTACCGCAATAGAGCAGTCGTACTTTTGACATGACAGTTGACCCATACGTTAAAATGGCGCGTGAGGAGTCATTTTGTACCGACTATAGATGGAAGTAGGTCAATGATGATTGTGCAATTTTGTACGGGAATGAACTGGACCGTACATGTGTTCAATAAAAAAAATTGGTTCACTAACATTTTGTTCCCTCACCTCAGTGGAGTTAGTAGCGAGGCCGTTGCCCTGGTCCTGCTGGTAGCCGTCGTCGTACTGCCTCTGGCCGCCTCCCCCCTGCTGCATCTCCTTGTCCGCCAACAGTTCGTACACCAGTTGCTTTGCGTGCTCCACTTTGGACGCGTCGCCTGATATACGAAGCGGCTTCTCCTAAATTGACAAAAGGTAACTGAAAAAATCGGTCAAGTGCGAGTCGGGCTCGCACACGAAGGGTTCCGTGCCATAGTATAAGAAATAACACCTTTTTAATTTTTTTTTAATTTTCAAGCCAGCCATTTTGAGATTTTTATTTGTTGTTGTTATAGCGGCAATATAATAGATTCACATTCTATGAAAATTACAACTCTCTACCTAATTAGTTTACGACATACAGCCCGCTGACAGACAGAAGGACGGACGGACAGCGGAGGCTTAGTAAAAGCTTCCCCTTGGCACTCTGGGTACGGAACCCTGAAAACCGCCTTTGTGCACTTTATTTTTCTTTCTCGTTTAATATGGTTATAAATAATTTATCTAACTATCAATGTAACCGTAAACGAAAAAAATTGTTTTTGTGTTTTTATATTTGATATCTGTTAACAGATTTTGATAATTATTATTATTAGCGAAGACAGATGAAAGGGCAAATAATAAAAATTAATGAAGTGAACTTTAATAATAATGAAGAACAACTAAGTAAATAATACATGTTATTAAAAGGTTGCACTCACATATTCAGTGTTAGGGCCGTCTTGGATGACGACCATCTTGGCTCCCGACTGCTCTTGTAGTTGCTTGATGGTTTTACCATTCTTGCCAATGATCAGACCCACTTTAGGGCCCGGCAACATTATCTCTTCCTGTTAACAATTAACGAGTATTTATTAAGGAAGTGTACATCACTTACCTTAAAAAATCTATGCCCATGTAACTTTAAAACTAGTACATACTTATTTTTACGGAAATCTGACAAATCACGCAAAATTCAACAAAACAGTCTACAAAATTTCAATGATTTTGTTTGCTTATCTATATATGTGAAACGCACAGCTCAAACTAATGGACACAGATAGCTATCATGACATGACGTAGAAAAGGATTTGTGAAAATTCAATGGGTAAAATTAGAGTGGTCCACACAGACCAGGTGGCGGGCATAAGCTAGTTATTCAAATAAGAATCAAACCTCGTTTGTATGGAGCGCGCCCACTTCCCTTCCATTAGGAATATTAAAAAAATACATAAATCATTTCGGGCCTTAGGAGCCCTAAGAAGCACACCTATAGTATGCCGCACTTACCGTCATATTACCACCGCCGCCGCCACCACCACCGCCTCTGTTCATCGGTGGCATACCACCGCCGCCGCCGCCACCACCACCACCGCCGCCGCCGCCGCCGCCGCCGCCGCCGCCGCCACCCCCACCCATTGGGTTGTCCATATGCTGAGGCGCGTTCTCACGACCACGGTGATTAACAATCTGGTTAACTAAGTCCCTGATCACAGATAAACATATATGAATGATGAAAATGCCATACAAATCCACACAGATAATGCCAAAAAATCATATTCATATGGATAATCACATCATGAAAATCTAAAGACCATCCTCACATGGAAGGATCAGTTTTCAATGCAGAGGCAACTAAATCGAGGGGTGAAAGGCGAATCGTTTATTGTATTAATATTTATAAGTGCCTTTGCACACGACGACATTTTAGCGGCTGTCGAAGCATGTTTTAAACGACTCGACTAACTAAATTTAAAGTGTAGACGTAAGCCAAACAAGCGACTTTATCGCGTTAACAGTTCGTTTAGTTGCCTCTGTAGTCTGTATGTGGAAATGTCGTCAAGTGCAAAGGCTCTATATTTATGCACAGGGCCGGCCCAGCCCTACTGTGACGCGTACCACACGAATTATTATAAAGGCGCCTGTGCAAGTAATTTATTAGGTACAATGATATTTTTTTTTAAATATAATATTCGAAAGTTATTACTTCAGTACCTCTACATTGAAATAAAACCATCTATTTACTATTTCAATAATGATGGTGTTCTGTACGTTGAACTATATATATATATATATGTATTGCTAAACTATTTGTATTCCTGAATATAAATAATTGCTTCTCACCCCTCGAACACATTAATTTTTTGTCTAATCTTTCTTTACATAATCATATAAAGGGGGTTTAAAAAGTTTTTATTATTAAATAACTTTATCATTACCCGAATGGCGACATTTCTGAGTCTTGCTCCATCCGCCTTTGGCTTGGGCCGGCGCTGTATCTAAAGCAGTGGCATGCATTTTATACGAGGATTTTACTCAAGGTACGCAAAATGGCAACAAATAAAGTGTCATATTATGATATGCGGAACGAGTTGCTACAAAATTTAGTTATTTTTTTTTACTATCCGGATATGGCGAAGCATAAAAGGAGGGTAATGGTTTTAACCGGCATGTAGGTATGTCTGTGTTTAAGTTCCTACGTCCAATTATACCTTTTCAACAAGCAGAGGGATATTAAGAAAATGTAATTTAAAAAGTTTACATGTGGGATATTAAAATTGAATTCTTCAAGAGACAATTCCGAAAATATAATGTTCTAGTCTTATCTGTAGGAAACTGAATACTAATATAATAATTAATCTTGAGTGAAAGGTACGAATTATTTCCCAAGGTAACATGATAACTTCGAATATGTATTATTACGCCCAATACAACAATTTCCGCCTCTCGATGCGCAATTTATACAGTTTAATAGGTTTAATTCTAACAAGAGTTCCTATTCAGGCAAACCAGTTAATCGGGAATCTGTATAAGTGCTAGTAAACACGCAGTCGCGAAATATCCAACGTATAGAGGTGGATTTAGACAAAACGGGCGAATACTCGATCTAACACCACTTCGTCATATTCTCTGATTTATACCAATAAATTGGTCCATATCGTCTTTATAGTAACACTTTATTAGTAATAAATAAATATTCATTCATTTATTCATTCATTCATTCATTCACTCACTTAATGTTCATGTACCAACCGCGTGGCTTTGCATTTCCGCAAGCTCTTACGTTTACACTTTACATGCACTAAAAGATTTATGGTCCGTTGAGACTGCTCTAGTCGAAAACCATTAAAAAAAAATAGGATTGAATCAAACATGTCTCGACATTTTTGAATGTCGTTTTTCAATAAGGCCTTATGTACTAAAAGCTGACAGGAGAAGGTTCAAAATAAGTTCTAACTTTTCTTATTAGAATTCATGCTTACTAACATGGTACCTGGACCCACTAAATATTATACCATCCCGTGTGCCCCGTTTTCAGTTATTCAATTTACCTCTATTAACGAAGGCCAATGAAATAGTTAAACACAAAAGCCGCAAGGGCAGCGTAAAAAGCGTACTTTTTGCACATCGTACGGTGACAAGTTTCATATTGTTATCGTGCACGAATAGGACTCTTGGACTTTAGTAATAAAATGAACTGATTTTTGTATAGCGGTAGTTCATGGGTTTGAATTCATTATTAAAGAGAATAATTTTAAAAAAACCTGATTTTTATTTATCTTTAACATGAAAGTCACGCTGTACGGAAGGTGAATAATGACGTCACAAACCGTAAACGACATTTTTTTTACAAAAAATTCATAAAAATATAGTAATTTCATGTTAAAAAATTTAAAAATATTTGTGTTTACGCCACTTGACGTCATTAATAATCGCTTTCCGTACACCATGACGTTAATACATAAATAAATTATTTTAAAAATGAATAGAAATCATATTTTTTTTAATTATTCTCTTTAATGAATTCTAGCCCCATAAACTACCGCTATACATAATTTTATATATTATTACAATATACAATATTTTATTACTACAGTCCAAGACCCTATTATACATGTTAATTAAGTTAGTAGGTAGGTATAGTGCGCGCAAAACAAGTAATTCAATCTCAACACGTAACGTATGACGTCCGCACTGTACAAAAACAGATCTCAGCCGAGCTTGTGCATGCCCTTAGTCTACAAAGTGCGCAAATCGCCAAGTTGCAAGTTCAGATTGGACTACAGTGCGACAAGGCTCTCTTGGCCCTTGAATAACATTGACAAGGACAACAAAGGCTTAGAATAACAAGAACAAAGGGGACACTTGACAGCAACGTTAGTTCCGATTATCGCCACACGCCAAGATAGCCTTGTCCCACTTTTGTGTGTTGTGTTGTGATCACTGTATAGACACTGGTAGTGATTCTGAGCGCAACTTAATTTTAGAGTATTCACATCTTTTTTTTATGGGTTTCCGTACCTCAAAAGGAAAAAAGGAACCCTTATAGGATCACTTCATTGTCTGTCTGTCCATCTGTCTATCGTGTCTGTCAAGAAAACCTAAAGGGAAGGTATTTCCCGTTGACCTAGAATCATGAAATTTGGCAGGTAGAAAGAGGTCTTATAGCACAAGTAGGTAAAGGAATAAATCTGAAAACTGATTTGTGGTTACATCACACAAAAAAATGTGTTAATATATTCAAAGTAAGATAACTATACCATCGTATGAAAGGGCTTTATATATGTATATCCTTTTTTTTTTAAACAAAGTATTTAAATTTAAAATTCACTTTCCCTCTTTATTAGCACTATTCAAAGTAAAAGATGCAGATATGTACTCTTTTAGTTTAGAGAAAAACAACAGAATCGAACGCCAGTAACTATTTAAAAGCTAAACACAACACAAAGCGATGTATAGTAAAACACGAAATCATACTTAGCCCTCGCGATAGCCTCCCTCGAGCCAGTGAGGGTGCACAGGCGATCTGGCTGGCCTCCCGAGTCTGGCGCCATCTGGATCTTGCACCCTGACTCCGCTTGCAAACGCGTGATTTGCTCGCCGCCGCGACCGATTACTACGACATTTCAAGTGTCATCGTCATCAACCCATCGCCGGCTTACCACTGGCAGAGATCTATAGAGCTAACTTTGACTTTGAGTTAAAACGAGACAGATTTATGTGAGAGATATACCTGTCTCGTTTTAACCCTGTCAAGCTAAGTCAGAGTGCGCTCTATAGATCTCACCCTTAGTACCGCTCCACGGGCGAGGAAATCGCAACGAGTCCGACCTATTTTATCACCGGCGATAGTAGCGCCCTTTGGAGATTGGCGTATAAAAGTGCTGATAGACTTGAGCATTCACTTGTAATGAGCATTCGTGCGAATGTTGCATCACAGAAAAATAAAAGAACATTTTAGCGAGCATTAGAATGCTCGCTAAAATGCGAGCAGATTTGCTTGGAGCTTTTTGGCGTGCCAAGCTTCTGTCATCGTTCCGCGCCCCGCCGCTCTGCGACGTCCCTCCCCGCACCTCTGTTGCTCTCCAGTGTGACATCTTCATAAAGAATTGACGAGCATCGAATAGAGCGTTCGCTAGAATTCTCAAGATGTTCGTAGCAATATTTGGCTCTATGCTTGGCTCGGCTCGTTGTTCAGTTCGACAAAAATAAAAACGGCGAATGCTCGATGTTCTGTTACAAGTAAATGCTCAAGTCTATCAGCACCTTTAGAGTTTTTTGGTGGCACAGCGAGATTAGCGCCGCGATTCTGTCGTCCATGGAGATGGTGCTTAAGCAAGGAGCTTCTCTTATGAAGGGTTTGGTCTTAGTCTACCATACTGCTTAAGTGCAGATTGGCAGAATTCATAAGTCATATAGGTACCATTGAGAACATAATGGACAACTCTCAGGCATACAGGTTTCCTCACGATATTTTCTTTCACGTTAAAACAAGTGATATTTAATTGCTAACACACATAACTTCGCAAAATTAGAGGTGCGTGTCCAGGATTGAACACCTGACCTCCCGAACAAGAGGCGGACGTCTTAATCACTAGGCTATCAAGTTTTATCAAGTAGCTAGCTAATATTATAAATTTAGAGCCTCAATAGCTCAACCGGTAAAGGAGTGGACTGAAAACCGAAAGGTCGACGGTTCAAACCCTGCCCGTTGCACTATTGTCGTACCTACTCCTAGCACAAGCCTGACGCTTAGTTGGAGAGGAAAGGGGAATATTAGTCATTTAACATGGCTAACATTCTTTTTTAAAAAAAAAAAAATGTACCTGCGCTTTTGTCATGGATTTAGGTTATTAAAAATTCCTTTTGTTTCTCGCCTATGAATTTCTTGAATAAAAAGTATAACACTCTCCAGGTCTTTAGCTACATCCATGCAAACAATCTCATCGATCTGTTATTCCGTTGCAACATGATTGATGGTTAAACTAACAAACAAACACAGCCACATTATACAGTAGCGATATGGGTAGTGATTGTCAATTGATGATTGGGTTTTGTCTAGTAGATAAGCTTCTAAATTATTGCCAAGCAATATCTATTTATTAACTAAATAAAATGTATTTTAAGGATTTTGTGTTACATAACTTGATTATAACTTTATGGCATAACAGCATCGTACTGGACTGCTAAATAAGTTGGCGGCACGGTTTTTCCGGTAAGATAACTAGCCACGGCTGAAACCTCCCACTAGACCAGACCAGGGACAATTATTTAGAAATCATAAATTCCTAAATTGCCCCTGCCTGAAATCGAACCCGGCACGTCCCAGTTGAAAGACCACATTGTTCACCACTACGCCAGGTCGTCAGAATTTGCAGATATTTTATATTTAGCTGCAGAATATACTCACTGAGTCCAACCATCTTGTCGGGTACTCTAATGTATTCATTGATAGCCTGGTCAGGCATGTTCATGTTGGGCGGGCCCGCGGGGGGTGTGGGCGCCGAGTTCGCGATACGCGCCGCCGCCGCTGCCGCTGCCGCCGCCGCCGCTGCTGCTGCTGCTGAGGCACTAGGTACAAAAACATTGGACATGAACATCTTTTTCTCACACTTTCTCGGAAATTGCTTCATGCTACTTTTATCACCGAAAATCGAAGTTTTTAAAAACCTAAATCCACCTGGACAGTCTACCATTGAATAAAATAGCCCACCAACTACAAGTCAATGACATCTGAACATAAAAATTGAATACACTACATTTTAAATATAATTATCTTATGCATTGTCAATATATTTACATAAATAAACAGCTGTTCTTGCAATAATAAAGCACATTTCTTTATTTCTTCAGAGATCAAAATGGTAGAGTAGTAGTTCAGACTGCAGACATAAGCAATGTTATGTAAAGTTTAATCATAATATTGTGGCTAATTCTGTTGTACATAATCTCTAAACTAAACTAAAATGATGCGTCTAAATCTATTGCTATCCCTTTCATAATTTTGCCTGCAGAAAAGGATAGCACTAAATTTAGACCTGTTAAATTAGTTTAGTTTAGAGATTGTGTACAAGAGAATCGGCCCCATTGTCTTTATTATCATATTGTTAGAGTTAATAAATGTAGCAACTCTTTTCATTGTGTTGTTATTGCTTTTGTGGCTTAATATGAAGGTTATTGCAGAAATATTTATACTAGATGATGCTGATGATGATAAAATTTAGCCTATATCCATTTCTGAGATGCAAGCTATCTCTATACCGAGTAGATTCCCACAATTTCATCCATGTGAATTAAGGCAGGTTTGGAAATCCTATGGCAACTCTCAATTTAGCAGGACAAAAAGCAGTCTATGTCCATCTCCGGAATGCAAGGTATTAAATTTCATCAAAATCAGTTAAGACAGATGGGCCGTGAAAAGCTAGAAGACTGGCAGACTTTTTCTTCCCAAATAGTGCACTCTTTGCAGAGTGGTTGTGCCTATAAATTCTCCTTCACTGCTGCTCATGCAATTTCCAGTGATTTATTTCATGCACACACAGAGACAGGCATGTTTGTTGAGGAATGGATGAAGTCCACCCCACCTAGTTGGGAAACAACCATATTGTGGAAGTATGTATGCCCTCCACTAACAAAGAACAGACTGACAGGCAGTCTTGTATTTATGTATATTAGTATGGATTTACCTCATTGCTTGTTGTTGCTGTTGCTGTTGTTGTTGTTGAGGAAGATATGAGTTTTCAATTGGGGCTAATTTCTTTGCACTTGGTTCAGGTCCTTCTTCCAATGGTCTCTTACTACCAACACCTTCAATTCTGGCGGCAACCTACAATTAACCGACGCAAATACTAACATCGACATTAAACAGAAAGACGACAGGGCGGTGCTTTGTGATAGGTACTGATTATACACACAATGTCGCGTACGCAAGAAGTAAAGTAGGTTAGACTGTAAGATTCTCTGTCGAAATACTAGGGAAACGAGATGCTCATTTAACAGGCATTTTAAATTAAGATTAATGGAGGTATATTGAAAAAAAAGGGTAAATATACGCGTAAATAAGAAGCTAAAATGTCAAAGTATAACGATTATGCAGATTATAGAGTTCCGCTCACCAATCTAGCACGTTGTAAAGCAGCCGCAAATCCCGCCGGTTGGCTATTATTTTGAAGCGTAGCCATAGAAGAATAATCACTCATGTTTAAATTAAAGCAACCATTCAATCGCGCAATGGGGCAGCCATTAAAATGGATCAAAAGATCCAAAAAATATTACGACTATTTTCCCACAAACTTGAGGAAGACGCGGACCATAGGCAAAAGAAGAATTTTATAGATGTTATCAAAAATTTCATGCGTCAAACCGACAAAACGAAGAACCAATCAGGTTTATTTAAATATCGCAACATCAACTAAATTCTGCATGGCTATTGGTCAATTTTTAAAAGGCGTCCCTCCAAAAGTATTAAACTTTCTAAATTACGAATAATTTTACCTTATTGCTAGTATTTTAATGGACTATGTAAAAGAAAAATTAGTTTTATTTAAATAACTCTAGAATAAGTTGTAAAAGTGACTCATTTTCTATATTTTTCCAAACAAAATAGTCAGTAAACATTTTGTTTGTAGAAAATCCTTTCACCTTATTATCTATGGTTATAAGCGTTTTGATATTGCAAATTATTGCAATCGTCAGTTCCTACAGTAGAGATAGGTAACATTGGTATATTACAGAGCGTTTTTGGAATTTCATTTTAAAAAAATTGCTTACATAATATGTTTTGTGGATCTATCTGTTCCCAAAGGTTACTGAAAATTTTACAATACAAAAGAAGGTTTTAGAAATTGGGCTTAAGTACTCTATCCAAGTTGTATTTCGTAGTAAAGCCGCTTTACACGTCGGAAAAGCGCTGCTGTGATGGTACTTACCTGAGTACTATACAAAAAAATAATTAGTTTTCGTTTTTCCAAATTTTAAGACAGTGTCGCTGTTAAGCTAATCAGCCTCATAATGAAAGCTCAACTCAAAGCCACGAATCGCCGGGCCATGGAGTGACTGCATAGCTTGGAGTTTCTCTACGTATCTAATTAGAGATTCGAGGCAATCCGTAAGAGACCCAGAATAACCGACATAGCTCAATAGTTTGCGAAGCTGAAGTAGTAATAGGCAGAGCACATAATTCGAAAAATTTATAAAAGTTGGGGTTCCAACTACCAATCTACTCTTTGCTGCCAATGTTAGAACGGTGACATTGCAATGAGAAAGGCAGAGTTGGCGTGAGTTGGCGTCTAGACCAGTCTAGACCACTCAAGTAGACAGACGTCATCAAACGAGTCACGCAGAGAGCCAGTGGATTTAGGCGGTGCAAGACTTTGGCGTGTGAAATTCCCTACAAGAGAGTAGGTACCATATCCAGTGGTAGACATATAATATCGATTGACGATGGTAATGATAATATATCATATGATACATGATTGTATATGATGGTGATGATGATGGTAGTTATATAATGTATTTTAAATAACTCAAAGTTCTTCAACTTCTAAAACTTCAATTCATGTTTTAAAATGACCAAAGTAGTACGGAACTTTCATCTCACAAAAGAAGTTAGTACTCTTTAGTTAGAGGCAACTTTGATTTGTGGATGGAACATTAATTTGCTGGCATTTGTATAGGTACCTACCTACCTATACTTTGGTTTTTTCCTACTTAAAAAAATACATACAGCATTTTATTCAATAAAATAGGTACCTATATTGTTTTTAAAAATCTGCATAATATGTTGGCGTTCTAGTTTCAGAATTATTGTGGATTTCAAAATACGATTCCGGAATCCGCATGTGTAAGACCAGCTTAAATATATTATGGACTTGCACCGCGTGGAACAAAACGCAAACTTTTTTTTTCTATGTTGTGGGTGCGTGCATTTGTGTTGTCCGGTGTTTGAAGACGCTTGGAATTTCGCTTTCAATTTCTTCATAGGAAAAATGTCGGGTGATACCGATAAAGCAAAAATCAGTGATAATCAGGTATAGTTGTGAAAAATGTTTTAGTATTAATTTTCTATATATTGGTGCGCATCTAATAAGGACCATTTGAGCTGTGAAGTGGTGTTATTTTCGTGTTATATCACTAATGTTTGCCTGCGTCTCAACATGGCTGACAGAACGTTTGCTTCCCGCTAAACGCGGGAACTACGCCACGAAGGGTTGTGATACAAGTCAATATATCGCAATAAAAACTGTGAATGCGGTCTTGATCAGTTAACGAAACTGATTTTAATGGGATATTTTTCACTATTTCGGATATTTCGCACCCCCGCCCCTTTGCATTTGCTTGCAGGGCCTTTGTTAAATGTGCAAGATATAGTATGACATTGATAGGAAATCCGCATGACCTTGATATTTTGTGTCTTGCGAAATTTCTATTCGTTCATATCGCAAAATGGTGTTATTCCACTGAACCATTGCTTGGCGCGCACTTATTTAAGCGGCGAACTCGACGGGCGATGTAAATAAAACCGGAGAGCCCAGTCTCGGGGGCCTTTATTGGTGACCTCCTTAGTTTTGCTATTCGATTTTTTTCGCGTCTCGAGCGATTTATCTTGTATGCAAATGTATTGTATGATCGAAATTCTGTACAAATACAACTTACTCAAAATGTAGATTTCGATTCGATCTCAACATTCAAATTCATATTTTTGGTAATATTATGTACAGTTGTGATGTACACACTTCTATGTACCTATATGACATAGACAATACGGTAGTGTAGTATTGGCGTATTGAACTTTGTTTCTTATGTATGTAACCTTAAGGTTGAGAATCGATTGGCGACAGTAGTTGACGCCACTGGTAGCAAAGGTGTACATTTTGAATTGATTGCTAACCAGATAAAATTGTTCATTACTCTATATTTAGTCTATTTTTTTTTTAAAGAATCATTTTGTTTTGTAAAATGTATTAACTTGCCATTTATCACAGCACATTATCTAACCACACAATCAAGACATTGCACAAAATTATACAAAATTAATCAATGTGCTCATACAAAAAATTTAAATTATCATCATGAAAATGACACTATTAGGTACTTACAAAGCAAAACTATCTAAAGTACCTAGGTACTGGTTTGCGCACATACAACTTTTGTGATAGTTACCTATTCTCTTCACCTTAACTTGTATAGTAAAACCCTAGAAATCAAAACTATGTTATGGTCCTAGTACATGATGGTTCAATGCACTAAGCCAATATAATATCATTTTGTATAGCTACACTAAGATATATCTATAGATTGCTCTTTAACTTTGCTTAAACTTAAGACAGTAAGTAAGTCCCTAACATAAATCTGTCTGTTGTTTTAATTCTGAGTAAAGTCTATATAGATCTCAGGCTTAGTGACCCTATACATGTTGGCCAACAAAAGTGCATCAGCCCAACAGGTATGGCGCAGGCCTTTAATTTCTGTTCTAGTGAAATAATCATGGAATAATATTACTCACTTAGCAAATTAGACAACATTGTGACTTGTTATAATGTACATAAATCTCTTAACTAAATTGACACTAAATCAAGCTAAATACAAACTATTGATCAGAGTTGACTAATTTAAATTAAACTAATTAAACTAATTTAATCACGAGAACCTTATGGAGACTTGTGATTAAATTAGTATTTCATTCAAACAATTCAGTTAGGCATGTACTTCATGTATAAGTGACAACCCTAAAACTGTTTAAGTATTATGATATAAATAATACATCATAATATTAAAAAATAACCAGAGTAAAGTAGCTCAACGGGTTGTGAAGCTGAAGTAGCATTGGGCCGGCCACATAGTTCGAAAAACCGCCAGTCGTCGGGTTGCTAAAGTGCTAGAATGGCGACCTTGCACCAGAATGCACAGCTCTGGAAGACTTCCCACTAGGTGGACACATCAAACACGTCACAGGGAGCCGTTGGATTCAGGTGGCACAAGACGGGCGTGTGGAAGTCGCTACAAAAGACATATCCAGCAGTGGATGTCTATCGGTTGACGAGGATGATGACGATTAAAAATAATAATTTACAGATCAAAAACATTGATTGATTAATTTCGGCCGTAAGTACAGCAGCGGCAGAAAATTATGTACATCGACCTTTAGAAAGAAATAGCAGATTTGTAGATCATTGTCTCTGTCGTTGAGACCGACAAAATGTCATGTAGGTATGAGTGACAGAGACAACGCTCGGTAGGTCGATTTCGTAAAACCTGCATCAATCATTATTAAAATCAATTGTTCTGATTGGCTGAATTTGTGCGATTCTTGTTGCAACAATGCATTGTAGACTATTGGCTACAATGCATTGTTGCAACAAGAATCAAGTCAACCAATCAGAGGTGATTGTTATCGTGACATTGTAGCTGTCATTCTTCCGTAATCGCTTAGCAGCAAAGCTGAAATGTCATTCTAAAGGCTGATGTACATTATTTTCTACCGCGTACTGTAACCCCATAGACAGATCACAGATAGGAATGCTTATTAATTTCGGCTCTTAGTAAATAAAGCCTTCCCATCCCATCCCATTTCATTGCAAATGAATAAAATTGTGCAGGATGAAGACAAGAAATCCGGCGCGGGCGACGGGCACACGACGGAAGATGAATCTTCACAGGATTCCAAGGGTGAGTCCCTATCTCAAGAAGCCGAAGTCCAAGGTAACGCAGATGTAGAACCCAAGGATACGCCAGGTCAGAAGTTCTTGTGTTCTGTCACCCATATTGTTTCTAATCTGGGCTTCACTTCATGAGATCATTTTGTCTGTGTCACTGGGTATTTTTGTACTTGCAGTTCACGAGCGGGCGTGAACCTTACTTGTGGCGCCGTGTCCAAGTTACAAGCACATTGCATAAGAGTGCGTGCTTGTCGGACCAATCAGTCGCGAGAAAGGGCTCGCGAACACACACATTTACTTATAGCGATACGACTAACACAAGTATGAGCCACGCGCACTCGTGAAATGCAAAACTATAACTGCTAGTGGGCTCTACACTCGCGGCGCGAACGGCCACGAAAGCCCGCGACAACTGCGAATCACGGGTGTAGATGTTGTTCACGCGTTCGCGCTTCGCGCCTTTCCCCGATCAGTGTTGGTTTTTTAGTGGGCTCTACACTGAGAGCTTGGCTGAGCCAAGTCAAAGTGTTTGCTAAACATAATATACTTGACGCTGGCCATACACGATCAAGTTTACGATCTCGACAGTTAACTTGATCGCGGATATGGCCAGCAGCGTAAAGCCGGCTCTATACTCGCACGTGAAGTCGCGCCGTTATTTCACGCCGTGAATGTATGCCGCGCGTGAGGAGTTAAATTTTACGCGTTATACCTACTTGTGTTGAAGTTATATTTCTTTTGCAGAATGTTACCCATTTAAAATAAAAAAAACAACAGTAATGAATGCATAATATGTATTGTTAATTAACTTTGAATTTTGCACAAACATTCATTATGTTCTCCTTTAGAAGTAAAACTTCATCAATATTTTATGCTTCTATCACATATTCTCAGAGTTCGTCGTAATTTCTTCTAAAACGCCGACTCAGGATGATGTGTTTGTTTTGTCACCCACATTAACTCTAACCAATTTAATGTGCTATGTAACATCTTCATTTCATGGGATCATTTTGTGTGTCTGTGTCCTGTGACTAAATAAAATTTAACGTTAACTTCAAAAGGTTCATAATATATTCCTTATTTATTTTAAAGGTGTGCTCTGTCTCCCACCATGTGATAAATTTTGCATAGAATAATATCGGTACATCTTCATTTCCTGAGCTTATTTTGTGTGCTTGTTCCTTAATATAGGACCTACCTTATAGTTTTAATTAGATAATAAACATACACCTTATAAAAGTTACAAAGCAAAAGTTTCGATTTTAATAAGTTGTACGTATTCTGAACAAATTGAAGGAGTTTCATTAAATCCAAAATATGTATGTAATTCCACTTGGTAGGTCATTTACAGAAATAAATTTTGAATGAGTCAAATGTCTACAATCTGATACTACTGTTTATCTGGTAGGACGACTGTAGCACTACCGGCAAAGCCGTACCGCCAAGCGTTTTATCGTTCCGCTACGATGCCGCGTAGAAACCGATGAGGGTTATGGGTTTAATGAAACTGCCATACCCCTTCCAAGCAAGCCCGTTTCCATCTTAGACTGCATCTTAGCTTACCATCAGGTGAAGTTGCAGTCATGGGCTAACTTGTATCAGAATATTAAAAAAATCTACACGGTCGAAGTAATAATTACTAGACGTGCCAAACAAGTTGGCTGCCGACCTAAGTTGGACGTCTGTTGCAACTTGATGTTAATTTAACAATGAAGATGCTAAGATTGCTAAGTAGATAAGTATACCAGTAACTAATTAACTATAGTTATTGTTCTGGAACGAATAACTTGTAGAATCACCTCGTTGTCCGTCAGTCCATTTTATTTAGACCGTTTTGTCGAAAACAAATGTCAATAAAAATAAATAAACGTCAATGCGTATCGCAAATTGCTAATGCGCGTGGCCGCCATTTTAGTGACGTCAGTACTAGACTGAAGTTTCGAGCTGATGGTATATTTTTATTTCGGCTTACGTCAAAATGACGTCATTTCGATGTTAATGAGACATGGTTCCAGCGCAATAGCAATTTGCGGGATTTATAGTAGTAGGTATAGTACACGACAGTTCGAGAATCGAGATGGCAATCGGGGTATGAGGCGCGGGAACGCCCCGCACACCCGCGCTATCCCGCACCGGATTCTATTTCGGCCGATAACTTTTAAAATATTGGAAAAACCGGTTCATAAAATCGGTCATAAATCGTAAACGGTAAGTTTTACAAAAAAGCTTACAGGAAACAAAAGATGCGAAATTTTATTTTCTACAATAATGGTCTACATAATTTTTGCCCTAAAGTGGATAGTTTTCGAGATATCAGCCAAAAACTTTCCTTCAAGATTGCGATCGAAGCTCCACCTGGATGATGGGGTTATGATGGTAGAGGGCCTTTTGTCGCTGATTTGTAGAAAGGGCGAATAAGCCATTTTTAGGGTGCCGTACCACAAAAGGAACCTGTCTGTCTGTCTGTTTGTCCGTCTGTCAAGAAACCCTTTATGGTACTTCCCGTTGACCTAGAATCATGAAATTTAGCAGGTAGTGGTCTTATAGCACAAGTAAAGGAATAAATCTGAAAACCGTGGATTTGTGGTTACGTCACGCAAAAAAATGTGTTAATGAACAAATAATTAGTATTTTCAATTTTCGAAGTAAGATAACTATACCAAGTGGGGTATCATATGAAAGGGCTTTGTATATTCTAAAACAGAGTTTTATTTATTTTTATGCATAATAGTTTTTGATTTATCGTGCAAAGGGTCGGAAAAAATATCCGAGTACGGAACCCTCGGTGCGCGAGTCTGACTCGTACTCGCTAGATTTCGAATATGTTCACCCTTTCTACAAACCAAGGACTATGTGAACCTTGATCCTTAGTAGTTGCCGACTTGAGTCAATGTTACTATTTTCTAGTCGCCTGGTCGACAGGCCAGTACAGCCCCTGACAGATTATAAAGTGAAATTAATGCCTATACGATGCCTTTCTTAAGAGGGTGTGCGAGGAAGCGTTGCGAGATAATAAGGCTAATTCTGTTGTACACAATCTCTAAACTAAAATGATGGGTCTAAATATATTGCTATCCCTTTGGTAATGCGCCCTGTGGAAAAAGATATAACTAGAATTAGACCTGTTAGTGAGATTGTGTACAACAGAACTAGCCACAATGTTTGAATGCTTCAATAGAATAGTTTCATTTTAATATCGTTTCATTTTTAACTCCTTAGATCTATTGGAAAAACCATGCTTTCGTGAAAATGGTGCGTTTTACTCACATGACGCTCAATTATTTTTTTTGCCCGAAAATTTGTTATAAAGTTAATTAATAATTTGATTTATGGATGTATTATATGAGAATGTCTAAAGCCGCATTTTTTATGTGATTTAAAATCTTCTAGTCTGTATACTTTTGTTTGCAATAAAAACACATGTCCGAAAAAATGGTCAAACTTCACTGCGTCCGCCTCGCACGTCCCTGTCGGAAAGAGCCTAAAGTTGCAAGCACATTACCCTGATTAGAGCTAGCGCGCACCACGGACCGAACGTTTTTCCCCTGCAAAATCTGTGAACTATAGAACTACATAGAAGTGCGCGCACTGCGGAATCAATTCCGCGCCGGATTTTGATAGATTAACAACAGCACTATTTTATACTCCACCCCCCAACAAGTTGTCGCTTCGATGAAGTGGGCTCTTAAAATAAAAGAAAGATGCAAATCAAACTACTTATACATGTAATAATAAACGTATTATTATATGATAAATCACATTCGTAATGTTGTGCGCCTTTTTCTGTCGGTTATCAGTCAAGCTGTTGTTGTCGTGCAGTTATCGCTGATCTGCGTAATGTGAGCGACTATAGTGCTTTAGGTAAGAGCTATCTGCTATTTACTACCGGCGCTTTTCCTTCGTGGGCCGTGGCACAAGAGTAGATATATAGACCAGAGGGGAAGCTTCATACTAGCGGCTGGCTGTAGGTTCATTCGCTCTAGCGCAGCTCACGCTAACCACGACCGACGTGTCACGGACGCTCCGTTTTCCGCCAAACTGGGCGCACGGAGCGTCCGTGGCACGTCGTGGTGTGCGTGAGCTAGTGTGAAGCTTCCCCTCTGCTAAGTGATTCTCTAACTCAGTGTCTAACAATAAATGATAGCCACCGAGGTTGGTTTGTTCTACATTGCTGCTTCACTGGGTGATGTTAAAATATTTTTTCGTAGAAAACCTTCAACGGATTAAAAAATGAGCTCGATGGCTATCATTCAGTGTTGGAAACTGAGTTAGCGAATCACCCTGCTGGTCTATAATATCTACTCGTGTGGCGGTGGCACGATGTTGCTAATTGGGACGGTGCCTATGTCAAAAATAAATTATTTCTTAGTAATTACTAACTTATTCCCGCGACTTCACCCGCGTGGACTACACAAATTTCAAACCTCTGTTTTGAACTCTTAGGGGTTGAATTTTCAAAAATCCATTCTTAGCGGATGCCTATGTAACGTACGCACGTAACCTAGGTACGTAATTCATAATGTAATGTCATTGTACATAGGTGATGCGAAATCAACAACTGCAAACGGAAAAGAAGACGGACCTGCTAGCGACTCTAAAGATGAAAAAGACGGAAAGGCTGACGTAGACAAAAAGGTACGTCACAGTAACAATTTCTTTTTTAAAGAAAACCAGCAAAAATCGGTAAACACGTGGTACGTTGATCTTTTATGTGGGTATCCCTTGAACAGTGTTAAACACTTGTTAACATTTTTAATTAAAAAAATGTAAATGTAAGTAAAATATACTCGTATGTATAAAGCCCGCTCTGCATTCCGATCGGATCTCTGCGTGAAAAATGTCCTTCCACACTCGCAAAGTAAAACTTTTCACAGTACCTTGGACCTTGGTCCTGGATAACAAAACTGTAAGCACATCAAGCGGAAAATGCCGCGAAGCGCGAATCCGCGAAACCATCCATAATATTTTAGTTTCACGGTTTTCGCGGCGTGCATTTAGAGCGAGCATATGAATAGGATCTTGGATTGTTTTATAAAAAGTATCTCAACCTATTTGTTCATATAACTAAAATGCTACTAAAAATGTTTTCCCGCAAAAATCACTTTTTATGTTAAAAAAAGGATAAAATATCTTTGTCGTTTGTTACCTTGTGACGTCATTGATCGCCTTCCGCACAGCGTGACGTTAATAATTAATTATGTCAAAAATAAAGAAAAACCATGATTTTTTAATTTAATTATTCTCTTTAATAATGAATTCTAGCCCCATAAACTACCTCATTTCTTTACCACATTTTATTATTACAGTCCAATACTCTATTACAACTAAATTAAAGCTACGGCCACACCTGCGCGTCATGAACGCGGGATGCGGTAGTCGCATAGGTGTACTTGGCGCTATTAAAATCGTCGGAGACGATCGCCGCGCGGCTGACGTTCCTTCTTGGTAGTCCGCTTTGGTCGCGCAGGTTTGGATAATGCTATTGCAGCAATAAAGAAATGTCGAATTTACACTACATTTCAAATTACATCGAGATCGAAACTGTTAGAGTGAACGTTCTTTATTTTTGTTTTGTATGAACTTTATTTTGTTACTCAGATACAAATCTGTGTTTCTCTCTCAATTTAGGAAGAAAATGGTGAAACTCACGATGAAAATGAAAAAGATGATATAAAGGAAAACAACAAGGGCGGCAAGAAAGCAGCACAAAAGAAAAAACCTAAAAAGGAGGTAAGTGGATTGCACTGCCGTCCTTTAGCAAAAATGTTTTTTAAGCTATCGCCTAAAAACTTGGGGATTTCCAAAAACTAGGACCGAGATTTAGTTTAGGTAGTTTTTAATAAATGTCATCTTTCGATGTCTAAAAATCTTCAATAAGTAAGATAGAGAATTATGTTCATAACAACTTTTATCCATAATTATATTATCTATCGATGAAAAGTCGCTTTCAGAAGTTGCCACACAGGAATTCAGTTCCATTCTGTAGTAAACATTGTGATATGTCAGTTTGTATGTACACACAACTACAAGTAGGTACAAATGAATTGTTATTGTTTAGGACACCGAGGAGGAGGATGAAGATGAAGAAGAGGAGGAGGAGGAGGACGAAGAGGGGGAGGAGGGAGATGAGGAGGATGAGAAGGTTGAGAAGAAACCCAAGGACAAGTAAGTTGTTTGGGCTATATGCATAAATGTGGCCGTATTTGTTTAAATGACTATGATTCCCTTCTGGGCGACGTTCCCACTAGACTTCAACATGGGGTTATTCAAGGGGCAGCTCAACAATTTCTTGAAAGGCTGGCAACACATTGGCTGATCCTCTGGTGCTGCAAATATTCATGGGCAGCGGTAATCACTTATTATCAGGTGACCCGCCCGGTCGTTTGCGCGCTATTTCCTATTTAAAAGAAAAGCTGATTATCTAACTGATCTATCAACGCTCAGCTTAAACTAATGGATGGATCGGGTTGAAATTTGGCATGCAGATAGCTATTATGCCATAGACATCAACTACGAAAGGAAACCCCTGAGGGGCTAAAATAAGTGTTTGAAATTTGTGTAGTCCACGCAGACGAAGTCGTGGGTATAAGCTAGTTATATATATATATATAAAAAAGTAAACTGACATGACTTATCTTAAATTTTTGATAATTTCACTTTATGGTATTTCCTGTACTGCAATGCCACAATTCAAGACTAGTCTAGTTTGGAACTAAAATTTTAAAGCATGTATGTAAAAAGGCGTTACTTTGCACACGTACACAAGCACTATTTAGCTGAAGGAGACACGCGTTTCCTTCATAATGTAAATTGGGATATTAACGGTGCCGGTGGTCAGTTCACAGTCGATATTATCTATGATCTTTGCCATTAGACGTTAATTTTTTGCTACTTGGTACAGAGTAAAGAAGCCAGTGAAGAAAGCTAAAGCCGGTGAAGACGAGGGCGATGATGAGGAGGAGGGTGATGAAGAGGGCGAGGAGGAGGAGGAGGAAGAGGAAGAAGAGGAGGAGGAGGCGCCCAAACCTAAACCCAAAAAAGAGGTAACTTGTTAAGTCTTGTGCAATCTGTTTTTAGGGTTCCATACCTCAAAAGAAACAGGAACCCTTATAGGATCACATTGTTGTCTGTCTGTCGCTCCGTCGGTCCGTCCGTCCGTCCGTCCGTCCGTCCGTCCGTCCGTCCGTCCGTCTGTCTGTCTGTCTCTGTCTGAAATGAAATGAAATTAAATGAAAATCTTTTTCTCTGTCTGTTGGTCCGTCCGTCTGTCGTGTCTGTCAAGAAAAGCTATAGGGTACTTCCCGTTGACCTACAATAATTAAATTTGCCATGTAGGTCTTACAGCACAAGTAAAGGAAAAGATCCGAAAACCCGTGAATTTGTGGTTACTTCACAAAAAAAGTTAAAATGCGTTCTTTCTAAATCTATTTTACAGCCATAAGCTTCCAACATATATGTAGAAAAAACCCCAGAGAAGAGTAACTGTAGAGCTTGTTGGATAATCACAAGTACGGTTCTAGACGGTGAAGGTCTAATCGAAATATTGTTTTCAGCCAACAGAACCACCGGTGCCACTGCCAGCGGGCAAGGGCCTGCCTCTGGGACACATCAACAATGTGGAGATCTCGTTGTCACGGTTCAAGACGCAGGACCAGAAGTTATTGCATCAGTATTTATATGGGGTAAGTTCATTCATGATAAAACATTCAACCATACACCATAGGCAAGATGCCTACTTTGAAAGTATTTAGGTTAAATACGTGGCAGGAAACACGGACGCTGGAAGGGCATTCCACCTTAGCGGTTCGTATCAGAAACTATGAGCCAAAACGTTTCGTGCGAGTGGATATGATGCCGACCACATGGTGCTAACGTTCACGGTTGTGTGCTGCTCTCTGGTAGAATAATGATTGATGAAGTATGAAGTTTGGATGAAATTAGTCGAAATATTAATGAAATTTATTGCCTAAGTGTCAAACTTCGTCTACTATCTGCCCTATCTTAGTTTTGTTAAATGTTCAGGACAAGCGTTTTTGGTTTTGGCATTTCTAATTTTGGTTTAGTCTTCGTACCACTACATCCATTCTATACACTTATCTCACGGTCCTTTCCATGTACAAACACCAATATAAGTAAATAAATAAATAAAATAAAATGTTTTTAATTCGACCATCGAGGATCATATTGGTGTTAGTAATTACACGAAACTTAAACCTATTTGTTAGTAAAATATCTATAACTATTTAAATTAGTCAGTTAGTTAGTTTTAGTTAGTTAGTTATTTAATATAGTATTTTTAATAGGTTGTTTTTTTATCATAGCAACTATGCCTGGATCGCAATGTGAAACGGAATATAAAGAAGTTCAAAGGCTACGAGTGGGCCATCGGCTCGGCGGAGTACAAGGCCAAGCTCGACGAGACCTCCAAGATGGAGCTCAAACAACTGCGCACCATGTGCGAAATGCTCGACTTGGACAAGAAGGGTAACCTCTAATTTTTTTTTAAATTGTGAGATAGGCTTGCGCTTTGTAAGATAGGCTTGCGCTTTGTAAGATAGGTTTGCGCTTGACGACAATCATGCTTAATCAAGAGCAATGATAATCATGATCAGCGCATCTCCGGCCCACTACTGAGCGAGGATCTGCGCTTTGTAAGATAGGTTTGCGCTTGACGACAATCATGCTAAATCAAGAGCAATGATCATCATGATCAGCGCATCTCCATCGAAAGAAATGAAATGATTTTATTTATTTCATGTAGGATACAACATGTGCCACTTATGATATGTCGAGACTCTACCACCGGTTCGGAAAGCAGATATTAGGATTAGCATATTTCTCTCTGGGCTGGTTTCTGCACTTAAACGTTTCAGTCTGTTGTGCGTGATTGGCATATTTATTTATTGTATTTATTTATTGTTAAGGTGGTCCCAACGACTTGGCGACTAGGATAGTAGGGTTCCTACAGCAGCCGGTGGCGAACTCGCCGCATTCGCGCGGAGTGGCGAGGCCGCCGCCCGCCGCCGCCACGCCCGGAGGCCGTCCGAGGAGATCCGCTGCCGTCAAGATACACAATCGAGGTATACATCGTGTGCTCACATCCCCTTTCTGGGGCAGACGTACCGAAAAACGTAGATCCCGCTTCCTTCGCGGTCAGGAAGGTGCTCACGTCGTCTCTATCCACGGAGGGAAGTTAGTATAGCGCTCTATCTCTCTCTCTCTCTCTCTCTCTCCCACTCTCTCTCTCTCTCTCCCTCCCTCTCTCTCTCTCTCTCTCCCCCTCCCTCTCTCTCTCTCTCTCTCTCTCTCTCTCTCTCTCTCTCTGTTACTTAATCTCTTACAAATGACAGAGCCAAAATTTCAGTGGGTTTTAACCATAAGTCACCGTTAACCATTTTGAGTAGAATTTTGGCGCTGTCTTTTGTATGGAATTAGGAGAGGGCGCTACACTAACTTCCCTCTGTGGATAGAGTATAGGCCACGATCACGGTGCCAAGCTGCTCCATATATTGTGCCACTGGTGCGCGAACTTCTGCTGTGTAGTATGGTATACTTGCGACTCGGACAGGAATATTGCCTTTGATATAATTCAAATTCATAATTCATATAAATTAGAAAAAAAAATTGAATCTATCAATAGTTACTAAACAATATGATTATGTCCAACAGGGTATTCAGATGAGGAATATGAAACTGATCCTGAAACCAAAGTCAAAGGACCAAAACCACTAAAGGATGGATCTGAGGACTCTGATGTAAGTTGCCCTTTTGCAATATCAAGCGCAAACTTTATATCACATAGTTTTTTTTTTAAATAAAAATAGTGAGCGAACGAGCAGGCGGATCACCTGATGTTAAGTGATTACCGCCGCCCATGAACATTTGCAGTACCAGAGGATCTCCTTAGGTATAGTACGCGACAGGTTGGGAATCGGGGAGGGAACATCCCGCACACCCGCACAGCCCCTACATTAACCCGGTGCCGGCGAGCGCGGGTGACGTGCGGGTACGTGGCGTCCCACCGCCTCATACCCCGATTGCCATCTCAACCTGACGCGGACTATAATTGCTCTCACAGTTTGGTATTAGGGTACCAAATACCGATAATAATCAGACCAGTTAATCTTTAATTTATGAACAGGGTTCCTTCAACCCGAGCGGGTCAGAAGCGGACTCTGACTTCGACCCCGAGGGCGGCGAGGGTGCAAGCGGCGTGACCCGCAAGCGCAAGAGCACCAGCCGCCGCCGCTCCAGCGCCAAGCCCACCAAGCGCGGCGGCCGCAAGAGCAAGGGGAAGAAGTCCAAGGTATGTGTACACTGCACAGGGCTCGCTCAACCCTAGCGGGTCATAAGCGAACTCGCACTTCGACCCCGAAAGCGGCAAGGGTGCAAGCGGCGCGACCTGTGAGTACAAGAGCACCAGCTGCCGCCGCTCCAGCGTCAAGCCAACCTAGCACGGCGGCCGCAATAGGCAAGGTATGTGTACAGGTCTCGCTCAACCCTGGCGAGTGGCGGGGCATAAGCGGATTCGGGCTTCGACCCTGAGGGCACGAGCGGCGCGGCCAGCAAGCGCAGGGTTTAACCATAGGTGTGATAAATATTGTCATGTCATAATAAATATTGCCATATTAAACCCAATTCTTAGGTTTAGGGTGTCATTTGTATAATAATTGTATTTAATAATTGAGACTGATTTTTGCGCAAAGAAAAGTAGCGTCAATGTGGGTAAATGTACGGCCCTGAGAGTAGATATTTTAGAATAAAAGCTTGCACTGTCAATCCAGCAATTCTAGAACTGCGACATGTACATAATTGTTGATAAACATTTTAATCCCTCAGCCGCTTCCTACCAAAGGGCGCGGGCGAAAAGCAAAATCGGAAAGTGAAGAGGAGAGTGACAAATCGGAGAGTGAAAGTGAGGCCGGAGAGTCCGGCAGCGATGCAGAAGAATCCGATGTAAGCATATGAATGATATATTTTTGTAATGTAAATAACCGGCCAAGTGCGAGTCAGACTCGCGTACCGAGGGTTCCGTACTAAAGTCGTATTTTGTCGACATTTTGCATGATAAATCAAAAACTATTATGCATAAAAATAAATAAAAATCTGTTTTACAAAGTACAGGTAAAGCCCTTTCATATGATACCCCACTTAGTATAGCCATCTTACTTTGAAAGTACTAATTCTTTGTTCATGAACACATTTTTTTTGTGATGCAACTACAAATTCACGGTTTTCGTATTTATTCCTTTACTTGTGCTATAAGACCTACCTATCTACCAAATTTCATGATTCTAGGTCAATGGAAAGTACCCTATAGGTTTTCTTGACAGACACGAAGGACAGATAGACAGACAACAAAGTGATCCTATAAGGGTCCCTTTCCTTTTAAGGTACGGAACCCTAAAAACATGTTGAATGACAAACTTGTATCACGTCATTTTTTTCAGGTCTTTTGTCTCATGTGTTCGCAAATAGTAGAGTCAACTGTTTCTTCTAACAAGTTTTGTCGTTTCACGACTTGTTTTGGTGCAAATAAAAAATGGCAACAATACATACTGCATGTACAATACAATGTGTCTGTTCAGGCCCTTATTTGTATTGTTTGTGCACAGGAGCCGAAGTCCAAACGCGGTCGTCCAGCGCCCGCGCCGGTGGCCAAGGGCCGCAAGGGCCCTGTGGCCAAGGCCAGCGCCAAGGCCACGCCCGCCAAACGGAAAGCGCCAACGCCGCCAGGTAACTACATTTCTACATATTTACGCTGCAAATGCATTAGAGATATAGATATAGGAGATTAGAAAATCTCTGAGTAATCGGGGTATATCCTACTAATATTATAAATGTGAAAGTGTGTATGTTTGGATGTTTGTTACTCAATCACGCAAAAACAGCTGAACGGACTTGGATGAAACTTGGAATGGAGATAATTTATTCTGGATTAACACAGGCTAGTTTTTATCACGGAAAATCAAAGAGTTCCCGCGGGATTTTGAAACATGTAAATCCACGCGGACAATGTCGCGGGCATCAGCTAGTAATACACAAAATCAGTGTGCATAAAAAACTAACAAAATTGATAATTTCCTCCTTTTTTGAAAGATAGTTAAATAATTTACTCTTTATTGTTATATACGATTTTGGATTTTGTGGTCCATTAGCCAAAAAGAAGGCTCCAGTCAAACCTGCAGGCAGGCCGGCCAAGAAGGGCAAGAAGGCTTCCTCCGAGGAGTCTGGGGAAGGCAGTGAAGAGGAAGAGGATGAGGAGGAGGGTAGTGAGGATGAGAGCGGAGAGGAGTCCGACGCTCCCGCAGACAACAAGAAAGCCAAGCGGCCGCCCACGGTAAGACACATACTCGATTAGGCGCTGTTTGAATGTGCACTTCATTTATTACTTTATAACTACTAATTTTAGTACATTCCTATTAAATAAACCAATAGGTCTTGGCCCCCTAGGACTACAATATTCCTCCTGTGTGTTATTCTGTACTCCTTTTCACACAACATCAAATTTCAAATCTAAATATTATATAAAAAGAAATGGTGACTGATTGATTGACTGACTGATCTATCAACGCACATCTCAAACTACTAGACGTATCGGGCTGAAATTTGGCATACAGATAGCTATTATGACGTAGGGATCCGCTAAGAAAGGATTTTTGAAAATTCAACCCCTAAGGGGGTGAAATAGTGGTTCGGAATTTGTATAGTCCACGCGAACGAAGTCGCGAGCATAAACTAGTTTTATATAGATCCACTTTCTTTAGTCTTTTTTTGTTGTGATGTCCATTTTACCATTTCCAACGCTTTATCGGCAGGTCCTATCAATGTCTACCACAAAGCCTTATAAGATAAATAAATCAGTATCATTTTAATTGGAAGTTAAATCTGAACTTTGTCAAAATATGGTCTATAGATGGATCTCAGCATCAGTGCTTATAAGTGTAAGGATGGTGCAGTGGTAAGGATCTCGCTCGATTTAAACGTTTTGTTGTTATGGCATCAATTGGGTATGTTACTAGCGGATACCTGGCGTGTGCTACTACGGTTTAAAAAACATCGCATTATTGCCTTTCTAATGAAACTGGCACATCGCTCGGTTGGATAGTTTCTAAGTCTATATATAACAGACAGGTAGGAACATTTTTTGTGTTTCATATGTTAAGATTAATTCCCGGAGGTTGAAATGTATTTTTTTTAATTGATTGCCAGGACGACGAGATAAAGAAGTACGTGAAGCAGATCCTAGAGGGCGCGAACTTGGAGCAGATCACGATGAAGACGGTGTGCAAGCAGGTGTACAGCCACTACCCGGACTTCGACCTCGCGCACAAGAAGGACTTCATCAAGGCTACCGTCAAATCGGTGAGCACATCACACACACACACACACACACACACACACACACACACACACACACACACACACATACACATTTAAAAACACACACACACACACACACACACACAAACACGCACACTACTCACGCAAGCTACACAATAACATATATACAATGATGACAATGTGGTGTGGACCTCGCGCGTAAGGACTCAAGGGTCAATGCTCAATATGAACCTGGACCCGGACATTGACCTCGCGCGTAAGAATGACGCAAGGGTCAAGGCGCAGTATGAACCCGGGCGTGCTTCTATCAATACCAATTATTTTAAACTGTTCACCCACCCACACACACGGCACACATGCATGTATAATATAAATCAAAAGTTAGTTTTGAAGTTTTGCTATAGCATGTTATTCGAGTTTTGCATATAACAGCTTTGAAAACAAAAAGTTTTATGTGATATGTAAATGTATCCAGTATTTGCCTGCAATACATTTTTCTCTAGAATGTGCGAGTCGGACTTGCACACGAAGGGTTCCGTACCATCGTAGAATTATAATCCAGATATCTTTAAAACAAGAGTGAATAGGCACCATCTAGGCATACGCGTCCCATCTTAGGCCACATCATCACTTCCCATCAGGTGTGATCGTGGTCAAGCGTGCGCCTATAATGAATTCAAAAAAAGGTATAACTTATAACACTTTTAATTAGAACACTGCAAGTTAATGGACTGACCATCTAAAAGTGATTTAGTAATTTTTTTTGTGTTGTAACCACAATTTACGATTTTCGGTTTTTTTCCTTTACTTGTGCTTGCTATAAGACCTACCTAGAGTTTGGATTATGTTCTTACTGAAGACAGCCACCAATGTACACAGCAGTTGCTCCTTTCGATCATAATTATTTAATTATTATCAAATGCATTTTTGATCCTTTTTCTACCAGACCAAAAATTATTTCTCTTTTTGCATTCTTCATTCTTTAGAATAGAATATATTCTAATTAAAGCAATAATATATCTAATATTATTGATTTATCTTAAATTCATTTATGCAAAGCATAATGTTCAGTCACATAAAACTTTTTGCACCTAAAGCTCCGACCACGGGAATTTTTGATTTATTTTTATTTTTTGTTTGTTGCAGTGTATTTAAGATGTTAGGAGTTAAGGAAGAAGTGTAGATGACTACGTAGCATACCTATAGTTTATAAACGGACATAGTTATATATTATTACAATAATAATATATTATGAAAAATAAAATATCAAGTGGAATGGATAAACTCCCGCTTTTCTTTTCCAAGGTAGAGATATTATGCTTACTTTTTTTGCATGTTTTTGTTTTGTAGTTGGTAACATTTGGCTACATATTTTCACTTGGATGAGGTCGCGATCTCCACGGACGAGAAATCGCGGCGATAATCTCGCCGTGTGTCATTCGAATAATTCGATACAAACTCGCCTCGATAACGCCACGATACGTGACGTGCTCAGCACAGTTGAGAGACGCAACGAGGCGATCCGTTGCGGTCTCGTGGAGTTTCGTTGCGAGTCGCGACGACACGCGGAGATTGTCCGACGGTAGTAGGACAATTTCGTTCCGATTCTCTCGTTCGTACTCCGTGGAGATGGCGCCTTAGGTTTAACACCCATAGGCAAATAGTATGCGGCTGACTGTTTGCCGTTTAGATGGAGTCAGTCAGCAGTTGATTGGAAGCTAATGTACGTGCGCCATTTGATCCAGTGAGTGAAACGATTTTGAAAATGTATTTTGAAATAGATTTCAAAATCTAAAATCGAATGTATACCCGTTTCCGTAAAATTACACCATTTTGTCCGCCAGCTCCTTAATCATTATCTAACAGTAGTAGTTGTAAGGCCGCGATTACACCTGTAAGTTTTACCCATGTAAGCTTACCTAATTAATAGGGTCTTGGACTGTAGTAATATAATAACGTGATATTTTGTATAGCGGTAGATTATGGGGCTAGAATTAATTATTAAAGACAATAATTTTAAAAATCATGTTTATTATTCAATTATTATTAATTATTAGCGATTAATGACGTCACATTTTTATTTAAATTTTTTAATATAAAAAATATTTTTCTGCAGAAATTAATTACTCTAAAATTGAAAAATTTGTCGTTTACAGATTGTGACGTCATTATTCATTTTCCGCACAGCGTGACGTTCATGTTAAAAATAAATAAATCATGATGGTTAAAATTATTCCCTTTAATAATGAATCCTAGCCCCATTACCTACCGCTATTCAAAAAAAACACTTTATTTTATTACTACGGTCCAAGACCCTATTGTCAGTTTTTCTTAGCTAAATGTACAAGAGTTAATGTTAATCATGTAAGCTACTTACGTGAGTAAAATTTACAGGTGTATCCGCGGCCTAAGAGTAATAGGTTTCGTTTACTTGCAGCTCATATCATCGTGAGCGCTGACGTCGGCCCAAGCATTTAGCGCAGTAAGCGACATAAGTTAGACTAATTCCCGTTCGCCCCGCTCACACGTCGGCGCGGTCGCTCGGTAGGAGTTCCCTAGTCTAAGCGTTCACTAAATACATTATTGTATCACTTGTTTTGTCTATTATTTTATTTTCTATTAATTTTATTGGACGATCCATATTCCGCCTCTTTTGTCTAGATAAAAACTCGTCTACAACTTTATTCTTTAAACTTGTAGAATTAAGGTAAAGTTAAAACAATAAAGCCCACTTCCACAAGAACACTAACTGATTTTTTAATGCTGTCACTCTTTGGCAACCGCATTATTCTCTTACAGTTCTTGCCATTCACGAAGGCTAGTGAACTTTACTTGTGGTTACGTCGTATACACGGACATTGCATAAGTGTGCGTGCACGTCGGACCAATCAGTCGCGAGCAAGCGCTGTCAAACGCACGCATTTACTGTACCTTACTTATAGCGATACAACTTACACACAAGCATGAGCCACTCGCCTTCGTGAAATGCACGAACTGTACCAAGAAGTAACACCATTACAAAATTTAATTAAGCTGTCCCTTTGCAAGTAGGTCTAAAATGAACAGTGCCTACTTATTCTCTTGAAAGTCTTTTTTTGTCACCTACACATTGCATATGCGTTAAGGTCAAAAATTGAGAAAAATGATCTAGTGACCTTATAGCTCTTAGTAAGTCAATGAAAATATTTCATCAAACAATCTGTCTCTTGGAAAGTTTTGCATGGAACATTTTTGGCAAACTTTGCATATGCATAGAGCTCACAAGCTTTCTATTGCGAAAAAATATGAACCCCCATGAATGTTGTAATTCGCTTGAATCCCTTAAAAACCCGATTATTATCTGATTAGACACACGATAGATATATACCACTTTTTAAGCATACATGTAGACATTGAAGACGTTTTAGTAGTCCATGCACTAAATCCTATTTACATGTTAATAGGTCTTGCAATAGAGGTAGTATATGGATATGTTATTCTATCTATCTTTTTATTAATTATTATTATTATACTTTATTTTTATAATAATAAGGAGAATTATGACAGTATAAACTTCATACAAATATTTTAATGAATTTAGAATTTATTGGGAACAAAAAATTATTCAAATAAAATTATTGTGTTAATTAATTATAATTCTTAATTTATCCATGGTGTTGATTTGGTTTTATGCAATAATTTATTTTAATTGAAATTCCTAAAAATACTTTCCTATTTTACAGAGAACTATGTGAAAAGCACTGATGTCAATTTAGTTTGTGTACAATAAATTCAGCACCATTCTGTATTTATTTAATTTGAATTTAAACATTTATGACGTAGGTACTGTGATGATTCGCCTTAAACGAGTTTAATAATAAAATCTGACTTTTGTTGTGAAAAGTGTACCGCGTCGGGACCATTTCGTTTTTATCTAGAACTATTTAACTCCGTACATTTGGTATATCATAAGCATCGAATATTGTACAAAATCTAAAGCCTCCAGTCCACGTTGGCCGAACGTGTTCGGCGAGTGCCGACTGATGTGCTAACGTTTTTCTAATTCCGCCAAGATCTTTCGAAGCGTGTACCAGTCAATGCTGGCCACACGCGGCAAGTATACGCCTGGCGGGTTGGCCCAACGTGTACTATGAGCGTAATATTCGATCCGGCTTCGACGGACATATTTCACTAGCAACATATTAATCGCCTAGTAGCGTATCATCAGATTGT
Organism: Maniola hyperantus; assembly: GCF_902806685.2. Taxonomy (NCBI): domain Eukaryota; kingdom Metazoa; phylum Arthropoda; class Insecta; order Lepidoptera; family Nymphalidae; genus Maniola; species Maniola hyperantus. The sequence continues at coordinate 4,307,006 of NC_048542.1, forward strand.
ATGTCTGTGTATAAAATGTTGTTAATTGGGGGGGTAGTTTATAAAATACGTTCGCAATACGCTGACCGCATATTGGGATGCGGGCCGCACGCACCAGAAGCAAAGCTTTTTCAGTACTGAAAATGCGATTTGTGTCATCAGCACAGATGATGTCATTTTATATGTTGTAGACATAATTAATATTTTTATGATGACATCAGCATATTCAGTGCAAATGCGCTGCGTTTGGTGCATGCGGTTCAATAATGTGTAACCAGCATTAGAAGGTATATTAAGCGAATATATCTGTGTATTAATCATCATTGGGAATAAGAGTAAATGCGACATTAACTGTTGAGAAAAATCAATTGTCATTATTTTTATTTTTGTACTTATAAGAAATAAGTGTGTTCGTTTATAATTATTATTAATAAGTATAATTTCAATAAATATTTGTTGTATTAAGGCAATATGAATTATTATTTATATTTCTTTTTTTTAAACCTTATACTTACATTAGACGAAAGCTACGAACATAACGCGAAGCTTTGCGCAACGTATTTTATGTACACCCCCACGTTTTAAAAGGTGTGGTATGTAAGATTATTTTTCTAATGTAGGCTGTAAACTATTATTTGCAGTCTAAGCACTATCGCGAATCTATGTAAGGTTTGATTAAGTGTACTTTTAAGACGTGTAAATACACAGGACTGCACCGTTTGACTATCGCTTCGTTGACATCGTCGGGTAGATTGAAAAAAATTTATTCTTATACAAAAATTTTGGTGGAGCCGAGCCACCTTTCGAAATTGTAATAATATTTTTGAAAATTATGCTATTGATTTGTTTTTTGTTGATTAAACGCAGTTGCAGCAACCTACTATTATAATAATTGAGAATTTAAGTTTATAATAACTTACGATTTGTGCAATAATGTTATTCCGTGTATATGAAAGAGACAATACGTCTGAGATTAACAACTAGTAAAAAACTGACCTTGAGGGCAGTGGGCGCGCAATCCACAAACAGGCGTGATAGCGAGGTTGCCTGCCGCGCTAGTAGTTCCTCAATCGACCTGTCGCTTCTCGCGCTGTAGGAAAGTACAGTACCCACCCGCAGATACATCGCCTCCACTTTCATGTAGAGCTCTTTACCTGACGGCATGTGTAAGTTCATATACAAATTCGAAATATTGCATGAATATTAATTAAATGATTTGTTTCACTGTTAAGGTGCTCGTATAGCATTTTTGTGTTTTTCTGTTACTTGTGGCCGAACAGTCGCTAAGTCCGTGGGTGAGCTAACATTTTAGGTATAATTCTGGTCTGAACGCACCTAGATTTTACAGAATGCCTTCCGGAATAGAGACCTGTTATGTCTATATTTGATGTCTTTATTCAGTAACGCATTCAGAAATATCTTGCTTGGGCTGTCACTGGATTGGCCTGCGACTAAAGGCGGAAACAAACTATGGGACGCGTCCGTAATAGGCGTCCGCGGCTGATAGGTGTGCACTGTGGACAATCGTCCGAGATTTAACTCTGACTTCCGAGCGCTCTACGTCTGCGACTTACGCCAGATAGATTGTATGTACAGTTCAGTGTACTATGTATAATCCGTACAAAACCACTTCTCACGCGGCATTTTAACTCTATGGGTCAACTGTCATGTTAAAAGTACGTTCCACCTTTAAAATAAGGACTAAAATCGTTTGTCATGAAATTTGATACATAAAGTTAAAATAGCGTGTGAGAAGTCATTTTTTACGCCTTATATTATCCAGATACCGTATAAGTCGCTGTTTGATATTTTGTTTTCGCCTTTACTTCTGCATTTCAACTGTAATGTAGGTATAGATGTCCTATTTCGCGAAGACCGTCCGCTATGTTTGTGTGAGTGCACACGTACACATTGTTATAGTGTGCGTACTAGTACAACCAAGGCTGAGCGGTCTTCGTGAAATGGAACATATATACAAGGTTAAGTTAAGTTAGAAAGTCAATCTGGGTGTAGTCTTATGTTCATATAAATACATAATAATTCAGCATCTTTTGCTCTGCACATTTTGGTAATAGAAATAATGTTATTAAAAAAGATTCCGACGAATTGAGAACCTCCTCCTTTTTTTGAAGTCGGTTAAAAAGACATTTTTAAGAACTAGCTTTTATTTAAGCTATGTATTAAAACGAATATGCTAAGACAAATCTAACGAGCTCAAGCAACGGAGTTATTATGGGTAGGTAGTACCTACTAGATACTTGAGGAGTTCTTATGACTACCTCGCGGCTCCATCATGAGACCCTGGACATCGTCAGGTCCTGCATGCATGCGCATCGGCGATAGTGACGTTAAATGATGCTGAAAAATAGAAAACCGCTTTAAATAAACGAAACCGATATTCTATTACAATTTTTGGTTATTCTTTATGTACCTCCTTCAGTTGACTCTCGATGCGTCCAGACCTCTTAACTCTAAGATAGGTTTAATCAACATTAAATGTGTATTTGTGAATTTAACCTTATTTTGGTTGATGTTTCTTTATATTGTGTAAATGGCTGACGATCCGTAGAGAAGTAGTTGACACAGAGTGATTGGTTTCCCTTTTACAATTGGAATATAGATAATAAAGCAAATAAAAGTTTGAAATGTCTATATTACGTTTTTATTTCACGTACATCTCTCTCCTATACAAATGTTTAGATACATAAATATACAAATATACAATAGTACAAAGTTTACAATTTTATAACCTATAACTTTTAATACCATTTATAAAATGTAACTTTACAAATTAGTTTAGTTAAAGTCATTTTAGTTTCGAATTCGATTATGTTAGTTTATATTACTTACTTATCTCTTCTATTCTACCAAAACTTTTTTGGTGGTGGACTGCACTTAAAGAATAGGTTAAGGCACTTTTCAATATATGTACTACAAATTGTAGACTTTTTTACATATTAAGAACTTATATGACACTCATCTAAGAAGAAAATGGTTTAGACGGGCTAACTTTGTGTTTTGATCTCTTGGTTAAATTAATAAACTCGAGTCGTCATTGAAGTTAAAAACGTGACACTGGAGTAAGAGCGATTACGCATTCATCCGATCCGAATCCGTGAAAATACGGATATAAAAAATATCTACGTCATATGTCATAAGCTATCATAAAAATAGTTCTATGACAACTTTGAAACGTATTTAAGCGGGCTCGGATCAGATGAATGCGTAACCGCCGTTACGTTATTTCGTCTGAAATGTCAGAAAGTTCATAAAAATGTGAAGGAGCGTTAATGATTGCTAAATAAATACTAAAAATTAATGTTATTGTTTTCGGAAGCCGCGGCGTCTTCAGTGAGTTCGCTCCGGGAACGTTGCGTAGGTACACGTAGAATTACTTTATAGGCTCATGTGTCTTGAAGCAGCGCTGTCTTCAGTCCGGGCACTCTACGTGCAGGTTCTCATAACACATGTCAGTAGTTTTGTCGCGGCACCATGTCGATGTTTTCGAGTAGTTGTTAAAGTTTAGTCTCGGGCTTAGGCCCCTGTTTCCTGGCGCCGCGCCGTTAGGACACGCTGCGTTCGCGCTTTGATATAAATCGTCTTGTCGCGGCATGACCGGTCATTTGTACATACTGGAACGTTCGTAAGTGTACAGAATGTTTAGTGCCGCCGGTCCGGGCACGCTTCGTACGCGTTTTCATTATGGTACTCTTGTTCAGCTATTTGTACATACTGATATTTTTGAGATGTTAAAGTTTAGTCGCGGGTTTATAGGTCCCTGTTTCCTGAAGCCCGCGCCGTTGGCCAGTTCAGGCACGCTGCGTTCGCGCTTTGATATAAACGTCTTGTCGCGGCATGACCGGTCATTTGTACATACTGGAACGTTCGTAAGTGTACAGAATGTTTAGTGCCGCCGGTCCGGGCACGCTTCGTACGCGTTTTCATTATGGTACTCTTGTTCAGCTATTTGTACATACTGATATTTTCGAGATGTTAAAGTTTAGTCTCGGGCTTAGGCCCCTGTTTCCTGAAGCCGCGCCGCCGCCGGTCCGGGCACGCCGCGTACGCGTTCTCGTTGTAGCGGTCGTCCTGTCGCGGCACCATGTCGGGACGGTTGTACTGGAACGTCTCGCCGTACGTTGGGGGCTGTATCTGTGAGGCCGAGCAGTTGGAGCGGCGGTCGCTGTCGTTGTCTCCGCTATCGACGTCGCCTGGGAAACGAGAAAAAATTGTATGAATCAAACTTTTTGAAGAAAAACTTTTTGGGGTGAATATGGTAGGGAATATTTAATTGAAGTAGAGTCTGACAAGGAATATAAAAAACCTGCTCTGGGGGCGCCACTTTTACATTTTTCATTCCAATAGGTACTAAGTATACAGTGCGACAAGGCATTGTGAAAATCGGAACTAACGTTGCCGTCAAGTGTCCCCTCTGTTCTTGTTTGAATATTCTAAGCCTTTATTCTCCAACAGTGCCGCCCTGTCAATGTCATTCAAGTCCCAAGTCGCACTGGTAAGACTATAGGTAAATTAGTTCCAATAGTTTCCCGCAATATAGCGAAGTTTTTTATTTTTCTAGTCAGCCATTAATAACAAATAACAATTATTAAAAAAAAACATGACTGCCCTGTGCCATATAGGATTTTTTAGTGAAAATGTGTATCCAGTGTCACTCATGATGATGTGAGAGAGAGCGCCATACTTACTTGTTTCCACGGATAGAGTATAGTAATTGGGGCAGAGTTAGCCATAGTTCCATAATGGCACTTACCGTCACTGCTGTTGTTGCTGGGTACATGAGCGTCGCGTAGTCGAGGTCGTCTCCTCCAGTAGCGGAACTCGCGGGGCAGGGTGTACGAACGCGGTAGAGATATCTGTAAAATAGCCCACTATATTTTGGCATTTTCTTCAAATTAAATAACCTTTGACGATTTCCTTGGTGCAGTGGTGAGCGCTGTGGTCTTATTCCTCCTTAAATAAAAACAAATTACAAAGCGAATTTGCTTATAAATTGCTTATTAGGCAAAGTATCATTGAATGGCAAAGTTGGCTAGTTTGACGGTAACTATACCATTTAAGTCGTAGGATTTAGGAAGATGGAATTAGCCCTTAATACTGCCATACCCCTTCCAGGTTAGTCCGCTTCTATCTAAGACTGTATCATCATTTAAATCTTAAAGTGACGGTGAGGGGCTTAAAACAAAGGTTCCTTGAATATTTTGAACACATTGCAAAAATCTATCACTGGAAATAGAACTCGAGCAGTAACCCAGCGCGTTGACCTCGGAGTTCGGACTGACTCTTGAGCAGCGACGAAGGCTCTACTCTACATGACCCAAAAAGTCCGAAATAAGGGGACGCAAGATCATGTTTCTTGACTCGTTTCTTACCCTTTTTTGTCAGACTAGCTTATTTATATGCTCGAGACTTCGTCCGCGTGGACTACACAAATTTCAAACCCCTATTTAACCCCTTAGGGGTTCAATTTTCGAAAATCCTATCTTAGCGGATACCTACGTCATAGCTATCTGCATGCCAAATTTCAGCCCGATCCGTCCAGTAATTTGAGCTGTGCGTTGATAGATCAGTCAGTCAGTTAGCCAGTCACCTTTTCCTTTTATATATTTAGACGATTACGAGTACGTTGAATAGATACAATAACAAATAAGTTAAAAAAAATATGAGTGTCGATGACGAAAGAAATTATTACCTGACTGTCGATGTCGCTGGGAGGGCGCGGCGTGTCCCGAGCGGGCACCTCCCCGGACTCGGAGCCGCTGCTGGGCGCCGCCCCCACCGCCCCACTCGGGCTGCCCACCCCTCCCGATACGCCGGAATTTTCCTCTTTTTTCCTATTCCTGCAAAAAAGTTATCTATCACCGATAACTCCTAAAAATTATTCTTAGCACTAACCGTTTGGATGCTACCAAATTAACCAGAGTTCTTGAACTCTGGCTCTCTTTAAATTAAATATTTTTGAATTTTATTTTATTTTATTCAGAAAATACAAGTTAGGTCTTGACTGCAATCTCACCTGGTGGTAAGTGATGACGCAGTCTAAGATGAAAGCTGGCTAACCTGGAAGGCGTATGGCAGTTTTTATTAAACCCACAACCTTTATTGTTGTCTACACGGCATCGTACCAGGACGCTAAAACACTTGGCAGCACGGCTTTACCGGTAGGGTGGCTATAGCCACGGCCGAAGCCTCCCACCAGACCAGACCAGAGAAATTATAAAATTCCAAACCCCTGCCGGGAATCGAACCCGGGACCTCCCACTAATAAGACACTGCGCCAGGGAGGTCTTTTTAAGGGTGGCGTCATGCATTTTGCAAAAATATGATACCTTCAACCGTTTCCAACTTAAAAACCATAAACGGCATTTTGCGAATACACCTAAAACTAAGTGTACTAGTCATGTTCAAACAGCTGAGATATTCTTCAGCAGGTTAACTACGTTATCAGTGCTTGAATCCAACCTAACTTTGTTTAGGTTTTTTTAGTTTGTTTTTTGCCAAGAGCCCCATTTAAAAAGAAACTTACGCATAAGGCGCACCCCAGTTACAGCAAACTTGTCTATTACATCCCTCCAAATAATGAGGCGCAAGCAATATCTCCGGGGTTCGACACCTCTGCATCTTCCTCATTTGCTCCATTTTCTTCCCACCCAACTGGTACGGGAACACCCTATCACAATTCTGGCCATACTGACTACACCCCGCGTCGTTATAAATCCCCCTCATATTGTCTATATTTTGGACGTTCGCTAGAGCGTTGTGTAAAGCGGATACATACTCCTCTTTGGCGTCCCCGTACTTCCCGTACACATTCTGGCTATTATCCTCACAGTATCCAGAAAATTCCCCAATACTCTGTCTGTGGTCCTCAGAATAGATACTAGAGTTATTTTGAACAGATCTTGCGTTGTTTTGCGTTGCTTCATAATTGTTAGTGCTAACATCTGGTAGATAATTTCTCGGACTGCTGTTGATCACATTTCTCGGACTCCGACATTGGACATTAGATTCGTATTTCCTATTTTCGGGGACTAGATAATTTGGGGATCTTAACGGAGTCCTGGGGACTTCATTCCGAAGATTGGAGGGATTCTCGTAGAAAGTTCTAGAGTCTTGGTTGTATATATTCTGGACGCGCAACTTCATGTCATTGCTAGTCTCAGTGTTTTGGAAGTTTGGGACGTTGTACTCTGGTTTTATTTCAGTGTAAGTCGGGTACAGATTGCACGTGTGTGGTAGTACGGGGTAGTTTTGGTAGGAATGTGTCACTTCTATACTAGGCCACGCGGGTGGTTCTGCGTGCGTTTTCGCCCGCGGGATGGGTTGTCTTTGTAGACTACTGTATATTTCTTCGGCCGCGACTGGCGTGGTTTTGGCTAACTTCCCCTGTTTGATTTCTTCCTCTATTACTCTAAGTTCTGCGAGTTGTTTTTGTTTCTTCTCTTGTAATTTCTGCTGGATGTTCACTCGGGAGCCGACGCTTGATCCTTCATTTTCTGATGAGCCACCCTAAAATATTAGAAAGTATTAAAATGAAAACTTAAATTATTGAAATTATATTGCTATCGATTTGGTTAATTTTTTGATAAGTACGCCAATGAAGCGTATAGTGGGGCAATGTTACGTAAAACTTTTCGACACGCAAAGCTCAAACATACAAAGTGTATACTGCGAACATTGTGAAAAAGATGGCACTGGAGAGTCACTATGTCAATTTAAGGATAGTTAAGTTTTTATCGGAAATATATCTAAAATTTTCTATTGCCATATTTCTATGCGATTTCTCAGACGCAGTTTTGAACTTCCTGCTAACTCCATTAACTATTTCGTTACGTTACGGACATTCGTAAGTGTAATAATATGAGGGAGCAAATATTGGATGTTAGTTAGTCCTAGAAGGGCTAATAGGAGTTAGGTTAGATCCTCTGTGAAACAGTGATGTTCAAGAAGGAGGCCGCCGAGCGGGTTCGCGAGCGAGCTGATCCTGCTCGAAGGCGGAGACATCAGGGCGGCGTCGATCAACGTCCTTATCCATCTAACCAATAGTCCCTGGCGCTAGGACTTCGAGGTCGCGAGTGGCTGCACTTGCTCCAGGATGTGTCCAACGGGCATCGCGCGAGAGAGGCACCGGCGTACGTTCTTTAGAGTTCCCGGAGCTCTCTCAATAACGCGCTGAGGAGGGCCACCGAGGGGGTTTTAGTGGGTAGAAATCCCACATAACCCGATTGGGTATCTTCAGAAGATTTCCCCCTCGAAAAAAAAAGGTTAGATCCTAGTCTCACATGATGGTTGTGCGCGGCGGGCAGCGGTCGCCTCCAGAAGGCGGCGGGCGGCGCGGCCGGCGGCGGCACGAACGAAGTCGGCTTTTTCTTCTTACGACCATTTGCTGCGCTAAATATACAGAATCTTGAGTTGCCAGTGAGGAGAATTTTAGAGAGGAACTTGGTAACGTAACCATTGTGTACGATTAAAAAAATTGTATTTAAAGATTTTGAAAAATCTCATACGCAGGCCAGGAATCGAACCCGCACTGTTTCTCAAAAAAGTGACATTGAGGTAATCGAGATAATAATTGTAAGAAATAAATATTTTAAAGAATAAAGAATTAAGCTTTTATAAACGTCGTGTCCCAAAAGCTGATCCACGCGTCTGGTGACCCAAGAGCTGGTGCTTATTTCGCTCAACGGTTGAGCCTTGCCGTTCAGCGAGGTAATAGCGCCAGTGTTTTGGGCACAATGCCCATAAATGACCATTTGGACGGCGTATATTTTTTGTAAATATAAATATTTTTTTTAGTGATGAATTTTTCTGTATGTTTTATAGACTAGAGATAGATTTTATTTTTAATTAAAATTAATTATTAAATTTTAAAGAAACAATCTCTAAAATAAACTGGAAGATTTACGATTTTCTATCGTAATTCGTCTCCTAACCGTAAAATCGGCTGTAACTTTTTTTCAGCTGTTAAAAAATCGGTTTTGGAATTGTAAGAAATAAATATTTTAAAGAAACAGTCTAGCAGACATACATACACACTTTGGCATTTATAATATTAAGTATGAAATCACTCACAATAGTTTAAACGGTAAAAACTTACTGACCTATTGTTGACTGGGTTGGAAAATCTACAGTTGAACACACCCGGTATGACCGCGCTGTCAGTTTGACTGGGTTTACCTACAACAATGACGCCAATGAGGAAGTTTCCAGCCAACGTTCGATAACATTTTCATAGATGGCGCTAAATACTACCCCCACTAAAAACTAAAAATAATACCTACCTATATCTATATGATCTATGCTTTAATGTTTAAGCTGTGTCGATTACATACACCTCTACCTATTTGTAAATTTGGCTGAATAAAAGGTTTTTATTATTATTATTATATATCATTTGCTCTCACGCCCGTGTACAAAATAGATACATATAAAAGCCAAAAAAGTTTATAATATACTTACATACATAAAAATAAATAAACCTACATAAACATTACATACATACATATTTGTACCGGGCGGAGGGTTACACCCCGGCAGGGGAGACCAAACGGCCGGGGGTCAGGGCGACAGGTGAAGAAATCGGCGGACTATCCTAGCCGAGTCCAGCAAGACCGCTTTTTGCATCCTGGCTGCGAGCGAACTGCCACGGAACCCCAGTCGCCTCAGATGTTGAGCGAGGCTGACTGGGATCAACCCATTCGCAGATATGACGATTGGGATGATTTCAGTGGACTCCACATGCCACATGTCGGAAACCTCGTGAGCCAGATCGAGATACTTGCGCTTTTTCTCCGTCTCAGCTCTCACGAGGTTCTCGTCATACGGAATGGTGATGTCCACCAAAAACACCCTCGACTGTGCCCGGTCCACCACCACGATGTCAGGCTTATTCGCTAGAATAGTCCTGTCCGTGATGATGGACCGGTCCCAATAGAGCCGGACTCCGTCGCGCTCGAGTACCGGCACCGGTGTGTACTTGTAATACGGCAGCCTCTCATCCAGGAGACCGTACTTCAGAGCAAGCTCTTGGTGAAGGATTATTATTATTATACACACAGACAGACAGACACAGACAGACAGAGTCGACATAGATGAAGAGTAACAGCTAGCGTGCATTGCAGTTTGCCTTACGTTTCTTCCCCACAAAATCTGTGAACTATAATAGAAGTAATTAATTAATATTGTATCGGGGAAGAAACGTAAGGATTGACACGACCTAAAGCATAGATCATATAAATAAATGTATTATTTTTCGTCTTTGGTGGTAGTATTCAGCGCCATCTATAAAAATTTTATCGAACGCTGCCTGGAAACTTCCTCATCAAAATTCTTACCAATGTGGATTACTAGGATTACCCGTGCGAATTAATATGGCACCTGGCTCGAATGAATGACGTTAAGGTACTAAGTATAATAATATAAAATATTTTATTAGATTTATTTTACAAGCAATTTTAACCGGCTCAATCGATTGTCCTAGCTTACTCTCAGCCTTTTCATTTAATGCTCAACCTTTAAGAACGCGTCACACGCGCCTTCTAAATGTTCCCAAATCTAACTCAAATTATGCGCGAAATTCTATAATTCCACGCTTGGTACGTACTTATAACAATCAGTTCGCTGAGTTTGACTTATTTTACCTATCAAACAATAAATTTAAAAAGAATTAAGAAACTATCATCGTAAAACAAAAAAACAAAAGGTGCTAACATCTAAATATGCATGCAATCATACACTCCCATTTACACACACACACACATGCACACACGCTCACACATACTCATAAGCACACACTCACACACGCATACACACACACATACAATCATACACACACTGTTGTAATTTAATTTTATTTTATTTTATTATTGTATATACCTACATTTATTCTAACTCTATTCTGTTAAAATAGTTTAATTATAATTTTAAGTAATCTCTTTTGGCCTTCTGTTATACCTAGATTTAAATTTAAATAATAATTATGTATTTACGCTGTTGATTACTTTCAAATAAACAAAATAAAAATAAAAATAAAAAAATATTATTACCATTTGGATGGATGGATGGATGTTTGTTACTCAATGCCGAGTTTCTTGCTGGTTCTTCTCGGTAGGAAAGGCATTCCGAACCAGTGGTAGATGCATCCGACGATTCGAAAGCACTTGTGAAAGTTTACTTGAATAAAAAAGATTTTTTTATCACCGGGATCGAGACCGGGCACCGCGCGGGGAAGCGGGAGGAGGGTTGTTTTCGAGCCAGGTGCCATGGTAATGCGCACGGGTAGTATACATTTACTGACATTTTCCCGAAAATACTTTACCATTTTTGTTTTGTGAAGACGCATTTGTACTATTGGTGCCCTGTTGATGCTCGCCCAACATGTAGCCGAGTCGCCGCACGTGAAAGTACCTGCAGATTAAACGGACTTATCAATACTGAATGATAAGCCACCGAGATCATTTGACATTTGCGTTGCATTTAAATTTTGTAAAATACCGTATTCGTGATATTATCACGAATCATTTGCTGAAGATAGTAGGACCGAACCATACGTGATCAAATAAAAAATGCGGAGATCCGTAGAAAAATAAAGAGAAAATGATATAGTTCAATGTGTTGCGAAGTCGCAATAGACGTGGCACATAGTTCAAAAGACCAAAGCTTTTGATATTCCAAGTTGCTGGAATGGCGACTTTACACCGAAGAGCGCAGCGTTAGCAGACCCCTCCACTAGGTCGACAGATGACATCAAACGAGTTGCAGGGAGTCGCTGGATTCAAACTATTCGTCGCTTGAAAATGAACTTAAGTGTTACGACCTTTTTTATTTTTAGGTTTCCATACCTCTAACCCGTATAGGATCACTTTGTTGTCTGTCTGCCTGTCTGTCGGTCTGTCAAGAAACCTACAGGGTACTTCCCGTTAACCTAGAATCATGAAATTTGGCAGGTAGGCAGGTCTTATAGCAGACATTAGGAGAAAAATCTGAAAACCATGTATTTGTGGTTAAATCACACAAAAAAATTAAATTGTGGGTCATGAATTAGTATTTTCAATTTTCGAAGTAAGATAGCTATATCAAGTGGAGTACCATATGAAAGGGCTTTACTTGTGCATTCTAAAAAAGATTTTTATAATAAATAAAAATCTTTTTATGCATCATAGTTTTTGAATTATCATGCAAAATGTCGAAAAAAATACGACTGTAGTACGGAACCCTCGTTGCGCGAGCCTGACTCGCACTTGGCTGGTTTTTTTATTCAGAACCACCAAGCCGTCACCAGCGCGCAGATCTCTGTTCTATTCTCACCTGTAGTATAGTAACATGAAGGCGAGACCCGCGAGGGTGGCGGAGGCCGCCGAGGCCGCGAGAGTGACAGGCCTCATGGCCCCACGCCACGACCACCACCAGGCCGTCACCAGCACGCAGTTCTCGACGCACATCACGCAGTAGAACACAACCTATAGACAAGACGTTGCTTCATTTAGAGCTAATTTTTCAAGAACCAAATAATCTGAAATTGTGCCGTTTATTATAGTACTAGATGATGCCCGCGACGAGAACGAACCTCGTGAATTTAGGTTTTAAAAAATCCGATTTTCCGGGATAAAAAGTAGCCTATGTATGCCCCGGGACGCAAGCTATATCTGTACCAAATTTCATCAAAATCGGTTGAACGGATGGGCCGTGAAAGGCTAGCAGACAGACAGACAGACAGACACACTTTCGCAATTTATAATATTAGTATGGATTTGTTTACGCATTATTTATTTTTGAAGTAAAACTTCTTTAGGTGCGACTTAATCTGACCGAGTAACACAGATTTTTTCAGATGACCGTTATTTCCGTCCGTATTTAATAGGGCCGCCAAACAGAACTGCTGTTTTGGGGCCACCGATAAAACTTTTTACCAATATTTTAAAAAATTGTATCCCGTATTATTTTCTTATCATCATCATCATCATGATCAACTCATCGCCGTGCCGGCTCACTACAGACCACGAGTCTCCTCTCAGAATGAGAAGGGTTTTGGCCATAGTCTACCGCGCTGGCCATGTGCGGATTGGTATACTTCACACACCTTTGAGAACATTATGGAGAACTCTCAGGCATGCAGGTTTCCTCACGATGTTTTCCTTCACCGTTAAAGCAAGTGATATTTAATTAATTTAAAAAAAAAATCTTATACCAAAAGATAAAGGATAAAGGAGGTCAAAGGATAAATAAAAGCTGACCATTTTCTGCCTATGGTTGTGTTCCTGCAGGTTGATGTACGCGAACACGTAGACGAAGGCGATGAGCGCGGACAGGTAGGCCTTGCGCGGACGGCTGATGCGCTCGCCGTGGAACACGCTCTTCGGCGAGATCAGCCACAGGAACATCGACACCCAGTGGAGACCTGCCAACAACGGAAACGAGTACAGCATCGCCCTTTAGCCGTCTGTTTGCCTTATATGATACTAACTTATGCTCGCGACTTCGTCCGCGTGGACTACACAAATTTCAAACCCCTATTTTAACCCCTTAGGGATTGAATTTTCAAAAATCCTTTCTTAGCGGATGCCTACGTCATAATAGCTATCTGCATGCAAAATTTCAGCCCGATCCGTCCAGTAGTTTGAGCTGTGCGTTGATAGATCAGTCAGTCAGTCAGTCAGTCACCTTTTCCTTTTATATATTTAGATTTTACATTTCACCAACGTTAGAGAATACGAGCGTCGCGTGGTCGAAACATATCAAAGTGTAAAATCGACGACTTTAATTTCACAATGTTTCCGCTTGGATCGCTGGCTGTCAATATATGAACGAACCTTTAAAACAAGGCAGAAAACTGGTTTTCATGCTCTCGTGCAAAAAGTGTTTTATGGTGGTGCCTGAGCCTAGCTTCCTATGCTCTTCTGATACTTTATATATTATGTAAGCTACAGTTGGTGTCACGTCAAAAGGTCTCCGATCTTAAACATGCGCAGTGGGTGGATATATCGATCTAGATATTTGGCGTCTTGTTAAAAGGCTTTAGATTTTGTTCCTTTGCAGTGGGTGATTTATCGATGTATGGCTAAAGCATACGTAACGACCAGAAAAGGTGAAGTATCAGAGCCGTATAAAATGGCTTGTTTTATGCCCTTGTGGTACAATCTACTATTATAACAATGAAATGAAATGATTTATTTGTTCTACAAAGGTCTTTTTAAAAATTGTGCCAGGGACCCTGAAGTATTTGCAAAACCTGTATCTCAGGGTCCCAGCTCTCCCTCCTCCGTCATTCACAAATAAACACTTACTTTATACAAAAACTAAATTTAGAATATGAAACTTAAAAAATACTTGTGTGTGTGAGTGTGTGTTGTGTGTGAGTGTGTGTTTGTATGTTAGTGTATGGGTGTGTGAGTGTGTACATGTGTGTATTTTTAACAATACATTCCAAGTGAAGATTACTGTAAGAAATATAGAGATGCTTACCTATAACTAAAAACACCCAATACTCGTAGACTAGAGCGTACACACTGAGCGCGCATATCCGGGCCGACACCGTCCCGAGCCGCCACAAAAACTACATCAAACAATTGAGGATTAGATACAATAATAATTGGCAAACTACAAGCGGGGATTGAAAAAAATCAGACCTCGCTTTTTTATTTTCGATGTTGTAAAAAAAGTGTTAACTAGTTGGGGAGCGTCTGTGAAAAGATCGTGCCATCATATTGAGCTGACGCAGAAGGCGATCTGTGGTGTTTGACAGCTACAGTGTAAAGCTCGCAATCACGTCTGATTGGCCGACACTCGCTCACTATTGGCTGCAATGCATTGTTGCAATAAGAATACCATAGCCAAACACTGCAATTGAGATTGTTATAATGATTGATGCACGGAGTTTTACATTATGGAGATTGTCATGATGCAACCTTCTCCTCTGGCGCACTGACGCTTCAAACGCACTAACGTTGGTGCCTTGCCATGGCACTCTAAATCTAATGTGTCTCCTTCATATGGTGTTCGAGGCGGTGAAGACGCCCTAAGCACGTCCTTAACGACCCCGACGATCAAATCTTGACCGACAATGCACAATATCTTATAGGGCAATACACATTTACAACCTCTGCACAGCGTTTTCGCCGGAAGACGTTGCCCCTCCGATCTCTCAGTTGTTTCTTCAAGCCCTAGGGACCCTCTCCAAATTATCGGTATAGCCATAAGTGAAATAATTCCATCCAAAGTTGAACCTTAAGAGTTTGCGTTAAAGAACAAAGTTAAAAAAACTCACTTGAAAAATAACTCCGAGCCAAGTGAGCACGAGGCGGTGCACGTTCTGCAGCCGCACGTTCTTGCTGAAGCTGGCCAGCGCCCAGCACACGGAGAACAGCGACAGCGACGCCGATATCACGTTCAGCTCCGCGAACGCTTTGTTCGCTACGGACATAAATGAATGTTTATGTATACCTATGTATGTATATAGTTGTATTGCGACTCCCCATCTTACAGTTCTATAAGTTCTTAAGTATCGGTTGCATGCAATGGTTATTAAGTCTATGTATTTTTTAAATCTTTGTCAGTATTAGGCAATGAAGATGTTTTAATAAAATAAATAAATAAATGACTACGTATAGTAGGTACGCTATTTCCACGGATCTATACTAAAGCCGGATGGATATCACCGAAAGAAAAATATCTTATTGTGATAAAAGTTATTTTTCTATGACATAATCAGCTAGAGAAAACGTGCCGAGCGAGAGCCACAAACTGGAGAGTGGGGTCTCACTCGCACAGTTGCTATTACAAAAAAAAAAATCGTGTTAGTAGGCTGGAACCATTCATACTTCATCATTTAACAAGCTTATTGTATTTAGCTTTAATTTAAAACTTTGTTTGTGACTTTTTTGTGTGAAAAAGAAAAGTCATTCTACATAATAATCTGTGGAGTGTGGATCAATCATTCCATCGAACTGGCATACTCAAGCAAGTCAAGCAATAACGTCTTTGTAGTAGGTTGCGCTTTTATGCGGAAACTAATTTTTCCGATGCGATTTTAAAAGTGGTAGTAGTGTACCTGAAGGCTCATACACGGTGGGGTCTGGAGTGATCGCCAGCTCACTGGCGGGGTCCAGGTTAGCGTCCTTCAGCAGTATGTGCAGCTGCAGCAGCAGCATCGGCGCCGCTTCGCAGAACGCGTGCACTAGCCGCAGCATGCCTGTCCGAATGTTTTATACTAAGATTATAAATGCAAAAGTATGTCTGTTTGTCTGTAATGATGACGCAGTCTAAGATGGAAGCGGGTTAATGAGGAAGGGGTATGACAGTTTTATTAAACCCATGCGCCTCACCGGTTTCTACACGGCATCGTACCAGAACGCTACGACGACGGAACAAACGCTGGTCCTGCAATAACACTTACATAGATCTCGAACTTGGTGCTTCACTCGTCTCAGCTCGACAGGTACGAGCAGGCGCGCGTACCGCCACAGCACCCCCATCTGCAGGCAATGCAGGAGTATGGGCAGCCACGGCGGCCGGTCCTTGCGGCCCTCGCTCGCCCACCACATGTGCAGGTACCAGCGAAGCGATAACACCTGGAAACGTGTATTGGTATTTTGTCCTTCATTGATTTAAAGGAAAAAGACCAGAGTCGTCTGTTTTATAGACCGAGTAAGTAATACTCGTAAGTACAATCCGAGGGAATTCCTAGGAGAACCTCAGAAACTGACATAGCTCAACAAATTAGAGACAAAACATACCTTGGCGCTGAATTGAGACCCTCCTTTTTGGAAATCGGTTAAAATTTGAAAAGTACACATTATGTGATACTAGATGATGCCCACGACTTCGTCCGCATTGTCTTCGTGGATATAATTTTTTTTAAATCCCGCGGAAACCTTTAGATTTTCCAGGACAAAAAGATGCCTATGTCCTTCCCTAGGATGCAAACTATGTCTCTACCAGATTTCGTCAAAATCGGTTAAGTGAATGGTCCATCAAGAGATAGCAGACAGACATGCAGACACACTTTCACATTTATAACATTGGTATGGATAACGTTAAACATCACTTCAACTTTCGTGACACGTATCTAATATCTTGTCGTTCATACAAACCTGTGATATGAGTAGCGACGTGATGACAATAGATATAGTGGCTGCAAAGGTACATTTATATCCCCGTTCTAGTAGCGCATAGCCCATCACGAGGTCGAAAACCACATCGCAGAAGTACCCCGCAAGCGATATCACGTTGAACAGCACGTCGCACAGTGGCAAGAACTCTGCCATCTTATTAACATTTCTTCTATCTTTTTCTATGTAAATCTTGCATGTCTGTCGAAATAATATGGTTTATGAGCGTATTTATTTTAAAAAATACAACTTGAAACGGAACGCGTTTTAATTTTTTAACCTATGATTTGAACTGTCACTTGTCAATTTGATCTGTCAAGCACAATAGGGAGCACACATGCACACATGGAGCACACGTCACTGTCGTCTGTGCTCACACGTCACATGCCAGTGCTGCCAATTTAGAAACTTAGTCGCTAGATCTGGCGAAATTTCAAAGATGCGA
Organism: Maniola hyperantus; assembly: GCF_902806685.2. Taxonomy (NCBI): domain Eukaryota; kingdom Metazoa; phylum Arthropoda; class Insecta; order Lepidoptera; family Nymphalidae; genus Maniola; species Maniola hyperantus. The sequence continues at coordinate 4,324,553 of NC_048542.1, forward strand.
CTTTTTTCACTTTTACGGCGATTATGCACTGCACTACCGTCACCTAACGTATTTTCACGGACTCGGATCGGATGAGTTCGTAACCGCCGTTAGTAAGAAAACATATTTAGCAACTTTTGAAAAGTGTCTTTGTTGAAAAATGTTTACGCATGAAATGGGGATCATGGCCTTAGAGGTAACTTGGACCTCCAAGAATGAGGATGACTTGCTTCTAAAAGTCAGTTCCTTGATGATCTTATTTGACATTATGAAAATGAAATAAAAATTGACGTTTATTTTGTATTGGTTTCTGTGGCCCTACCGCGTTTGTTTGACAGCTACAATGTCACGATCGCAATCATCTCTGATTGGTTAATGCTCGCTCACTATTGGCCACAATGCATTGTTGCAACAAGAATTACACAAATTCAGCCAATCAGAACAATAAAGATTGTAATAATGATTGATGCAGGGTTTAGACAATCGCCCTTCTGACTTTTAGCGACTTTTAACTTATTCTATATCTGGCGACTTTTCGGAGGCGTTAAATAGAAATAGCGACAAACGGTTTTACGAGTTGGCAACACTGCAACGGTCAACGTCAAGTCAACTGTCGTCTGTCAACAAAAACGAATCAACGAATGTTTGTGATTGTTGGAATTGGAAATCGTTATTGTAAGATTTTCGAGCTTTTTATGTATTTTCTAACAGAAAAAGAATAAAATGTCCAATTACACTGACTTAGTAAATAAAATAGGTAAAGAAAGCTCGAGAGCTGCGTGCAAAAAGTGTGGTTATGCCGGACACCTAACATTTCAGTGTAGAAACTTTATAAAAGTAAGTTTATGACTAACAATATTGTATATTTCGATATTACGCCTAAAATTAATCCCTATTTTAGTCTTAAATGTTTCCGTTAGAACTCTTAGGTAAAGACAAATATAACCTAATGTATTAAAAAACCACAATTCTATAAACATTCCGGAATGCTAAATGGGATCTCTTAATAATAGCCTAATAAAGTTCCACTGCTTCCTATCTTATAGGAAAGACGGATATAGAGCCGATCATACCTTAATATCCCCAGCCCCAGATTGAAGAACACACTAGCAAAATAACATGCTTTGGCAATTTATAATATTATAATAATAATAATTATTATTTATAATATTAGTAGGTCATCACAAAAGCTCGATCATTGATTTGATTATTTGTTATCATGATCAACCCATGACCGGCTTACTACAGGCTTTCACCATAGTCTACCACGCTGACCGACTACACATACCTTTGAGAACATTATGGGGAACTCTCAGGCATGCAGGTTTCCTCACGACGTTTTCCTTCACCATTTAAGCGAGTGACATTTAATTACTTAAAATGCATATAACTCTGAAAAGTTAGAATTGGTTGAACCCCCTCCAACCTCCGATTAGGAGGTGGACGTCTTAACCACAAGGCTATCACAGCTTTCTTTTTATTTGTTATAGGTTGACCCAAACAAAGAAATAGTCCTAGATGTAAGCAGTACTAGTAGTGACAGTGAAGAGGAATATGCAACACCACTGCAGAGCTTAAGAGAGGCGGAGTTGAGACAGAAATTACAAGAAAAATTGAACAAAGTGCAACAGAAAAAGAAGTCTAAGAAAAGGAAGAGATCTAGGTAACTTTATAATAATAAATATATATATAATAATAAAAATAATTTTGTGGTCCTACCCCTTATCTGTTGTATATGACATGCCAGAAATAAGAGCAAATATGGCCCCGCTGTATATACCCATACTCACATTGTTTGTCACAAGCCACTTTTGAGTGGTTACATTTAATATCTATGGTGTAGTACCCTGTACCCAAGTTTGCATTTGCCGTAACAGGTTAACGCAGGCACATCCAAGAGCAAGTGCAGTTGGAGATAATTCAATGCTTAAAAAAACTACTTACTAAATATTAGATCCTAATTAGTTTTTACCAAGTTGTAACGATTCAAAGAACCTACTGTTTGAGGCTACAAATCATACCAGTTAAGATGAAATAGTTTTTACTCAAATAATCCACTAGTTGTAAAACTGGTGTTATGCAATGCTATGAATAGCTGGGACTTATATTTTGGTCATTATCGATATGTAGTTGTTAATTATAAATAACTAGAGATGCCAGCGACTTTGTCCGTGTGAATTAAGGGTTTTTAAAAATCTTTGATTTTCTAGGATAAAATGTAGCCTATGTCCTTCCCTGGGATGTAAGCTATCTCTGTACCAAATTTCGGATGGGCCATGAAAAGCTAGCAGACAGACAGACAGACAGACACACTTTTGCATTCATAATAATATTAGTATGGATGTTGTTATTAACGGTTTTCACTGCACATTCATTATATTTATGATTTTATTCAAGGTCATCAAGCACTTCCTTATCAAGTAGCAGTAGTTCATCATCGTTGTCATCAGAAAGTGGTGATTCAGATTCACATAAAAAGAAAAAGAAAAAACACAAGAAAAAGTCTAAGAAATCCAAGAAACCTCGCAAAGAACATAAGAAAAGTAGAAAATAAGTTAAGACACATTACACTTGATGGCTGTTTATTAATTGGAATTTGCACAATACATGATACATGAATGCCCTGATAAAAATCATCCCCCATATTTAGGTTGCTGTACCTAAGTAGTAAGTAATTTGTAGCTATTATGCAACAAGTGATAAAATTTGGTGCAACTTAGTAAAGGAAGGCCTTAATAATCATACAAAAGCAATGTTTAAATACCATTAAAAATAATAGGTTAATTGTTTTTAATACAAGACTGATGCATTTAATTAAATGAAATCATGGAATATACAATTTTGATATTTTTGATGTTGTTTTATTTTTTAACAAATTACTTTTACCGTGTTTGGAAGGAGCCCTATTGAAATCAGTTTCTGGTTTATTCATTTACCATGTATCTAAATACATGGTGAATAATAATTGAGAAACTCTTTGCACAAGTACATCCTGAATGGGGAAAGGCGCACCACATAAGTAGTTATTTTTTATAGAATACATCCTAGGCTTGTCCCTAGATAAATATACAGTCTTACCACTTTGTGAAGCCTTAAATGTTAGTTTTGTCTCCAGTTTTTCATAACTTAAAATGTTACAAAAACTTTGCTTATTTTTATTTTACAGTCATTAGGCACTCCTTAAACTACCTAGGTACCAAATGATATATTTATGTAACATCGGTAGGTTATTATGGTTTACATAATGTCATTAATCATTATAATTAATAGGAAATATAGGCCAAATGACAACAAATCTCTGAAGTTACTTAACAATCTACCCATGGATGAACATTAGAAATCGAAAGGAGAAAGTAAAGAATTCGCTTTCAAACTTTGTCTGAAATCTTATTTTTGAATAGCCTGTACCTATAGAGTTTGTTGAAAAGTACAGGAAAACATGTTTAATAATAAAATGTTTCTTACCTGAATCACTCAAATTCTTTCAATATTGTAGATATTAAGTTCACAGACCTATTCCCGTACGATAGGGGTTCGGAACAATAAAAACATATTCTCACCGTAGAGCAGTGTTAAAACGCATTTATATTTAATTTTACATCAGTATCACAATTTAAAATCTACAAAAAGCTCAAGTATTTTGGTTAAGTTGTTAAAAAGTTTTAGTCAAGTTCACGTCAAAAGTTCACAAACAGCTACGCCATCTAGCGGATGGTATGTCAATTCCGTGAAAGCTCGATCGATTGTTTTGTTGCAACCATCAGTCACACCGTGATTAGAATGAACGCACCCAGCTTAACAATTTGAATTCCTGCTAGACACTACGCCTTGAATCTTTAATGAGTTCAGAGTAGGTAATTCTCGTTTGTTAAAAACTACTTTACCACGATTTCTTGGTCGGTCATACTATATAACGGTTTTTTTGCATCCGCTATGGCTGGAGATCTAAAACAAATGCGAATTAAAAAGATAACGATCTTTAACATTTACCTAAGCAAATAAGTAACCAAGTAAACTAAAGTAATTAAGTACCTACCGAATTATTCAAATTATAAGAGCACCTACTAAACTTATGCAAGAAAGCCGTTATTTGAGCTCCATTACTATTATAACTAGTAGATAATTACGTGCATACATATAGTCCGCGACAGGTCAAGATGGCAATCGGGGTACCGGGTATGAGGCAGGGGGACATCCCACATACCCACACGTCCCCCCCCCCCCGCGCTCGGCGGGCTCGCCCAACGCTTGGAAGTTGGAACACATAGACACAGCCTGGAGTAAATGTGTTCTGTGGACACAGCCTTGATTTCGTTAAACTGTGACATAGATTAAGGATTATCTTCTATAATATAAAAATAATTCACTAAATGTGTTTGCTCATCGCAAATCTCGAGAACGGCTGAACCAATTTCGCTTATTCTTTTTATAATATTCCTTGAAGTACCTACGAGGATGGTTCTTACAGATAGAAAAATTTAAAAAATTTGAATCGACTGTTAGGCGGAACCATATAGAGATATAGTACATTCATCTAAGGGCGGAACAGAGTTCGCCAGGGCAGCTAGTAGGTTATATTATTATTGTGCAAATTATCACAGCTGGCAATACGATACTTGAAAGGTACTTCAAAATCAACCCTACTGCTAAGAAGATATAGACGATTATTGCTTGAAAATTTTCGACCAATAGCTAGCTAAATCGCGACAGTTGTGTCCGTTGTGTCACAGTTGTGTCCCCTTTGCTCTTGATTGAATATTCTTTGTTCTTTCTCCAACAGCGCCCCCCTGTCAATGTCATTCAAGTACCAAGAGAGCCTTGTCGCACTGTGCGTGATTCAATATATTATCCTATATGTTATTGGTCTGTGATTCAATATACGATAGTGTTCGAAGCGGTACGCGTGGATTTCTCACAAAAGTAGCTTCATCAGCTTTCTATACTTAGGTTTTATTATTCTGAGACATCGATGTTCTGAGGGCGTAATGATATTGAAAATATCATTTTACGTTGGTAAAATCGGCCCTATAGTACGTGGTAGGTAGTAGACTAGTAGTACACATGCAAGTTCTTTGAAATACATAAATACATGGTTGCCATAGCAACTTTGAAATTGTTTTGTCAGTTAGACAAGCAAATCACACCTGTCTTTTATCACGAAAATAATAAAAACAAGAAAAAATTACTATATCAATCCGTGGCTATAATAAATAAATCAAGTGAGGCTAGGTAAACTTATTAGTTTATCCTATTAAGCAGGTGAGTAGGTGCTATTCGTCTGTGTAACGCGTAAAGCGTAAAATTTAACTCCTCTCGCGCCATTTTAACTGTTTGTGTCAAATTTCATGTCAAAAGTACGATTTTAGTCCTTATTCTAAAGGTGAACCCATAGGCTTAGAATTTCTGCGGTGAACCATGGATGAATCCACAGATATGGTGAACCCACGGTGAACCGTACTTTTGACATGACAGTCGACCTCGCAGTCAACCCATAGGATTAAAATGGCACGTGAGGCGTATATATTATAAAACAGATTTATTTTTAGGGTTCCGTACCTCAAAAGGAAAAACGGAACCCTTATAGGGTCACTTTGTTGTCTATCTGTCCGTCTGTCTGTTAAGAAACCTACAGGGATACTACCCGTTCACCTAGAATCATGAAATTTGGCAGGTAGGTAGATCTTATAGCTGACATTTGGGGAAAAATCTGAAAACCGTGAATTTAGGGTTAGATCACACACAAAAAATTAAATTGTGGTCATGAACAAATATTGCTATTTTCAACTTTCAAAGTAAGATTACTATACCAAGTGGCGTATCATATGATAGGGCTTTACGTACATTCTAAAACAGATTTTTATTTATTTTTAGGCGATAAATCAAAAACTAGGTATTATACCTAGTTTTTGATTTATCGTGCAAAATGTCGATAAAACACGATTGTAGTACGGAACCCTCAGTGCGCGAGTCTGATTCGCACTTGGCCGGTTTTTATTTTTATGTTTTATAGTTTTTGGTTCATTGCGCAAAATGTTGAAAAAATACGACTGTACGGAACCCTCGGTGCGCGAGTCTGACTTGCACTTGCCCGGTTTTTTACGCATTATAGACATCGATGATTATAGGTACCTACCTATATTATCTACTGAAAAAAATATTATTATAGTGTTTGAGGTAAAATGGATAAGCCACTCAATCAAGACGACATAACAGCGATGGAGAGTCAGCTGAAGCGAAGCGTGGAACAGGACCGGCAGTACTGGCGCATTAACACTGTGAAGTGCGATGCGATCCACACTGCAAAAACTTATGAGGAGTTTGCGTAAGTTTTCTAGAGAACGAGAAGGGCTTAGGCCAATAGTCTCGCTGGTCAAGTGCGGATTTGCAGACTTCACACACCATTGAGAACATTATCATGATTACGGAGATCTCTCAGACATGCAGGATTTCTTTCCTTCACTGATAAAGCAAGTTATACTTAATAGGTGAAAAAACATACATTAAGTCCGACAAGTTGGAAGCACGTAACCCGGGATCGAACCCCAGACCGCCCTATTAGCATGCTGACATCTTAACCACTATCATCAGTTTCACGGTTTGTTACCCGTGGTCCCTCCCGTAGTCCCGGAATATACCACGAGGTATTTTTTTACTAGTGGTCCTTACGAGAAATACAATGCTGCCGAATCAAAATGGTACCTTCCAGAAGTAAATAATAAAGCTTCCAGAAACTACGGGAGGGACCAGGACTATCGGGAGGATCTCACCCATTTTGTGCATGAAAAACCTAGGTTACATTTTAACGCGGAAAATATCAGTTTCTATAGGATTTTTAAAAATTTAAGTCCACGCGGACTATGTCTCGAGTAGTCTTATTTAAATGCCTGCCTATTTGTTACTTTTATACAGCTTTCTGCCTATTTGTTACTTTTATACAGCTTAGCTACCAAACTGATGTTGACGAAATTTAGTAGGTAGTACTGAGATTGTTTGCATCTTGGAGACTATATGCCAACGAAACGTTACTATAACGCGAAAAATTTAACTCCTCACGCGCCATTTTAACTTTTTGTGTCCATGCCAAAAGTACGATTTTAGTCTTTATTTTAAAGGTGAGCCCACGGGTGAACCGTACTTTTGACATGACAGTTGACCCATAGAGTTAAAATGGCACGTGAGGAGTCATTTTGTACGGACTATATTATGTACCTAGCTGTCAGTCAGGCAGTCAGTTAATCTTATTAATTGATTAATGGTCCCATCGCACTTGAACTGCACTGCGCGACGCGGCGCGGCAAATATACTTAGTTTATATGAGTTTGTATGGAGCAAGGCACTACCTGTACCTACCGTCACCTGTGCTACCGTGTCGCGTCGCGCTGCGCAGTGCAACGCAAATGCGTTTGGACCTATAGGTAGGTACTTAGTATATTTTGTACGTTTGACAGGGATCGCGTAGCGGCTGCCCATTTACGCCCATTGGAGAAAGCAGATTTTTCCAAGAAAGTATCAAGGGGTTGGAACCAGTATGCAACTCCAGATCCGCAAGCGTGAGCCCGTTTTTTTTGTACTACTTACTTAATTATTAGTATAATAATTAAAGTAAAATAAAACTGCTTAAATAAGTATGGTGTTTGATGATTTATTTAAAACAAAAGCCGTTTATTTAAAGATATAAAATTGAGGGTACTCGTGATTTTGATGAATGGTCTGAGGTAGGTACAATTATTTTGCCTGCCTACATAACTACATAATATACAGACTTGGAGCCTGTGAGGGTCAGAGCTTCGTTGTTTTATAAAAACTAAAAGTTTCTTTGCGCATTGTCCCCAACACAGAGAGGAACGATCATCACCAATGCTAATAGTAATATTCCGAGGAAAATATTAAAAAAATAGACTTTACAGTTCGACGAAAGATTGCCAAAGCCACCATTATCCGCCACCATGATCCAAACTTCATAGTCGCTGATCGTTCCTCTTGGGGACAATGCGCATAGAAAGTTTCAGTTTTTATAAAATAACGATAGTCTGGCCCTCATGGGCTCTTAGTCCAATACAAATTGGATTCCGCACGCGTTTTTTCGCTGATATGTACAAAAGCCTTAATTATGATTACCTATCATTTACTTGTGATAAGGTTTACGCGTGCCTTTATCTGAGCTATTACGATTTGTTACTACTCTTAGGATTGGAAGATAAAATTATAATTTCGATCTTGGTATGTTTGCTTTCTTTCTTTGGATGGTAAAACCGTTTGTCATTGCGATCCATTGCGACCAGAGGCTTATGGTACCAGCCGTACCTAAAACATTATTTACCTACTTAAGTAATTTTTTTTTTAAAGTACTGGGCCTCTGATTTTTTTTGGTATCGGAGTCGGATGTCAAAATATGAAAGAGAAGAAAATTCAAAGTTCATAAGTACTTATATACAACATTAAAACGATAAAGAAAAAAAAATCAGCATTTATGAATACTACTAGCACTATTTATGGCAGTTTAAGGGATGATTTATGCTGGACCGTTCTGGGTCCGGGCCGTGCTACGTCCGAGGCACGTCCGTCGCGCGGACGATCCACGAATTCCAATTTTGACTGGAGTCTTATAGTGATATAGGATAGTACACTTAGTAAAATTATTATTTCATTGACTAAATCTAGCTCTAATTTTATTTTGATTAACTTTTTGGGCGCACTGATTCCAATTTAAAAAGGAAAGCTGATGAGTAAAATAAATGACACTTTCAAGTGCGCGTAAGACTCGCGCCCTGAGAGGGTTCCATATCGTCAATAAGTGGGACTTTTAGTATAACACGTAAAATTTAACTGCTCACGCGCCATTTTTTGTGTCAAAAGTACGATTTTTTAAAAGTGAACTGTACTTTTAACATGGCAAATGACCCATAGAGTTAAAATGACGCGTGAGGAGTCATTTTGTACAGACTATGCATAAATCTATTTAGATGATGCCGGTTATTTTGTCTGCGAAGTGCGTGGAATTAGTTTTTTTAAACATCCCTTGAGAATACCTTGATTTTCCGGGACAAAAAGTATCCTATATCCATTCTAGGGATGAAATCTGTGTCTGCACCAAATTTCGTCAAAATCTGTTAAATGGATTTAGTTCCTGAAAAGCTTAATAGCAGACAGGTTCCTCTGGTGCTGCAAATGTTCATGGGTGGCGGTAATCACTTAACATCAGGTGACCCGCCTGCACTTTTGCTCGCTATCTCTATTAAAACTGATATACAGACTTTCGCATTATAATATTAATTGCTCATGTGCTTTGAAGTATCGTATTTTTCTCTTACGTTAAACTGGAAATCTGATTTTTACAGCAGTGTAAGATACACGTTGGTTGTAACTTCAACCCATTTTCGAGAACAGATCATAGTTGTAAGTTTTCACTTCTGTGAGCAGTCCCCACTGACAGACATTTTTTTCCATTAAAAGGTACAGAACCTTAAAAAATGTTAACGAATATTTCATTTAGTGAGGCGAATTATCTGACCCTAATTTCACGCGAGCATAGCCGCAAATTCAAAAATATAATAAGTTATTACTCTTGGTTTTCGGTAGCAGCCCAACGATACTTGCTGTGCGGCCCCTTAGATCTGGTCTGGGCGACATTTTCGGTGTAGTTCTCCACTTTCTCAGTTTGTTCCTTGGACTCTGCTTTGAGTTGATCGTGAGCTGCGTAGAACTTACCGGCGACTGGTATGGCTGTTGAAATAATCTATACTAATAAATAAAATTGAAGTGTTTGTCTGTAATGTCGAAATAACTATCTCATATTAAGCTCATGGGGTTATTTGAACTGTATACCATAACTGAAACCCCACGTTTTTAAAATTTTTGTCTGTCTGTCGGTTTGAACGGGTAAGTCTTTGTAACGGCTGAACCTATTTTGGCGGGACTTTCACAGATAAATAAAAGATTAACCAGGGAGTAACAGAGGCTACTTTTAACTGACTTTCAAAAAAAGAATCACACGCGACTATGGAGAAACAAGATCTGTTATAATATGACGCGGTCAATGCAAAAATCACCCAAAAAATCCACTCTAGAAGAACGGCAATTTGTTACTTAACTAGATATAGATGCTTTTTTTAGTTTTTTCTTGTTTTCTTTGCGTCACTGGCACAGATCACTGGTCAATATGACGTCCTAGAAGTTTGCTACGAGTTGTAGCACCGTGTAACCGTAGGCTACGAAGACTGAGCCGACTAGATCTCTTGTTTTAACGAATTAATAGGTATAAAGTTCGCATACTTACAACCAAAGTTAGGCCTGTATATCTTGTAGTTGCGGAAGTGTTTCACTTCTCTGTAGATGATTTCGTTGAGCATGTGGATGTCTATGGGCATCCGAGTGCCGAAAGTGCATTTTCCTTCGCCCATTTTGTTTTGAGTTTCTAGTGTTTTTATAGGTTAATAACTATTTGATTATATAATTTATCATATTAAGTGTGTTTATTGAGATCTACTGAACCTAAAAGTTATAGGTAGTATTATTAGTATTACAGACCTAAGCTTCTTTTTATTTTTAACGAAATTTCCTGAATATAGGTTCCTACCTACCTATGATCTCCTGGTACCTAATACGGGATTTCTGCGCTAAAATCTATACATCGATGCTAAAATCTCCTTGGTAACATTTATTGGGAGGCTCTTTAAAGGAGCCTCCAGGAAGAGAGGGAGGAATCATGTATTTGTAGATAGACTTCTGTTTCAAAGGCAAAGCCTGCGTCAGGAGCCAGGGTGCAGTTTTTCTTGGCTCTTTCTTTAGGATAGCCGATAGTCCTATATAGAGTTGCAACTAACCTTGTTAAAAAAGTTATTCAGAGTTTAAAATTTTTAAAAATATATAAAAATCGTAGCAATGTTTCTGTTTTTTATGTTTTAACGACTTTCAAATATTTTCCTAAAGGCTTAGTGAGGTTTATGCATTTATGAATGTTGACTTGAATTTCAAGTCAAAAGTCAAAATTATTTGACGTTATCAAAGAGTACATGTAACATAGAGATAGTATTATACAAAGAGTATACTATCACTACGTGGTATTATATTTAGACATTATCATAGAATAAACAGAGTAGGCAGAACTGTTGAATTCATAAAGGGTCTCACTGACGAATAAGGAGTAAATAATATCCTACCCTACTCTAAGAGCTAGCGCGCACAACGGAAAATTTCCGTGCGTTTTTTTCCGCAAAATCTGTGATCTATTATAAAGCTACATTGAAGTGCGCGCACTCCTGAATTTGGCACCGGATTTTAATTGATATATAATGAGTTCTATAAAATTAAGTACTGGGCCAAGTTATAATATTTTTTCTTTAACGCTACAACACTTATTTACATGTATGTAACTCAAATTATTTATATTCAGAATAGGTAAAATTTTACGCTCCCTGATTGTCAAATTTTTTATAATTGTAAGATGATAGTGGTGACAAGAGTGGTGATAATTTAATACGTACTTAAAACTAAAGCTACGAGGGTTCCAAACGCGCCCAGGTCTGAGAAGGGCCTACAACAAACTCAGCTACATGACTATACTAATTAGTGTTGCAATCAAGTTTTTTTTAATGTATTAGTGTAAGTAGTCGTTAGTTAATTAAATAAAATAAAATAAAAAATGAAATGAGCACAAGTAGCGCCCCTAAAGCGAGTTTTTTATTTTTCTAGTTAGGCTTCATGGGCAAATAAAATTGGGAACCTCTGCCCTAGAGGATGCCTACTCACTCTTATCTTAAAGGTACTCTTAAGTAATGGTAGCCCTATTTTATATAGTGTTAATCAACAGGTGTTAATTTTAATAGGAGCGTAATACCACTCGGGCCGCGGGGAACAGATTAGATGGCAGTAGATTACAACGGATTACCTATAGTTTAAGCTGCGCTGGATAAAATTTGTATGCTGAATTTTAAACTTTATGTAAGAATATTTCGGCAATGAAAGTGCATGAATTTGTTAGTGATTCTCTCAAATTGTTGTAGTTTTAGATTTAACTATACTTAGATTGTTTTTAGTTTAGTATGTAACGTACGATGGGGCTGGCATATAGGTCACATATAAGTATATATAGTAATAGCCCCTTAAAAACATCTGATAAAAAACCCTTTTTTGCTGCCAAGGAGAAATCTTCTTGAGATATCCGACCTACCAAACTACCTCTAACTGCATAAAACCAATCATTTTGACTAACAATGGGTTGGTCATAATTATACAAAACTTATAGTCCTCGAGAGGTTGAGATGGCAATCGCGGTTCGAGGCGGGGAACACCCCGTACACCCGCACGTCATCCGTGCTCGCACGCACTGGGTTAGAGTGGGGGTTGTGCGGGTGTGCGGGGCGTTCCCTCCCTGATTGCCATCTCAACCTGTCGCGTACTATATTTTTTCTTTAATTTTTGCCTGTAAAATATGTCCGTGTGATTGCTCGTAAGTAACTACTCGTACTTGTAGCTAACGATATTTTAAATCTTCTCTTGAAAACAGCTGCAGGTGAGCAATAATAAAGAATCTAATAAACGGAGGCTTTCCAATGAAGATCTGTCAGGAATTTTAAAAACGGGCGCTTTATCTGCCATTCCTGTTGCGACCGCAGCGCGCGTGAAGCACTCCGGGCTAGGTTGTGCCAGCGAGCGATGCGAAAGCGGACGCGGGAGATAAGTAGTTATTTAAAAAGGTAAGTCTCAAGAGCCTCAATAGCTCAACCGGTAAAGGAGTGGACTGAAAACCGAAAGGTCGACGGTTCAAACCCCGCCCGTTGCACTATTGTCGTACCTACTCCTAGCACAAGCTTGACGCTTAGTTGGAGAGGTAAAGGGAATATTAGTCATTTAACATGGCTAATATTCTTTAAAAAAAAAAAAAAAAAAAAGTAAGGTGTCGATTAAACCAGCTGTAAATTTTAACAACAGACAACAAATTTACTAAGGTAAATGACACTAGTGTTTTCATTAGTAAATTTTTCGTAAGTTAATCATAATCTACCTAAGCTATTTACGTGAGTGTAATTGCGGCCTAGTAAATCAATTCAAAATTTCAAATCAAATCAACATTTATTTATTTCATGTCGAACAATTACTTACTAATTTCTCTTAAGCTACGTCTGTGACCTTACCACTAGTTCGGAAAGTAATTCTACTGAGAAGAGCCGGCAAGAAACTCAGAAGTACGTATGTAAGAATGAATTATTAAACTTAATAAAGCATCACCACTTGACCATCTTCTAAGATCAAGACCTTAGGTAGGTACACCGTACATTTCACTAAGTCGTTTAAACAAGTTTTATATAAGCTGCTCTAAGGCTTAAATAAGTAAAAACGCTTCGCTTATGAATGTATGCACAGTTCAGCTAAAATTCCGATCGCCTATCGCCGCGCCAATATTGCGGGCATCCGCGAAATCGACAGCAGCGGGACAACTATTTCATAAGGCGTATAATTGAAATATCCGCAAATGCCCCTCGATCACACAAGGTGAGAGCACACTGGACTGAGGAAAATGGTACGTACCTACTACCTACACATTTCGGTCTTTCTGAGACACGCCTCGCGGCAGCTCAAATGGACACGTCACCTCAACCTGAGGCATGCCGTGCCATGTGGCAAATCTCGCCGATCTATAAGTTGCCGATATTTTGTTATGTTATATATAGTGGTTATGTTATTTCGACAATTCAAAAACACTTTGAAAAGTTATTTGAATAAAAAGTTATGCTATTCTAATTTCTATTCTATCGCTCCCAAAGCAAGCTGTAGCAGCCGCATGCTGCTCTAATTTGCCTCAAGGCGAGACTCACCACCAGGAGAGGTTGCAGTCAAGGGTTAACTAGTATCTAATTAAAAAAGCTGCTTGGCCTGAGGCTGCTCAATAGAATGCGAAACTTTAACTCTATAAAGTTAATCATAAGCACTTAAGGATTTGGTGAGACTTGTAAAGCTAACCATACCTGAAACGATATGTAGGTATGCTTAGGCTATTCTATCATATTATGAAGCGAAGCAGAGACGTACATATATTCAGCAGACTAATCTAAACATATAAAAGGAAAAGGTGATTGACTGATTGACTGTTCTATCAACGCACAGCTCAAACTACTGGACGGATCGGGCTAAAAATTGGCATGCTAAGAAAAGATTTTTGAAAATTCAACACCTCAGGGGGTGAAATAGAGGCTTGAAATTTGTATAGTCCATGCGGACGAAGTCGCAAGCATAAGCGAGTCAGATTATATTATTGATAGATAGCTAATTGTATCATGTACCTACTCTGATTGTTTGAAGCTATCTGTCTGAAGTCCGTTATGCGTTCTCCTTTATGCAGAGTTCTAGGTGGAGTAGACAATACCCGTATTTAATGAGGAGGTCATGGATATACAGTATATAAGTACCTATGGAGGAGCAAATGTACATTAGACCAGTTAGGCTAACATGCCCACCACGAGAAAATTTTGTCTACGTATTTACTCGTCTTATTTGTATGAAGAAACACGAGATAATGCGTAGACAAAATTTTCTCGCGGGGCGCATGTTAGGCCTGCAGGAGTCAAAGATTGGCGCCACCAAAATAAAACTTTTTTGAACAAATGTAATAATTTTTTCTCTTTTAATGTTATTTACTGTAAGAGTTAATTGCATCATTAATCATTATTTAATGATAACGGATATATTATTCAATAGATTGAGGGCATGGCCAGCGCCAATTTGAAAACACAAATCACGATCACGAAACACAAGTCAGGTCATTGCAGAACTTCTTCTTCATTCACTCTTAAGGGCTTCCGAGACGGTCAACCGGCTTAACGTCTAGCACGTAGTTTTGTTTTGCTTGATCAAGCTGCTTGACGGTCGCATCAAGCAGCTTGATCAGGCAAACGGCAATTTTCACATATCTTGAACACTGTCTGAACGTCAAGCAAAAAAATAAAATCACATGAATCACCGTCAAACACGCAAACGCTTGACTCAAACATCAATTAGTAAACATCGTAGCTATACGGTCAAAACGCTTAGCTCAAGCATAAATATCTACGTGCCTCTAGTAATAAAATGGTAACTCTCTCGAGCAGGTGTGCAAGCCGAGCGGTACGCAATCTGAAGATGATTATTCATACAATCTACACTTCTCGCTATACCGCGATTGATTTCGCAATTCAATTTAAATGAGATTCAAGACAAATTTAAATTAATTCAGGATTCTGTACTCTATCTTTCAGTAAATTATTCCATTCGTAAGGCATAGCTACCTTCATGAAATAATATTGTAAGCACATCAAGAACGTTTAAGTTGTCTCAATATTTTTGCCAAATTCTGCCTATTCTGCTTTTTGCATTTGATCTAAAAGATCAAATTCAAAAAGCAGAATAGGCAGAATTTGGCTGTACCTTTGTTTTGTAATATCTGCACTTACCCATATTCGCAATAAAGAAATTTGAATTGAATTGAATTGAAAGCTTTAATGAAAGCGTTGATGAATTAAAGTTTACCGGTTGAAAAACTCTAATGAAGATATGAAGCAAATAGAGGCATTAACTTTACCTACCTAATCTATGCATATAAAAGGACTGATTTATCAACGCACAGCACAAACTGCTGGTCAGATTGGGCTGAAAGGCATGCAGATAGCTATTATCATGTAAACATCCGCTTAGAAAGAAATTTTGAAAACTCAACCCTTGAGGGGGTAAAATAGGGGTTTGAAATTTGTGTTGTCCACGCGGACGAAGTCGCGGGAATAAGCTAGTCAGTACCCTTATTATAAATGCGAAAGTGTGTTTGTTTGTTTGGTTTGTTGGTTTGTCCTTCAATCACGTCGCAACGGCGCAACAGATCGATGTGACTTTTTGCTTGGGTATACCTAGCTATAGACCTGGAGGGTGACATAGGCTACTTTTTATCCCGGAAAATCAAAGAGTTCCCCTGGGACTTTAAAAACCTAAATCCATGAGAAAGAAGTCGCGGGCATGAGCTAGTTATATATAAATAAGAAAACTTAACAAATTAAAAGTATGTCGCAGCGGTGCAGATCCACAAACGCGTTAAAATCTCATTAAGTCGTCAAGTGAGTTATCACGGCACTTATCGTGATGAGGTTGTGTTGTAAATACCTCCCTCTAAGTAAGTATATAGATATGGTACGTAAATAAAAATTGCTTAACCGTTCTTTAAAATGTACAGAAGTGAATAGCGGGTAAATAAAGAGGCCAATCACGCAGTGTACAGCAACATGGCTATAAATTAAATAATGAGTGATGACGATGAATTGTGAAATAATTCTGAATAGGTTATCTTACAATTGAAATATAATTACAATGTGATTTACTTACTATCCATCAAATGAGTAGGCACTTAATTAATTATGGATTTCATAACCATAAAAAATCTAGGTAGGTAGGTTTCTTGTTATCGAATGTATCGTGTAAAATTTCAGAAGAAAAAATTACCGTTTTATTTTTTCTCAGTACCATTCGCAGGTCACATCTTTCCATGCAATTTATCCCTGTCAAGATATCACCAATTAATAAGACCGTTACACATCCTAAGTAATTCGTAAATATTCTGTATTTTTTATGTTACCTATAAGTAAGTTTATAATTAAGTATTGTGTGTTGTGTGACACAGTGTTTTTAATTTACCGATAGTGAAGCGCGGTAAAAGCTTGACATTGAAAACTTTCATCCTGAAATCTGTGCTCTACACTATTATCCCTACGCAAGACAGGCTTCATATTCAGCCAGTCCCACGCCACTTCAGTCCCACGCTATGCTCCATACGAGACGCACGCTTGCGTCTCCTCGTAACCTGAAACTTTTCAGTATATCGATGTACTCCTATTAAAATAGTGGAGGAACTTTTGTACCGTGATTTTAATTTAGTTTTAATTAAATGGAATCGTTTGAAGGTAAGTTTTAGGGTTTAAAAAAGTTTGAATTTGTTTTTGCATGTGACTATATTATTTGCGTTTCTCTTTAACTAAATGCAATAATAAATTTTAATTTCCATAGAAAAAGGAAATTAATATTGTACCTATAATAATCTACATATATGCCTTTTATGTATTTAGGATTTAAATTAGTTGGTACATAGATATAATCATTACTATTTATTCAATTAATTTTGAAAAGTTTCTGCTTTTAAATCAATTAAGTTCGTATAATACTTATTTAACTATCTTAGAGGACTTTCAGCAGATCGGTTACTTACCTACTTAATTGCTAGTTACTTAGCTGCAGGTCTCAGGTTTATATGCTGTTTAATTGAGGGGACTCAGACTATTCATGAAGTAACTTACGTAAAAACAAATGATGAGACATTCTTACCGTACCTACTTAATACCTACTGGTATTCTCTGAGTATTTCTGCGATTTATTTTAAAATACACTGTATGAAGTAACACTATGTTTGAAAAATGAATTTGTTTTATCTAAACTTAAATTATTGAAGTATTGATTTTGAGTTCTCAGATTCAGATTTAGTTACCAATCAATCCACTGTTTCCTAACATTGTATACTGTACCTTCCTTGGACGAATTGTCTACATTCGTCTAAGGTGTGGTTATTATTAATCTATACCATCTAGTTCGGAATACTTATTTGTACAAAAAATTAAAGAAAAGAAAGCGGTGCGACGGTCTTCCTTTTCTAAAAATATTAATCCTTTATGAAGATTTAATAAGGATAGTAAAAATAAAAACGATGTACTTACTTTAGTAAACGGAATGCAGATTATAACTCGGTTTGCAATTTTTCAACTTATTCAACAACACTACGCTATTAACTAAACTTTCTCCATCTTCAAAGTGTAAACAAAATATTTTAATCAAAAATAAGATGGACTTGACCGCGAAGTTCAACCTTTGCTCGCATCTTTTAAATAAGTTAAATGAACCTCTACTTTTCAGGAAGTAGAGAAACCTTATTACAAAAACTTATTTCTTTAAAACAACGGTGTATACAGCGGAAACTCGATTAACCGGACTAATTGTTGTCGTTAGGGATTCGGATAATCGAAAATCCGGATAATCGAATGTATGAAGAAAAGTGGGTTTTGTGCATATTATGTAGTTCACTATAATAGTATTTGCAATTTTCAAACTAAGATAACTATACCAAGTGGGATATCATATGAAAGGGCTTTGCTACATTCTAAAACAGATTTTTATGCATAATAGTTTTTGATTTATCGTACAAAATGGCGGAAAAAATACCCGAGTATGGAACCCTCGGTGCGCGACTCTGACTCGCACTTGGCCGAACAATTTTCGGTTGGTGGTCCGGATAATCGCGAATCCGTATAACCGAGGGCCGGATAATCGAGTTTCTACTGTACTTAGATAACCTACGTGTATAATATTTTTTAAGGATTTACCAAATAAAAGTTTTAAAGGACTTTTAAAGGACACGTAAATTACTTGCTTTTATTCTCATAATTGAACTAATTGATATTTTCTGTTCGTTTTGGAATTTACCAAACTTAAAAATTAAGCTCGCTTGATTTCCTGTTCGCTTTCATTATTTCAGTAAGCTTCGTTTCTGTCAAATTCATGTTAAAATTACACGATATTATACAATAGGTCTGGTTGCTAATTTTCTGTATAGGGTTTCATGATACGCGCCTGTTTGGAACCCCCAAAAAAAGTAGGTACCATTATGTGTAAATTTGCATTATAATTTCAAAATTTTCTCTGGTCTGGTCTGGTTTGAGGATTCCGCCGTGGCTAGTTATCGCCATACTGACAAAGCCGTGCCTCCATAAGCGATTTAGTGTTACGATTCGATGCCATGTAGAAACCAAAGGGGCATTAATTTCATAAAAACTGTCATTCCCCTTCCAGGATAGCCCGCTTCCATCTTAGTCTGCTTTATATTACTTACCACCCCTTGAGATCACAGTCAAGGGCTTGTATCTGAATTTAGACTTGTATCTGAATTTAAAAAAATGTGTCTGTCTCATATTATTGCGATGCCGTCTCGGGCCTCCGGCGACGGTCTAATCCGCCGTTTGCGCTACATGTATTGGTCGATCTTTATTTGCTCTAGAATAATTGTTCTCCATATTCTGCTTCTATCCTTTACGCCCTTATCCTATGATAAGATTGATTTTTGAAATTTATAAAGCCTTCCAGGCTTATTAAACCTAGACTAATGTCAGTTTTTCCTTCAACGTCCGCCTCCTATTCGGGAGGTCGGGGTTTCGATCCCGGGCACGCACCTTTTATGTGCGTTGATTTAACGTTGAAGGAAATCATCGTGATCGAAACCTGCATAGTTCACCATAATGTTCTCATAGGTGTGTGAAGTCTGCTAAGCTGCACTTAACCAGCGTGGTGGACTATGGCCAAACCCTTCTCATACTGAGCCAGCTATGGGTTGATCATGATGATGATGAAGATCAGTTAAAAATGTTAAGAAAGTAGATTCTTCAATTTCCCGACGGCTTCATGAATAGTCAACGCTGGATAAATAAAAAGACCTAATGAAAGTAGCCCTTATGCCGATTTAAAAATGCGAACCTTTTTCAATGCGCTTTATTAAAATGGATAAAAAAGTAATTAAGCGTTTCAAAATTAAGTACTTAACCACTTTTGCTAGAAAGTATCTAATTAACTTGGATAGGTATAAAATGTACTTAGGTATAAGTTATAGTTATCAGTATAAGTTTAGACGAGCCTAATTAAACTTAAAAAGTTGGCAACTTAAAGTCTTCAAAGTAATAATCGGTAAACAATTACTGGTATAAATATCCCATTTTATTATGAGAACCAAATTTTCATTTGCTCAGAAAACTTAAGTTGTGATAGTTTTATGTGGTTAAGCAAAATTTCCATATTAAGTAAGGAATTATAGGCAACACGGGACTGGGTTCGCTCGCGATTACTTAGCGGTCAGCGGTGTCCTCATGACTTGGTCATAAAAGCTTTACTTAAGCTTGATTTGTTCATTTAATGTCAATCCGTTGAAGTTGGTAACTGATTCAGTCACTTCCAACTGTAGGTACTGTCCGATTGAGTTGAAATTTTACAAACACGTATGTATATATGGTTTTGAATGACAATAGATGATAATTTGATAAAATTAGTGTTCCTGATAATAGCATCATCATGATGGTCAACCCATCGAGCACTGATTTCCTCTCAGAATGAGAAGGGTTTGGCCATATAGTCAGCGTAACCGCATTAGCCAAGTGCGTTACTGGCAGGAGGCGGATGTCTTAACCACTAGGCTATCAGGGCTTTTTCTGATAGAGATGTTAGATGGATATAAGAATTATCTAAAAGGTATGACAGTTGAATTTGAACTAAGCAAGTGCTTTGTTTTCATGCGTATGTAATTTTCAAAAAACACGATGACTAGCTGGAAGGAGATGGATGGTGGGAACGGAATTCTCTAAGGGCATATAGTAGGATAATCTAATCTGTACAATTTCAGTTCAATACTTTTCACGAATTCAAAAAAACTATGCCTGACCTTGCGCCTAAGCATTAGAGAGAGGTGATTAAACTATACTAGGTATATTTGGCTACTACGAAATAATAGATGTGATGGCAGGATGTGTAGTTGTGTACTGTGCAAGTACCTATGCCTCTTAGTGCGATATTGGTTTGTCAGTCAACTTTTCTTGATTTACCGGTTGAAGATTGCGTTGTCTCCGGTGGAAATAGAATAAAACTAATGATACTCTATCAAAAACTGTTTGGTGTTGAATGAAACATGCGACGAAAAGTTTGGGACGGACCGGATGATAAATGGTCCGTATAGATTCAGGACGTTTCAAAGTACATAGGTACAGGTTAGGTAGTGTAAAGTAAACGAGCTTTTGCTTGCTACAGATATTAAGATACTTAAAACCCATCTGTAGCAAGCAAAAAGCTTGTCTAATGCTTTGTAAGCATACTTATTACCTAGACTTAGATGCATAGGTCTTAAATAGGGATTCTTCCTTTCATAGATCAACGCTACGGAAGCATGTGCTACGGCAACCTCATATGTTTTTATAGGGTTCCGTCCCTCAAAAGGCAAAAAGGAACTTTTATAAGATAACTATGTTGTCTGTCTGTTTGTCTGTCTGCCCATCTTTCCATCTGTCCGTCTGTCCATCGTGTCTGTAAAAAAAACCTATAGGGTACTTCCCGTTGACCTAAAATCATGAAATTTGATAGGTAGGTAGGTCTTATAGCACAAGTAAAGGAATAAATCAAAAAATCGTGAATTTGTGGTTACATAACAGGAAAAAAAAATGTGTTCACGAACAAATATGAGTATTTTCCATTTCAAAAGTTAGATAACACCAAATGGGGTATCATATGAAAGGGCTTTACTTACACATTCTAAAACATTTTTTAATGCATAATAATTTTTGATTTATCGTGGCTAAATGTCGAAAAAATACGACTGTTATACGGAACCCTCGGTGCGCGAGTCTGACTCTCACTAGGCTGGTTTTTACAATGGTAGAGGAAGGGTGCAGCTGAATAAGCCGCTACTTTGATGCACTGCTTACTGGGACATTATACTGTTGTCTTACGGCTTGCTTGTAAAAAGTCATCTCGGGAAGATCTGTTTGTCTCCTCTAACTTTGAGTTTTAGAGAAAAGCTTTACGTACATAAGTACCTAGTTCTATTTTGATCTATAAATCCTAAGTTACACCGAACGCTTCTGTTCAATGAAATTGTATTAACTTCGGCAAAGGGCAAGGGAATTTTCAGGTGTTAAGTATATATAGGCAAAAAGGTACCTATGCGGATGTGTAGTTCAGCGAATTCACTGGTGTAATAATTGCTAGAATTTTTATCTTATCAAAGTATGATATGCAATGCAATAAGAACTACGGTTATCCGTCGTTCCGTTGCTACGTGATTGAAAGGACAAACCAACAAACACTCTTTGCATCTATAATGTGGGTGGTGTTTATCCTATACGATAAAGGCAACAAGCACAATAATTGGTTGATTCTATTGCTTGTTGAAATTTCTATTATGTTCTACTTACCAACTAGCTTATTCCCTTGATTGACTTGAGAAACTAGCTTATTCCCTTGATTTAAATTTCAAACCGTATTTTACCCCCTTATGGGTTGAATTTTCAAAAATCCTTTCTTAGCAGATGCCTCGGTCATAATAATGCCAAATTTCAACCCGACTCGTCTAGTGGTTTGAGCTGTGCGTTGATAGATCAGTCAGTCAGTCAGCCAGTCCGTCAGTCAGTCAGCTTTTTCTTTAATATATATAGATTTTAAGTAAACAGGAAGGAAGGTTGAGAGAGATCCTTCATAGAGAGATGCAAGGCAAACTTCCGGTGTAAGCAAGTGGAAAATAATAAACTTCAATAAGACAACAAGTCGGAAAGTCTCGGAGAGAGCGGCCTTGGCAAATAGTATTGGACTTTATTTATCCTTGATATTATAATGCAGAAATAAGAAAAGTACTTGAGAACTCAATAACTGGATGCACTCAGATCGCATTAGCGGACGGTAAATTTATTATTGCGACTCCAAGGTTCCAATATTCAAAGGCTCAGACTTCGAATGACAGATCGCCTTGGACGATCTAACCTATGGACTTGTAACGCGCCTAATATTACGAATAAAAATTTCTGTCACTTTTGGTGCGGGACGAGGAAACACTACATAGACAACTTGACACACTCACTCAACAAAGTTTTGTGTCATTATTAACACACACATATCTAAATCTTCAACACTACTACATTTTACGCACACTAATAAGTTATATACATCAACATACAAAGACATTACGAGTGTAAGACAGTCAAATTGATTTGCGATGCTACCGTATCGATATTTTAAAATATATCGATAGTTTTTCAGAAACAAAAGTAGAAGTAAGAATTTATTACTCGTATTTAATTACTTAAAACCAGTGTTTGGTCAGCGTAGCGTATTCTTGCATACATTCACCTCACTTAATAGGTAATTATCCCAAAAACTAATAATGCAACGTAAAAATAAGAAAAATATTTATTTAAAAAATATGCACATACTTTTTTACTTATTTTATATCATTTTTAATCTTTTGTATTTTTTTATATAACGAAATTTTCATTTAAAATTTCGATAGTGAAAATGTGCTTATTAATGACTTATATTATTATATAATACAAAATAAACCTGACCGCGCAAAAACCTACCAAACATAATTAGTAGGTATATCAATCAATAAAATGTTTTTTTCTTTCCAATCAATCATTTATTTATTGCACATTGGGTTTACATGGTAATTCCAATATGGTGTACTCTTTGTCCAAAAAAATTAAATGTAAGTTATTAAATATTACACGTATTGCCCTTACAAATTAGCAATGCAAAAATTTTCTCAATACCTGCCGCTTTTACCCCACAGCAAAATTCCATAAGACAGATATGATACTATGAAAATAAATTAGTAAACACACACGGTGGCCTCTTCTATTTTTAACACGTCATTATTTACCATTAGGTTAATGTTATGTATATTCTTGGCGATTCTCTCTGTAAAAATATCGAAATCTGTAAAAATAAAACGATTATGATAAATTATTACCTAATCCTCATCCTTGAGAAAGGTACACCTTTTAGCTACAAATTACCCAGTTCAGAGACACCCTACCCCGTTTCTCGCCTATCACTAAAATTGCGTTGCTTTAATATTTTTTTAAATGTATTAAGTACGTGAAATCACAGAAATCGACCAGTTTTATTACAAGTATAGGTAGCGAAAAAATTGTGGTAATTAATAATAACTATTCTTTACTTGACTTGAAGACGGTAATTTAGTCGTTAATAATAAAGAAAATGTTTTCATCGATATCGATAATCGAACCGCAATCACTATCACATGATTCTTAAAAATCGAACCTTATGTCCTATGCAATTAAATCTAATACTGAAAAATTTGGTAAAAATAACACAATAGTCTCGTGGGGAGTGCGGTATACTATAGACGGAGAGCCAGGGCCCAAAATACTGTTTGAATTTACTAAGGCTAATTTTTTTATAGTTCATTAGAATGGTTGCGTACACAAACATACTGCGGTCAGTCAAGTGAACCTGAGAACAGTGACTCAGGTGCGCTATCAAAGGTGTCGTACCTGCGAGGTAATAAAATGAATTTACTAAGGCTGAAAATTGTTATATAACTTGTATATTGCATATAAATAAAAGTTGTAATGGTTAGTCAGCAGAATATGGGGACAGAGCTGGTCAGTATGCGCAAAAAATTAGCCTTAGTAAATTCAAACAGTTTTTTGGGCGCTGGCTCTCCGTCTTTAGTATACCGCACTTCCCACGAGACTAGTGTTATTTTTACTACTACGTAATTTCATGCTGTTCACGCGTATTCAAATTTTAACCTAATTTGTATATAACGAGGGTTGCAATTGTTTAGAAAAAACAAAATATAGTCTCGTGAGAAGTGTGACTCGTTTCTACCGAATTATTACGTACTCAATTACTGAATCGGTAAAGTTCTCGATTGTTATTTTATTATAATAATTTATGTAATTTAATTTATAGAAAGCGTTTATTACACCAAAAATACTTACTTATGAAATGAAATTCCATCTTTTTGTAAATTTGATGTGTTTGATTTGTTCTTGCACTCACTAACGGCACAAACAGGCATTTTTCACCCAGCGTGTAAGACGTCGTCACACATCGAAAACGATTCTGACAATGACAAAATCGATTCCGCAAACAGTGTTTATAAACGCAGTGGATTAAAAATCCATTACTATTGACAGAGGGGAATAATCATGCGAGGCGCGTCCTTAGGTTAGATCGTCCAAGCAGATCGCTTTTCCTTCTGTTTTTCAAAAAGTTTGATCTGGGGAATTACCTAAACTTTGGCTAGTTTTGTACATCTCTACTACAAGTCAAGAACATATTCATTTTCAGTTCTATGCGAATTAATGTAACCGTACCCCTATTTTTTGAGCTAAATTGACGGGACTACTAGCTTTTCGCTGAGATCATCTGTAGACACGTAGACACACATACCTACCTAATGGGGGCGTCATCTCTCAAAAAAAAAGAAAGCGAACGAGCAGGCGAGTCGCTTGATTTTAAGTGATTACCGCCGCCCATGACCATTTGCAGCACCAGAGGAACAGCCATAATATGTTGCTGGCCTTTCAGGAATTTGTTGGTCCGCCCCTTAAACAACCCTATGTAACAATCTAGAGGGACCACCGCGGAAGGGAGTTGATTCCACAGTTTACATATGCGTGGAAAGAAGGATTTGGCACAACGGACGGTTGAAGTGCACGAGGCGCCCAGGTGGTCCGGTACAGGGTCGCCATTCAAGCATCTTGAGACCAAAAAAGTGCATCATTCGAGCTACAAGACCATCGTGATTAAGCAAGATCATTTTACTGGCAAAGGGAAGGCAATTTACTGTTCCATTACGACGTTTCATAGCAATTAGGGGTTAAACTACCCTTTCATGTTACGCTCATTTCCATATACTGCTACATTCATCCAAGGCCAGCCTCGATAAAAAAACACATGAATGAATGAAGAAATGAAGAAACATCTTAAATATCAGTAAAACCCTGTTTATAACCTTTCAATATCCGTCGAGGTTCCAATTTCCGCCACCCAATTATCTTTTTCTTGTCTTTTACAGACTTTAATGCTACATGATTTGACAAGGTTAATCTTAAAAATAAGTGGGTAAAATTTATGGAGAAAAAAGTTGGAAGCTGTTTGATGAACGGTTGAAATTGATGTCAGTAAATTAATGGTTGATTTTGATAGCAAGGATTTTTTTTATTGAATGCAATTTCTGATACTAAGACGAGATCCTTTGCCAGTTTGGAGATTTGCAGAGAATTCTACTAAGTAACTACTAATCGGAGGTAGGTCGTCATCCCGTCATATATAATGCACAGCTAGCTGATACCCGCGACTTTGTCCGCATGGTTTTATGTTTTTAAAAACCCCGTGGAAAATCTTTGATTTTCCGGGATAAAAAGTAGCCTGTGTCGTTTTTCAGGTCTTGAACTATTTTCATGCAAAAAAACACGTCGATCCGTTGGAATGACAGACAAACCAGCAAACCAATAAAGAAAAACACTTTCGCGTTAACTATAGTATAGTAAGTATGTGTAGTGATTATGAATAACAATAGGGTAGGTCCTTTCCTTAAAGCTAAACAGAAATATTGTACCACGTTGGCTATCCCATTTCGTTCCCGGATATTCCACTCCACCTTTTAACTCGTATTATACCTACTTAATGAGGGCTTCTTTGCCTCGGTCCGAAGGAGACGGAACCGATCCATGTCTCAAAACATATTCAAGATACCTAAACTAGGTCTATAATAATTTTGAACCATTTCTTAGTCAGTAAATCCTGAGAGAGATTACCGACGCGATCAGCGCAACTGTTGTTACTGGCAATGTACTACTGTGCCCTAAATTCTAAAATACACTGAGTAGATTACTTAGGTTATGTATATATAACCAAGATTATTCTCCGGAAATACATGAAGATTTGGCGAACAACTTAAGGGTCCGTGTGACGTGTACTCTCAGTACTGTGCTTGTCTTATCTCATACATTAGGTTCTAAAGTGTCTCAAGCTCGTACACATATAAATGGCTTAAGCGATATTCCCAGCAGAGATTTTGCGATATGTGTCTACTTACTAGATAGTACATAGCCTGTGGTTTCGTCCATCTAGTGTGTATATAATATATAGGTTCTTATTCACAAATCTATGTACCTATAATGAAGTGGAATGGACAGGACAGATGAATGGCTATCACTCTAACTTTTGAAGGATATTTCGCTATTAACGTTACTTGCGCCAACCGACTTATTATTTTATAGAAACAGTAGGTAGGTATAGTTAACTACGTCCTTCCACAGCTTCCATGACCTATTTATAATCTATTTTTCCTTACCTGACTTAAAAGGTAAATAAGTACCTAGCTTCTTGCTGAAATTCGTACTAGAAGGTCAAAAGCGCCGGGTAAACCACGTCGCTTGCGCGTTTCTCCGATGGTATCTGCAATTTGTTTATCATTTAAATCAGCTAAGAAAAATTAAAGTAGGTACCTACCTATACCTAGCATGTTTCTAATAATCATAACAAAGACCGACGGCTTAGATAACTGTGCTCTCAGACGTTTTTCTATGAAAAGGTCCTTTAGAAACATGATCTCTACCTTTATAGGAATTAATAAAACGCTAATATTCACTAATATAGGGTGGAAATTGGATATCTCTTAAGTAGTTTGAGAGTATTTTTGTCTGCAGACATCATCATGACCTATGAGCTGGAGCTGTGCGGGTGTGCAGGTACTATAATTCTGAAGGAAACCCCAGGTTCTTTTAATGACCCTCATCTTGACAACCTATAACAATCAGCTTAACTTTCTTACTAAGCATGACACCATAGTGTCTCTTTATTATTTTATTACTTTGAGTACTGCTAAACGCAAAGCTTTATATAGTTGTATTGATAAATAGAGATTTTGGTTTTTTATTTTCAATGTGCGAAATGTTCTACTTTGACGTACCTATTTGGGCGAGATAGAGCACCTGCGAGGCCACCTCAACTTTTAAGCAAGTAATTATCGCTCCACCTTGCATAAACTAAGGTCGAACTGCTAAGACAGACTCTTAAATATACCGGTAAGGAAATTGCACGCTCATAAATACGTTTTCACGTAATTTTAAAACGTTTTCACCGAACACGGGTAGTAAAACCATTCAGGCAGTAGGGTTCCCTTCATTACAGGTGGAGACGTTTGATTTATCATTACGACGATTACCAGCGAGTAGGGGCACCATGCCGTAACACTTTTAACAATGGTTAGTGTGAGTGACTTGTATTTCAATTTAGAAGCTACTGTAACTATCCATCCAAAATATTATATACCTAGATGGATTGGAAGTTAATGTGTAGACATTTGATAAGGGCTGACAGTTCGTAACATGGTTCGTTCCATATTACTTTTCTACATTAGATCTAAGTATGGGAATCTAGACCGTCCAACTGATCCATAGTATACGTTTTATGAATTTTAAATTAATTAATGTTCGCCCCTAATCTGTACCAGTACCATTCTATACTTGACTGAAATACTGCGAATTTTTTAATGCTACCTATTAAGCTTTCTATTCCGCGTTTATAAAAAAAATCAATTAGGTATTAAGTAAAGTTTTTTTAAAGCATGTAGACTCTACATGATTGTGAAATTTGACTATGAGGCTTTAAAAAAAATTGTAGACGAATATCGATATCGATATTTAATGATTACTGACGATGATTTTAAAGAAGCATCTGTTCCACACAACGATTTATGCTAAAAATAAAATATAATCAATTTGTTTCTATAAATCAAATTGGATTAGGTGTCATCTAGATTCCAGGCAAGCGCTGCTTAAGCTGCAATATCACTTAACAGCAGATGATGATATCAAACAAGCCAGAGGCTAGTCTATACATTAATTAAAAAAGATACAATATGAGCATATTGCTATACAGACGCCTTAGTTTTTTAAAATTTTTGTGTTTCTCGATGATATACCGTGACCATCGTGCTGGTTCAATCTGCTTTATAAATATACTATGTTGCATTGTTAGGACTTATCCACGAGTGGCAAGATATTTGGTCACCCTACTGCGGGTAATAAAATTAGTGTCGGAGTCAAGGGCGACATTAACACCTCGTGCGTCGTTCACAGCAAGGACGCCATGGTAAAGTGAATTACGAATCCCTGATTATGAATGCCAAATACTTTAGAATAGCACGCCTTGCAGAATAGGTACAGTTGCGTTTCCACTGAAGTGGAGCGGAGCGAAGATATGTTCAATAGACCGATTAGATTAGTTTTAGATGATGTGATAATTTCAGCACATCATTTCTCAAAATCTAAAATATCTGATTGGTCGAAAATGCATTGCAATGCAGCTTCAGTGGAAACGCGCCTTAATCACCTTGACGCGCAAGATTTGCCATAGCCACCATAGCTGCAGCCCGCAAGCCTGGAGCAGGGTTCTAGGTGTAAAATATAATGACTCATCTGATCCATACATTCAACCTTTATCCATTTCTTCTCGTATCTATATGCACATAGATGTATAGGTCAGGGTCGGAGTAATAAATACAGTAAGTATTAAGTAATATGATATTCTGCATTTGGTAACTTTAAAATTAATTACTTATATTCGAAAGTAGACATTTTTACCGCTTATCCATTACGAATATTAAAATTGTGAAAGTGTGTCTACTTTTTATCTCGGAAAATCAAACAGCTCTATGGGATTTTTAAAGCTTCCATCCATTTAGATAATTTTAATTAGAGATATTAATTAATAGAGTTATTTAAAATATTCTTTTAAACACATGCAAAGATAAACTTATTATATTATATTACTAGCTGACCCGCCCCGGCTTCGCTCGGGTGGTGTATTTCGGACTGGGAGTGTCATCGTGAAGCCGTTGCTTGATACCTAAAATATCAATTCACTATCAGAAATTCTAAAATTCCCACGATTTAGGACTTTAGTACTTTGCAGCATCAGGATTGAGGAGTTAGGATCCGAAGTTCAATGATGTAGCCTATGCTTGGTACCTAAATTAATTTTGCATCATCCGCAGTTACTGAAACATTATTGTTTAGGAGTGCTGTACCCTACATCATCAGGGTTGAGGAGTTGGGAATTGAAGTCTGAGAATAAAGTCGTTGCTTGGTACCTACAATATGAATTCACTATGAACACTTCCTGAATCTTGATAACTCAGGCGGGCAGTAACGCTGCAGCATCAGGATTAAGGAGTTGAATCCAGAAGTTTTTATGTGACCACCACAAAAACTTTTTTTGTTGATTTAAAAAAAATATTTGCAAATCGGTCCAGAAACCTCGAAAAAATCGATGTAGAAAAAAGAACCACCTGCTTTTTGACAGTCGGTTAAAAACCGATGACCTTGAAATATTTACGGAACAATCATTAAAATATCCCCTTTCTAACAAAAAAGAATGAATGAAATCGGACTACGCGTTGATGAATTACAACTCAGTATACATTTTAACTTTCATCCCCTCTCCTACGGGAACCATGCTGAATTTCGGGATAAAAAGTATCCTATATTCTTCCTCATAGTAAGACCTCAAATCGTACCAAGTTTCATTGAAATCCATTCAGTAGTTTCAGCGTGATGCGCGGCCGTGATACAGACAGACAGACAGACAGACAGACAGACAGATAGACAGACAGACAGACAAAAATGAAAAAAATTACAGTTTTGGGTTCAGTATCGATTACAGAGTGCCCTCGAAAAAAAAAATTCAAAATATCTTCAATGTACAGAATTTGACCTGTTACAGTTTTATTATAAGTATATTGATATATCTACAGTTCAACCCGTGGGTCCGTGAAAGTTTATCTATAAAAAGTAACTTCCTTCTACAGATATCAATGCAAATTAATTCAAAGTCTCAATCAAAAAAAATCTCAAGAAAACAATATCTTGACGAAATTAATCAACACTGTTTAAATCAACATTTGATTGCTGTTCGGAACGTCGTCACTGCGGAGTTTGTTTGGAGATTTTTTAATTAAAGCTTTCTCCTTGCTTCGACTAGAGATTCAAGAAATCATTTTGTGTTTGAATTACACTCACTGTAATAGTTACAGCAAGGAACTCTTAGGCTACCTTTGCGCTAAGAATGTTTGAGGATGCATAGATAAAGTGGAGAAGTAAAGATGCGAGCGTGGAGCGAGACATCTTGGTGTAGGGTCCTTTTGTGATTAAATTTGAAATTACGAGATCCGTAGGATGATTGACCGGAAAGGTTCATCGAGTCGCGAAGCTGAAGTGGCAATATACGGGGTATCATGGCTCCAAGAACTGATAAACGTGCAAAAATATAATTAATATTATTTACCACATTTACATAATATTTACAAAATTTTCAAAAAAATGTGCTATCAGACAAATCTTGCCCGCTTGATCCGATTTTTGGCGAGAACAAACACGTACTTACTTATTGTGAAACAAATACCGATTAAAATCGGTCGTTGCTTTCCTAAGTACCTAAAATCTGTTTGAAAATTCGGTCTCCGACAAAATAACTAGCGTTGGTCTCTGAAACCTACCAAAGGAAACTCTCAACTTTCACATGTTAATTTCGTGAAATCTTTTCTACCAAAACTGAGATATGTAGTCACTTATGAAAATGAAGTGAAGTTTGGGTTTCAGAGTTTAAAATATATTTTTTTTTAAAGTAAGTATTCTTTGGGCCGGAAAGGAAATGCCATCCCATTTTTGTCCCAACGATGGTCATTCTTGTTTTCTTCATTTTGATAGTCGAATTCATATTTCGGATTTCAAAAAAATGAAGGATCTCGTTTTGAGTGCCCCAAATCGTGAACACCTGGGGGCGTGAAGTCACCGTAAACCCGTGTCGCATTCAGCTCACTCATTCGAACCGGTGAGTATATAGGTGTATTGCTCACCCTCGAAATGGCTCAAATAAATAAAGCTTCGAAAATGATCTTTAAAATCTTTGTGGAACTTTATTATTTTTCATCTAGTTAGGTATATATTTTTCAGATTTAGGCAGAAGACAAAATTTAGACGTACCTTGAATGCGACTACTGACTATTTTATCGGTACTCACTACTTACTCGAATACTTTGTCGGTGAGTATATCTTATCACTGCAATTAATTAATTTTAAGTCATTAAATATCACTTGCTTTAACGGTGAAGGAAAAACATCGTGAGGAAACCTGCATGCATAAGAGTTCTCCATAATGTTCTCAAAGGTGTGTGAAGTCTGCCAATCTGCACTTGGCCATCAGCGTGGTAGACTATGACTAAAACCCTTCTCACTTTGGGAGGAGACCCGTGCTCTGTAGTAAGCCGGCGATGAGTTGGTAATGATGATATAGTACCTACTTATGCTGGAGGAAAGTTCAAAATAAGCTATAGCTGCAGAGACTAGTCGCGGGCAGACTGTGGAATCTGCAAATTGTATAAATGTATCCAAGATTTCAACGGCATGAGGCTGGGCAATTTCGTCGTAAGAGTATAATTTTCTTATTTTTAAACTCGAATTAATGCTTTCTTAGTCAAACTCTATCCCATAAAAGCATCCGCAAAACTTGAACACCCATCGAAATTCCTGGTAAATACTTATAATTAAATTAGATGATCGTAGATCGGTATTCTTTGAAAAAGCATGACAAAAGAATACCCTAAAATGAAAAGGCCACAACTGAAAATAACCATTTATCCATGACGTCCGTAGACTTTGTCACTTTAATGCCCACTAATTTCTGCCCCCTTTTATCGCGGTTTTAGTAATTGAAGTCTCAAGATTCAGGTCCGCTCGTTTAAATATAACCGCGTAATAATTCACAGGTTGAAGCTATCTTTCGTAAAATCGCTTCGTAAACAAAAGAAATCGGTCGAGTTAGCTGTGGCAGTGGGTAATGAAGTACGAAGTCAAACAAGAGTTTTTATAAGATAGACGACTTTGTTTTCATTGAATTCAGTTAGGTACCTTATTTACAAGGGACTTTCTCTTGCCTTAGATATCAATTATTCAATTCAATTCAATAGAGCAAGGTTCATATTGTTATCAAAAACTATTATAATCCGAAATCCATACTTCAAAAATTTTCAGATCTGCAAGACTCATTTAGAGAGCTGGCTGTAGCTTATATGGACAAACTTAAACATTAAAACAAAGCAGTTAAGATCCATTTTACTTTAGCACTGAAGTGTTTCATCGTTTCTCGAATTGTCGAATTATATCAACGTTGATAAGATGTAAAATCTTACTAAGCCAACCTATTGTTTAGCTAGCACCGAGCTATAACAAGGCAAAGTGCGTCAACGAACAACTATGGACCCACTCATTATGTCGATTATTAGGTATCTCATCATGCCATAATTTCGAAGTTTGCTGTTTTGAACTTGTTTTAGTAAGTACTAGCTGACCCGCCCCGGCTTCGCTCGGGTGGAGTATTTCGGACTGGGAGTGTCATCGTGAAGCCGTTGCTTGATACCTAAAATATCAATTCACTATCAGAAATTCTAAAATCCCCACGATTTAAGACTTTAGTACTTTGCAGCATCAGGATTGAGGAGTTAGGATCCGAAGTTCAATGATGTAGCATATGCTTGGTACCTAAATTAATTTTGCATCATCCGCAGTTACTGAAACATTATAGTTTAGGAGTGCTGTACCCTACATCATCAGGGTTGAGGAGTTGGGACTTGAAGTCTGAGAATAAAGTCGTTGCTTGGTACCTACAATATGAATTCACTATGAACACTTCCTGAATCTTGATAACTCAGGCGGGCAGTAACCCTGCAGCATCAGGATTAAAGAGTTGAATCCAGAATTTTTTATGTGACCACCACGAAAACTTTTTTGTTGATTTAAAAAAAAATTTTGCAAATCGGTCCAGAAACCTCGACAAAATCGATGTAGAAAAAAGAACCACCTCCTTTTTGACAGTCGGTTAAAAACCGATGACCTTGAAATATTTACGGAACAATCTTTAAAATATCCCCTTTCTAACAAAAAAAGAATGAATGAAATCGGACTACGCGTTAATGAATTACAACTCAGTATACATTTTAACTGTCATCCCCTCTCCTACGGGAACCATGCTGAATTTTGGGATAAAAAGTATCCTATTTTCTTCCTCATAGTATGACCTCAAATCGTACCAAGTTTCATTGGAATCCATTCAGTAGTTTCAGCGTGATGCGCGGCCGTGATACAGACAGACAGACAGACAGACAAAAATGAAAAAAATTACAGTTTTGGGTTCAGTATCGATTATAGAGTGCCCTCGAAAAAAAAATTTCAAAATATCTTCAATGTACAGAATTTGACCTGTTACAGTTTTAGTATAAGTATTGATATTGATATATATATATATATATACAAAACTGCTTGTTGGCAAAGTTTTTTATTTTTAAAAATTAAATTTTTGCAGGTCATTCCCGAATTTGTTACTTAGTCATCCTAGTTCATTCTAAAGTCTCGAGACTCAAGAGGTCCTTTTATCTGTATGTAAATCTTTCGTAATGGTATCATAACTCACAGACTGACACTATCATTCTTTGAAAATCGCTTAGTAAACAAAAGAAGATTTTCCAAGATGAATCTCTCATCACCCTCATACCCCGAATGACATCTCAGCATCTCACCCTATAGTCCGCGACAGGTTGCCGCAATCAATTGCCGCATTTAATGCGGTAATTGATTTATATATTTACGTATGTACAAGATTTAAAGTTATCGTTTTTGTGGGAAATGTTTATCTCGGGTAACACAGGATTCCATCGAATGAAAAATCTGATAGGTTTTTTAGGAGTTTTTTATACAGGAAGAATTTTTTTTAGTTATGCACTACTTTTTTTGCTGGTTCTGTATCGTTAATAGAACATAATATTTCCGTCATAGTTAATAGACCATAGTTTTGTACCTTTTTGAAATATTTTTTCACCATAACTGACCTTATAAGTACATAAATAGTGCTCTATAATGAGCAACTAGGGTATCATACTTCTTCCACATTAGCACGCTCTCATCTTAGACCTACCCCTTTGATGTTTAAGTAAGTCAGCTAGTCTAAATATATAAAAGGAAAAGGTGACTGACTGACTGACTGATCTATCAACGCACAGCTCAAACTACTTTACGGATCGGGCTGAAAATTGGCATGTAGACAGCTATTATGACGCAGGCATCCGCTAAGAAAGGATTTTTTTAAATTCAACCCCTGAGAGGGTTAAATAGGGGTTTGAAGCTTATGTAGTCCACACGGATGATGTCGCGAGCATAAGCTAGTTTTATAATATAATTCAAGGGAAAATTACATTCGAAAAACCATAAAAACCTGATTTTTAGTGTTCCGTTTACCGTACCTCAAAAGGAAAAACGGAACGCTTATAGGATCACTTTGTTGTGTGTCTGTCTGTCTGTTTGTCTGTCTATCCGTCTGTCTGTCAAGAAACCTACAGGGTACTTCCCGTTGACCTAGAACCATGAAATTTGGCAGGTAGGTATATCTTATAGCTGACATTTGGGGAAAAATCTGAAAACCGTGAATTTGTGGTTACATCACACAAAAAAAAATTAATTGTGGTCATTAACTAATAATATGAAATGGCAGTGGCGAAATGTCCATATAACACGATTCCCATCGGCTTCCCTTTCAGAATTGGCATATAGCGTAAGTACTTAGGTACTACTAGTACTTAGTGACATAAATGTAGGCCAAAGCCCAAATGCATGCTACGTACTGTGTACGAAATTTATTTGCCTAAAAATTTATAATAACATCAAATAAAATCTATGCTATGCATCAAGTCATAGTTATAAACAAGCTAATATAATAGTATAGTAAACTCGCAAACAACCCGGTAAACATCGGGTTATGCCTTAGCGCTTTCTTAGCATTCCATCTCTCTCATTTCCCTAGGAAGCGAACAACGTCTGTCTTGCTTTACGGACGAGAACCACCAATTTAATTTGGCCCGGTAGCAAATACGAATTTGTAGCTCTGACAGGTCAGACAAATTTGACACGAATAAGCCGCTGCATGCCGGGTTACTGTATTACACCTCCAAATTAAAAATTGTATTCACAGTACTGTTTCAACAGGTACATACTACTATTTTGTATTTTGTAGGGCGCTTTGATACATATTTTGTTTACGTGAAGGTGAAGCATCATGCGCGCTTGATTTTAAAGTTTGTGATTATGTTATTTTGATATACTTAAGTATAATAAATTGGGGTTAATGATTAATAATTCTAATAAGTGTAAGTTAATATTGATTTAGTTTCAGTTTGGTAATTCAACATAAGAAATGGCATTAAATTCACATAATTAAGTAGATGTTTAGATTTTAGCTCATTTCGTAAAAAAGAACAGGCATATTCCTTTCGAATACAAATGACTGTTCTGGCCTTGTTTTCTATTTATTACATTTGTTTTTATGTGTTAGCGATTGTGTTGGAATCTCTTTGATGATTATCTTTTAATTTGACTGAAACTAAAGACTAAAATGGTTAGGTATACTTAGTTTTTGATTTGGTTTGGGTTAAGTGTGTATTTAATAAAGCAAGCAAGCACAGATGTGTCTCACAGCAACATAAAAAGGCTTTTTTCAAAGTCACAAAGATTTTGAAAATACCAGTGCTTTTACAAAATAAATGGTGAATCGGTGACGGTGGTGTGGAGCTGATATTTTTTTAGGTAAGAACTTTTTTTTGTTGCTCCGGCTTCCCTTTTTCAGATTTTCACCCCTCGCCACTGTGAAATGGGGTGTCATATGAAAGGTCTTCACCTGTGCATTTTTATTTATTTTTATGAATCATAGTTTTTGAATTATCCTGCAAAATGTCGAAAAAATACGACTGTAGTACGGAACCCTCATTGCGCGAGCCTGACTCGCACTTGGCCGTTTTTTTCCTTTGGAACATATTTTAATGTCTAGGCTTAACGCTGGTCGCTCGAGCGTGTGTAAGCGTTTCACTTATCGGATGCACACGTTTGTAAATTAGTGTCATGGTACATTAAACACGATATTGCGACGTTTGCTGTAGATAACTGTTCCTACTGCCGACATATTTACGAGTAGGAGGTACCTAGGCCTCGGTTATAAAAATCCTATCATAGGAAGACTGTCAGATGTCCTGTCTACCTACTACAAAAAATTTACTACTCATTTTTACTTACTTACCACTAAGTACTACCTGATAATGTCGGTACTATTAAGTATACAATTAATAAGCTAGGCTTTGGATATATTCCTTGTTCCATGATTCTGTTCTACTAAGTACCTACTACAGAAGTACATGCCCCACTAAACTTACTGTAAAAAAAATTATCAATTTCGAGTTTAACGTTCGGGTAGGTATATATTCTGATACTTTTTTCAAAATATGACTGCTTGCCTATGTAGCGGTCTATAACAAATTTCTATCATTGTCTGCACCTGCTTTTCAACGTTCCATGGCTTACAAAAGCTTCTGCTTGTAACTAAAATGGCCGTGATATACAGACGGACAAAATCTTGAAATAACACTATCTAGGTATAGTGTTAGCGATAATAAAATAGAAAACAAATGTTGTTAATTTTAAGTATAGTTTACTTAAGTTAAGAAGATTTTTTTAACTAGCGTGGAACCCTACATTATGCATTTTCTAAACTAACTTGACTATACTTACTTAGTTATTTGTATTTTAGTACCGTACATTGTGTAAAATGACGATGTGAATGAATGAACCTAAGCTGAACCTTAAAAGTCGTATGAATTGTGCAAGCGAGAGTGTTTGTGGCATGTGATGACCGTAGAGTCGACACTAGCCGTCAAATTATCCCAGCTCAAACCCGACAAAAGTGATGAAAGGCACTTCTGTACACTCAGTATGACAGGATGTCCCAAACCTTTTCATATTTACAATCTATATTTCTTCAGCTGATATAAAAAATAAACAAGTTACGCTTCTTGCAGAAATGACTAAGTGACACGCATAGAAATATTTTGTGGTGACACGCTTTGCACCACGGCGTATGGGTCGGTCGTTCTTGCCGTGAACTTGTGATATGAAACTGTGGAAAACATTGTGAAAAACCTGTGTGAAAAACCCAACAGCGCATTTCGTCGAGAAACTTCTGCAAATTGTTAACATTTTAGTTCGACTAACAAAACATTTAGTTTAGTCAAAGCAGGTAGAGTTGTCAATAATAATGTTCATATACCTACTTACTTAGTTTATAGATATAGTATAGTCCCACCATCCATCAGTGTAGGTAAACACAGAAATCAATAAATTGGTATTGTCTCAGATTTCAACTTACACGTGTAGATAGGTCCAGCGCCATTTTCCATTTTCATTTATCGTACCTACAATTATATTGTTTTCGCTTTTAATTGAGTTGCTCCTCATTCTTCCCGACGAAACTATGTACCTACGTTGTTGTTTACTATGTGTGTTTACGTTGGATTTTTTGTAGAGCCATCTACCTAAAAATATCATATATTATATATATGATATACCTTCGAGGAATAAAAATGGTATGCCGGTTTAACCAACTTCCAAAAATGATAAAAATTTCAATTCAGCACATGTTTTTTTGAACATGAACAGCGTGTAGGCAGTTTCTAGTCGTACCTGCAGAAATTAAATCACGTGTAACAATACAATTTTGATTAGTTTGTTTTTTATTATTATAGACGCCCTGAATGCTTCATTTTTAACGTGTGACGATATAAGTACTTACATCCATCCGTAATTTGTGGTTAAAGAATTTTATTCTCAAAAGAAATCAGATATACAAATTTCACTTAATGAGAAATTATAGTAACGAAACTTAAACTAATTTTATCTTTCGGCACAGCGCGGTGGCAAGCAACAACACGATCGTAAAAATAGCGGGTAGTATAATGTATGGCAATGCTCATACACTTTGCCGGCAGGGCCGGACTCAGATATTTATAATAACAAAATTTTTCAGTTTCTTTTTGAAAATGTTTATCTTACTAATATTTTTAATTTCTGTAGGTATTTTATTAAACATTTGTGCTCCTTCAAAAGTTATATTCTTTTTACCGTAATTAGTGCGTGAACCTTTTAGAGAGATGTTATCAACGTTACGTAAAAGTCGGCCTCCCAGTTCCCTTTTAGTTTTAAATGATAATTTTGAATGTATTGTCTTTGATATAATTTTTTTAATTAATATGCATGTATTATAGTAATACATTTGTAGGATATTCATTAATTTAGTTTCCGCATAAATATTTTTTGTAGGGGTAAGGAAGTCATAATTATAAAGAATTTTTATTATTTTATTTTGGATTATTTGTAGACAATTTAAATTAGTATTAGCCGCACTGCCCCAAATTTCTATCAAATAATCAAGATGAGGTTTTACGAGTGAGTTGTAAATGTTTATCCGAACCTTTTGTGGAAGACATCGAACTATACCATATAGTGATCCTAGAAGAGATGACAGTGTTGATTTTACTTTACTTATGTGCGGTTTCCAAGTTAACTGGCTGTCAATCGTTAAACCAAGGTATTTTTCTTCGGTAGATTGTTTAATTTTAAAATTATTTATTGTAAGTGGAATGTGTACCGGGACTTTTTTGTTTTTTGCTTTAAAAATAACATAGCTCGTTTTTGATGTATTGACAGTTAGTAGGTTGTATTGAAACCAGTCATGTAAGGTGTTGAGATCCTCTTGTGCTAATTTTATTAAGTCATCGATTGAGCGTCCATAGTAGAATATACATGTATCGTCAGCATATAGACTTACTTCTCCATGTAAAGATAAATCACTAATATCATTGACATATATTAAAAATAACAGAGGCCCTAGTATAGAGCCCTGAGGAACTCCGCAAGTAATTGGCTGAGCATCACTTTGATAATTGCCAATTTTTACAATTTGGAACCGATAATTTAATATCCTAAGTACTTACAATCGCTGGTACTGAGGATATTAAATACCTTGGTAATGCTCTACGAGTCATCATAAGATTCTGTTAAATAATAACAAAGATGGTTGAAACCTGTACCATAAATTGAAA
Organism: Maniola hyperantus; assembly: GCF_902806685.2. Classification (NCBI taxonomy): domain Eukaryota; kingdom Metazoa; phylum Arthropoda; class Insecta; order Lepidoptera; family Nymphalidae; genus Maniola; species Maniola hyperantus. The sequence continues at coordinate 4,364,127 of NC_048542.1, forward strand.
GAAATTGGTATATTAATGTGTAATTTTATTGGTCGTAATGTCACAGATGCGCCAAGCATAAACCGACAGATGTTGGTCCTTGGCTATAAAATGATCATATATCAAGAGGATAGTTATTGGTTATTGATAGATAGGCACCAAAATAATGTTTATTTTATCTTTGCGATGCAATTCAAATATCTACACAGATGGACTGCATTTGAATAGTATATCGACGGCAAAATATTGCAGTCGATATGCAGCGGAACCGCCGACCACTTGTTTTAAACCAAATATGTTCAAAATTTTGAACTAAATAAAGACAGGAAATACGTTTTTAATCCTATGTTAAACAAAATGTTTATTAACTGTTCAACCCCGGATAAAACATGCGACGGACAGACGAGACGGCGGGAAGCGACTAGAGATAGTTCTACGGCAAGTGTAGGCACGTAGATGAGCTACGAAGATGTACGTAGCTACGGCTACTACGAATGTTATTCGTAGTACGGTTACATTAAAGCTATGTCTAATCTTATTTACCGATTATTTCTCATCATTCTTTTAAGTTTTAATTTGATCCCTTTCTTTGCATCGTATTCCTCGTTGTTGAGGGGCGTAATTTCACCAGTAATAGTAGGGGTTTTTCTTAGAATTTCTTAGTAATTCAGTGGGGTGGGCGCCTAGATCCTTTACTATTAGACTCTTCTAAGACTATGATTTCCAATTTTAGGTTTTAACAACTATTAACAGAGTTCGTTGTATAGAAGCAGGCATTACTTTGCGGAAATCCATGATGTACAATGAACCAAAAGCTTAATTTGCTATAATCCGCTGAAACAGATCAAATCTGTATGATGCACTATGCAGCATGCGACATGCGCCGCCCACCCTCCTACTGCTAAACATGCAGGAAAAACCAGGCACCAGGCAAGCAATACGCACCACCACCACGCAGCTCCACGGAAATCCCAAAATACACTCGATATCTACTCATATATAAATCACCCACTTCACGGGTTCGAGGTCAGAGTTCTTTTTTCGTGACATCAACTTTACAGATAGTTTTACTTTAGTAATATAAAAGCATTGCATTTAAAACGGAAGGGCAAGGCTGCGGAAATATGAGGATGGGCCTTCGCCAACCTTCGCTGTCTAATTCCTGGTTATCACGAATACCTACACCTTACATTCCTTACAAAGTAATGAAAATAAGTACCGCCGACTAGAAAAAAAATTTAAAAACGTATGTTTCGTTTTTGACAACATGCAATAACCATATTAAATAGAAAGGCAATTATTTCGAAATCACACTATTTACATACTTCAATTTAATTTGCTTAAGTACGTATGTACATTTGTATAGATTGAATCAAAATATAAATTCAATTTACATCAAATTATTATCAAAGTATTTTAAAATAATTGTGTAAGCCTTTTTTGCGTCGTTTGAGTTCAGACAACATATCTAAATAACCATACATAAATGAGCTCAACGGTTTGCGAAGCTGACGTGGCAATGGGCAGGGCACATAGATCGGAAAACCGATAGACGTTGGGGTCCCAAGGTGCTGGAATGGCAACCTCGCAACAGAAGGCGCAGTTATTGCTTTTTGCGCCCACGCTGTCTAAGGATCAACGACACACGACTCAGCAGTTCACCTATTTCTGTCGTTCAATGTTCTATTTGCTATCAAAAAATCCGCTCAGTAATATCAGATGGCGTGTATGTCAGACGATCAGTGTTGTGTGCTTAATCGAAATTAATGTACGGTTGACAAAAACGCTACAACGTAAAAACGTTTACCTATAAATCATTCGTGAATTCGAGATATATACTATACAGAATATATTTTGATCCAGTTCTCAGCTGGCGCGCACATGATAATAAAAGTGATGGAAATTAGTGATGGAACCCTGAAATGGACCAAGATTGGACTACCCGCAAAGTACTATGACAAAATAGCGCCCCTTGGTACCCTTCGGTTATGGAAATTTAAAAGACTTACTTGCAAATTACAAGTTTCTAGGCCGAGCGGTTGGAGCTGTATGATTGATACGTCAGTTTTTCCTTTTAAATTTTAATCTGTCTAGATGTTTGCCAATTGGCTTTTTGACAATCCGCACTTCATAGTGGACTGTATCCTAAATGGACTTTCTGAGAGGATGCTTAGAACTGAACCGGCGTGGCTATGGGTTGAGATGATGATGGCTAAGTAATTGTTCGCAGTGATACCAGAATGATGGAGTGGTGAACTCGCAGACGGTATGGCGGGCATGCCCTTGCTGGGCAACAGCGTGGGCGCGGGTGAACTACGAGAAGGTATTTTAGATACATAATACCTAGGTACTAGCGACCCGGCGGCGCTTTTCTGCATCTACATTGTACCTACACGTGCAGGAAAGCTAGCAAGCAAGTGTTTCACCACGCGACACCATTATATAAACCCTAAAACTTGAAACACACTCCGTGTACATTTTGCTCTGACACCGAATCAAACTCTAATTCAAATTCATTAATTTATTCAAAATGGGTACTATTGATTGTCAATTATTGATGGCCATAATAATTATAATTATGTAAACTTACTAATGCTACGATGGTTCCAAACGCGCCCTGGTCTGAGAAGAAGCCCACAAAAAACTCAGTCGAGATCATTCTCAGGGTGTTGACTCCACAAGGATTTAAGAAATATTACTACTTATTTGATTTTAAAAAATCTGGTCCACTTATTTAATGAAGAAATATTTAAAACTCTAGGTACATACATAAATGTTACAACTATGAGTTATGACAAAGATACGCTCTAAAGTGGGTAGGTTATATTTCAATTCATCTTAGTTAGTTCTAGTTGACCACACCACGATCTGAGCCTTCATCTCGAGTATAGGGCACGTTCTGAATACATTATAAGTTTTACTTCGTGTTTAACTCTCTGCTTCCATAATATTAACGTTAACTTAGTACTAAAGTACCCTGCAGTTTTACTTACTCGTACTACTTATATGACAATAGGTATTTTATTGAGGAATTTATGTTCCTAAAAAATCGTGAAAATAAGCTTTAATTTCGATTACAATAGATTGCTCGCCAATATAGAGAAGGATATCTTCGTATATGTTGTTTTATAATACAATGCATTTCTCGTGTTCTTTCTAGATGCAAGTAATAGATCCTCTAGTAGTGGCTCGCGCCGCGGCTCGTCTCCTCCCAAAGGGCAGGTATGTTTCACAATCGTAGGTATAAGACAGGGCATATAATATCCCTTAGTGTTGTTTTCTTGACATCGTGGATCTCTTTACAAGTACTTGATGAACACACGTTGTTTAATTTTCTCTGGCTCTGACTAGGTATGTTACAACTTACAACTCAATCTGACGCGTTAACCATTTTAAGTCACCAACCAATCATAAACGAAACTGTTTCCGAATTGAATTTCCATAGTGAATTTCAAATGTTTTTTTGTAAACATTTTCGAATTGAATTCCGATTACTTTTTGAAAACATGTGAGTGAATAATAATTGGTGATTTAAAATGTTTAAGGTCCATTGAGATTTTTGGCTCTGTCATTTGTATGGGATTACGTAACAGAGAGAGCGCTATACTAACCTCTTTCCGTGGATAGAGTATAGTCGATCGTCGCGTCAGATTGAATTGAAGGTTGTAACATACCTACCTAGTAAAATGTTGAAGTTATTTTAAAAATTCCTCTACCACTTCATTATTCTACTTGCAAACAGGGTGTAACCAGAACGCTAGCAAAAACTTAGCGTTATAGTTATACTATACCTAAACACAATCCAATACCAATAACCATTTGCCTCATTTTGTAGTTTTAGTGATTTAGTATCTTTCAAACTCGCAATGTATAGCGCGCAAAACTCGGGTCATAGCCCCACATACGATGCCGCATTGACTCCGAGTGGCCTACTAGCGTCAGCCAGATGTTTTATTTGCAATATATCGTGAACTTGTACAAAATATAGATTTTTTTTCGCGATTTTTTTGTGGTATTATACCAGTAATCATCAGTCTATCACCTGTCCTCGTTTTTCCTAGCATTCTGGTTACACCCTGTTTATCCTAAAAGTTTGTTTTGCAAACTAAGAATATTTTCAGGAGCAGGAAGTGAATGTGAGTGATCACAGACCAGATCTCACGACCTCGCTCCCGTCCCGGCGGCCCACCAGCTATGAAAGGGAATACAAAGTCCCTACTGTGGTAAACCTGGTTTATTAATTAATTAATCTTATTACTAGCTGATTCCCACGACTTCATCCGCGTGGAGATAGATTTTTAAAAATCTCGTGGGAACTCTTTGATTTTCCGAGATAAAAAGTATAGACTATGTCACTTTCCAGGTATTTAACTATACACATGCAAAAAATCATATCGATCCCTTTCTCCGTCGCGACGTGATTGAATGACAAACCAATAAACCAACAAAAACACACTTGCATTTATAATAATATGCTAGCTTAATATACAAGCTAGAATAAAATATTTTAATTTAAAACTTTGACGTCACGCACAAAAAAGGAAAGGTATCTTTAGAACTTATTCCTGAACTAAGTACAATGGTTACGAGGTATAGTTAAGTGCCTTACCTACTGATCCATTTTAAATTCTGCAAAATGTGTTACAGGCCTCACTAAGTGGCGCAAGTGTGGTGACACACACAGCCCCATCTTATGAAGAGCAGCGAGCGAGCCCCGCGCTTCTGTGTAGAAACACTGGAGGAACCCCTGGAGGGCGAAGCGCAAGAGATGACGGCTACTGCTCCGCTGGGAGTACGCCTCGGGCATTTGGTAAGTTCATCATCGTAGCACTTCCGTACGTGCTATTCATTGCTTCTTAACTAGCAAAGCAGTGGTAAAGTACGTGTAAAAATACTGGAGGAATCTTTGGGGGACGAAGCGTAAGAGATGACGGCTACTGCTGCGCTGGGAGTACGCCTCGGGTGTTAGGTAAGTTCATCTTCGTAGCACTTCCTTACGTGCTATTTATTACCTCTTCACTAGCAAAGCAGAGGTAAAGTACGTTTAAAAATACTAGAGAAACTTTGGAGGACAAAGCGTAAGAGATGAAGGGTACTGCTCCGCTGGAAGTACGTCTCGGGTGTTCGGTAAGTTCATCTTCGTAGCACTTCCTTACGTGCTATTTATTACCTCTTCACTAGCATAGCAGCGGTAAAATCCGTGTAACAATACTAGAGGTACCTTTGTTGGACGAAGCGTACTGATGCTCCGCTGGGAGTACGCCTCAGGCATTTGGTAAGTTCACCTTCGTAGCACTTCCCTACGTGCTATTCATTGCTTCTTCACTATCAAAGCAGGCGGTAAAATATGTGAGAGGTGACGCGTACTGCTTCGCTGAGCACGCCCGGGCATTTAGTAAACTCATCTTTGTAGCACTTACCTACGCGCGTATTTACTACTTCTTCACTAGTAAAGTACTTACTGCGCTCCTGTGTAAAAACACTAAAATAACCTTTGGAGGACGAAATGTGTGAGGTGACGGGTGCTTTGCTGGGAGCACGTCTAGGCCACGTCCATTTAGTAATTCATCTTCGTAGCACTTACCTACGCGCGTATTCACTACTTCTTCTAAAGTAAAGCAGTAGTAGTAAAGCAGCATCAAAGTACTGCGCTTCTATGTGAAAACACTGGAGGAACCCTATTGTACACTTTTTGATCGTGAAAAGTTGCATTTGTAAGATAATGATGTACCTAATGGTTATAATTAATTACGTAAACTTAAAGCTAAGTTAAAACTACGAGGCTGGATTCTGAGGCTGGATTCTAGAATGACATGATGTGGTTAAAAACTTTAATCCCTACAGGATTTTCCGTTTGATTTTTATTCAATGTCAAGACATCCCGCCAGTAGATAAGAGTAAATAATCCTTGCCAGAAAGACAAATACGTGGGCTGTCAAGAAGCAATAAATCCTACACTCGACGTCACTATACGATGTTTAAGTTTCCTATTTGTATAGCAGGTTGAGGGTCGCAGGCTGCGGTGGGATTATATAAATATCTCATATAAATATTCACGTGTATATACAAACACTAAATAATGTCCGCGACTTCGTCCACATGGATTTACATTTTTTTAAATCCCATGGAAACTCTTTGATTTTCCGAGATAAAAAGTAACATCTGACTCCGTGGGATGCAAGCTACCTCTGTATCAAATAGATGTTGCCCGCGACTTCGTAGGAATTATTTGATTTGCCGGGATAAAAAGTGACCTCCAGGATGCAAGCAATCTCTGTACCAAGTTTGGTTAAAATTCGTTAAACAGATGGGCCATGAAAAGCTAGCAGATATAGACGGACACACGTTTCGTTTCGCATTTATGATCTAGGTACATCTTTACTCTAAAGTAAAGATGTAGATTTTAAATTTTACTACATATACTAGCTTAGTCCCGCGACTTCATCCACGTGGGCTACACAAACAAACCCCTATTTTACATCCTACTAATGTCTACGTCATAAGAGCTATCTATCTGCAGGCCAAATTTCAGCTCGATTCGTCCAGTAATTTGAGCAGGCAGAATTCGTTATATAGTAGGTGTGCGAGGTTCCTAGTATTTTTTTGGTTACATATTGAACTGAAATGGTCTTAGAAAAACTTTTTAAGAGTTTTCCTAGAAGTATTATTGCGGTTTAAACCACTAAAGCTGAACTGTGTGTGAGTGTTGTTTCGGTACTTATGTCATTATGTCTATACCGCATATTGAAATTTTGTAATAAAACCAAAAATATACCCCGATTGCCGATGAGCCGGGGGACGCCTCGCACACCCGCACGTCACCCACGCTATACCACCCCGATTGCTATCTCGACCTGTCGCGTACTTTTTGTACTTCAATAAATAATTTTTAATTTAAAATTACTTATCAAAAGTTGTTTGAAAACAACTTCTGATATAGATAGGAATTTAAACATTCAATTGATCGGGCGATCATAATCGGCTCTCCGGTAAAGCGGCATTTTTTCGCATCGGCATCCCATTATGTAGGCTCGGATGCCAGCGTTATTAAGAGATCCTGGCATTGCAATAGGTACAGACGGTATTTTCGCTTTGAACCAACGGTATTCGGTTAGGTATAAATACCTAATAGATTAAAAAATACACAGTACTTACTTAGTCCGCTTTTAAAAGAAGAATGCACTATTTGTGGGTAAATCAAAGGCATTTGTTAATATTATACCTAAGTGTACTGTGTAGCCTGTAGGTAATCCAGTTTAATTTAATTAAGCATCCAATAACTCACTTCACTTAATTATTTAATGATGTAGGTAATTGATGTCTAATGTAATATTAGTAGGTAGTACAACCTACCGACTTTTAATTAAAACGCAACTAAGTAAGGTACTTGACCAATTTATGATCTTTGTGATTCTTGTAAACATTTGCATTTTTATCATGTTTAATTTTCTTGTTCCAGAGCACAAATCAACTAAAGGATCTGTCGTTACTCTCTCATGTTATAAAAGTAAGTACTTAAGACGAGTACCTATACTACTCGTGCCTAGGGTGCCATAGGTAAATTAAAAATATAGGTTAATATGTTTACTTAGTTACTTTTATCATGGTTTTTCTCTTTTTCAGAGGAACCTAAAGTCCAAATTGAGGAAGAGGTATACTTTAGTGAATCTTCTAAGCGTGTTAGAGGGAATAGTGTTGCGAAAACTGGTAAGTTTATAGGGCTTGCTAATGCTATGTATATTTTACCTATACATAATATACAGAACGTACCTAAAGCATATAAAGTCAGTAAGACTGAACGGAAAATGTAAAGGTATGGGACGCGTAGCACAAGTCGCTAAGTACTCGCTAGTCGCGCGTAGTTGTTTGCGGTTGCGCTAAACGCTAGCGCGCTCTTCACTCGCGTACGCATCGCGTTCTAGAATCTAGACGCCCGTGCATGGGGCGATAACAGTGTGGAATGTGATAAGAAGTTTTATTGCAAACACTTAAGTAAATGATAAAACATAAAAGTATTCTGTACGCTCTTATGGCGTAACGAAAACTCTCCGTGGTGGGCGGTGCATACTGCATAGTATACTCTACCGAACACGTCGTCAGTTCGATTATAATTTCGTAACTGTCACTCAGTCGGCCAATCAAAGCTGGTTTTTTGAATTAGTTGAAGTTAGGTAGGTACGTAACATCATGGCCTCGTAAAACTGTGCCTCTATTTTCGAATAACAATAATTTAAAAAAAAAACGTCTTTTATGTTTTATCATTCGTTAGTTAACATTAAATTAGTATCCACTTCAGTGACTTTAACATAGTTTTCTTTTAGCAGAAATAAATGACGGGCGGGAGACATGGGGCACGGGGGCGGACTTTCTTCTTTCGATAATCGGGTTTGCTGTGGACCTGGCTAATGTGTGGCGATTTCCTTATTTATGCTACAGGAATGGAGGCGGTTAGTAATTATAATTTAATTAAATTGAAATTTATCACTATATCATTAGGTATATTCAACGAGCATTATGGCCCAAGAGATTACTTTTTAGTCAGTACTCAGAAATCAGTTTTTGGGGTTTTCTGTCAAAAAAAGCTAGAATTATATGCAGCTCATCACATAACTAACACGTTATTTTATATTTAGGCGCATTCCTGATTCCATACATGCTAATGCTTATCTTCGGTGCGGTGCCACTCTTCTATATGGAGTTGATCCTCGGGCAATACAATCGACAGGGACCGGTAACGATATGGAAGATCTGTCCTCTTTTCAAAGGTAGGTTAGATAATTTTTAAATGAAAAAGTTTGCCTGACCTCATCTGCCTATCTCTGTGTTTTAGGAAAAGTTGTAAGTATTGCTGACTGCTATTGTCGTTTCGCTTCGCTATGTCGATTCTTCTTGCGAGAGTTTTTCTACCAGATAGCTTCATATCGACGTATTAAAATTAGTAAAGCATCTGCTCAGCTCGACTCTCTCTCAATATATTTGATAGAGAACAAAGATTCTGCTTTTGTTGATTTTAGATGAAAATTCATTGTCAATAATTATATTCGATTTTTTGTTTTATTTGCAGGTGTGGGTTTCTGTGCTGTGATGGTAGCGTTTTATGTATCCTTTTACTACAATGTTATTATTGGTAAGTACCTATACCTACTTGATCGCGATACGACGAATTTTGAACTTTGAAATAAATAAAACATTTGAATACTGGATTGTCCCTGATTACCGTTATTTCTTAAATTGATTGTTATTACACGACTGCCCAAAAAAGGAGTGTATAGTATGCGACGGGTCGAGATGGAAATCGGGGTATGAGGCGGGGGGACGCCCCGCACACCCGCATGTATCCCACAGCGGGTTAGCACGGCGTCATCACCCCGATTGCCATTTCGACCTGTCGCGTACATACATACCTACCTAACTTTTAAAGGGTTCATGTATGTGAGTTTCTTTAATCCGACATAATATTATAACTTCTAAATGTCTGATCAGATTTGGATGTAGATATATTATGGTATAGTTAGCAACCTATCATCCCGACTGGCACTGGCCATAAACTATTTGAAAAATTTCAATACGGCGGCTGTATGACGCCATATTCGAATGTGAAAGTTTTTACTTTTTATTTCGTTTTTTGGTAGGGCAGTCATGTTTATGTTTTTTTTTAAAATTACAACTTGTTTATAACACAGGGTGGGCTTTATACTTCCTCGTGTCATCAGCTCGATCGGAACTGCCGTGGCTGCACTGCGACAACTCATGGAACACGGAGCAATGTTGGGACGCGGCGAGACTGAACGCAACGAATCGAACCGATATTCCGTACCAAGGACCTCTGTCGCACTTCACCCCGGCTTCCGAATTCTTTCAGTAAGGGTAGATTAACGAGTTCCAGTATTTGGCTAAGCGTTTACGCTCGTACAAACTCTTTACTATGAGGACCACTTTCTATCAATTCTGGGCAGAATGGTTCAAGGATTAAAATTTCTAATCTTGCTGGTCAAATCTATGAGCTATTTCTTAACAATTCTTCGATGAACCAAATGAACGAACCAAAATCCAGAAGAATAAATTATGCTGATCTGTTTTTTTTTTGTTTTAGTCGGGCGGTACTTGAGATGCAGTACTCTGAAGGGCTCAATGATTTAGGCTTACCGAAATGGCAACTCGCACTATGCCTTAGCGTAGTCTACCTGACTCTCTATCTGTCTCTCTTTAAAGGAGTCAAAAGTTCTGGTAAGCAAATAACCCTTCGGCGGTATTCCCACTATATTTCAACATTGGGATATTCAAGGGGTGCATCAACACATTCCGAAAAAGCAAGCAACTCATTGGTGTTCATGTTCATGAGCGGTGGTAGTAATTGTCAGATACGGACACACTTGCCTCATCATGTTCTAAAAAACTATCTTAGAACTGGCTTTCATAAATAAAACGTTTATCTGATCTTATTGGTACCTCTATGTTTTTAGGAAAAGTTGTATGGCTGACTGCTACAATGCCGTACGTAGTGCTGTCGATTCTTCTTGCGAGAGGACTCCTGTTACCAGGCGCAACCCGCGGCATTGCTTACTACTTGCACCCGGAACTTAATAGGCTGAAGGACACACAGGTTAGAATGTCACCCATACGATATACTTGTAATACTTAAGGAAACAATCTCTACGTGTTAGGGATAGTTTCATTTTCTGTACGTTGTTCGCTAAAAGCACCTGCTTAATATGCTTCACGTTCAGCTAAAGACACTTCTTTAGTTACCTTCAAGTTCACAAGAATTGAGCTATCAGGGTCAATACCAATAGTTTTCAAATGATTTGCAAGGTGGTGCCTATCTCGTGCTATTTTGATATTTTTGGAAATGTAAAACATTAATTTTTAACATTTTTAACCATAGGTTTGGGTCGATGCTGCAGTTCAGATATTTTACTCAGTTGGAGCCGGTTTCGGAGTACATCTTGCATATGCGAGCTATAACACGTTTCATAACAATTGTTACAGGTAAATAGTTAAAAATCACATTAACTTTATGTTTTCTTGTGTTGGGTATACCATGTGAGATTTTCTGTGCCAAAGGTACACAATTCCAAATAATCACTTTCTTCTTGGTTGTTATATTTTTAGGGATTGTCTGGTGACAACCCTGGTGAACTGCTTCACTTCCTTCTTCTCCGGATTTGTTATCTTCACGTATTTGGGCTTCATGTCTCACAAGCAAGGTGTACCTATATCGTCTGTAGCTACGGAAGGTAAGGAAAATATTAAACTTGGATATTATTTATCCATATTATGAATGTAGCATACTAACATAGGATAGTATCTGATACAACATGATACAATGAATAAATGATTTATCAGTTCGTTTTGTTTCTAGGACCAGGCCTAGTGTTCCAAGTATATCCTGAAGCGGTTGCGACTCTGCCTGGAGCCAGTTTATGGGCGATGCTATTCTTTTTTATGCTGATCATGTTGGGTTTGGACTCAGGGGTACGTATTTTTTGTCGGATTACTATAGTAATATTAAAATAGTCAGGAAACATCGAAGAGAAAAATGCTTCTCTGGCGATATGACAATCAACCTTATCATCCATACTATCAGACTGGACTTCCAAATGTGAAATTGGACATGTGCCTTTTCTAATAAACGCTAACACAACCGATCCTCAGGTTAAATTGGTTCCCGCTATAGGTAATATCGCGTCAGTCCATCGTATTGGAAAACACCCACTACCACCACGCTACGCTTATCCAGTTTCCAACGGCCTACGACAAGTATAGCTTGCCTACTGCCACATCAACTTCGGACTAGGTCGATGATTGTTTTTGAATATCATCCTTCAGGGATATTCCTAACATATTTCCCATAAGATTTAAAGTGATTCGTCCACGTTTCAGCGGCATGACTGCATTCATAAGACATGCGGCATTCCAGAAGGCGATGGCAGAAATCAAAGAATAAAAACTACTGCTATTACTTTCGTTGCTTCCTTGTAGTGCAGCGTATGTGCTTAATATTAAAATGTGCCTTTTTCAGATGGGTGGTCTAGAATGTGTGATCACTGGTCTGTTGGACCAGGCACGTGCAAGCGGCGCGCATTGGCTTCGTCGCGAACATTTCACCTTACTCGTCGTGTGCGTTTCCTTCTGTATCGCTTGCATCAATATTACTCCTGTAAGTACTCAACAAAAACACAGCGCTCGACGGCAGTGAGGCGCAACGGAAACGTGTTAAACGTGGCTTCTCGAAATTTACAATTGTAATGAAGTCCCAAACTAACCAGCTCGTTGAAAAACCTGGCGCATCGCAGAGACGTACCTAAACTCCCTTTGCGTGTTCTAACGCCTGTATAGCGGGGAGTGTTCTGAGGAGTGGTTTGACCTTATTCTACTCTCCTTTTTCTACAACCGCACACCCCACGTGCACTATACTTTTTTGTATAAAAATAGCGAGCAATTGAGCAGGTGATTTGAAGTAATCACCTGGTGTTAGGTATTCCCATTGCAGAGTGCGTATTGGAAACGCGCTAGTGTTATCGCAGACCGTCGTGCTCAAAGCATTGCTTCATAGCTTCATGAGCACTGCAGTGGGACTTATATCTATCGAAGAAATATTTCAGAGTGTGCTCAGGAGCTCCACAATTTGGTTCCTCCTTCACCGTTTATACCGTGGAGATCACGGTGGAAGTCGTCGTGCCACGCTGCCTTTGTGTGATATAAATACTTACGGTACTATGCCTAAGATGCCTACTGAGTTACTTGGCGATACCTACGGCTTTGCTTTGTTAGCCTAAACCTGACCTGATTTTATTTTTGTTTATAGGGTGGGATCTACATGTTCCATTTACTAGATACATACGCTGCTGGTATATCGTTGCTGTGCTCAGCACTCTTCGAGGCCGTGGCAGTATCGTGGTTTTATGGTTAGTTACCTGCTGCTTACCTACTATTTGGAAATAGTAGTTAAGCAGCAGTTAAGTTAGTGGACTAACTTAACGACATTTTTGCGCTACTCTACACGGTCCTGATGCACGCTGGATAATGTAAACATAGTAAGTAGGTGCCGCTATGAAAATGTTCCCGTGTGCAAAAGCTATAATCTAAATATATTAAAGGAAAAGGTGACTGACTGACTGACTGATCTATCAACGCGCAGCTCAAACTACTGGACAGTTCGGGCTGAAATTTGGCATGCAGATAGCTATTATGACGTAGGCTAAGAAAGGATTTTTGAAAATTCAATTCCTAAGGGGGTGAAATAGGGGTTTGAAATTTGTGTAGTCCACGCGGACGAAGTCGCGAGCATAAGCTAGTACTTATTACAAACAGGGAAAATAAAGCGATTAAAACTTGATTTACTTATAACAATGCCAGAGCCCAGAATGCCAGACGCCCGGGGTTGTTAGTCTAACGACTCACGAGCATGCCCTCGGGGGCCATCATGCGAGTCGAGTCGTAGAAAATCTCCACAATATTATGAGCATAGCACGTCTTACTAGTCAAGCCACACTCTTTAGTCTTTATTCATTAATTTGAAGCAAAGTTGAAAAATATTACTACTCATATTAAAAATGCGAAAGTGTAGTTATTTGTTTGTTGGTTTATCGGTTCTTCAACCACGTCGCAACGGAGCAACGGATCAATGTGATATTTTGCATGGGTAAAGTTAAAAACCTGCAGAGTGACATAGGCAACTTTTGATCCAGAAAATCAAAGAGATCAGACGGGATTTTAAAAACCTAAACCCACGCGGATGAACTCGCGGGGTTCAGTTAGAGAATAACCGCAAGGGATCTGGGCAAGGTGAAATGAGGCGAAGCGATGCAAGAGCACCAACTACACTCTCGCAACTCTTCATGTCCCCTCGCGGAGAGTGTAGATGTGGAGTTGGGTAATTCCTTTTTAATTTACTTGGTTACAGGACTAAAAAGATTCTCCGATGATGTTGAGGAAATGCTCGGCTTCAGACCCGGTCTCTATTGGCGGATATGCTGGAAGTTCGTCAGTCCAGTTTTCATTATTGTTAGTATTTTTCAATGAGTTTAATCTTGCCATAGTAGTTATATAGGTATGAAACGAATAAAGTAAGTACCTAATTCGTCTTATTCTCTCGAAATTTAATTTTCTGAAGGTTATGTTTTTTTTTGTGTTAAGTAGGTACATAATATAGTCCAATTCAAGATTAGAGACTTGTAAGTCCCGCAAATTGCTATTGAGCTGGAACCATGTCTCATTAATATCGAAATAACGTCATTTTGACGTCAGCCGAAATAAAAATATACCATCAGCTCGAAACTTCAATCTAGTGCTGACGTCACTCAAATGGCGGCCACGCGCATTAGCAGTTTGCGGGACTTATATCACACAATATTCAAGGTGTTAATTTTACACACTTAATGTTAACTGCGTATGTTCGGCTAAATTTGGCTACAGTGACTTGTATTTGAAGATTCCATATAAGTGTGACTACAGTGAAGAGCACTTTGGTTTGAAGTAGCAGTGATTGCAGTATTCCTATATCAAATTCTTATAAGACTTAATAAGCTCATTATTCCAGGGTGTCGTGGTATTCGGCCTTCTGTACCAGCAGCCTCTGCAGTACCAGCAGTACACCTACCCGCAGTGGGCAGTGGTACTCGGCTGGGGGCTGGCCTGCTCCTCCATTCTGATGATCCCCATCGTGGCCATTTATAAAGTCGTCACCACACCTGGCACTTGCCGACAGGTATTCTTTGCTATGTACAATAAAAAATAGGTGCAGGTGCAGTAGGATTTAAAAAGTAACAACCACCGGTAACAACTCATAACGCAAGGGTCTTTACTCTATGGTTTTTACGCATTTCGCGGATCCATGTTTTGTTGGCCGCCAAAAGATTGAATCGAATTTCTAAACTTTAGTTTTCTACTGCTCCACATTCTCGTTGAGGATAGCGTGACATGTCATATCATTTTAGCATTAGATTAAATCTGATACGATTCGATTTTTTAATTCGTTTAAAGGAGATCGCCCGTGAACGGGCCCTCTTTTGTGGCGTCGTGTCAAAACTTATTTTTATTTTTAATGTGTTATTTTGTTACGATTATGTTTTATAGCGACTTTTTTTCACTCTATTATTGAAAATATCCACAATTACAGTTAGAATCGTAAACATGCATTTATTTTGAAGAAGTATTAATTAAATATAACCTCAATATCAGCAATATAAAAAATAAGATTTCTTTATAACCAGGGTAAATAAATAGAAATCGTTTGCAGAATATAAAGAGTTAATTATTTGTCTACAAAATAAAATTAAAACCATGGTGACACAACAATTATATTAGGGGGGGGCCCAAAGCTCCTAAGAAAATGGGCAATCTCTTTTAACTTTCGCTGAAGTATAAGCATATTATTATTATAAACTCTCATAGATAAACCAAAAATTGGAGTTATAATTAAGTAACTACGTACCTACTTATCTAAAATGTCTTCTAATATTTCAGCGTTTAGCGTGCTGCATCTCTCCAGAATCAGAACATGAAGCAATCCGCGGTGGAGCTCCTGTTAGTCGATTTACTTGGAAACATTGGCTCTACGTTTAAGAAACAAAGTGACTTTCAAAATGGGCAAATGTTGATCTGAAAAGAAAGGGCAGCATCAAGAAAGGCGGTGAAGTCCTTCAAGCCAAGAAGAGGCTGCATTTATCTTGTTCTTCTTGCAACTAAGTAATTTACTTTTGAAATCGAGATGAAAGGCAGGTCAAGAATGGTGGTGAAGAGTTAGTCTTCAAGGTCAATAGACAAGAAATAGGTGCTTAATCTTGTACTTAATTGCTATAATACTTTTTACCTTTTGGAAAAATAATGTTTAAAACCAAGTAGGGAAGTTTTCGTAATGGCGATTATTTGTAAATTATAATATAGGTACAAAATGTATATTACTTATAATCGTATGCGTTTAGTTCAAGATATGTCACGTTGGTGATAATACTTACTATGTATCGGGAAGGTCTCAACAAATGGCGATATTTTTTTTTAACTTAAAATGTAGACTACATGGTAGAGATTTAGATATTTGTGGGTATTTGATTAATTTTTATATCTTAAAATTCTTAAGAGATATTTTCATAACGTAGGTACCTCTCACGTTACGTTTTTGGTACACAGAATATTTAGTTTTGACGCAATATAAATAGCAAAAATATACTTAATATCTAGCCTAGATACCTAATAATTACTTACTAAAATAATAAAAGAGAGTCGGGCGGGTCCCTTTATTTTATTATAGCAAGCTTAGTATATCAGTTTATGCTTATTGTATTTGTAATAATGCTTAATCCTTTGATGTATATTATATGCGTTCTTATAATATATATTCAAAATAATATAACATGTCTAGATGATTTATATATAAATAATTTTAAAGTGAAGAAATAATTAATTCCATAATAAGGATCTTATTCGCAATCCGATCTGTGACGAACACAATAATTTTGTACATAAACCCATATTATAATTCTATTACTTATTATATTATACCTATCTGAATAATGTATACATCTTCTACTTATTATTACTCTACTTTATTTATTGTGCAAATTCATATTTTCAAAATTTTATTTCCAATATTTAACGGCGCATTTTCAATAGCTAATTATTGAGAGTGATTTATCAATGATTACCACAGTAATTAATATCATTAAATTCTTTAGTTTAGAAATTATTACAAGACGCAGCTCGTTCCAGCAACGCACAAGACTGCAAATACTATTTTATACATGGCATAATTTTGTACCTATATCAAATATTTGAAAAGAGCAACCGCCGAGTTTCTTGCTGGTTCTTCTCGGCAGGAAAGGCATTCCGAACCAGTGGTAGATGCATCCGACTATTCGTAAGCACTTGTAAAAGTTTATACGAATAAAAAAGATTTTCATTTCATTTCATTTCAGAAGTTAAAATTTCTCGTACTTCACAAAATAGTAAATAATAATTTATGTAAAAATGAATCGAGTAAAATTCGAATATTATGTACAATGTTTGTATTCATTTGTTGTAGAGAGTAGATACATAATTATTGAGTAATATGTAGGTAGAGTGTTTTGTACCTAATACGAAAACTATAGGTATGAACCACATTAAATAAAAATAGTAAACTGTTAGCTTGAGGGAACTGTATTTGATGTTAAAATTTATTGTTTGTTATAAAATAGTTTATGAGAGAGATGCATAACTACTAAGGATTATCGAAAAATGGATGCGAGTTTAAAAAACAAGCCGAAGGCGAATGTTTATATAACTGATTGTATGCGGTTTTTGACTACTTTACTTATCTACTCATAATATCTTAAAAAATAAATCCTCAAGAGTCCAAAACTCATTTTCAGTTATGAGCGCAAATAAAACTAATAAAATATTTGAAGTTTCGATTGATTTGAAATTTCTATAGCTGTACATGTTATGATTGAATCTCATTATAGTATATGTGACTTTTTATATCTTATTTACCTACGTAACATGTAGTATAAGAGTATGCTCCAGGTGAGTTAAAACTATCTATAACTTTGTATATAACCGCAGGAGTTTTGTTTGATCGACAATTTATTGTTGTAAATATTGCTATGTACCTATTAGATATGTTTTAACAAAAAAAATTGATGTGAACTGTGTTCATTTATTATAAATAAATGTGTTAGATACGAAATATCATGTTTTATTTCCAACTGCCCAGATATTTTTTAAAAGTGGTCAACTATTAATTAGAAACAAAAATACAAAAGGACACTATTTAAAAAAATATTGCTCTATAAGTAGGACGTATCTTACCTAAATTGAACTGTTTTGGTACAGCTATAATATGTCTTATGATGTCATATTCGGATTTTTTATAATATAAAAATGTTTTAGTTACGTAGGTACAGTACCACCAACTTATCTGTGAAGTGTGAACGGAAGAAAGTCATTAACTTAATATTTTTAAAGATAGGTACCGTCAATTTGTTTCACTTCTTGCGCATATTAGGTATGTACGTAAATACTAGTTGGTTAGGTACATAATATGCGGACCTACCTACGCAACAAACTGGTACCTACAAGCAACATATTTTTTATGTTAAGCAACGTCTTCTACATAGATAGGTAATTCACAAGTACTGGCTTTCGCTATTGTGTCAACGTACCCAATTTTGCATTACACCTGCGTTACAAGTTACAATCTGTGTAGTTTGTAAAGTACTATACTCATAGTAGAATACTCATAGGGGAAATAACTATTTGTTTGTATTTATTTATTTTTCGATTAAGACTTACGAAAGTCAGATAAGCAGTAATTTACTAGTTTAATATCTTAATAGTATTGCCACATAAACAGCGTTCTCAAATATAGATGATTTGCACATAGTTAATAGGTTTAATAATATAACTAATTATTGCTAACATAGTAGAGTATATTTTTATATCGTGCCTCTGCGAGATTGTAAGCCCTTCATATTCTCTATGCTCAAATATTCCAAAATGTTCTCATCTTGCCAAAATTCAATTCTCATTTTGTATCTGTGTTCATGTTCCCTTTACGTTTCGATTTACGTATGTTATATTAATTTTTGTATTTCGCAGAACTAAACTAAGAACGTTATTTTTCAACGATGTGTACATATATAATAAAAACATACCAAGAAAAAATAAATTTAACACTATACCTACCTATATTTCTTATATCTACCAAATATTAATCATAAAATATTAATTATAATAATATTATAGCGCTAATAGCTGCGGTAATAGAAACGTTATTAGTTCAATGCATGGCAGACTGGCAGTCTTTAGCAGTCTTGTCATTTTGTTTTATAAAATCGGCTGAGTTTTGAGAATGCTTTAGTTGTAATTAGAGTTAAGCATTGTATTTTGTGTATATAATAAAGATTGGTGGTTCGGTTGTAGCAGTGCGCTGTGCTATCTACGCTTGAGTGTCAAATTTTGAAGTGTTTTGTATTATAAATACGTTTACCACACAGTTTTATGTGATCGATATAATTGGAAAACTATTGTATTTTATCATAATATCACTATTTCTTTTGGGAAAAAGTAATGAGATAGCTAAAGGTATTGTATTTTATCGTTTTCAAATACATATTTTCCCTTCAATTCCAATATATTTGAGTAAAGTTATCCTATTGTGGTTAATTAAAATAACTGCGTTATTATACCACATTAAAGCAAATTGACGTATTGTATTGAGTAAAGAATGAGTAACGTGTGCTTTGTGATTCAATATTTTTGTGTCTCAATAGTTGTATCGGCTTTTTGCTCATAAATTGCCCAAAAAATCTATGAACACTTTTGTTTATAGTTTTCTGTTAACATTCCTTGTTATTATTATTTATAGGACTATAGTTGTCTTAAGACACTAATAACTTATCACCCTAACCTTGTTCACAAGGTATACATTGAAAATTGTCTTAATTTATTTTAATATATTATTATACATATTATATTATACCTACCTAGATATTTCAATTATAATTGTTTATACAGATTTCTTAATAATATTTGTGTCTAATTGTACATATTTTTTAAATTATGGTTTGCAATAAAGAGTAAGTTACATTGAAATAAATTAGTATCTATAGAAGGGCTATTCCAAACAAAGTTTGTGTTCTGTGATTTCAACATTAGTATGACACTAGACATAGTATAGGATGTCACTAAACATCAAGTTGTAAGCTAAAACAAGTTGCAGCCAAATTTTTTGTTTGGAATGTCCTATCTAGTGTGTAATACTACTTAAAGGTTGTTAATTTAGTACTATTTATCACTGTAAGGTGACCATGTCTGAACGTGAGAGCATGGGGGTAATGCCCCCTATCCCAGTGGGCAGCGCGCCGCAGGACCCTCGATCGCTGCTGCTGCAAGAGATGAGAGACCAGAACTATGACCTGATCAGATTTGCATCTTATAGAACTGCATGCAAACTCCGATTTGTACAAAAGAAGTGTAATTGTGAGTATCTATTAATAACTAGCTGATGCCCGCGACTTCATACGTGTGGATTTAGGTTTTTAAAAATCCTGTGGGAACACAATAAACAGTAGCCTATGTCCTTATCCAGGTCTTAAACTATACCCATGCAAAAAATCACGTCCATCCATTGCTCCGTTGCGACGTGATTCAGGGACAAACCAACAAACAAACACACTTTCACATTTATAATTTTAAATTTATATTAGCTGTTTCAACTTTAATTTGTATTACAACAGTAACCTATGTATATATTAATTGGGTAATATGTGAAATGTACATATTACAATATGTACATTAACTTGGTAATTTTATTATTAAACATTAAGATAGCAAGTTGTGATTGAAATTCTGATACCATCCTGATACAATCAAAATAACATATTAATATGTTACTTTCCATTGGTAGTACTACCTCATCATCTTTTCAACCATTACCCACCCTCTACTGGGCATGGGTCTCCTCTCAGAATTAGAAGGCCTTAGGCCATAATCTACCATACTGGCAAATTACACACATTTGATAACATTATGGAGAACTCTCAGACATGCAATGAGTCCCTAAAACTCTAGTTGTATCAGGTCATACCACTGATTTGCTAACACTGAATGATAGTCACCAAGCTCATTTGACATTTATTTTTAACTCATTGTAGGTTTTCTATGAAAGATTATTTTAATTTCACTCAGTGAAACGGCAATGTAGAACCAACCAATATAAAATAAGCTTGGTGACTTTCATTCAGTGTTAAACTGAGTTAGTGAACCACTCTGCTGGTTATCGTCACCATCATCAACCTATCGCCCGCTTAGACAGAGCATAGGTCTCCTCTCAGAGAGAATGGTTTTGGCCATAGTCTACCACGCTGGCAGGCACGCACGCATGCTATGTGTAGATTGATAGACTTTACACAACTTTGAGAACATTATGGAGAACTCTCAGGCATGCAGGTTACCTCACGATGTTTTTCTTCACTGTTAAAGCAAGTGATATTTAATTACTTAAAACACACATAACTCTGAAAAGTTAGAGGTGCATGCCCGGCATTGATAAGAAGGCGGATGTCCTAGCTATCACAGCTTACTAGGCTCTGCTGGTCAGGGATTCAAAAACTATCATCGATGCCAGGCTGTTGATGTATAAGCTAGGTTAGAGGAGTTAGATTTCTTTCAGCAATGTTTCTTTTTCAGTACATGCAATAGACATATGGAATGTCATAGAAGCATTCAGAGAAAATGCTCTAAACACATTGGAGCCGACAGCATGTGTAAATGTCACGAGATTAGAGACACTGGTGTCTTCTCTATACCACAATCTCAATAAGCGGTTACCACCTGCCAACCAGGTTTCTGTTGAGGCCTGTTCTGCGCTACTGTTGAATTGGCTGCTGTCTGCATATAGCACAGGGTGAGACTCTTATTACACCTTATCTGTTTATAGTGTGGTCTAGACTCTAGAGTAGTGTCCACACATATCAGTTGATTGCATTGAGTGCAAGATTGACCCATTTTAACCCCTGAAGAAACAGAGTCGTGTTATAAGTTTCCTTTCGGTCTGTCTGTGAGCTTGTCTATGCCATTTTAGTGCTTAAACTGATGACTATCCAGCTTAAACAGATGAATACCCGGCTGAATTTGTTGTGGGCTCTTCTCAGACCTGGGCGCGTTTAGAACCTTCGTAGCTTTAGTTTTAAGTTCACGTAAAAATTATCACCACTATATCATCTTACATATCCAACAACCGACCATCAAAAAGTGTAATTTATTACCTATTTATTACCTATTTTTAAATTAAATATTTGACTTTGACTGATTTGAATTTTTTTACTGGAAATAGTATTTAATCTCAAACATAATATTCATCTACTTTGATTTTAATTTTTTTAACAGAGAAAATGTTGGCAAAATCAGAGTATTCTCAATAAAGGTTGCATTGGCTACCATGTGTGCGGGCAAACTCATGGACAAACTCAGATGTAAGTAGTACTTATTTACTTGATATTTGAACCAAATTAGACATAGTAATAATATCAATATCGATAATTATTTATAGATTTGAAAGTGTAAGCAGCCAATTGCTAAAATAAGAAGAGTTAACAATAGTCTTCTATATATAAAAATGAATCGCTAAGTATGTTGCTGATTGCAAATTCGAGAACAGCTGAACCGATTTCGCTAATTCTTTTTTTATAATATTCCTTGAAGTGCGAGGATGGTACTTACGGAGAGAAAAATTTTAAAAATTGCCTGAAAAAGAATCGACTGTTAAGCGGTACGAAGTTCGCTGCGGCAGCTAATAAAAAATAAATTTCTATCAGGCTGGGCTCACTTCCTCATGTGACATGGGAAATATACCTAGGATGACTCCAGTGTAAGGCTTATCTCATAAGAGAGATTAATATAACATATTGATATAACAGTTTACACAATAGAAAGAGAGGCATTTGTTAAAATTAAGGCTGCAGTACTATGCAAGCTGTATTGCACTTTTTTGCTTCACAACAAGAGTTGTTATTTCTTTAAACATGTTTGCGGCGTGAGCTTTCTTTACCCGTAAGTTACTATTAAATATTCTGTGGCTCTATCAAAAAGAGATTGATGAATATGAAAGTCTCCATGTTCTTTCTGAGGATGCAAGCTTTAAAGATGCATATATTTCAACAGTTTAAAAGAAACTTTCTTTTCAGATATTTTCTCCCAACTTTCCGATGGCAATGGTCATTTGCTAATGAAAAGGCTTTCAGACTATTTAAGGGAAGTCCTAGCCTTGCCTGCGGCTGTCTATGAGTCGCCTTCCTTTAGTTACAATGATAACTTGGCAATCTCTATATTTAACCAGGTGAGTAAATAACTAAATAATGCAGGGAGTCAGTTAGCGCACGCCGTCACAATCGCGACGCGTGCGCGAAATGACTTGCTTGAAAAAGGACCCCGGATGGGTTCGAAACTAGTCGGGCTAACGTCGACTAAACACGTGAGTAAAGCCGGGACTGATATTATGTATTATGGAAATCACTCACGATAGTTTGAACGCTAAACTAAATAATGCCCCAGACTTCCCACGTAGATTTAGATTTTATTAAAAATCTTGTGGGAACGCTTTTCTTTTCCGGGATAAAAAGTCTAAACTAAGCTAGAAAAAAGACTAGGCCACATAGGACATTCAATATACAAGTAGACTAGGCTATTGGCTAGTCAGATGGCGTTTTATTTAAGTATCATAATTTTATTACTATGCCTCGTTTACCATGCTTGACTGACCAGATGTGTTTTACAACCTTGTGCTATATTGTTACAGAATGTCAAGATTACAGTGAATGACTTCCTAGATACACTAATGTCGGACCCCGGCCCTCCTTGCCTAGTGTGGCTGCCACTTTTACACAGACTGGCTAGTGTTGAGAATGGTAACATTTTTATTTTCTAAAAAATTTTTTAGAAGACCCCCCTCACTAGGTGGACGGACGACATCAGACGAGTCGCAGGGAGCCGCTGGATTCAGACGGCGCAAGACCGTGGCGTGTGGAAGTCCCTACAAGAGACCTATGTTCAGCTGTGGGCATCTATCGGTTGATGATGATGATGTTGAAAATGTTTTTAAATTCTATTACAAGTTAACCCTTGACCGTGATATCATCTGGTGTTAACACCATAATGTTATGTGGTATGATGCAGTCTAAGATGGAAGGGCTAACTTGGAAGAGGTATGGCAGTTTTTACTAAACCCATACCCCTTATCGGTTTCTACACTGCTTGGTACCGACATCAATATTAATCGATTATTTATAATCGAAAATCAATTAGTCTAGATTAATTATTATAAATTTTTCTAAACTGTTAATAATTATATACTAAACGATTTCAAAGACATGCCAATGCATGTGTTCGCAACCACGATCTGAGAGAAACACTAACATGTGAATTAAATATTTTTAGATTTTTTATGAATGGTATTTTCAACTGCATTTTTAGCAAACCTTTGAGCATTTCGGCATTGAGTGTATAAAGTTAGTAACTCTCTCAAGTTATTACAGTTTTAGATTTAATAATAGTTTGCTATTAATATAGTCTGTAAAGGTGATGCTGGCATATAGGTCATCTATAAAAGCCCCTTATAAATCTAAATATATAAAAAGGTGACTGACTGACTGATCTATTTACGCACAGCTCAAATTCGGCATGCAGAGAGCCATTATGACGTAGGCATCCGCTAAGAAAGGATTTTTGAAAATTCAACCCCTAATGAAATTGGGGTTTGAAATTTGTGTTGTCCACGCGGACGCGAGCATAAGCTACTATCATATAAAACAAATTCACAGTCTAAAATCTAACACTGTTCCACAGTGGTCCACCCATTGGCATGCAGCGTTTGCCGGCGCGGATCTCTAACGGGCTTCCGGTACCGATGCACGCGATGTGCGGGCTATACTCTGTGCCAGGATTGCTTCTGGCGCGGCCACGTCACTCCGCCTCACACAAACGACCACGAAGTCAAGGAGTATGCTACATACGTGAGTTCTTTATAGACTACCTAGTAAATGGTTCGCCCATCGGTACTAGATGAAGACCTACTTATAGAGTTCCACGAATGTAAACTGCGTGGTCAGCGCCTAGACGCTGTGGCGACCTGCGCGTCGTCCGATGATGAGATCATTATTAAAGCAGCCTCAATATCGGCTTTACGTGTTTTAATTAATCATTTTACCTGATCAAAATATCAGGAAAACCCCCAAAAGCTCCCGTAATCAAAAGTACCTTCACTATGTTTATGTTATCCTGGTAGTTTTACTCTACTGAATGTCAAGGAGCCATTATTTAAATAAATAAAAGTTTATTCAGGTCACAAAACAATACAAGAAAATATGTATATATATATATAACGAAATGTTAAAAAATTACAAAATTAAAACTAAGTAAACTTAAAACTACGTCCTAAAAAGTACTAAAAACAAAAATGATGTCTTGTTTGAGCTGAAGGGGCTACTGCCAATATTTCAACCAATAGTTTGTTTACACAGAGCTTCCGAGAAGCAACTAAATCATTGATTGCTGTGTGTTTGCTATGGCCCTATAATGTATGTTTTCAAAACATGCATGTTATTTTACCTGCCCAGTTTATCTGCACAATATGTTTAATAAACCTTAGACAGTTTTATTTGTGCCCAGTTGGCACACCTGAAAGTCAAAACATTGGGAACTGCCACAGTACTTAGAATGTGTTCTGCATGTACCAGGAAAATATGAATTAAAAAGGCTACAACACCACTTCATGTACAGTAGGTAGGCGGTAGAAAATAATGTACATCGACCTAAATAATGAGATTTCGGCTTTGTGGAACGTTGTCTCTGTCACTCATATACCTATGTGACGTTTTGTCGGTCTCAACGACAAACATGCTCTACAAAAATCTCTTTCTAAAGGTCGATCTACATTATTTTCTGCCGCGTAATGTACTTGCTATTTTTGCTTGAGCCCAGCATTTTGACAGTTTACAATTTTTGCTTGTTGCTCGAGTCAAGTATTTACGTGCTTAACGGTGATTGATGTGATTTTATATTTTTGCAAACAAAACTACGTGCTTGACGTCAAACCGCTTGACCGTCTGGAAAGCACCTTACCATGTTCTTGTTCCAGAAATCGCCGTCGAAACAGATCGGGGCGACGTTGCGTAAATCATTCCGTTGCGTGCCGGAGCGCGCGCGCCCGCAGCTGCCGCGCTACCCCGACCAGCCCGAGCGGACCCTCAACCTAAGCCATATTGTGTGAGTCGCTGTATCATAATAAATTATTCGTCAGCCTCCACTAACTGATTCGTCGCACGAATTTCGCGTCGTGGCCTTTCTGCGATTGCCACAATCTTTGAGAGCTGTTAACATGTACAATACGAAAAAACGTTTGCGTTTTATATTGATACTTACTTATTGAACTCTTTCCAGTTTCGTAGAGCTATATAACCACTACCCTTATTATAAATGTGAAAAAATGTTTATTTGTTGGTTTATTGGTTTGTCCTTCAATCACGCCGCAATGGAGCAATGGATCAACGTGATATTTTGCATGGATTTAGTTAAAAACCTGGAGGCAGGACATAGGCTACCGCGGAGTTCCCGCGGGATTTTAAAAAATTAAATCCACGCGCAGGAAGTCGTGGGCATCAGCTAGTATATCTTAATGACCAATAAAATAATTATTTTATCTTTTAGGCCTCCTTCCCCTGTGCCAGTACATAACGGGTTCCCGGAGTACGTGGGTGGATACGTCAACACCGGCTCGCTCGACAGCCGGTCGTCGAGATCTACGCACCGCAGTACGTATGCACTGTCATCTTATTTTACCTTGTACAGGGTGTAATTAGAACGCTAGCAAAAACGAAGATAGCTGATATTACTGATGATTACTGATAAAATAACACAAAAAAATGCGAAAACAAAATATAAAAAACTGCATTTTTTAAAATTCCCAATGTATTGCAAATAAAACATCTGACTGACGCTTGAGGTTAACGGACGTTGCGTAGATAGGCCACTCGGGGTCAATGCCGCGTCGTGGGTGGGGCATTGACACCGAGTTTTGCACGCTATACATTGCATTGTGGGTATAATAAAATTTATCTAATCCTACTTAATATCATAAATGTGAAAGTGTGGATGTTTAGATGTTTGGATGCTTGTTACTCAATCACGCAAAACGGCTGAACAGATTTGAATGAAATTTGGATAGGAGATAGATTATACCCTGGATTAAATTTTTCTCTCCGTAAGAACCATCCTCGTACTTCAAGGAATATTATAAAAAAAGAACTAGCGAAATCGGTTCAGCGGTTCTCGAGATTTGCGATGAGCAACACATTTAGATATTGGAATGATTCATTCATCACATGATTCATTTTTATATTATAGATAACCATATTTATGAAACATATTTATGTTTGGGGAAGCACTGGCCCCTAAGACACGGGATTTCCTAGTTTAGGGGTTAGGATTCCATAGAAATGAACTGTACTGAGTTATTAAATAAATAAATTATTAAAAAAATATTATTACATACTTTTAACCAGTCATAATTATTTTCGTCATAATTGAAGCAAAAAATAGACAGTGTAAATTGTGTTTTATTGCGGTTGTTTTAGAGTATAATTGTGTTTGTGTAAAATATAGCATGTTTACGTGACTCTGAAGTTTTTACGCGTCCGAACGTGCCTAAAGAAGTTTCCACTTCAAACCTCCCCCAATACCGGAACCGGAGTGTTAACCGGACGAGGGCTTGAAAGTGATCCCAAAATCTTGTTGTTTGCGCCCTTATTGTGACTGTATTTAATTATAGTATTATAGTTGTAAAAATAAAATGATTATACTAACATAGTTTTTAAGCATTGTCTATACTAACAAAATATACTAGCATAGTTTTTTAAGCATTGTTTATACTAACAAAATATAGGTCTCTGTTGCCTTAATAAATAATTTATTTATAACTAGCTTATGCTCGCGACTTCGTCCGCGTGGACTACACAAAGTTCAAACCTGTGTTTCACCTCCTTAGGGGTTGAATTTTCAAAAATCCTTTCTTAGCGGATGCCTACGTCATAATAGCTATCTGCAAGCAAAATTTCAGCCTGATCCGTCCAGTAGTTTGAGCTGTGCGTTGATAGATCAGTCAGTCAGTCAGTCAGTCAGTCAGTCAGTCAGTCAGTCAGTCAGTCAGTCATTCAGTCAGTCAGTCACCTTTTCCTTTTATATATTTAGATACTTGAGTGTGCTATATTGTACAGGCATAGCGGAGCACCTGTCGCGCGGCGTGGACGACGAGCACCGGCTCATAGCGCGCTACGCGGCGCGCCTCGCGCACGAGAACCGCACTATGGTAATTGAGTATTTGACTCCAATTTTTTTATTACTTTATTATAAACTAGGATAAAAATAATGACGTAAACTGAAAAAACTAATTAAATCGATCAAATAACAAAAAAGTTATAAGCATTTAAATATTTCTGATTAGACAGAGATAGCGATATAGCATTTTGACGTCACACCTTACTAATGCCATAGTAGCTTCGTGCGGTTTCATACAAATTTTCGTTTTGCGAGAAAGGGATAGAAGACCCTCCCACTCCAAAATTAAAATGCCTGTAACTTTGAAAATCTTTATTGCATTTTAATATTTTTTTCAGCGTACGACATTATTTTTATCCTTGTTTATAATAAAGTAATAATATTTATCAAATTCAAAAGTAGGAAAATACCCAATTGTATAGGGTATCCATAAAATGTATATAAAAATCAATGAGCTATAGTCCACGGCTTCACTTGGTGAAAATATAAATCCTTTGTATTCCCTACTAGCTGTTGCCCGTGACTTCGTCCGCGTGGATTTGGTTTATAAAATCCCGTGGGAACTCTTTGATTTTCCGGGATAAAAAGTAGCCTATGTCACTCTCCAGGTCTTTAACTACACCCATGCAAAAAATCACGTTGATAACGTGATTGAAGGAAAAACCAACAAACAAACACGCTTTCGCATTTATAATATGGGTTCTGATGCCGTAGATATTTCGAAAAATTTGGCCTTATTTCTTGTCTGCATTGTAAAAGGAAACTGTGTGTAAACTTTTAGCTTTCTAGACTGAATCATCAAAGCCCAGTCTACACCCTAGGTGTCAGCCAGTGGTTTAGCCACAAGTAACATACCAGTATTTTACTAGTAATAAGCATTTTGATCTAAAGTAAATAGGTCCGAAAAATCAAAAATGTTATTTACTATCTTTCCTGTTTTCCTTACAATATTATTTTAACATAATTTTGCTTGCAGCCCCGAGCTGGAAGGTCTGCGTCTCTTACACCAGAATTAGTAAGTGTTTTTTCTTGTGGCTTCCATATTTATTAACAATTTAAGATTTTGCATGTAGATTTTTTCTAAACCTTACTTTTAACCGGTCAAGTACGATTCAGAAACGAACAGGCACGCACTTTTTAAAAATGATGTATCCATTAATTCGCGGTTTTAGGATTTTTCCCTTTATTTGTAGTATAAGACATTGCTACCGGCCAAATTTCATGATTCTAGGTCAACGGGACCCTAGTACCCTATAGGTTTTGACTCACTTGACGAATCTTGACATACACGACCGGGAGATAGACACAGCGAAGTGATCCCATAAGGGTTCCTTTTTTTCCTCTGGAGATACACAATCCTAAAAAGGGATTTCTAAAAATTCTATCTGAGCGAATCAGACGTAGTTCATTTATAGTCGACGCATTTTAAACTGAGTCGTTGAGTTATCTGTCTGTTTCGCTCGCACTTACAGGTTGTAGGTAAGTGCGAGCGAAACAGACAGATAACTCGACGACTCAGTTTAAAATGCGTCGACTATAGTTATCAAATAAATGGTCTTCACAGGGTCGTTCTTCGTCTGAGGGTTCAGAAGTGGACGCGGCGAGGCAGCAGCGCGAACTCATATCTCAGCTCGAGGCCAAAAACAGGGAAATTATGAGAGAGATCGCGCGCCTGAGGTATACTAATGAATGTTGGATACTGTGTAATATATTTTTATGTATAAAACGGGTTCATAGCACGATTAATTTTTGTTTTTATTTGTCGATATTTCAACCCAATTGTACGGGTCGTGGTCACGACGGGACTGCGGTGCTGCGAGAGAAGCTGCTGGAAGTTTGAGCTGTCAAGGGCAGTAGCGAACTACCCTCTTTCTCGTTCTTTTCGCTGGAACTTCACGAGCTGTCCGGCAAAATACACTCACAACTGTGTAATGTTCTTTTAATACCGGGCTCCTGATTTCCGGGGATAAAGGTTTCCAAGATGCAAAAGTTTTTTAAGAATCCTATGGGAACTTTTGGTTTCCTCAGACAAAAAATAGCAAATATCCATCCCCGGGATGCAAGCTATCCCTGGACCTGAATTCAGTTAAACGGATAGCCGTGAAAAACTCATCATCATCATCGCGTGCCTTCTTCAAAACGAAGTTTGGAGGTCATCATGCGAAAAGCTTCTCTATTTAAAGCCGCCTCTTTCAACTTTGGGTAACTAAGCCCTGTCCACCCCCTTATATCGTCCACCCATTTGCGTCTTTGGCGACCTGGAGCCCTTTTGCCCTCAATCCTTCCTTCCAAAAC
Organism: Maniola hyperantus; assembly: GCF_902806685.2. Lineage (NCBI taxonomy): Eukaryota > Metazoa > Arthropoda > Insecta > Lepidoptera > Nymphalidae > Maniola > Maniola hyperantus. The sequence continues at coordinate 4,394,211 of NC_048542.1, forward strand.
TAATCTCGGAAATGAGAATTGGGCTCCTCCTTGTAAATGCCCAAAGAAAGCGATCTTCCTTCGCATGATAGTGGACATGAGTTCTCTGTCTTTGTGGACCATTTCCAGTACCTTCGTGTTCGGTGTAAAGCTGTTCCAGGTTATCTTTAGCATTTTCCTGTAGATCCACATCTCAAAAGCTTGCAGGCGGTTATTTGCTTCCTTTTTGAGAACCCAAGTTTCACAACCATACAAGAGGGTGGACCAGACATAGCACTTGACAAGGCGGCATCTCAGCTCGAGCTGTAATTTGGTGCTGCAGAGGGTCTTGGACATCTTGTGAAACATAATTTTAGCTTGGCTAATACGGCATTTTATTTCTTGTAGGTGGTCAAGATCCGAAGTGAAATACCTACCCAGGTACTTCATTTTCGGAACCACATCTATGCACTGATCTTTCAATTTCAGATGGAAAGGACTTTCAGGTTTCTTTGATACTACCATTGCTTTAGTTTTACCGACGTTGAGGGATAAGCCTTTAGCTTCCCCTGCTTTCGCTACCTCAGTTAGTAGTTGTTGCAGCCCATTGGCAGAATTAGCAATCAATACTGTATCGTCGGCGTATCTGATGTTGTTAACGCGCACTCCGTTTATGGTAATTCCTTGCTGGATAGAACTTAGTAAATCTGTTAAGATTTCTTCGGAGTACAGATTGAAGAGTAATGGAGACAGTATGCAGCCCTGTCGGACGCCTCTAGTTATCGGCCGCCAGTCCGAGAGCTTACCCTCTATTTTTACAGCAGCTTTCTGGTTCCAATAGAGGTTTCCGATTAGTCGAATTCGACTTCGATTCGAAGTCGATTAGTAGTGACAAACTAGCGGACACAGACAGACACACAACTGTTCCACTTTCCTTCAGAAGACAGCAAGAAGCTGAGGCAGTGGGAGGGGCCAGTTGTCCCGGCTCCGCGCCTCCGTTAGTATCCGAGCTTCGAGCACTGCGACAGCGCAAGGACGAGCTAGAAGGACATCTATCCTCGCTGCAGGAGTCCAGGAAGCATCTCATGCACCAGCTCGAAGGCCTTATGAGGATGCTGAAGGTAAGCTCCTAAGTGATCGGTAGAAGCTGATGCAATAGGGGTGAGTTGACCATACTCAGCTGCCGCGTCAATACGCAGCGGCTGAGTCTGCTCAACGAAACGCGACCACGCGCCCAACGATAACGCGAAACGAAAGGTTGATTGACTAACTAATGTTTGTCAGTCAACCTTTCGTTTCGCGAGCTGAATGAAAGAACAGCTAGTACAACCATATGCCCAGACGCGTCGCAGCAATTGTCGTCCGGAGGTTTTATTACGTACAGCCAACTATAGAGAATTTTTCTTGACCTATCTGGGCCAGCCAAGTTCTGATTCGCAGTATAAATGGAGTAAACGCCATTTTGTTGAAAAATTAAATGTAGTGTTAACCATTTTGTCGAAAAATAAATATAGTAAAAAGCCATTTTATGTAAAATGAGTCAAAAACTCATTTTCGAGAAAATGCCTTATACTACATTAAATCCTGCAAGGGTGGAATTATGTTAATTTCACGTTAATTTTGTAGACTCAACAATCCAGTCCAAGATCGACTCCGAACTCCTCACCGCGATCCACTAAGAGTCCACCTCTACCGGGATCGCAACCGCAGCCCTCGGCGCCAGAAAGGTATTGATATTATCCACCTACGTAGTGCCCGGCAAACAACTTGAACATTTTTTTTTACTCTTTCATGGACATTGTACATTCCTCTTATACAACTAAAATACTAATTATGAACTTTTATACAAATCACAAATTACGCAAATAAAATTATAATATAGACTAGCTGATGCCCGCAATTCGTATGCGTGGATTTAGGTTTTTAAAAATCCCGTAGGAACTCTTTGATTTTCCGGGATAAAAATTAGTAGCCTATGTCACTCTCCAGGTCTTAAACTACACCCATGTAATAAATCACGTCGAGCCGTTGCTCCGTTGCGACGTGATTGAAGGACAAACCAACAAACAAACACACTTTCGCATTGATAATATGGGCAGTAAAAACATAGGTACGTAACTATTTAATAAAATAATACTTAAAGTACGCGGCAGAAAGTAATGTACATCGGCCATTAGAATGACAATTCGGCTTTGTAGGGTGTTGTCTCTGTCACTCATACCAATATCACGTTTTGTCGGTCTCAACGACAGAGACAGTGCTCTACAAATCTGCTATCTCCTTCTAATGTACATAGGGTACATTACTTTCTGCCGCGTACTGTAGTCGCGCACTATCCCATGTTATAGAGAGCCAGCGCCTCGCGGGACGGTTCGCAGTGCGCCGCAAACGCCATCTCTGGGTGAACGGGAACGCATCGATATGACGCATAGTCTAGGTATGTTTGGCTATTCGTTCGTAGGTAATTCCAGAAACCTTGTTCTTCCTTCACCATTCTACCACAGAATATTCAGAGCTGCCCACAAAGTAGTATAATAGTTCATTGCTTAATATGTATTTGTACGTTAGTTTTAGTATACGCAAAAGCGGAAAGTTGTTTGTTCAGAATCAGTAACAGAATCGATTGCAATCATTTTTACAACATGTTATATTTTGACCAAAAATACTTTAAAATCCTGCAAGTTTGGATACCTAGTTGAATGATCGCGTGCACCAGCTGATTGGAGCCGCGCAAGCGGGAGCGCGCACTATTGACGCTTGCCGTCCCGTTCGCTTAACAGCCGCTCGCTTGGGGTGACCATGTTTTTGCGACGCCAACGACTCGAAACAACTGGCACAAACAAATATTTTTGAAATTTTGTGAATATATTTTTTATGTAAAAATATTCGACACGTGTTTCGGTTTTTGCGTTAACTGATCTAACTTTTGCGTTAATAAATCTACATATTGTAACATTTTGATTTAAAAAAAGACCAACTGCTGAGTTTCTTGCCGGCTCTTCTTAGTCTAATCTGATTTTCTAACCGGTAGTAGAGTCTTGACATAATTATCATTAGTGGCACAAGCAAGCAGGTGTACGACAGCAAATACATTTCATTTCGAACAGCGAGAAATGGTTAACATTGGCATCCTTATTTGGTCAACATTCAATCTACTCTCACGGAATATTTGCTCAACGTATCTGATACGAACCACTAATGCCCGGTTTCTGAACTCATTTCGAACAGCGAGAAATGGTTAACATTGGCATCCTTATTTGGTCAACATTCAATCTACTCTCACGGAATATTTGCTCAACGTATCTGATACGAACCACTAATGCCCGGTTTCTAAACTCGTCAGTTATGTCCTCATTAGCTGTTAGTTCAATAAAGTTATCTATACGATAAACGTCGTTTAACTGTCCATGCGTTTCTGAATACAACAAAAACTATGAAACCGATAAGCAGTTCATTATTCTGTTACTAGATGGGTCTGTTACAGGAAACGAGTTTGAAATGCATATTATTATTTTATTTCGCCATTAAAATTAGTTTTATTAATCATAGTATTTTTTTCTATGCTAAATAAGTGGCTAAACACTGTTTTTGCAAAGTAACGAACAACTTACTATTAAAATACTTTTAAATCTAAAAATACGCAAACCATGAACTACCTACTGACAGATGAAACGTCAAATAACTTTATGGAATAGATAAACGGCGCACATTGGCCAGTTAAGTTTAAACGGAGTTTATCTTGCATTGCGTTGTGCAGAAACGCACTGTCTCGAGTTATCGGAATAATAGCGCTATTGAATAGATAAACCGTCGATAAAAGTACTCAGAAACCGGGCATAAGGCGTGGAATGCCCTTCCGGCGTCCGTGTTTCCTGCCAGTGCCACGTATAACCAAATACCTTCAAGGCAAGAGTAATAAGGATCTAGGCACGCGCGGTCCAACCTGGACCTCATTGCATTTTATTAAGCGTGATTTCGCCAGCGCAAAATTATCTTACAATATAAAAAACAGCTGTTACTTGTGTCGATTACACAATCGATATATCTTTTATTTATTGTCTATGCCCAGGAGCAATGGAATCTATGGGCGGTGACGGGAGAAATTTTCATCAAAATCAAAGACCTACGACAAGTGAGTATAACGAAATCTTTTCGTCATCATATCATTATCAATAGTAGATAATGCCCGCGATTTTGTCCGCTTAGATTTAAAGATCCCTTGACTTTCTGGAACAAAGTGGTTTATACATAAACCATGGTTTATACATTATCCAGGGTATAAGCTATCTCCATTCTACAGCCAAATCGGTTCAGTGATTGTGACGTGAAGGAGTTTCACATTATTTAGAATTAAAATTAGGATTAAATATCGGATTCGACCAGACTAGATCGAATCGGAACGGACTACGAGTGGACTGTCAAAATTACTTTTACCAATAAAGCGTAGAATTTCGCTTCTACCGGCGTCCCACGTCTAATTCTTTTTAAGTATTATAAATCAAACTAGCTTATGTCCGCGACTTCGTCCGCGTGGACTACACAAATTTCAAACCACTATTTCACACCCTTAGGGGTTTAAATTTCAAAAATCCTTTCTTAGCGAACGTCTACGTCATAATAACTATCTGCAAGTAAAATTTCTGCCCGATCCGCTCACTAGTTTGAGCTGTGCGTTTGAGTTGTGAGCAGTGACCTTTTCCTTTTGAATATTTAGATAAACAAGATGTGTTCATAAAATAGTAGTTATAATGTAGAAATTTTTATTTGCAGTGGGCATAGACAACCGGAATCTACGGAGTGACTTATTATACGCCGCGGATTCTGTCACGAATGCAATGTCCACTCTAGTCAGAGAGCTGAACTCCGGTAAGTGAACCAAAAGTGTAAAAAAACTTGTATTTCTTATAAATGTCTAGGAAAATTTTCAAATAGAGCGTAGGTTTTGCATGCCTCCCCGTTTTATTGTTTGTGATTTGAAAGCATTTGACAAGTTTTTTGCATGGATTTTTAACACACCTAGTCATTTGGAAACCCCCATGTGTGTTTTAATTTATACTTACACCAATATAACAGAAAGTTACTGAAAAAAAACTTGTAGGATTTTAGTTTTATTATTTCATACTTAAACTTATAAACGAAAACTTTACATATTTAAAAGTCTTATTTCTCTTGGTTGATTTAGATTTTTTAGCCGAATCGGAATATATTTTATTAAATTTTTTTAATTCGTTACCTATTTAAATCTAAAAGTCTTCTAAAACATACAAAAACACAGGCGTAGACTATTTACTGTGTGATTTGAAAAGTATAAAAAAATTCAAATGTATTTAAGCCGATATTTCAATATTACAAAAATTCGTTGAGAATTTGAATATGCACTAAATATTTTAAAAATGTCTGTTCTTGTAAAAGCGGGAGAGCATTATAGCAATAAGCGTGAGTGCGACAGAGACATACATATACCAGCAGACTTTTTCCAGAGATTATAAATTGTTTTTGCATCATTTGATCACTCAAGAGAGTTACATATTATCCAAGATTAGGTTCTTAAAATTTTCGATGTGTTTTTAGTCGTTTTATGTTACTAAATGTTTTGCAGAGGGTTCCGACACTGAGGATACGGTAAAAGGCGGTTTGGAGGCCAGGAAAAGACGAGGTAAGAACATGTCTTTATTTTACACAGAATTACTTTGGGGGATAGATGTTAGTTAAACTTTACATGCACTTTTGTTAGTCCTTAGATTTTTATCAAATTCATCTTATTAAATATCTTTAACGTTAATCGTATCTGTATTTTGAAATTCAATAAAAAAATATTTAGTTAATTCTAAAGTATTCAGTAGTTAAAACTAACAAAGAACGTGGATGTTACTTATTTTGGAAAATCCTCTATTTAATAATCACTGAGAAATAATTTATTTTTGATATAGTCAAATACCCAATTGGTGAAAGTGTTAAAACTGATAGTATTTTGTTATTGGTTATCACTAAATACTCATACACCCACATACACGTTGTAAAAAAATATAACATGCCCATTCGAAGTTTTTGAAAATACAGGATGTAACCAGAGCGCTAGGAAAAACTTAGCGTTATTGTTATACTACCTAAACACAATCCAATACCAATAACCATTTGCCCCATTTTGTAGTTTTAGTGATTTAGTATTTTTCAAACCCGCAATATATAGCGTGCAAAACTCGGGCAATGCCCCGCCTACGACGCGGCATTGACTCCGAGTGGCCTACTTGCGCAACGTTAGTTGACCTCGTCAGTCAGATGTTTTATTTGCAATATATCGTAAACTTTTATAAAAATAATAAGATTTTTTATATAATTTTTCGCATTTTTTTGTGGTATCATATCAGTAATACCTGTCAGTAGTACTATCACCTGTCTTCGTTTTTGCTAGCGTTCTAGTTACACGCTGTATATGGATATACCGACTGCACCAAGTATTGTGATTTTTAAGGGGTCAATCAAATATACGCAGTTTCTGGACTATTATGATTATGTCCATTGAATCTACCGCCTGGACTGCAATTAAGATATCATTTTACCATAATTATTTGTATTCTCACGTTATTTCTAGAAGACACAAAATCACAATGTTAAAATGTTTGCATGATTGTTAAATTTTGCATGACTAAAATTTAAAAAAAAAAATCTTTAATCTGGTCAAATTACGTTCGTAATTTATACGATTCGAAATTCATAATATTTGCTTTCAAAAGTGTATTCGTTTAAATTAGCAAATTATTACGACCGGTAGTCTTTACTCTTCTTATTATTTGTTGCTCGTAATAAAAAGCTAACAAAAAAATTAAAATTATATTTACCTCGCCACCATACGACCGATGCGTGAATTTAAGATTACAACCTTACGACGCGATTCGACATCAAAATTCGCGAAATCTTTAAAGCTGATGACGTTTAAAATAAATACATATCGAGGGGTTATTCCGTTTATTCCCCCCTAAAAATCCCCTCTAGGGTGGATAGTTAGAATTCGTAAATTATTTTTCTTTCGATTTTTTCCGGCTGTGTAAAGGTCAAAGCTGAAATTTAACTATTTACCTATAATATGACGACAGAAATGTATCATTGCATTTAATTTCAACTATAATTTCGGGAATTGGTTTAAAATAAAATGTTTTTGTTGAATCAGCAAAAGTTTATTTTAGCAAGGGGTATTTAGTTTTTTTGTGATTATTTTAATATATTACTGTGTATTACTATTTTTACCGCTGAACTGTATTTAGGCTAAAAAGTCGGTAGAACAATCAGACGTGAAGACCAAGTCCCCCCCCTCCCGTCTAGGGGGAACAGATGAACTCGTGTTTCTGAGTATTCATCCTAGGGGGGATTTTTTGGGAGGATAAACCCACATCTAGATATAAAATCCTATAGATTTATGATATAGTAGATATTTAAAGTTATGATTTATCCCCTATGTGGCAGATTTCGAAGAGGATGAAGATAGTGACGAACCGATGCCGCGACCGCAGTTGCCTCGCCACTATCTACACGACAACAATGTTCAGGTATCATTGATACTTTCATACTAATATTATTAAAGCGAAAGTGTGTCCGTCTGTCTACTTGCTAGCTTTTCAAGGCCCATCTGTTCAACCGATTTTGAGGAAATGTGGTACAGAGCTTGCATCCCGGGGAACGACATCTCATCGTCATCTTATCATCTCCCAAAGCTACCATGATCCAAACTTCACTCACTGATTGTTCCTCCCCTTGTTGGGTACAATACGCTGAGAAACTTTCAGCTTTTATAAAATAACGAAGGCCTGGCACGCGCTGGCTCTTAGTCCATTATGCCTCGTGTTCTGATTCACTTGTTTTACTTGTTTTGCGCACACTATAAAGAACAATGGGCAAAATGGCCCTCATTGTGGCCACTTCTGAAATCATTTAGTTCTTAGAAGTTTTGTGTGAAACTGAACTTGCACTATTTTATAATTTAGTAAACTGCATTTTATTTTAATATAGGGTAACATGTTTGTATGTTGCTTGTTACCTGATTTATTTTATTGAATAATAAAAAAGAGCATTTTTGCTTATTTTTGTTTGTAAATTATATTTATTTACCGGTATATATTTACTTATACATCCTTTTAAGCACTTTATTATTTTTTTGTCATTTCATTTATTTCAGAGCTTGACATCTAGTGTTATCACGTCGTAAATATTGCTAAAGGTTTGTTTTTTTTTCACTTCAATTTGAATTTTTTTTGTGAAAATTAGAAAGTAAGTAGGTATATTATATAAAAAAATGTATGTTTTTTTTTCAGGACACTCCACCACCGCTACCAGCGCGTACGGGACACTATTTCCCGCGTACATAGCTCTTAACAATATTTATATAATATTATGTACTAAATATGTTACTATATACCATACTGTCATACCGTATTAACGCTAGACTATATTGAACTTTAACGTAATGAAATTTAGGTTCAATTTTTGTTGGGACAGGATATAATAT